>NC_142011.1:114418486-115068486 GCF_049901735.1 Notechis scutatus | reverse complement strand
ACATACATACATATATATGTTCATATACACACACATACATACATGATAAACACACACACACACACACACTTACTTATTTAATTATAACAAAAATGTAAATGCTTAATGATAACAAAATAAAACGCTCCTGGCTGGAAGCCTCCCACCACCTGGCACCTTCCAAAGAGACAGAAGAGCGGGTGGGTTGTTTTTGTTTTTGTGTGTGTGTGTGTGTCTGAGCTAAGTGGCCTCAGGGCAACTGCTGCTGGGAGAAGCAGAGGCAGAAAGGGGGCTTTGCTCTCCTTGGGGGGCAGCGCCCCTTGGCTCCAAGGGCTTCTCAGCAGGCATCTGCCTGCAGAAGGACTGCTGCTCTTGGTGATTAATTGGGGGATGGGAGGGGGAGAAAGTGGGAGCTCCTTTCAGATCCTGGGTGGAGGATTGAGAGGCTCAGATCTGCAGCTGAGGAAAAGCTGGGGGAGGAGCTCTTCCAGTGTCACCTGAAGACCGGCAAGGAAACGTGTCCCTGGGGGCACTTCGCTCGCTTTAGAACTTTGCAGCCAAACCCAGCCACAGCCAGTGATTATTTTGGGGGGAGAAAGCATCTCCGTTACCAGGGGAAGAAAGGAGACGAAACAAAGTTCACTCTTTCACTGAGACCTACAAAACACCAATCTACCGTGTTCCAGGAGTTCTTCGAAATAATCAAATGCTCCCACTTGCAGTTCCCATGCCTCCCGGCTCAGGTCCCTGAGATGCATGCTCCCACACATGGCGGCGGCGGCGGCAACAGCAGTCCCCTCCCCTAGCGCCCACTTTCAGCTCTCCCCATTAGTTTTCTAGCTTTGAATTGCTCCCGGCTCTCTCTTTTTCCTCCCCTCCACCCACGTGCAAGCAGGAAAGGAAACAGAGACGGAGCCGTGCACAGCTCTCCCCTTTTCCAGCCCTTGCTGCCTCTCCCAACATCGAAACCTCGGAAACGCAGGCAAAGCTGCCACAGCAGTAGCGCCCTGAGTTGCTTGCTTTTCCACTACTGCCTTCTCCTCCTCCAGCACCACTTCCTTCTCTGGGTAGGGCGATTGTTAACTAACCGAGCATGCTAAGGCAACTCAGCAATTCAAAGCTAGAGAACTAATGGAGACGAGCTGACAGCAGGTGCAGGGGGAGGGGACTGCAGTTACCGCCACTGCCGGGTGTAGGAGCTGGTTGGCGCGTGTATCTCAGAGGGCCTGACTCCGGGGTCCCTTGGAGAGCCGGGAGGCACAAGCACTGTGCGGCCCAGATTAATTGCTTTTGGGGGGCATTTCTTCTGCAGCCCACCAAAATTTTTCCGCAGCCCACTGGTTGGCAACCGCTGCTCTAGATAGTCCAGTGCAACGTGGAGAGCCATGGCAATAGCATCCTCTGTGGATCTGTTATTCTGATAAGCAAACTGGTATGGGTCAAGGGTCGATGGGAGGCAATCCTGTATATATTTTAAGACCAGTCTCTCAAAACACTTCATGATTATGGGTGTGAGAGCTATTGGTCTATAGTCATTTAAAGTATCAGGAGGGGCTTTTGGGGAACTGGAATAATAATGGAAGTTTTGAGGCAAGATGGAACAATGGCTTGTGTGAGAGAAAGGTTAAAAATATTTGTAAACACACCTGCGAGCTGGTCAGCACATGCTTTGAGTACCTTCCCAGGTACCCCATCAGGGCCAGCAGTCTTCTTCACATTCACTGCTTTAAGCACCCGCTTCACATCATACTCTTGTACTCTGTAAACAGTTGAGTACCGGTGGTTTGTAGAGGCAGTGTGTCTGAAGACCTATTCAGTTCAAATCAGGCAAAGAAGCAGTTCAGTTCTTCTGCCAGTGATGCGTCCTTATTGATCAATATGGGATTGCTGCCCCTGTAATTAGTGATGTGTTCAATGAAGCATCCAATGCTCCACTTCTCCCCCCGCAGTGAATTTCCCCCAGGGCTTGGGCCTGCTTCCCTCCCTACTGGGTCCCATGCCCTTCTCCCTATCCCCCATTATAGCTCAATCCGTTTACTTTCTCTGTAGATCTCCTTCAGGGAGCACCTGATCCACTGCACAGCCTTTCTATATACAGACCATGTGATGCCTTCCTGGAAGCAGGCATTACATTGGGAGCAACCACGATTCATTGGGGCTACCTTGAAATAGCACTCAGTTCCAACAAGTGCCTTGGGACCTCCATACTGTAAGGGAGTCTGCAGGGAACCAGCGGGGCAGGATTGGGGAAGATGTGTGAGAGGACTAATGAAGTGTACTTGTGGATGGTTGACAAGGAGATTACGAAGGGCACAAATTTTGTTCAATTGACTGTGGAGGTGGTACCATGACCAAAACCTAGGCAGGCTTTGGTCTCTAGGTTTCCATCCTGGAAAAATGGCTGCCCAATCTTTTCTTGAAGATCTCCAGCGATTTTGACCTACTCTTTCTGTTCCTGCAAAAAGCAAATCTCCAAAACTAACTATTGATTGTTTTCTGCTTTGATAGTTAGTGCCTCTGCAGAATAAAAGTCATAGAATCATAAGGCTGGAAAAGACCTTGAAGGTCTTCTAGTCCAACTTCCTGCTCCTGACAGGCAGCTCCAGTGATGGAGCATTCAAAACTCTGTAGGCAAGCTATTCCATTGATTAATCATTTTCAGTATCAGGAAATTACTCTTTAATTCTAAGTTGGATTTCTCTTTAACAAGCTTTCACCCATTGCATCTTGTCCTGCCCTCAGGGGTTTTGGAGCCATGATGGCAGTGTTAGAATGCAATATTCTAGGTGTCAGTGTTACAAGTAACAACCTTCAAAATTAAAAGACTCCAAGCCTGTCATCTTCTCAAAGATCCATTTCATTAGAGATGTCATATTGGCACATCTGAGGAAAACCCAAATCTGAGATTTCTGGGTTTCCCCTAGCCCAAAGAGAATCCAAAATCCAATCCCTGCACCCAATAGTTCATCACATGATCCAATCATTGCTTTGTTCCAACTGGAGACTATCCCCAGGCCTCCCATCCAGGTGCAGAGTAACATGTCCTTGACTCCCTGAGAAAGGAATATTGTTGTAGCTATTCTTCCATTGCTCCTTGAAATCCCCCTCCCATATTCCCAGGCACTGAATGTGGTAGCCCAGAAGCCTCAAATAAAAATGGCTTCCAAGATGAGAGGAGGCTTATTCTGCCCACAGGAGGGTTCTATCCTAACAGGGCTTGAGATTAATTCATCCTTTCATCCTTCTGAGGTTAGTAAAATGAGGATCCAAATTGTTGAGGGACAATATGCTGACTTAGTAAACTGCTCAGAGACTGCTGTAAAGTGTGATAAAGCAAATATTTTAATACAGAAAATGTTGAAAATGACAATAAAGACGAAACCAGAAATTTTCCTTTTGTGTCTAATGGAGAAAAAAATTGGAACTTTGTTACTATATATGTTCAGCAAGACTATTGTATGAACAAAAATGGAAGGACACTTCGATTCCTACCATGGACAAATGGTTGCAGAAACTGATGGAGTTGGCTAAAATGGCAAAATTGACTGTTTTGATTAAAGAAAAGAATATGTGCTTTTGTTTCCACATGGAGACTGCTTCTGAAAGCAGTGCTTAAAGTGGAAAAGAATGAAACTTTGATTTTGGGTTTTACTGATTAGACTGATAGATTCTTATAGAAATGGCTAGTTTATATTATTATGAAAAAACAAAAAAATGTGATTTGATGTTAATGCATTATTTTACTGCAACAGAGAGAGTCAGAAGTCAATGCTTCTTTTTATTTTTCCTAATCCTTCTTCACTTTTCTTCTCCCCCTTTCTCTCCTATTTACTTTTGTATTTTGTATTTTATTTCATCTTATAACTCAATAAAAATGTTAAACTAGAGAGTGCTGTAAAGCATTATGGGGTGGTATATAAGTCTAAGTACTATTGCTAATGCTATTACTGTTAGTTGACCCCCTATCATGTCACCCCTAATCCTTCTCTTTGAAAGGCTAGTGTCATGGATCTATCCCCAGATCAAATTCAGTGGAGGAGGGTAAATTTGAGTCTGCAGAGGAAAGTGCGGAGCTTAGTATTGATCAGGATTGGGGCTCAGAGAATGCTAGCTTGATAAAGTAGCCTCTGCTGGGTCAATCGGATTAGCAACAGGCTGAGCAACAGGCTGAATGAAATGAACCGCAGCTGCAGCAAGTTGGCCAGGAGGTTCCAGCCAAGGACTGGGTGAAGGTGCAACAGGTTAGCAATGAGGAGGAGGTGGAATCCACACCTCCTCATGATACAAGGACACATACAACAGAAAGGAAATGGGCACAATGCTGGTCAGCCAGACTACTCATGAGGAGGCAATCTTGTCTCATGAAGGGCTGCACCAGCATTGCCTACTTAACCCCACCCGAGGAATTAAGTATTGCTGGAGCAATGTGTCCAGTTCTGTGTCTTGTATCCTGGCCTATTTGACTCCTGGACTGCTTTCCTAGACTTTGTGTGTGCCCATTGGACTCTGTTACCCAGTGACTCTTGCTGTACTGAGCTTGGAATCTGGACCTGTGCAACAGAGGTGCTTTCTGAGGACCTGTTTGGGGGGGTTTGAATAAACCACCTGTAGAAGTATTGCTATATATGGGGGGGCGTGTTGCAGCACAGCTAGACATCTAGTTTCCTTAACTGTTCAACATAGAGTTTAGTTTCTGGACTCCATATCTTTATTGCTCTTCTTGTCACATTTTCTAGAGTCTCAGCATCTTTTTTAATATCATGATGACCAGAACTGGACACAATATTCCAGTGTGGCCACACTAGTGCAATTTAAAATGATACTATCACTTCTTGTGATCTTGAAACTATTTCTCTGTTGATGCAACCTACAGCTGCAATGCTTTTTTGGCAGCTGCAGCATACCTAGATCCCTTTCATAGTTTCTATTGTTGAGCCAGGTATTGCCTATTCTATACCTGTTCCTTTGATTTTTCCTGCCTAAATGCAGAAGCTTTTCTCACCACTGAACTGTATTTTAATTGGATAGAGCCTAATGCTGGAGTCTCTGTCATCCAAAGTGGTAACAATTCTCACAACTGGGTGTCATCTGTAAATTTGATGAGCTTTCATTCTCTCTCATCTAGATCATTAATGAAGGTGTTGAAGAATATTGCCCCAAAGCAGAACCCTGAGGTACCCCACTGCATACTTCCCTCCATGTAGATGTAGTTATATTGAGGACTACCCACTGAGGATTTTCCCACGTCATTATAGTTGTACTTTTAAAGTTGTAGCAACGTTTCAGCAGAATCTCATCTGCCATCATCAGGCTTCTGTATTGTGTTAGTCTGTGAGTCAGACTTTCACAGCCATTTCTGTTTTAAATTTGGTGCTAGCCTACTGCTGTGCCAGAATGGTTTTTTCTTCATCTTGATTGGTTGGGAGTCTTGGTCTGTGTTTATTGGTCTTGGAGTTTGCTGTGTTCTACTTGATTGGTGTTTCTAATATCTTCTGTCTGTTTTGTAGCTTTTTTTTTTTGTCTTGATTGGCTGGCAACATTGTGTTTCCTCTATTGGAGGCTTTTAGTGCGGCTTGGCTCCGAGTAAATGGACGGCTATCCCTTATTAGGAAGCTAGGTTTCATCTGGGTGCCTGGTTGGGGTGTGTTTGAGCTGGAGGTATCGGGGGTCTGTTTGTGCCCAGGTGTTTGCCTGGCTTGTGGTGTGGAGATTTTTTTGTTTGTAAGTGCAGGCTTCCAGATAATTGACAGTCTGGTGGAGTCATGTTTTCTATTCATGCTTTCAGGTCTTTTTTCAATCTCTATGGCTTCTCTGATAATTCTGTAGCTGGGGTTTTCTATAGTGGCTAGGGTTTTGGAAAACCCCAGCTACAGAATTATCAGAGAAGCCATAGAGATTGAAAAAATTATTCCCTTCCCTGATTATTCTCTTGTTGAAGTGTTCAGTATTGGAGATTAACTTGATTCCCTCAAAATTAATTTCATGTCCTGTGGCTTTAAGGTGCTGGAAAAGGGAGGAAGTATTTTCTTCTTTTCTGACTGCATTCTTGTGTTCTGCGATGCGTGCATTTATTCTCCTGTTGGTTTGTCCAATGTATGTGGCTGGGCAATTGTTGCATGGTATTTCATAAACTCCTTGGTTTTCTAGCTGGATCTTGTCTGGGGTTTCTTAGGATGTTGGCTATTTTTTGGTCAGTGCCAAAGGCTGTCCTGATATTGTGTTTGTGGAGAATTTTGCTGATTTTATCTGTGGTGCCTTTGATGTAGGGGAGGAGGGCAATACCATTGTCCTGTTCTGTGTCTTGGTTTCTGGGGGGTGTCTCCCTTAGGATTAGGTTGGTAATTGTGCTTCTTTGGAATCCGTTGGAAATTAATACGTTAGTGAGGGTGTGTAATCCTGTTCTCAGGTGGTCTTTCTCGGCTAGGCGTTTGGTTCTGGAGATGAGGGTCTTGGCTACGGAGTTGATCTGTGCAGGGTGGAGATGGGATTGTGCATTTAAGTAGTGGTTGGTATGTGTTTTCTTCCAGTGTATGGTGTGTCCTAGGGACCCATTGGGTTTTTTGTAAATTAGGACAGGAAGGGAAGTTGGTTGTTGGCTTCTGTTTCCATGGTGAATTGTATTTTGGGGTGTAGGCTGTTGAGGTGTGTGAGGAAGTTGTCCAGTTTTTCTTTCCCATGTGGCCAAATTACGAAAGTGTCATCTACATATCTAATACCTCAGCCACACATGTTCTTATGAAAAAGCCAGCCAATCTGCAAACATCAATTCCATCAACCAATCAAGAAATGACAACATAGCCAACCTCCAGTATATATAGGGAGACGGCAGTTCCAATCATGCTTTGCTTGCACGAGCATGAAGCCGAAAGCATCAGCCTGAAGATGGAGAGTGGGACCTCAAAATGTTGCCAAGATACTCTCAATCTTACACGGAAAAGACCCAAACACGCCAAGACCTGCATCTCTTTCTCTCTCTTTATATATATATATATATATATATATATATATATATATATATATATATATATATATATATATATATATATATATATATATATATATATATATATATTTATGTATGTGTATGTGTATATATATATATATATACACACACACACACACACACACACACATATATATGTATTCAGCTTTGTTCGGGTATTTTCCCACGTCATTATAGTTGTTGCTTTTAAAGTTGTAGCAACGTTTCGGCAGAATCTCATCTGCCATCATCAGGCTTCTATATCATCAGGCTTCTGTATTCAATACAGAAGCCTGATGATGGCAGATGAGATTCTGCCGAAACATTGCTACAACTTTAAAAGCACAACTATAATGATGTGGGAAAATACCCGAACAAAGCTGAATACCATACATGTAAGTACCCGCAAAAACTTAAGAAATACACACACACACACACACACACACACACACATGTTATTCCCCTGATGATGTCAGATTCATGCAAACATCTATATGTTCTGTGCAGCTGCATCTGGGAGGAACATCTTCCTGCATAGATTCATACAGTACTTGTGTTGGTTTCCATATTTTCTTCCTGCAGAAGCATATTATTAGTTATATCTAACATAATTTGAATGACATCAGGAGAGCTGAATGCTCTGTGACTGAATTGGGATTTTATTCTCTCCGACCTGAGACAGGAAATTAATGCACATTGTAGAAATTCATCAGCTTGGTTGGAATGCCAAAGCATTTCAGATATTTAGCATGTAAACACAAATACAAGGTTAGTCAGTTTCCTTTGTATACTAATGGATAATTTGTCAAATTATTACATCCCCAGCATCAACCATGAAATGAAAAACAAAGTATTTATAATAGTCTTGCTTTTTGATTAGGTCTTACATCATTTCATGCATGTTCCCTTAGTTTTGGAGCTGAATCTGACCGACAGAAGCAAGAGTGGATGGAAGTGCTTCAGAACTCTATTGCTGAAACGTTGTATGATTATGAGGTAGCTGAGAAGATCTGGTCTAACAAAGCTAACAGATTCTGTGCTGACTGTCATGCACTGAGTCCTGACTGGGCTTCCATCAATTTGTGTGTGGTGATCTGCAAGCACTGTGCAGGTATATATATATATCTGTGTATATGGCACTTTTGGTGGCAAAATATCAAAACTTCTCCCCACTTATGATAAGCAATTACATAACCTCCATATTAGAGGAGGTTGTACATTTAAAGATAATTGCAATATGGTAGATTATTTTTGAAGATATCCCTTTGTAATTTTTCTCTCCCCCATCCCATATTTTAGCCAGCATGGAAAATAAGCAATTATTTGTTCTCCTCAAGAATGCCTATGTACACATTAAAAATTATGGGTGCTGCATATTATGTTCTGAAAAAAAGAAACAAACATCAGAATAAATAGCATGCAATGTTCTGAGAAAAGTGCAGAAAATAAAGGTAGTAGGTAGCAGTCTGCTAAACTCTTATAATATTAGACAATATGGTATCAACAGTAGAGACCTTCAAGTTTCTGGGTTCTATACCCTCTCAGAATTTGAAATGGACACATAACATTAGATCCATCATTAAAAAGGCACAACAAAAATGTTCTTCCTGACATCAGCTCAAAAAGTTGAGTGTCCAAGGAGCTGTTGATATAGTTCTATAGAGGAATTATTGAGTCTGCTATTTGTACTTCTATAACCATCTGGTTTGATACAGCAACAAAACAGGACAGGTATAGACTTCAATGGATAGTTAGGGCTGCAGAAAAAACAATTGCAACCAACCTGCCTTCCATTGACACGTATATTATATAAGTCAGAAAGAGGGCTGAGAAAATATCTATACCCGTCACATCCTGGACATGAACTGTTTCAATTCCTTGCCTCAGGACACCGCTATAGGGCATTGCATGCTAAAATAACTAGACACAAAGACAGTTTTTTCCTTCATGCCATCACTCTGCTGAACATCTAATGAGCTCAGTACTATCTTATGTCTAAGGATATTTATCCATGTAGTATAGGTGTATTACTGTTATCATCTTTTCTACTACCTTTTCCATTTGTATTTTATGATTATATACTTTGTTGTTTGTATGTACACTGAGAGCTTATGCACCAAAGACAAATTCCTTGTGTGTCCAATCACACTTGGCCAATAAAGTATTCTATTCTGTGGGAAACCCATTGAAATTATTCTGAAATAAATCATAATCAACAGGAGAAAAAAATTATATCTACATTTTATTCTTTATTATTTTGGTACTTGTGTTTGCCCAGAACGATTCTAGAAAAACCCACTTACAAAAGTGATATTCCCATGTAATAAGTGATATATAAGCTCATGTAGAACAGGGGTGTCAATCTTGATTTCATTGAGGGCCACATCAGGGCTGTGTTTGACCATGGGGTGCTGGGGGGGGCATGGCCAGGGTAGGCGTGGCCAGCTTGATGTCACTCATCAAGGCTCTCTTTTCAGCCGCGATGTCCTCCTGGAGTCACTGCCAGCAAAAACGGAGCTTCATTTTTGCTGGCAGAAGATTGCAGGAGGCCGTTGTAGCTGAAAACAGTCTGGGCAGGCTGCACATAGCCTCCCCAAGCTCCATTTTCACTTGAAGAGGGTTGCAAGAGGCCATCACGGCCAAAAACAGAGACCAGGAAGGCCACGCACAGCCTTCCCAAGCTCTGGTTTCATTGGCTGTGGGATGGATCTGGCCCTCAGGCCTTGAATTTGACACCCCTGATGTAGAAGGAGATTTGTATATCCTGAGATAAGAACTTCCTTTTGATCTGATTCTGAGTTTGAATCCCATAAAAATTGCGGTGAGATGGAAATTCTTGTGTCTCTTTTTCTATATTTACAGGTTTGCATCGGAGCCTGGGTTCCAGGATTTCTAAGGTGCAGAGTCTGAAGCTGGACACAAGTATTTGGAGCAATGAGATGGTCCAGGTATGAAGTTTTTTTCCAAAGATCTAGCATTGGGAAGTGATACAATCAATCTGAAATTTTAGAATTGCCCAGGTGTGGAAAAGTGGGATTGAAAAGGTATACACTGGGATTTATCCAGGAAGAGTTCCCCAATCATTCTGTGTTGGCATCCCAGTGCACGGGGGGTGGGGGATTATGGTTTTGTGTGAGGGGCAGGTGCGTGCAGGCATGCACTGATTCATTTGTGTGAGTAGCAGGCACTGACACCCACCGCTAATGTGAGTGGTGTTGTGAGTGCTGGTGCTTGCCATTTGCATGAGCCAGGCGTTGCACACATCTGTGTACATGCTGGCCCGCCACTCACATGGCCCATTTGCAAATAGGGCCACAGGTTGGGGATCCGGATCTAGGATGAGATATATTTCTTTAATATAGAGAGTGTTTTTGTTCATCCAGTGTCATAGTTCTCTAGTGTAATTTTATTGCTGTCTTCTTTAAAGCTGTTCATCATGCTAGGGAATAGGCAAGCAAATAAATTTTGGGCTGCACACCTCCCAGCTTCTGAAGTCTTGTATCCTGATGCTAACACTAAGCAGAGACAAGATTTCATCATCAATAAATACCGCTATGGACGCTTCCGCATGCTACACCCTCAATATAACAGTCAAGAAAGCATTCTGCAGGTATGTATTTATGCATTGAAGAATTTTTCTTCAACATCTGATGGAATTAGAAATTACAAAATAACACAATAACAGAGTTGGAAGGAACCTTGGAGATCTTTTTGTCCAACCCCTTGCTCAGGAAGGAGACCTATACCATTCCAAATAAATGGCTGTCCAATTGCTTAAAAAACCTCCAGAGATGGAGCTTTCACAAACTTCTGGAGGGAAGCTGTTCCACTGATTAATTGTTGTTTCGCTGACATGAAATTTCTCCTTATTTCAAGGCTGGATCTCTATTTGATCAGCTTCAGTCCATTACTTCTTGTCCTGCCCTCAGGTGCTTTGGAGAATAGGTTCACCCCTCCTCTCTGCGATAGCCCCTCAAGTATTGGAAGACTGATATCATGTCAACCTTAATCTTTCTGTTTGTTAGACCAGATATGCCTAGTTCCTGCAACCATTCATCGGTTTCATCTCCAGTCTCCTAATAATCTTTGTTGCTCTTCTCTGCAGCCCCTCTAGAGCAGCGTTGTTAAACTCACAGCCCGTGGGCCAGATGCGTCACACACTGGCCATGCCCACCCCCATTTTAGCAAAGGGGGAAAAGTCACAATACATCATGTGATGACAATATGACGCCGCGAGTTTGACCCCCTGTTCTAGAGTCTCAAAGAATGAATTAAGCAGTTTTTCTTTCTCCCTGCTACTCTCCTCTCATTGCCACATTTTCCCATTAGTAGACCAATTGGTTCTTCGACTTCCTTCTTGTTTTTTCCATGTATAAATAATAATAATAATAATAATAATAATAATAATAATAATATTATTATTATTATTATTATTATTATTATTATTATTATTATTATTGTTGTTGTTGTTGTCATTGTCGTTGTCGTTGTCGTTGTTGTTGTTGACATTTGTTGCAAGTTTGTGATAAATCCTTTCTGGGCCTTAGCTTTCCTGATTTCATCTTTGAAGATTTCGTATGTCCTTGTTTCCATTTTTCATACTTGTCTTCTTTATCTATTTATTAGACAGTTCTTTATGAGAACTTTCTGGTTTCATCTAGAGTCTCTTATTTTTCTTTCTTAGTGGTATTGTATTAGACTGGGCTTTTTATAGTCTCATTTTTCAGAGTTTCCCAAGCTGCTTGAGTTCTTTACCCCCTTTTCATCCATGAAATCCTTCCTGAGTTCTTTCCCTAAATTTGTTGAAATCGGCTTTCTTGAAGTCTAAACCACTCTATTGCATGTGCCTACATTATATTGAATTCCAATATGACATGACCACTCTCCCCCAAGGTTCCTGGAACTTCAATCTTCTGTATAATTTCATCTCTGTTAATGAGAATTAAATCCAGTGTAGCTGAACCATTAGTTCCCTTCTCTACCTTTTGGGTGACGAAGTTGTCTGCTAGGTTAATCAGAAACATTTTGATCTCCTATCATGGTCCCATTGGATCCTGGTTTGGAGGAGGAGAAGGAGTTGGATCCATCTGATGGGGATGGCATGGCTCCCCTGGAATGTCTGGAGAGTCCCAGAATTGAGGACAATGCTATCACAGGCTCCTCAGGTATTGGGGGGGGGGGGGTTTGACTGAACAGAGAGCTGCCTATCCTCACAGACACAGGGTAGGATTGGCTGCAGACAGGCAGTGGTGCTGAGAGGCAACAGATCTCTTCTGATGAGGAAGAACTGTTTCCACCATTCAATCCGAGGACACAGAGAATAGAACAAAGGCAAGCTGAAAGGAGGTCTGCAAGGCTGCTCAGGAGAAGTTCACCCTGCCCCTCTTCCCAAGGAACACCTACTGTAGCATGGGTTGACTTAAGGAGAAGCTGGGAGGAATTTGTCTTTGTCAGGAACAATTGTTTGCTTTAGCTTATGCTCTCCTGGGTTTGGAAAAACTCAGTCTTGACTCGTGTTTCTGCCTGTGCTTTGTCTTTGCCTTGTGAACTGGCCTTTGGCCTTGTGGACTTGCTTTACCCTGTGGACTTCCCTTGCCCTTTGGACCTTGACCCTGGATGTTGCCCCATGAGCTTTCTCCTTGGACGTCCTCTCTGTCTTTGTGAATTGGTTTTGTTGTGTTTTTTTTGGCTTTTGTTTGTGGAACTAAAGGTGGCTACCTTCAGGGAAGTGTGGGGTGGAGGCTTACCCGGCATTATAGGGCTCTTTGTTGTGGCATTTAATAGAGCAATAAAGGACTCGATTGATGCCTGCCTCTGCCTAGGCAACCTGGATCATAGCATCTCCAACTTGGTGCAGATTTTGTTTCCCAGTTGATATCAGGACCATTACTATTTTAGTGTGGTTCCTGCGCACCTCAGATAACTGATTAACAAAAAGTTTGGTTGTGTGATCTGTAGTATACACTTATGGCAATGTCATAGTGTTAGCTAAATAATATTAACTAAATTCACATGTACAAATTCTAATGCAGTGGTCAATCATGTTGCCATTATTACCTGAACAGTTGCATAATATCTTTTCTTACAGTTTTGATTTGCAATTTGTGATATTCTTATAGGAACTTGATTATCTTGAGTAATTATTTTTTCCTTTTCATAGGCTCTATGTGCAGCTGTGTCTGGGCCAGGATTACTTAAAAAAATGGTGCATTTTTTTTCAAGCACCATGGAAGTTGAAATGGGAGGTAGCTGTGTTATTTGGAAAACTGAGCCCTTGTCCAGCAGTGAGCATACTCGTTATTCAGGTAACTACCTTATTCTATGCTCTACAAGTAGTCCTCAATTTATGACCATTCATTTAATAACTCTTAAATGGCACTGAAAAAAGTGACTCACACTTGCAACTGTTGCAGTTTTCCTTGTGTTCATGTGATCAGAATTGAGGCACTTGATGACTGGCATCTATTACAACAGATATTTTCCACTATCACAACATTATAACAATTGCAGAATTCTGAGATCATTTGTGACCTTCCCAGGGAGCTTCTAACAAACAGTGTAAATGGGGGAAGGCAGAGTTGCTTAACAACCACCATAAAAAAAGGAGATAACATTGGGCACAACTCACTTAGTGACCACACTGCTTAGAGGCAGAGCTTCCAATCCCAATTTTCATAAGTCAAGGACTCCTTATATGAAGAAAACAGGATACAATCTATTTGATTGGACATAAAATTTTACTTCACTAAGTGTTATGTATTATCTTTTATTTTAAAAAATAATTTTTATTAAAAGAGTTTACAATGATGTTTCTCTACAGAAACATAGAAGAAGAGATAGAAAAGGACAAATATAAAAGTGTAAAACAGGTAAATAACAAAAAGCAAGAAAAAGAAAGATATCTAAAGAAGCAACTTCTGATATTGTTTGCAGCAGTTACAAACATGATAATCACCATCTCCACCTTCCTATTTCATAGTTCCCTTCTTCCCATAAAAACTTTTTAATCATTCCTGAAATCAGCAATTTATTTTTATCCAGTTGTAACAAAAGGTCTATAAAGTGTTTTCAATTTCTTATAAAAATAATTGTAGTTCCTCCTTGATCAAACTATGTATATCTTTCTGATACTGGCCAGGCTTGGTAATTAATTCTTTAAATGCCAAATAATCATGTATGTTTTAAATTTTATTCACAATTTTACATCAAACTTACATTTTCTATCCTACTATGAAAAATTATCTCTTAAAAACATAAAATGAAGCTTAAGTGTTGCTAGCTTTGAACAAAGTCAAATTGTTTTTAAATCATTTACCTGTTTCTCTATGTATATTCTTTCCTTGCCTATAGAAGGAATCTACAATGAGATCATACAACCAGTTGTCCATTGTGGCTACTTATACAAAGTCCCATCCACTGCCAAAGAAATTAAGAGAAGCAGAGATGGTAAGTCTGAGTATGGTGGAATCCATAATTAATGGCTAATTAAAAACGGCTTTCACTAACTGTCTTGCTTATGTAGAGTTTCAGAGGATCTGGTGCTCACTGGAAAAATATTTCCTCTTTTATGAGACTGAAAAGAATCCTGAACCAACAGTAAAGATTGAAGTGGCAGATATGATTTCCTTAGCAGTGAACAGAACAGACATGTTGGCTATTCCTAGCTCCACAAACAGGTTTGTGGAAAGTTGATTCATTCTGTTTTTCTACTTCTTAGTCCTGCTAAACTAGGTTCATGTGCTTCATGATGGTACCAAACAAACAAAGAAGTAAAATTAGATTGATTTCTGTCAAAAAGAGCATATTGTTATGTTTAAGGTTAAGGATCTGTTTGGGGCTTCATCAGAAGCATTCATTTGACCCTATTCATCACTCCCTACTATTACTATTTGTCATAGTACAAGGTTTGTAGCATGTTGCTGCCATCTGCAACACCCTAAAACCCAGCCATAGTGAACAAAAATGCCAAATCCAGTCTGAACATCAGGCTGACTATGCAACAGACAACAACAACAATAACAAGTCACTGAGAGATTATTATTATTATTATTATAAACTTTTGTTCATTAAACATGAAACACAGTCAATTGAGCATTTAAAAAAGTATAACAAATATCATTGACTGGTGCTGATGGTTGATATGGGTTGCTGCCAGCATCCTAAGTATTAACCAAGTTGTTGTTATTGTTGTTGTTGTTAATAATAATAATAACTGAAATTGATGGTTAATATGTGAGTGCAGCAAAATTGTGCAAACTGATTACAAAGCTAGACATGACCGAGTTGCTAAATTAATCCACTAGTCATTATATAAAAAAATACGACTTACTTGTATCCAAAAAGTCATGGGAACATAAAGTGGAAAAAATTGTTGTAAATGAGATGGTGAAAATATTGTGGGACTTTTGAATACAGACGGATCGTCATTTGGAACACAACACGCCAGATATCACAATAGTCGAAAACCAAAGCATACAATTTATTGATATCGCTATACTGGGAGATGCCAGAGTCGAAGAAAAAGAACTGGAAAAAAAATCACAAAATATTGTGACCTGGCCATGTGATTATGGATGAAACATGAAACAGTGATTGTCATCGGGGCACTTGGTACTATGTCCAAGAATTTTACAAAATACATCAAGAAATTGCAACTTCCTGCAATAACACCAGCAGAACTGCAAAAAACTGTGCTATTTGGAACATTGCACATTTTAAGAAGATACTTGGTTGATACCTAGGATGCTGGCAGCAACCCATATCAACCAACAACAGCAGTCAATGATATTCGCGATACATTTTTAAATATTCAGTTGACTGAGTTTCATGTTTAATGATAATGATAATGATAATATGCATACAATGCCAGAATTGAGAAGACACCAATAGAAAGCAAATGTTGCCTATGCAAAGAAGCTGAAGAAACAGTGGACTACCTGGTTAGCTGTTGCAAGAAGATCTCACAGGCTTACTACAAGTAATGGCATGACAAAGTAGCAACAATGGTGCTTGGAAAATATACAAGAAATATCATTTGCCTGCAAGCAAGAACTGATGGGATCATAAAATAAAGTAATAGAAAAGGAAAAAACTGAATTGCTTCGGAACCTTAAAATTCAAACAGGCACCTGCCACATTAACACCTCAGATTTAGCAGTTGTTGATCAGAAAGATTAAAAAATTGGATAGCAGTACCTGGAGACAGCAGAATAGAATAGGAATAACTGGAGAAGATAACAAAATACAAATAGCAATGAGTGTAGCAAAAGTAAGCAAAGGTAGTACCAATAGTAATAAGCACCTTCGGTGCAATCCCAAAACAACTGGAGTACCACTTGAATACCATCGGCATTGACAAATTCATCATCAATCAACTGCAAAAGAAGCTTTACTCAGAACAGCTTACCTCCTGCAACAATATCTGTAACACCATCAAACATCCAGATTTGCCTATCCCAGGTCCTTGGTAAGGACTTGATAGGTAGACAAAATGCCAAATCCAGTCTGAATATCTGACTGATTGTGCAACAAATCATAATAATAAGTATTAAGAATAATCATTTATGACAATAAATTATAATGCATAAAATAAATTTCAAAATTAAGATTAATAGATTAATTACCCCATTACGTTATGGTTTCTTTTTTATCTTTTCAATATTTAAGTGGATAAATTGTTTTACTGGATATATATTCACAATGATATTTTTGTTTGCTACAAACAGGTTTTGCTTCATGCTAGAACTGTATCTGAGCAATGAACGAATACAGCAGTGGGTAGGTGATGATTCCAGTAATCTACAGTCTTGGGCCAGTGCTATTGGCAAGGTAATGGTGAGAAATAATGTTCACGAGAAATTCAGAGGAGAGCGTACCTCCCCTTCTACTATATTAGACCACTCTATTAGGTATCAGGTGCATTATAAACTCAACAATCAATAGGTGGAGTTGTTTTTCTTTATCCTCAAATATTCCCAAGCTTCTTTTGTAGAAAATCCCTTCAAGCCAAATTCACTGCAAATATAAATTCTACATGGCTTTACATTAAAACTATCTTCCCACATAGCTTTATTCATTTGCAATTCCTAATACTATCTCAGCTTGTGCTTATGTTATTTTTGTCAGTACTGTATTTTCAGAGGATAATAAGCAGTGGTAGTATGCTGCCGGTTTGCACCAATTCTAGCGATCCAGTAGCGCCGGTCAGCAGTTGGGCCCGCTTACCCCCACCCTTTCCTGTCCTATATTTGCTTTGTTTGTAGTTCAGCTGATAGGCGTGGCAGAGCAAAGGGCACGCCTACAGAACCGTTAGTAAAATATTTTCAATTCCACCACTGATTATAACTTACTTGCTGGGCAACACTTGGAATACTTAGTATGACATAAAGCATATAACAAATCATTCTGAGTTGGAATTTTTACTATTTATATTGCTGAGGCTACCTCTGTTTTTAAATTGAAATTGCTCCTTTATGTCTGTAATATTCAATTATTTTAAATTGTATTTGTATTTAATTTTGTGAGAATTAGCTTGTTTTGACTTTGTGCTGTAATAGATAGGATGATATGATAATAAATTATCCATATGTAAACAAATATAGCCATAATGAATTTGCATGTTTTGTTCAACATATCCTTTTCAGAACTGGTATCTTCTTTTGCAGTGGTTCACCCCTCTCAGTTGTCATTGTCTGCTGGGCTATGAATTCCAAAGGGTAGGTAGACTCTGCTACAAATCAATGTTAAAACCCAATCAGTGGTTTCAAGGTTTCTTCATCCTCCAGAAGTTTCATCTCTTCATTTGTCCAGAAGAAGAGGGAGCAGTTGAGGACAGCATCAATCTAAGGCAGCTTCAAGAACTCAGTGAGTCCAGATCTTTCTCTGACAAATGAAAAAAGGATAGCATCAACCACCCACACCTAGAGATACTAGATACTAATAATTGCTTTTAGTTGTTTGATTGCCTTTGACTTGGTATCCATAACAGTCTTATCATAAAAACCTAAAAATACATCCATTAATATTTTCCTGCTTCAGCAGTTATATAGCATATTGCAAGTTTGATTGTGTTTCCATCAGAGTAAATAGTTTGCCTGTCTTTTACCAGTATTCTGGTAAAACAGATTAGTTTTATGTTAAGCTGTTTTTTTTCAGTTATTAAATATTCCATTACTCTCATGGTATCATACTGTTCTCCTAACTGTACTTTTGCAGAATAGACATTCTAAAAGCCCATTAAATGAGTATACACTGAAACAATGTAGCGAGTTCTGTTGCACTGTATGTTCTACTGCAGGGGTCGCCAACCTTTTGGATCTCAGGGACCACCAAACTCATAATTTCAAATCCCAGGGACCACTAACCGGTTCTGTGGGCATGGCCTAATTTGTGGGTGTGGCTTGGTGGTCATGTGACTGGGTGGGCATGGCTAGTATGTAAATATTATAAATATTTATATAAATATTGATTTTTTTATTAAAAAAGGAGCAACTTTTACCCAAAATCAGGTAAAGCAGGCAGGCAGATTGAGTTGTTCACAGAATCATTCAGTGATCTATCTATCTGCCATCGGCTAGCTCAGTCTGTCACATAAAATTTGCTTGCCGTGAGTCTGCACTGACTAATAGAACCTTCAGTCCTAAGGGAGGTTCAACAGCAGAGCCGAAGATCCAAAGATTAGCTAGAAAGCAAGAAATGCAACGGTTTTCTGCTTTCTAGCTAATCTAAATCTCTCAGCAAAGCAGAACAACTGATGGTCGGAAAAAGGAAAAATAGCAATTTAGCAGGCAAGTTTGCTGGGTAAGGAGTGAGTGGGAGGAGAGAGTTCCCCCAGGCCATATGGGCGGCACAGCCTTGTGTTTCTGTGCAGCTTGGATTAATTGCTTTGGGGGGGGTGCTCTGGGGATGAGATTTCTCTGCAGCACACCAACATTTTCTCACTGCCCACCAGTGGGCCACGGCCCACTGGTTGACGACTGCTGTTCTACTGAAATCTCTGTCAAAGGTTTATTTTATACTTTTACTGATGATTGAAATCACAGATTGTAAGTTACAAACTTTTTTTAAAAAAAAGCTGCCCCTTAATACAGTCTTATTTTGACTTGGCTAAAAATGGATGCTTCACACCTTCCTGAATTTCTTTTTTTCATGTACTGTTTTCTATCATAGGTATTGTTCCTCTTGCAGAGAGTCCAGAGAAGAAACAGATGCTGATCCTGGTAGAAATGGGCAGGTGAGCTATGTAAGCAAGAGGGTCTTTAAATAAACCTACACCTTTTGTGCATTCTTAAGTTCCATTGAAATTTAATATAACTCAACTGATTATTCTACAATTGCATAAGATGCAGCATTTCCTAAGCTATGGAATCTTGATCTCTCTACAAATCCAGCACTTAAAAACTACCTGATCATAGCAATAACAAAAGTTTAAAGTTAGTAATTAGGATGGCAAGTCCTCTCCAATTGGTGATGCTGTCTCATCATGGTAGGTGATAATGAGCAAAGAATGTTGAAAGTATATAGCATCCTAATAGCAGCAAGGTATGAAGGTCATCAAGCTGCCAGCTAAACAGGCAAGCTGGAATAATATAGGAAGATCCTGAAGATGGATTATCACTTTCAATGGATTATCGCAGTAAGCTGTGGGGTACCACAAAGTTCTATCTTAGGCCCAGTACTCTTCAATATCTTCATAAATGACTTAGATGAAGGAATAGAAGGGGAACTTACCAAATTTGCGGATGATACTAAGCTGGCAGGAATAGACAACAACACTCTAGATCAGGGCTGTCAAACCCACAGTCCGCATGCTTTACAGATAATCAGAATTGGAAGGGACCTTATAGGTCATCTAGTTCAACCCTCCACCTAAGCAGGAGACCCTACACTATCTCAAGTGATGACACTCCCCCAACTTCCGAGGGTGAGCTGTTCCATTGGTTGAATGCACTGGCCACGCTGATGCCTGGTTTAGCAAAGGGTGAAAAAGCCGCAATATGTCACGTGACAATGCAAGTTACACATCCCTGCCCTAGATGATAGCTTGAACACTGGGCCCTATTTAACAAAATGAACACTGGGCCCTATTTAACAAAATGAAATTTAATGTAAAGAAAAGTAAAATCTTTAACTTAGGCAATTAACAGAAGGATACAATCAAGATCAAGTGAGGTACTAATACCACTCTATAAATCCTTAGTAAAACCACACCTAGAGTATTGCATTCAGTTTTGGTCACCACACTATAAAAAAGATGTTGAGACTCTAGAAAAAGTGCAGAAAAGAACTAGTATGATTAGGGGACTGGAAACTAAAACATATCAAGAACGGTTACAAGAACTGGGCTTGGCTAGTCTGGTGAAGAGAAAGACCAAGGGAAACATAATAGCAGTGTTTCAATATTTGAGGGGCTGCCACAGAGAGGAGGGGGTCAGGCTATTTTCTAAAGCACCTGAAGGCCAGACAAGGAGTAATGGATGGAAACTGAAGAAGGAGAGATTCAACCTGGAAATGAGAAATGTTCTGACAGTGAGAGCAATCAAACAATGGAACAGCTTGCCTTCAGAAGTTGTGGGAGTTTCATCACTGAAGCTTTCAAGAAGAGACTGGACTGCCATCTGTCAGAAATGATGTAGGGTCTCCTGCTTGGGCAGGGGGTTGGACTAGATGACCTATAAGGTCCCTTTCAACTCTGTTAATCTGTTAAACTTTAGCGACAATAGCAAATGAATAATTTAATACTGTGTGTAGCAAACTAATAGCACTCCTGATAGAATAGTAGAATCTTTGCTACTCTTCTCGGCACTTTTTCCAGGGCATCAGTATCTTTTTTGAACCATAGTAACCAGAACTGGAAGCAGTATTCCAAGTGTGGCCTCATTAGTACAGTATGGAGCGGCACTATCATTTATCATGCTCCCTCTCTTGATGATGTAATGGAAAAACTCACCACATTTCAGATCTGTGTATCTGCTATTCTTTGATGGAAGAAAAGGGGGGTTGGATTTGATACATTTAATTCTTTTCTTCTCCATGTATCCTAAATATTTTATTTCTTACATCAGCTTTGTATAACCTTTTATATGATTTATAACTGTTGCCTGGTGTCCCAGATGCCTGGAAAAATCTCACCTCTTTGAGGGATGTAAGGGGAGAAGGGGCCATGTGGATTGCAGCACCGGAAGATAATTCCTGGGAACCTTTCTTTATCTGCTTTCTCAGAGATGGTGGGATAATAACATGTTCACACCTGCGGATTGGTGGAATCCACATCAGACTTCAGAAAGGGGTTCTAATTCCCTTTATCTTACTTGGATGCCCTGAGGGACCCCAGACCTGCTTTGAATTTTGACCTGCTTTACCCCTCTTCAGTAAAAAGATTCCTTTTTAAATACAAAGTTTTCAAGGGTTCATACTTATATTTTGAAGGTGGGGGAGGCTGGTCCTTGCACCACGTCCAATTCACCACAGTCAACTCACTGTGGCCATAGCCAACGTGCTGCAGGACAACTCGCCACAGGACACTTCAACAAATACAAAAGTTAAATTAATTTCAACAGAACCATAGTCAATAATAATAAAATAAAGTCAATCCAGAACTACAAGAATTACAATAATTTTGATGAAAACATGATCACCAATAATAAAAGTAACTGAATGAAATGATTAACATGACATTACACTGGTCGTGATTTGATTTGACCCACAATGAGTGGCTGTGAGGGATAGCATGCAAAGCATGGGAACGATAGTGCCACTCCATACTGCACTGGTGAGGCCACATTTGGAATACTGCTTCCAGTTCTGGTTACCATGGTTCAAAAAAGATGCTGATGCCCTGGAAAAAGTCCAGAGAAGAGCAGTGAATGTTAGATATTCAATGGGGAAAAGTCAGTGATGTCAGACTTCCTCCATTGGTTCATTTTCTAGGCGGGAAGTGGCTAAAGTTGTGGACAGCAGCCTGTAAAAAGAATAGCAGGCACACCTGGCGGCAGTGTTTACTCGGAGCAGAATAAAAGAGATCTTTTCCCTCTCCCGTTGTCCTGCCTCTTCAATCTAGCCCATATCTAACACTGGCGACGAGGATGGGATTCTAGAAGAGAGCAAAGGAAACGAGGTGTAGACAGATAATTTCTTACAACAGAATGCTTCTATCACCATGCTGATCATCAAAATGTCCACCCACGCTCAACCAGAACCTTTTGATCCAACAAGGCATGACTGGGTCGCATACATGGGACAATTTCAAATGTTTATAGAAGCAAATTCACTGCATGATACAACAAAACAGAGGAAGAGAGCTCTATTCCTGGGATATTGTGGGAATCGCCTCTACAAAACAGCTAGAACCCTAGCTGCACCCAAAGATGCGGAAACAATGGAATGGAAAGAATTACAGAAGATGTTAGAAGAATATTATGCTCTTGCTGCATCATCATCACTGGCTCACTGACTTGACTTTTACTGCAGAGAACAGAAACCAGGTGAGACCATAAATGATTACCTTACAAATCTGCGAGATATTGCTGCAGGCTGTGAGTTTGAAAATGTGGAAATAACTTTAAGAGATAGAATTGTAGTTGGAATGAGGGACCTGAGATTACAAAGGAAGCTAATAGCTAAAAAGAGCATCTCTTTTTAGCTATTAGCTTCCTTTGTAATCTAGCATCCCTAACCCTTCCTTTGTAATCTACCATCCCTAACCCTAACCCTAACCCTTTAAAAGAAGTAATAGAGGAAGCCTGGGCAGCAGAAATTTCAGACAAACCAACAACCAAAATTGAGAAGTCTGAGGGCGTTCACTCAGCATGAGGGACGACCAGCAAATATCAGGGAGAGGGGGAGATTGGCGAACTCTCCGAAGAGGAGGAAGAAATACATAGTGTAAAACCAGATAGAAGATCAGGGCCCCAGGGGGCGAGCCAAAGACCCCTGTGATGTACAAGCTGCAAAGGAAACCACCCCCAGGCAGTTTGCAAATTCAGGGATGCAATCTGCCTCAGATGTGAGACAAGGGGGCATATTGCTGAAGCTAGCAGAGCAAATCTGCCAGCATACCCCAATCAGAGACAAGCAGGTTTCCCTAATCAGCCACGTGGTCCACAACAAAGAGGATTCCAGAAACTGCCAAATTCAAACTACAGAATGGAGAGGCACAGAGACTATGAGCACACAATAGTGGGGCAGTCTGACACCCATCAATCAAAGAAATTCAACATCATAGTGATAATAGGAGAAAAACCTTGTGATATGGAAATTGACTGCGGATCCTACATATCTATGGTGTCCTGGACAACTATAAAGGAAGCAATCCCTGGCATAACCGGACAACAACTAAAACCACAATATTTAATACTAAAAGACTACCAAGGAAACAGAATTCCCGTATTAGGAAGAGGAATTTTTCCAGTAAAATTCAGAAACTTCACCGATGAATTGCCTTTAACTATCGTGGACAAAGAAGTACCAAGTCACTCTACCAAGGGATAGGTTTAGAGCCATAGGAATGGAGGTGACCATCCACACTATGCAAGCAGAAGACTACAATCAAATGAAAGAGGACCTACAGACTGAATTCAAGGATGTTTTTGATGGGAGCCTAGGTATAAGTATATGGGGACCCCTATTTCTTTCAACCTTGATCCAAAAGTTCCCCGTCAGAATGAAACCAAGGCGAGTCCCTTTTGCCCTGAGGCCCAAGGTGGACGAATAATTAGATAAACTAATAGCCCAAGGAGTCCTAGAGCCAGTTGATCACACTAAGTGGGAGACCCCTATAGTCACCCCAGTTAAGCCGGATGGGTCCATTAGAATCTTTGCAGATTATAAAATTTCCATAAAGATCGCATTGCAACAGAGCAGTATCAGTAGTACAACATCTGTTGCATTCAATAGGAAAAGGAAATTGTTTTGCCAAATTAGACTTGGCTCAAGCCTATCAGCAGTTACCTGTGGATGAAGAAACAGCAGAAGCTCAGACCATTGTAACCCACAGGGGTGCTTTCAAATGCAAAAGATTGCAATTTGGGGTAAGCATAGCTCCAGGACTATTTCAAAGCTTAATGGAATGCCTACTACAGGGCATTGTGGGGGTGGTACCTTATTTTGATGATGTCCTCATGGCAGCAGAGGACAAAGAACAACTTAAACAAAGACTAAGGCTAGTCCTGAGCAGATTTCAAGAAGCTGGCCTTAAAATCAAAAAAGAGAAATGCCACATAGCAGTACCAATTTCTGTTGAATTTCTGGGATATCTAATTGATGAGAC
Source organism: Notechis scutatus (assembly GCF_049901735.1). NCBI lineage: Eukaryota > Metazoa > Chordata > Lepidosauria > Squamata > Elapidae > Notechis > Notechis scutatus. Next base: position 115,044,259 of record NC_142011.1, on the reverse strand, counting down.
AGGTATACACCCCACAGATAGTAAAATAAAAGCAATTAAGGAAGCTCCCACTCCAACAAACAAAACAGAATTACAAGCTTTCCTGGGACTTTTAAACTTTTACAGTATTTTTCTACCACACAAAGTGACAGTTGTTGAACTTCTTCACAGACTTCTTGATAAAAAAGCAGAATGGACTTAGGGACACAGAGAAACAACTGCATTTGAAACCATAAAAGGAGTCCTAACTTCTAACAGTGTTCTGCTACAATATAATGAAACATTACCTCTTTCACTAACATGTGATGCATCCCCTTTGGGGTAGGGTCCGTTCTCAGCCATAAATTCCCAAATGGCAGAGAAGCACCATTGTTTTATACTCAAAGACTTTATCCAAAGCTGAATGGAATTATAGCCAGCTAGATAAGGAAGCACTAGCTGCAGTAGCAGGCATTAAGCATTTTCACGAATATCTTTATGGAGACAATTTGAACTAGTCACAGACCACAAACCACTCCTAGGCATTGTAGCAGGAAACAAACCAACACCAAACATAATATCCCCCAGAATGACAAGATGGACTGTTTTCTTAGCTGCATATAACTATTGCCTTATACATTGACCAGGCAAGACCATAACTCATGCAGATGCACTCAGCCATTGCCCCCTTCCAGAACCTATTGAAGACCCAGCTCCAGCCACATCCATACTTCTCATTGAAGACATCACCACCAGCCCTATCACAGCATCAGAAATAGCCAAACAATCAGCCAAAGACAAAACTCTGGCATGTATTTTAAACTGGGTGTTGAGGGGATGGCCAGAAGAAGCACTGGAAGGTGACTTTAAACTGTTTAAAATCTGGCAAAATGTACTGTCTGTAATTAAAGGGTGTTTGTTGTGGGGGGATAGAGTTGTGATACCTGAGAAGCTGAGAGAACAAGTCTTAAAGAATGTTGCATGAGGGCCACCCAGGGAAAGTACAAATGAAAGCATTAGCCAGAAGTTATACCTGGTGGCCTGGAATGGGTAAGGAAATTGAAAAATGGGTTGCACCTTGTTCGCCTTGTCAGGAATCCAGACCTGCACCCCTTCGGTACCAACCCTAGAATGGGAATCACCAAAAGCACCTTGGTCTAGAATACATATAGACCTGGCAGGGCCAATGCAAGGGCAAACATTTCTAATAACCATTGATGCATATTCAAAATGGGTGGAAGTAACAATCATGAAAACCACAGCAGATGCCATGATTAAGGTATTGAGGAAATTGTTTGCCAGACATGGATTGCCAGATGTTGTGGTATCAGATAACGGGGCCCAATTCATAGCAAACAATTTTGAATGCTTTCTAGCTGAACAGGGAATCCACCACGCATTATCAGCACCAGGCCACCCCCAAAATAACGGGCAAGCAGAGATCGTAAGATCCACAAAGGAAACCTTAGCAAAAATGGGACCAGGGGAATGGCAAACGAAAATAGGCAAATTCTTAATGATACAACATATCACACCCTTGGCTGCCACACATAGAAGTCCAGCAGAACTTTTAATGAGACGGAAGTTAAGATCAGAGCTAGATAGATTACACCCACACTACAATCCAAGCACACCCACAGATTCGACAACTAAATGTAGATATTTGAACATAGGCCAATCGGTCTATGCTCACAACTATGCAGGGGCCCCCCATGGATCCCTGCATGAGTAATGCAAGTCACAGGCTCCCGATCTTATACTGTAGAACTAGAAGATGGGAAAATATGGAGCAGACACATAGATCAACTCCGGGGATGATTGGATCGGGATCAGAACGACCAGAAAGCCTCAGAGACAGAAATCCAATACAGAGAGGAAAGACCAACTCTGACAACTAAAAATGCTGAAAACACAAGCCTCCCCACTTTAGGGCGGAATTCAAACTCTAGTACACTGCAGGATAACAGCTGGGGGTGGGGAATCCAGCAAAGAAACTCAGAGCCCTCTGTTTCGTTGAAGCCAGCCCCGGGCAGTTCAAAGGGCTGGCTCTGGAGTGACAACAGACCCAACTAGTCAGGTTGCCGCCACTGGTGAGGCTGAACTGTGAAGGTCCAGTCGCGCACACAGGAGTCCCGCCTACTTACATGATTATGTTCTGTGAATGAGAGCTGATTGGATGAATGCTTCTTCCAGGAGGGGAAGGGTGTTAGGTATTCAATGGGGAAAAGTCAGTGATGTCAGACTTCCCCCATTGGTTCATTTTCTAGGCAGGAAAATGAACAGCTGTCAGTGGCTAAAGTTGGGGACAGCAGCCTGTAAAAAGAACAGCAGGCACACCTGGCGGCAGTCTTTACTCGGAGCAGAATAAAAGAGATCTTTTCCCTCTCCTGTTGTCCTGCCTCTTCAATCTAGTCCATATCTAACAGCAAAGTTTCTATGATTCTATCAGGAGTGCTGTTACTTTACTACACACTGTATGAAGTGATTCATTTGCTGTTGTCGCTAAAGTGATAATCTATCTTCAGGAACTTCCTATATTGCTCCAATTTGCCTGTTTAGTTGACAGCTTGGATGACCTTCATACCTTGCTGCCATTAGGATGGTTTATACTTGATGCAGAGTTTGTTTCCCAGTTGATGTCAGGGTAGTTAAAGTCTCATTATCTCAGTGGTATCTTTCGTGCACACCTCAGCTGACTGATTAGCAAATCTATAAGATATATTTCATCTATATCAGTGGTTCTTAACCTTTTTGAAAGAATCGTCCCCTTGAGCCATTGAGGAAGTTATCATCGCCCCCTTCCCCAACATAACTTCTCAATCACAACACAGGGAAATAATTCTTCAATTTATGCAAACATGTTTTTTGTTTTCTTTAAAATTGTCATCAGGACATATCGATGCAAATAATTTATTTCCAGTCTTTTTCCCATATCTCAACTGTGTGAAAAATTCTGATGCCACCTATCACTTTACTCCCAAACTTTGTGATACATGTATTTCATTATTATCTTATTTATTCAAGACACTTAAATGCAATGACCACTGAAAACAAAATTCAATTGCAAGAAAATGAAATGCCCGAAAAAACAGTAACATTTAATGGTTTAATTACAAAAGAATTATAAGACGCAAAAAGAAATATAAAAAGGGCATAAGAACAAACCGCAATGCAGGAACTAAGAATTTCAAGATGAAAACTCTGAAACTAAATTAAGATTCGAGGAAAATATATATTCATGCATACTGTAAAAAGGGTTAAAAAGATACAAAGAAAATTTTTACAGAAGGAAAGCAACAAAAATCAGAGTGACAAATTTAATGCCTAAACTGAAGAAAAATATATATATCTACACCAAAAGTTTACACGAAGAGCACCCCAAAAAAATTGGAACCATAAAACTGAGAAACCAAAATATAATATCGAACTGGAGTGCATGCTAAAAAAGTACAATATAAAGAGACACACAAAATGTTTTACAGAGCACAACAAGAATTCGAAAACAAAGCCGAAAACTCAAACTGGAACGTGAAATCCAATGCAAGCAAATACAACGATAAGAGCTGAGACAATTTAGATAAGAGCTGAGACGAAGAAAATGTATGTACACAAAAAGCAAAAAAAGAACATCAATGGCTGCCTTGTGCTTGATGAGCTGATGCCAATTTCTTGATGTCTAGAACCATTTTTGTTAATCTCATTCTTAAATCACCTCGTTCAGTGATCTTCAACATGTTCCTTGACTTAGAAAGGATCTATTGGATGGCGCTGAAACCCCTCTCCACTAAGTAAGTGGAAGGAAAGGCTAAAAGAAGCAACTTAACTTCCTCCCACAATATTGGGTAAGTGTTCCTCATTTTCACCCAAAAAGCTTCGTAGCCGTAACTCTGAAAATGTGATTGGGCTTCACAGTCATATTTCAGATCTGTCAGTGGCTCTTGCAGTTTGGGATGAGGTTGTGCAAAGTCTGCTGTGAAAGGATTTAGCACCCAAGTGGGCACTTCCAGTTTTATCAGATCATAGAATCTGGTTTCCATATCTTCTTTTAGTTGTTTCAAGTAGCAGCAAGATGCGGCACGACCACGAACTCAAAGCCAAACAGCAAGATCACAGCTCACCAGCTCAAATCCCCCAGCAACTAAGATTAACCTGAGCACAGCCAAGCCCCCACCTGAACAGAACACACCTCCAGCCAATCAGAACATGGCCAACCCCCCAACCAAGCAGAACACAGCCAAGCCCCACCCAATCAAGTCACACCCCCACTAGCAGTTAAAAGGAAGAAGCAGCTGCAAGCTCACATCACTCTGAGAAGCACAGAGCTGAAGACGCAAGCCTGAAGATGATGAATGAGACTTCATCGAAACGTTGCCTAGATACTTCCAATCTTACGCGGGAGAAAACCCGAATAACCAAAGATCCACATACAAATACCCGCGAGAACCTCAGAAAACAAATAAAAATACATTTTTATATATTCATTATGTTCTCAAAATCTACATATTTAATTACCATGTTTATTGTCTAACCATTGATAGAATAGATCCCAAATTTTATAAAATTGTTTATCATCTTGTTCTCTGATTTCAAATGTCAATCTACTCATTTCAGCACATTCCATTATTTTCTTAATAATTTCCTCCTGTGATGGTACTTTCTCATTTTTCCAGTTTTTGGCAAATACAATCCTAGCCGCTGTTAATACATTTACAGTCAGGTATTTCAATTTTTACTATATATGTCAGGTAGAATTTCCAGTAAAAATATCTCTGGTTTCAAGTCTATATGCTTTTTTGTCATTTTTTCCAACCATGTGTGGATTTTAGTCCAATATTTTTTAGCATCTGCACAAGTCCACCACATATGGTAATATGAGCCAGGTGACATTTCCAATATTTTTCAGATTTATTCTTGAACATTCTTGCTATTCTTGTTGGGGGAAAATGCCACCTGTAAAACATCTTATACAAATTTTCTTTATATGCTGTTGACAATCTCATTTTATAATTTTGAGACCACAATTTTTGCCATTTCACTAGATCAATCTCATATCCAAAATTCTTCCCCCAAGCAATCATTGTTTCTTTAACTTGTTCTTCTTCTAGTTTAACTTCTAATAAACACCCATACCATTTTTTAATCACCTTTTCATCAGTACCTGTCAAAATCTTACCTAAATCAGTCAATTTATCATAGAAACCTTCTGTTTTAGCATCTTTATCATACCTTGAATGTATTTGCGCATATGAAACCAATTCATCTTTATACCTTGTTCTTCTAATTTTTGCATAGATTTAAGTTCACCCTTTTCATTCAATATTTCACCGTATCTAACTGTTTGTTCCTTTTTGTATATTATAGGATAAGAAAAAGCTTCAATAGTCGATAGCCAGACTGGAATTTTCAAATAATATTGCCTTTTAGTCTTCTCCCAGTTTAACCACAGAGACTCCCGTATATAATATCTTCTAAAGTACCCCTGTGTTTTAGTTCCTTTATACCATAAAAAAGCATGCCACCCAAACAACAGATCATGTCCTTCTAGTGTCAACAATCTAGCATTTCTTAATGTTATCCATTCCTTAACCCACATCAGATTTGTAGCTTGGTAGTACAACTCCCAATTAGGCAAACCAAATCCTCCTCTTATTCTAGCATCTTGCAAAAGTTTTAATTTTATTCTCGCTTTCTTACCTTGCCATATATATTTCAACACAATTTTATTTAAATCTTCAAAATAATCTTTTCCAAGCCTAATTGGAATTGTTTGAAACAAATATAAAATTCTGGGTAATATATTCATCTTGATTGTTGATATTCTCCCTATTAATGACAGTTGTAAATTTTCCCATTTCGCCAAATCTAGCGCTATCTGCTGCTTAAGTTTAATATAGTTAATTCTCTTTTAGTGTACTACATCTTGCTGTCAAATGTATCCCCAAGTACTTGATCTTATTCATGACCTGGATTTTTAATACATCCGCCAGTTCTTCCTTTTGTCTTGATAACAAATTCTTTGTGAAAATCTTTGTTTTGTCTTTGTTTATTTTCAAACCAGCCACCTTCCCATATACCTCTATCTTTTCTAACAATTTTAACTCTGTTTCTAGTGGGTCTTCTAAGATGAAAACCAGATCATCTGCAAATGCTTGCAATTTAAATTCTTCTTTTTTAATTTTCATCTCTTTTATCTCATTTTTTTCTCTAATATTTCTATTTAGCACTTCCAAGGTTAACACAAACAACAAAGGTGACAGTGGGCACCCTTGTCTTGTTCCTTTTCTTATATCAATAGAGTCCGTTAATTCTTGCTCTATCATTACCTTTGCTGTTTGCTTATGATATATAGCTTCTATTGCTTGGATGAATTTTTTACCAAAACCCATCTGTTCCAGCTGGAATAACATGAATCACGAATTCACATTGTCAAATGCCTTCTGTGCATCTAAGAATACTAAAGCCATTTTTTTTTCAGGGTGTGCCTCGTAGTATTCCAAAGTGTCCAAAATTACTCTCATATTGTCTTTAATTTGTCTCTTTGGCAGAAATCCATTTTGGTCAGAGTGAATAAAATTATTTAGGTATTTTTTAAGTCTTTCTGCCAATATTGGAGCAAAAAATTTATAATCTGCATTTAGTAGGGAAATCGCTCTGTAATTCTTCATTTGTAATGGGTCGGCCTCCTCTTTTGGGATAAGTGTAATATAAGCTTCTGACCATGATTTAGGTATCTTCTTCTTTGACATAACTTCATTCATAACTTCTAGCAATGGAAGATTCAATGATTTTTGTAGTGTTTTATAAAATTCCGCCGGAATTCCATCTGGGCCTGGTGCTTTTCCATTGTTTTGCTTCTGAAGTGCTTCAGTTAACTCCATCATCATTATATTACTTTCTAACATTGTTTCAATCTCTTTAGGTATCTGGGGTAGGTTAGCATTCTGTAAGTACTGTTTAACTCTTTGATAATCAATATTCTCTTGTGTATATAGTTTCCCGTAATAGTCTCATATAATTTCCTTCTTCTCTTTACTTCCATAGCAAACTTGGCCTTGATCATCTATTAATTGCAATATTTTCCTTGATTCTTTCTCCTTTCTCAGTTTATATGCTAACCATCTACCTGGTTTATTTGCATCTTCAAAGTAGTTCTGTTTCGTGCCTCTGATTTTCTATGCTAATTCTTATTTTTCCATTAGTCCCATTTTATGTTTAATTATATCCATTTTTAACTTAATGTCCTTTTTCTGTGGCATTTTCTGTAATTCTTTTTCAAGTTCTTTATATTCATCCTCTAATGTCTTAGAGGCTAGTCTTTTCGTGATATTTCTTTTCCTTGTATAGTCTATTATCAAGCCTCTGGCATATGCCTTCACTGTATCCCGTACATTCTGCGTTGATGTGTCTTCTTTTTTATTTTCTTTAAAGAGAAAAGCCAGTTCTTTCTCCATCCTCTGTATGAAGTCATTTTCTTTTAATATAGTATTGTTTAACGCCCATCTAGATCTTCTTCTTTGTCCTTTCCATTTAATTGTCATTGGATTATGATCTGCCCAAATACTTTTTTCAATATTTATTTCTTGCATATTGGCTAACAATTCTGTTGACATCCATATCATATCTATTCTGGACCATGATAAATGTCTGTTTGAATAGAAAATGTATTGTTTAGTCTTAGTATTTCTTTCTCTCCGTGCATCTTTTAGGTTTATTTCATCTGTCATTTTAAAAAAGGATTTAGGGAGAGTCTTTCTGTTTTGCTTTGTTGTTTTCTGTGTTGTATAGTCCAATTTATTGTCTACAATTCCATTGAAATCTCCCATCATAACGATATTAGTATAGTCCAGTTCAATTATTTTCATATGTAGTTTTCTATAAAATTCTTCTTGATTGTCATTCGGGGCATAGATTGCAATCAGGAGTGTTTTCATGTTATTGTCCATTATTTCCACCATTAATACTGTTCCATCATCATCTGTATCAATCAATTTCACTGGGATAATATCTTTAATGTATAGAACCACTCCTCTTTTCTTGCATTGTGTCAAAGAAGTAAATATTTTCCCTAGCTTTGCTGTATCAAAAAAGTTGTTCATGTTGCTTTTTAATATGTACTTCTTGTAGGCAGATTATATCAAATTTTAATTTCTCTAATTTATGAAAAGTTTTCCTTCTTTTAGCAGCTGAATTAAGTCCGTTAATTGTAATCAGCTTTTTCTCTTCCATGTTTATACTTTATAATTAGGTTTAGCAGCTCTTGTTCCTTAACTTCCACTTTTCCGCCTACTGCACCTTCTTCTTTTTCAGTCGCTATTTGGCAATCTTCTTGGAATTCAATTAGTGACATTTCTTTTTCTGTCTCCTCCTCTCTCCCTCCAAAGTATTCAGTATAAAATGATTCAGCTTTCTCAATTGAGTCAATTCTGTGTCTCTATTCTTGCCATGCGAACATTAAACCTTCTGGAATCAGCCATCTATAATTTTTAAAGTAGGATTTTAGTCAGGAAACGGTATTCTCTTCTCATTTCTCTCACTCTTCTAGGCACTTGTTTCAGGACCACAATCTCCTTATCTTTATATTTCAATGTTTTCTCTCTTGCCACCTGTAATATTTGTGTTTTAATGGCTTTCTTTGTAAATCTGATGTGGCTCAAAGTCCTTGAAAAGAAGTCTGAATTCTTTCTCAGCTTTGTCTGGTCAAAAGAGAAAAAAAGAGAAACAATATTTCTAAGCCTCTAGTTGGCAGTGTTACAAAGTTTCCTCTGTTTTCACTTTCCCCCTCCTTTTCCAAACAAATTATTATAAAAAAGTAAAAAGGGTTTCAAAAAAAGGCTGGACTAGTCTAAAATATTGTACAAGCAAAAAGGAGAAGAAACAAAAATGAAAAATAAGATAGAAAAAAAGACCACTCCAGTTCAAAGTAAAAGATCGTATAGAAAGAGTCCAGCAAAAAAAAAGGTAAAAATTAATTTGACTTCCCATTTGAAATCGCCGTTTAATTACTTCTGTCTGAGATTTTACGAATTCTTTCTTTTCCTTAGAGTGTCCTTTTAAATCTTAAAGTAAAGAAAAACTTCTCACCAAACCAGCACACTTTCTATTCTCTTCCGTTTCGGAGCTGTCCCAACTTCAGCAGCTTTGATGGCTGCCTCTTTGCCGCTGGCAAAAAGAGCTTCTCCTGGATCTACCAGGGACTTTGTGATATCCCTGGGATCGACAGGATGAGGTCTTTACATTCACCATCTCTTCGGGAGAGTTTAGATCTGTTTGGACCGTCCAGGAGCAAAGATATTGGCAGCGATCTCAGACCTCCAGGAGCACATGCCGTATCGTTGAGATGCCAGCTCTGCCCCCCCGTACTTTTCAATGTGTCAATAAGCCTTTCTTCCACATCAGCAGCCATTTCATCAATTCTTTTTGATACAGTGTCATTGCTCAAAGGAATCGATTGCGTGACAGTGCTTGCACTCAGCCCCAACATGGTGGCAACAATCACTGCTGTAAAAATCAGCATTTCTCTGACAGTGTCAGGTTTGCCACATTTTGCTATCAACAAAGATACTTCATAGGAACAAATGAGCCCCTTGTCAGCATTGAGTGATGATTTCTCAAATAACTTCTCAACAGTGCTGTGACCCTCAAACTTGGCCTTTAAGGATTGGAAAAACGATACCGGTTTGTCGGCTTTATCTGAATGAATTCTTACCAAATGGTCTTTCAGTCAGGAAGGCTTCATCGCTTCATTTGAAAATGTTTTCTCACAAAGAAGACAAAATGGAAGCTGTATGTTGGAAGGAGATGGAATGAATCCCATTTTAGGTATTCCGTCGAATATTGGTGACACTTCTTCTTCTCAGCCATGTTGAGAGTTCTTCGAAATGAAAGGCACTAACTTCAAATTAAATTTTCAACTGCACTGGAACACTATAAAACACATGTGGACGTCAGTAAACCTAGTTTCAACAGTTACGTTGACATCACAGGGGACAGCCACTCAGCAAGTGATGTTTTGAAAGAAGCACTCACCCCTCCATCACTGCCCGTTCTGGCCAATGGCGTGCCACTGTATGGGTAGAGTGATAGAGGCTGCTGTGCAACGCGCATGAAGATGAGCGATGCATATTCACATATGTACGACGTTCTGTACTGAAGCTAGCTGGAGGAACATTTTAAAACACAGTTCAATCCACTAATAGCAAGCGATCTGATGTTTTTGTATGACAGATATACAGTGGTTCACTGTGCAAAAAAAGTCTCAAAAGTGTCCCCAAAACTTCTCACTCCATAGCCCCCATATCACCCCCTTCCGTTCCTTCGCTCCCGCATCACCCCTTTTTGTTCCATCGCCCCCCTGAAAAACAAAATCACCCCCTGGGGGGTGATATCGCCCACATTAAGAACCACTGATCTACACTGCTCAAAAAAATAAAGAGAACACAAAAATAAGACATCCTAGATCTGAATGAATGAAATATTCTTATTAAATATTTTGTTCATTATGTAGTTGAATGTGCTGACAACAAAATCACACAAAAAATATCAATGGAAATCAAATTTAGCAACCCATGATGGTCTGGATTTGGAGTTACACTCAAAATTAAAGTGGAAAAAAACACTACAGGCTGATCCAACTTTGATGTAATGTCCTTAAAACAAGTCAAAAGGAGGCTCAGTAGTGTGTGTGGCCTCCACATGCCTGTATGACCTCCCTACAATGCCTGGGCATGCTCCTGATGAGGTGGCAGATGGTCTCCTGAGGGATCTCCTCCCATACCTGGACTAAAGCATCCCCCAACTCCTGGACAGTCTGTGGTGCAATGTGGCGTTGGTGGATGGAGCAAGACAGGATATCCCAGATGAGCTCAATTGGATTCAGGTCTGGGGAACGGGCAGGCCAGTCCATAGCATCAATGCCTTTGTCTTGCAGGAACTGCTGACACACTCCAGCCACATGAGCTCTAGCATTGTTGTGCATTAGGAGGAACCCAGGCCCAACTGCACCAGCATATGGTCTCACAAGGGGTCTGAGGATCTCATCTCGGTACCTAATGGCAGTCAGGCTACCTCTGGCGAGCACATGGAGGGCTGTGCGGCCCCCTAAAGAAATGCCACCCCAGAGAGGGTGGAGCTGGCGTCGCGACGATATGGCATGAGATCTTGGAGGTCTGAGATCGCTGCCGATATCTTTGCTCCTGGACGGTCCAAACGGATCTAAACCATCCTGAAGAGATGGTGAATGTAAAGAAGAAATGCCACCCCATACCATTACTGACCCACTGCCAAACCGGTCATGCTGGAGGATGTTGCAGGCAGCAGAACATTGTCCACGGCCTCTCCACACCCTGTCACGTCTGTTACATGTGCTCAGTGTGAACCTGCTTTCATCTGTGAAGAGCACAGGGCACCAGTGGTGAATTTGCCAATCTTGGTGTTCTCTGGCAAATGCCAAATGTCCTGCACGGTGTTGGGCTGTAAGCACAACCCCCACCTGTGAACATCGGGCCCTCATACCACCCTCATGGAATCTGTTTCTGAATGTTTGAGCAGCCACATGCACATTTGTGGCCCACTGGAGGTCATTTTGCAGGGCTCTGGCAGTACTCCTGTCCCTCCTTGCACAAAGGCGGACGTAGCGGTCCTGATGCTGGGTTGTTGCCCTCCTATGGCCTCCTCCATGTCTCCTGATGTACTGGCCTGTCTCCTGGTAGCGCCTCCATGCTCTGGACACTACAGTGACAGACACAGCAAACCTTCTTGCCACAGCTTGCATTGATGTGCCATCCTGAATGAGCTGCACTACCTGAGCCACTTGTGTGGGTTGTAGACTCCATCTCATGCTACCACTAGAGTGAAAGCACCGTTAGCATTCAAAAGTGAGCAAACCATCAGCCAGAAAGCATAGGAACTGAGAAGTGGTCTGTAGTCACCACCTGCAGAACCACTCCTTTATTAGGGATGTCATGCTAACTGCCTATGCTTTCCACCTGTTGTCTATTCCATTTGCACAACAGCATGTGAAATTGATTGTTAATCAGTGTTGCTACCTAAGTGGACAGTTTGATTTCACAGAAGTGTGATTGACTTGGAGTTACATTGTGTTGTTTAAGTGTTCCCTTTATTTTTTTGAGCAGTGTATATGCTTGATTGGGTAGCCTATATAGTACATATCTATAGTAATGTCATTTTTTCCCATCTAATATTCACCCAAATATTTTCAAGAAGGCTTTTGTCCTTGGTACAGGTAATCTTCAACTTACAAATACAATTGAGCCCAAAATTTATGTTGTGAAGTGAGAAATTTGTTAAATTTGTTTATTTGCCCTATTTTATTACTTTTCTTCCATATCACTGCAGTTGTTAAGTTAGTAACACATTTGTTATGTGGATCTGATTTCCCCATTGACTTTATTTGTCAGAAATTTACAAAAGGTGATCACATGACCCCAGGATACTGCAAGCGTCATGAATATGAACCAGTTGTCAAACATCCAAATGTAAATCACGTGACCTTGGGGATACTGCAACAGTCATAAGTTTGAAAAATGGTCATGTCACTTTTTTCAGTGCTGTTGAACTGTCACTAAACAAACTGTTGTAAATTGAGGACTACTTGTATTATATATTTTTGTAGAGGTGCACTAATTCTTTACATGTAAGAATTACTTATCTTGAACCATGATGGCACAGTGATTAGATTACAGCATTGCAGGCAAACCTGCCCACAGACAGTAGTTTGATTGTGACTATCTCAAGGATAATTCAGCCTTCCATCCTTCTGATGTCAGTAAAATGAAGACTTGTTGGGGGCAATATGCTGACATTGTAAACCACTCAGTGAGTGTCATAAAGCATATGGAATGGTATATAAGTCTAAATGCTTTTGCTATTCCTGTAATGTAACTCCTCTTTTCTTTTGAATAACTTAACTGCTTCTAGCAGTTTGTTCCAATCATGGGTTCTATCCCACCAAGTTTCAATAATAGTAACAATATCATACCTGCCCTCATGTACCAGGACTTCAAGTTCTCCCTGTTTGGTCCGTGCATTAATGCACAGGCATGTGAACCCTTACAGCTGACCCTGTATTTGCTACTTGTGGCTCCTGTTTTGTATGTCTGAATGCCTCTTTATTGCTACTACTCTCTTCCTCATTGTATGATTTGTTTTCTAAGAATTATCGTAAAAAATTATTCCCCCTTCAATTTACTTTAAAGTCCTTCAGATGTGCAAAGCTAAATGTTTATCGAACACATTTTTCCCTGTTCTTAGGAGGTGCTGCCCATTGCTTGCCAGAAGTTCTTTCTGTACGTAATGTAAACCATGGTGGAGAAATCCAAAATTCTATCAATGGCACCATCCCTTGAGCCAGCTATTTACTTTTGTTTCCTCTTTGGGTGTTGTTGACCTTCCTGCCTACCTTCTCATAGTCCCTTGATCAATTTTTCAGGCACTTTGTTGTATTATTCATCCCAACATGAAAGAGGAGAAAGGGATAATGATTTGTGGACTTAATTATTTGGGTAGGCCTCTCTGTCACATCTTTGATCTTTGCACCTGGGAAACAGCATACCTCTCTCAATAGGTTGTCTGGTCTGCAAATGGCATATTCTCTGAGAAGTGAGTCACCAGTCACCATCACATGCTTTTTTTTTCTTCTGAGATCTTGCATCTTCGTTGTGATCATCTGAGCTACTTTTCTTCCTGTCACTGGAACACTTAATGTAGACACTTCTTCTGATGTTTCCATGAACTTGGTGGCACATAATCAAAATTAGAATGAGAAGTCTGCAGAAAAAGCATAGAATTTTGTATAATTTAGTCCCTTGCCCCATCTGATCTTGCTGCTCTGGTAGTTAAGGTGTCATTTTCTTGAGAGATGTTTTTTGATAGACAGCATGTTCAAAATTTTATGTGTGGACATAGCTGCCATGTGAATATGCTCACAAAATGGCTGTCAGGGCTGCCTTTGTCTATTTCCCAGGAAAGAAAAATCCTCAGCTCCATAGATTTAGAGAAACATATTTTTACTAGGAATGAACTGAAAGCAAGAAATTCCAGGCAAACTCTGAGGCAAAGCATGTGAAAACAGCAATTTGAAACAAACTGTACAGCCCAATCCCTTGTAGTTTAGGCAACCAGAGGGCTTCTGTATACCAATGCTGTAAGAACAGCACAGAATGGCTTTTGTGGTGACCTTTTCTTATCTGCCTGGAGTTTGTGGGTCTCAGTTACTTTTATCAATGCCTGCTTGATATTCCCCCAAACTCCTTGCAGGCTATCCATCCACTCAATCAGGCTGCCTAGTGAGGGGGCCTCCAGAGGGAGCTTGGGAATAGGGACAAAGTCCACCCCATGTGTCACCTTAAAGGGCATCTGCCTCATACTACTGTGTATGCTGTTATTATATGCCACTTCTGCAAACGGCAGAAGCTCTGCCTAATCATTCTGCTGATAGGTGATGTAACACTGGAGATACTGCTCAACCATCACATTGGCTCTCTCCGCAGCCCCATTTGTACTCTGATGGAAGGCAGAGCTAAGGCCTTGCAAGGACACAATCGCTCAAACAAACCCCCCCCCCCAAAATTTGTCTGTAAATTGGACTCCCCGATCCAATATTATCTTTCTTGGTACACCATGTAGCTGGTAGACACAGATCAGGAACAATTTGGTCACCTTGCAAGCTGAGGGTAAGCCTGGACATGTGATGAAGTGGGCTTGCTTGGAAAAAAGATCTATCATTGTCCAGATCACCGTGCTCCTGTGACGCTCTGGAAGATCCACAATAAAACCCATGGCTATCTCCTCCCATGGCCTAATGGGATTGGCAACTGGCTGCAGCAGGCCCGGAGGTTTCCCTGGCTTGATTTCCATAGCAGCACAGGTTGGGCAACTTTTGACATAGACCTCAATGTCCTTCTTCATCCATGGCCACCAGAACTGCCTATTGGCCAGGTGTAACATCTTCAGGAAACCGAAGTGACCCACTTTTTTGACATCATGATAGCATTGCAGCACCTGTGTTCTTAATACACTAAGAACACAGGATTCAAATCCCAGCTGTTACCTATCTTACAAGTAGGGGTCCTTGGGCAATGATTCCTTAATGTTTCACCTGCCTACCTCAAATATGAGACATGAACTAGGAGTATCATTCCAGCTCAGTTGTTGCCTAGATTAACATGATCCATGTCAGATGTTGGGGAACCAGGGCAATAAATAGACTACTGGAAGAAACCATACAGGGACAAGACAAGAATCTGAAATTGATGGAATGCTACTACAATAGTAAATCTAAGTAGAAACATATGAGGAACTATGGATGAATGGAAGACCTTCATCCATACTAAATGTAAAATAGTTAGTTACCCAACACTTCAACATAGTGAAAAGGAAGTTCCTCTCACAATTTGAGATAGACCAACTACACATTATATGCAAGATTCAAGAAGATCTGGAAGAACAATTGGATGTACAGCCAACACATGAAGCTGGATCATCATTGCCAACCCCTCCATTACAGGGCACAGCAGCTGATATGAGGCATAAGATCATGGATAAACTACTAAAGTCAACTCTCAAGATGTTACCAAGGCTCAGTGGAGAACTACCATCATAGTATGCTAGAAGATGTTAATAAAGCCCTCACAATAATCCTTTCTACCACTATAACTGAAACCAATGGACTTGCATACACAGCCTTTATAATCCTGGACATGCTTGACTACATGATCAAGAACAATAGTACAACCCACCTCCCTCCCCCCACCTCTGGAAATGAAGTTACAGTCTAAGATCAAGGCAACTTGGGTAGAGATTAGACAATTGATGGAATTACAGAAGGGTATGAAGATTAAGGATAAGACTTGGCTATTGAAAAAAATTATAAAGGTCTGACTCTATCTGAAGACCAAGCGATTGTTAAACAAATGCTGGCAACATATATATTACATGGGCTAGATCCTCCAAAGTCCTGACAGGAGATTCCACAGAAAGTTGATCCTGCGGGAAGATCCTGTGGGAATTGAGCGGGACCGATGGATACTGGCCAATTAACCAGATATTGTGATAATAGACGAGCAAAATATAGTGATGGTAAGATATGTAACAGTGACAAATGGCAGCAACTTCAGGAAGAAGGAGTAAGAGAATTTGGAGAAGTACCCGGGCCTGAAGAAGGAACTAGAGAGAATATGGAAAGTAATGACCAAAGTGATCTCTAATAGTAGGAGCACTCAGGACTGAACAGAACAGAATTACAGAGTTGGAAGAGACCTTGGAGGTCTTCTAGTCTATCTCCTGTTCAAACAGAAGACCCTGTACCATTTCAGACAAATGGCTGTCTTGATTCTTTTTAAAAGCCTCCAGTGATGGAGCACCCACAACTTCTGAAGGCAAGCCATTCCACTAGTTTATTGTTCTCACTGTCAGGGAATTTCTTCTTAGTTTTAGATTGCTTCTCTCCTTAGTTAGTTTCCAACCATTGCTTCTTGTCTTGCCTTCTGGTGCTTTGAAAACTAGATTGCCCCATTCTTCTTTGTGGCAGTGCTTCAAATATCAGAATACTGATATCATGTTGTCCCCAGTCCTTCTTTTCACTAGGCTAGACATACCAAATTCTTCAAATGTTTTACCCTTTATCCCCCCCATTGCTCTTCTCTGCACTCTTCCCAGAATCTCAACACTTTTTTTATATTGTGGTGACCAAAACTGGATGTAGTATTCCACATTTGGTCTTACCAAAACATTATAAAGTAGTACTAACACTTCACATGATCTTGATTCTATCCCTATGTTAATGCAGCCTAGCATTGCACTGTCTTTTTGGGAGGCTGGGACACTTTTTGGGACACTTCTGGCTCACATTTAATTGATTGTCCATTACCTGTACATTTGTAAAGTGTAAAGCCTTACGTTTCTCACCAATAAATTTCACTTGGTTAGATAGGGCTCAGTATTCAAGTCTGTCAAGATCTATCTGCATCTTGAGCTTATCTTTTCAGGTGTTGACTATTCCTATCAGCTTGGCATCATATGCAAATTTGATGAGTTCCCCTTCTACTCCCTCATCTAAATCATTTATGAAGATATTGAAGTTTACTGCACCTAAGACACAACCTTGGATTATCCCACTGCTTACTTCCCTCCCTCCAAGGAGGGAGTACAGTTCAGTACAGTTTGTCAGCCAATTACAAATCCATTTGTGGTGATACATGTTTCTAGTTTACCAAGAAGTAGGTTGTGGTCTACTGTGCAAATGCCTTACTGAAATCCAAGTATACTATGTCCACAGCATTTCATGGTCCACTAATTTAGTCACTTTGTCAAAGAATGAAATAAGATTTGTTTGGCATTATCTCTTTTTAACAAACCTATTTTGGCTTCTGGTTATAACTTTGCTTGCTTCTAGGTGTTCACAAATCTCTTCCTTGATTATCTTTTCCAGGATATTCTCAGGTATTGATGTTAGGCTGATTGGTCTATAGTTTCCTGGATCTGTTTTTCCCCTTTTTTTGAAGATGTGAACCAAATCAGCTTTTTTCAAGGCCTTTGATAATTCCCTGACAGAATGGGATCTTTAGGCTCCCATCCTTGGCTATGCCTCCTTGACCTCCAGGCTCCTGCCTCAGCCCATTTACAGCCAGCTGTTGGCCTGCCACACTCCCCATGCCAAAAAATGCACACCCACCCACACCAGAAGCCCCACAGCACTGTCATTCTCCTGCCATGCCCCATATGCCAGAATTTGCACACTCCCCCATGTCAGAAGCCATACACCATAGCGCCCCCCCATAGCCCCACAGCCCCTGTGATGCCCTATCGATGATGGCATGCTAACCCCACGGCACCATGGCTTCTGCCTGCCACCCAATTGGGTGGTGGCTATTTGTTCCATGCGGGCAAAGGCCCAGCACAAACAATGTATAGGCAAATGGACCAGGCCAAAGGGCAGAGAGCCAGAGGGGCATTGGCCAGGGAGAATGGCCAGGGGAGGGCTAGTTGAGAAGGAAATGGGACTGAGGCAGGAACCTAGAGGCAAAGGAGGTACAGCCACGGATGGGAGCTTGAAGGTTCTAGACCCATCCTCGGTGCTCCAGGATTGTTTGAAAGATATGTTCAATGGTTCTGAGATCATGTCTCCCAACTCCTTCTGCACTCTGGGATGTAATCCATTTCATTCTGGTGATTTGAACTGGTCAAGATCAGACATGTATTCTCTTACCATTTTCTTGCCTATCTTAATTTGAATTTCTAGTTGGTCTTTTACATTTCTGTCTTTGATAGGTTGGGCTTCTGTTTGTGTGAAGACAGATGCAAAGAAGGAATTAAGCAGCTCTACTTTTTCTCTGCTGCCCTTCACTTCCTTGCCATCTTCTCCCATTAGTGAACTGATTGCTTCTTTGATTTTTTTCTTACTTGTATATGTTGAAACAACCATTTTAATTGTTTTTTACATTTGTTGCAAGTCTTAGTTCATTCTGAACTTTAGTTTTCCTGACTTCAACTCTGTAGATTCAGGCTATATACTGGTATTCTGCCTTTGTTATATGTCCTCTTTCCAATTTTTATACTTATCCTTTTTGTCTTTCAGATTATCAGATAGTTCTTTGAGCAACCATGCTTGTTTCTTCTTGTATTTCTTAGTTTTCTTTTTCAACAGTGTTGGAAAGTACTGGACTGTACTTTTATAATCATATTTTTCAGAGTTTTCCAAGCTTCCCAAGTTGTTTTCCCCTTTAAGATTTTCATCCTTTCTAACCTCTCTCTAAGTTTGTCAAAATCAGCTCTTTTAAAGTCTAAGACACTGGTTTGATTATGTTCTATTGCTCATGTCTGCATTATGTTGGATTCTAATATAACATGGTCACTCTCCTCAAAAGTTTCTGCTATTTTAACCCCCTCTAACATTTCTTCTCTATTAGTAAGAATTAGGTCAGTATAGTTAGCTCTCTAGTTTCCTCTTCTACCTTTTGGATGACAAAGTTGTCTGTTAGGTTGGTCAGGAACCTGTTTGATCTCTCACCTGATGCAGAATTTATTTCCTAGTTAATGTCAAGGTAGTTAAAGTCACCCATTACTATTGTGGTATGTTTCCTACATATATTAACTAACTGATTAGCAAAAAGTTCATCTATGTCTCCTGCTTGATTGGATGGCCTGTAGTATACTTCTATGGCAGGGGTGTCAAACTTGCGGCCCAGGGGTTAGATGCATCACACACTGGTCACCCCTACCCTCAGTTTAGTGAAGGGGAAAAAAGTTGTGATACATCATGTGATGATGAGTTTGACACCCCTGCTCTATGGCAATGTTACTCTTTTTTCCTTTTATATTGACCCATATGCATTTAAGAAGGTTTTCATCCTTGGTTTTATGCAATTCTATAGAGATTTTGTGATCTCTTACATATAATTCATCCCCACCTCCTCTTTTGTTAAATCTGTTTCTTTTAAACAGTTTATATCCTTTCATCAGTACATTTCAGTCATGAATTTCATCCCATCAGGTTTCAGTAATGGCAACTATAATCATATTTGTCTTCATGTATTACTTCAAGTTCACCCTGTTCGTTCCCTAATTTTTCAGCATTAATCTATAGGCATCTGAGTCCTTTATGGCTTACTCTAGGTATGCTTCCTATATCTCCGAGTTTGTACCTGAATTTTTCTTCCTTCCAATCTCCTTGGTTGATTGGTTGTGTTGGGGTTTATGCTTGGGATTAGATTCTAAAGATGCTAAAAGATCGGTCACCCTCTCACAGCACAGAGATATGAATGTTATATTATATCTTGCCCACACAGGCTTTACGTGACTTCCAACAATTTATCTGTTTTTACATAATGTATAAACCTGCGTAGTGCTTTCAGTTACTTTAAGAGGTACAATGTGACCTGTTAACTGAAAGCACTATGCAGATTTATTCATTGTGTAAAAACAGATACAACTTTAGAGAATACTTTGTATTCAGGGTTAGGCAGCAACATACTGTTGCGGAAGGCCACATTAAAGACATACTGATTATTGGGGTTAAATGATTTCTGGGAATATTGAATCACAGGGAGCAAATAGTGTTGACTGTGACAAGATAGTGGAATACTTGGGAAAGGAGAGGACATTCTAGAGTAAGAGGGTAATGTTATGGTAAAAAATAAGGCCCTACTCCAAGAAACAAAAAGTAACATCTGATTTCTGATTGCTGTAATCACATTTATTCATGCTTGCTTTTTAGGACATTCTGTCTTCAAGGGGCATCACAGCTTGACTTTTCTTCATGGTGCACAGCTATTCAGAGTTCAGCAGGAAGTCGAGGGAATGCCTTGCAAGACCAGCAGCTCAACAAAAATGGCATTCCCATTATTGTGAGCAGTTGTATTTCATTTATCACTCAATATGGTAGGTTACTCAGAGGTCCCTTCAATCAACCAAAAACAATTTATACCTTATTGTGATCAAAGTAAACCAAATCATCCTTCCTTCCTGAAAAAAGTGGCTTTAAGTCTATTACCCTGCCTAGGCTTCTAAAGCATTGGAAGTGGAAGCGACCTTGGAGATCATTTAGTCCAATCTTTTGTGTGGGACAGGAATCCACTATTTCAGTATCCCTGACAAATGCCATTTAGCAACTATTTAAATGCCACTGAGGAAGTCAGCCACCTCTGAATACTTGGTTTTATTGTTAATTGTTTTTGTTGTTAATTTGGTTTTGTTGTTATTGGTTTTTTTTCTGATGCTCCATTGAAATCTGTTTATCTGCTTTTTCTGTCTTTTGAAAACAAATATGAACAATGGCTTTCATGTACTTTAATATTGCTATCATGTGTGACCACAGTAATCTTCAGGCAAATTATCCTCAGCACCTTTAGATGTTCTTTTTCAGTTTTTCTTTCCAGCCATATCTCACCTTGCTTCCTCCGCTCTGGACATGCTCCACTTTGTGTCCTCAAACCTGGACACAAACTTCTAGATGTAGTCTGACTAATACAGAAAAAAAGAAAAACAACTATTCATGTGGACACCACTCATGTGGATGGTCTATGGTCTAAATGTTGTAAGCATTTGTGGCATATTTTGTATGAGGTTAGTGCAGAATGAGATTCTTACGGATCATGGTTGAAATTAAATATTTATATAATGTTTTAGCAGTTGCTAATGCATAACAGAAAGACATTTCAGATTGTTCCATAGTTGTTTCAGCTATTGTTTGCTTTTCTCAGATACCATCTGTTACTGGTTATTTATTGAAACTTATAAGAAGCTCTTCCATGTTTGTTTCTTTGTTTTCCTCTTTTATGCCACTTTTGGCTACTCTTTATGTGGAGAAGTCTTTATATACTACTCCAAAGTGCCCATTTCAATTTCCACTTCCTTCAGGAGCAATTCTTATATAAACTTCTTGGTTTGATCTAGGATACAATACTGTTATATCCTTCCTGGGTACATAAGGTTTAACATTAAATAGAATTACAGACATTTTTATTAATAACAGAAAATTATTATGACAATAGAAATGATCTAACATCTCTCCCATCCATCCCATCTTAGTCATACTTGACTTTCTAAGCAGAACATTAGTGTTAAAAATAGATTATATTTTGATATTAAAGATTTTCTCAGAGTTTTGCATCAACTATAGATTCTCACAGTGTGTTTGAGTAAGTCACCACTTGTCAGAGATGTAGCAAACTTGTCAGTACCACAAATGTCAGCCTTGGAAGCCTTGGCTGAACTGAGGAAATACATTGATTCCAATCTAGCCAGGGGCTTCATCCAACCTGCAAAATCCAAGGTAGCCACCCTCATACTATTTAAAGAAAAGAAAGAGGCGGGGGGGAATGAGGCTTTAAATGGATTTTTGTGGTATTAATGCTGTGTGCAGGGAGAACACCTATCCCCTCCCCCTGGGTTGGTCCCAGGCCGATACTCAGGTTGCCTTGCTCGACTCGGATCTCTGGGTTTGGGTCTGGCTAAGTGAGTTGCCAGGACTCTGGTTCTTTGGGCTGGGTGCCCTGTTGCCGTTCTGCTTCATGGCTTCTGCTGCCCGCACCGTGCTCTCGGAAGGGGAATAGATAGTCTCGACATGGATCCCCATGCCATTCCCTGCGGCCCCGTCTTCGACTGCTATCCTTTCCTCCCTCTTCCCTGAGTCTTCACACCACCCAGGTTGAGAGTAGGCGCTCAGGGCTCAGGACCCCAGACAGCACCCCAGTGTTCGGGGAGCTGGTTAAAGTTTTAGTAGGTATTCGGGTTAATGTCAGCATTCCAAGTAACAACCTCCAAAGAAGAAGACTCCGAGACCATCCTTTCTCAAAGTTCCATTTTATTAGAGATGTCATATTGACACATCTGAAAAAACCCAAATCTAAGAGTTCCAGGTTTTTCCTCACCCAAAAGAAAGTCAAAAATCCATCCCCTGCACCCACAAGTCCATCACATGGTCCAATCATATGTCTCATCTGAACACTAACCCCAGTCACTCCCCTCCAGGTGCAGGGCAGTCGTCCTTGACTCCCAGAGAAAGGAATGTTGTTGTGACTAATCTTCCACCGCTCCTCACAATCCCCCCTCCCAATTTCCCAGGCACTAATTGTGGCAGCCTTGAAGCTCCAAGGAAAAAAATGGCTTCCAAGGCTGACAGGCTTTCCCTTTTCAGGAGAAAACTATGTCTTGAAATGAGAGAGACACAGGAGGTTAAATCAGTCAGCAAATTAACCACCTCCCCTCCCAAAGAGGATCCTTTGGCTTGTCATGAAACTTATCATGAAACTGTTTCACTAGTGTATCCACTTTTACATCCCAACTCTTAACCCATGTGGCTTCTGACAAAGGGTACCCCTTCCAATGGATTAGATACTGCAACAATTAATGAGCCAATCATTTCCTTGCCTTTTTTCTTGTTTTTAGTTCCTACAACTGTTCATCAGTTTAGCCTCCAGTCCCCTAATCATCTTTGTTGCTCTTCTCTGTAGACCTTCTAGAGTCTCAAACTATGAATTAAGCAGTTCTGCTTTCTCTCTGCTACCCAACACTTCCTTGCTATTTTCTCCCATTAGTGGACCATTTTTAAAAAACCTTTTTTTTTGTTTTTTTCCATGTTGAAAGAAACTTTAAAAAATATTTTTAACATTTATCAGAAGTTTAATTTCATTCTGGGATTTAGCTTTCCTGACTTAATATTTGCATATTCAGGCTATATGTTGGTATGCTGCTTTAATTATATGTCCTTCTTTCCAATTTTTTATACTTGTCCTTTTTTTTTCTCTTTCAGTTTATTGTAGAATTCTTTATGCAACTATGCTGGTTTCTTCTGAGATCTGTTATTTTCAGTAGTAATGTGGTAGACTGGGTTTTTATAATCTCATCTTTTCAGAATTTCCCAAGCTTCTTGAGTTGTTTTCTCCTTAAAAATTTTCATCCATGGAATCCTTCCCAAGTTCTCTCTAAATCTTTTGGAATCAGCTTTCTTAAAGTCTAAGATACTACTTTAACTTTGTCCTAATGCGTGTGCCTGCATTACACTGAATTCCAATATCACATGGTCACTTGAACTCCTTCTATCGTTTCTCTTTATTATTTATTGTTTTATCATAAAATGTAAAATACAAAACAGAAAAACAAACAAAATGAAACAAAACAAAAGCATATATTCAACACTAACAACAACAAAAAAGAAAAAGTAGTACACAAAAAAAGAGAAAAATATGATCAAATAAATTTCACATTTAACATACAGGATCCACCATGGCTGGGCACTGAAAAGAAAAACAAAACAAAACAGTAAATTCGCCTCTTTTACATAGATACATACAGTACATACATACATACATACATACATACATACATACATACATACGAAAAAGCAGTCAACAGATTGAGCTAAACATTACACTAATCTTCAAATCCCTCTGTTAACCATCTGTTGTTGTATTTAGTGTGTAGTCCACAAATGATTTGCAGTCCTTGCAGTCTCTTATAAAGCTGTCTAGTTCATTATCTCTAATAAAGCCATTAATTTCACCATCTCTGCTGATTCAATTTCAAAATCTATTCTTCAATGGTCAGCATCCCTTTTTCTTTCCAGTGTTTGGCAAGTACAATCCTTGCAGCTATCACCATGTGAAGGAATAGCACCCCAAATTATTTTTCAATTGGCTTGTCCATCATGCCTAAAAGAAAAGCTTCAGGTTTCATTAATTCTGACAGAAATTCTGCCAAAGTTCCTGCAACTTCAACCCACTCTATCATTTCTTCTCTGTTAGTGAAAATAAAGTCCAGTATAGTTGACCTTCTAGTTCCTTTTGTACCTTTTGGAGACCAAGTTGTCTGCTAGGTTTGCCAGGAACCTGTTTGATTCCACTTGATGCAGTTTGTCTCCCAGTAACAGTTGATCTCAAGATAGTTAAAGTCCTCCATTACTATGACTAGGTCAACCTGATTGATCTAGACGAGGGGTGTCAAGGCCCACAGGCCGCATCCAGCCCATGGGGTTGTTAGATCTGGCCTGCAGGGCTGCCTTGAAAACAGTGAAGGACTTGCCCGTGGTGCCTCTATCAGCAAAAATGGAGCTCAGTGGGGTGGTTTGCTGCAGAGGGCTTCTGCAGGCCATTGTGGCCAAAAATGGGGCTCAGCAAAACAAAATAAAAGGAGAAATGTTTCCCCTTTTACATTTGACCATCCAAGAAGGGACAGGAAAGGAGAAAGGGAAAGATGAAAGACAGAAAAAGAGAGGAAGAGAGCAAGGAAGGAAAAAGAAGGAAGAAGGAAGGAGAATGAAGAGGGAAGGAAAAGGAAGGAAAGAAGAAAGGAAGGAGATTATAATGAGAGAGAGGGTCTGAGGGAAGTCCTGCCTTAACACTTGGCCACCAGCAGCCCTGCTGTCCTTTTGCCATCCCCTTGTCTCCTTCTCCTGACCTCTCCTGGTGGTGTCTCATCCTATTGTGGGTGCTTTGATTACAAAGCTGGGATTCCTTGCATGGAGAGGGAGTGGGCCTCCCTCTGACCCAGACACTTTGTCCTCCCGTACACACCATGAGAAACCTGGCCAAGGAGAGAGTGAACAGCAGAAGCAGCCTCCAGGAGGAGGTAAGAGCAGCCGGGCACCACCGCGGGGAACCGGGGCTGGGCTGGGCTGTGGGGTCCTGGTGCCCTGGGTGCTCCAGGTTCGGGCTGGGCACTTGCCCTCTGCTGCCTAGGGCTCTGGACAGTGTGCCACCATCCAGGGATCCTCTGCATGGCCTGACAGGGACAGCGAGGCTCCTCTGGAGGACAAGGATTTGGCACTGTCCCTGGCCTCCCCTTCCATTGCTGGAGACAATGGATCCCACCCAGCCCCTTCCGGGCCATCACAGATGCCCCTGACACAAGTGACATTGAGCTGGCCATGCCCACTCCAGCCATACCCCTCCCAGGCCTCCCAAGGTCAAATACAACTCTGATGGGCACTCAATGAAATCGAGTTTGACACCCCTGATCTAGACAGTTCAGTGCTTTTGTTCAAATTTAAAAGTTTTGAATTTGTCCAAACAAGTCTTTAAAAATATTTATGAGACCACAATAAATTGTTTATCTTTGAAGAGATTTTTAAAAAAGAAAAATAGTTCTTATGGGTACTTAATGGCAAATAGCTATTTAGCTTCATACAATCACTACCACTTCTGTTCTCTGATTTTCAAATATATTAATTACCTCCTTTTCCTGTATTTTCCCCTCTTCTTACCTACTTATTAACTACCACTTTCCTAAGTCCTTTCCCTAAAGTTCCTTAGTTTTCTGTAAGATTGATTGATCACATTTTAAAACTGCACATTTCCCTCAGAGCAATGTATAATAAAATGTTAAAATATAAAAAACAGTATATAAGAGTAATTTTTTAATGTAGAATTTAAAAGAAGGCAAGAATTGAACCCTGTTATAAATTAGTTTTAAAAAGGCAATGGAGTAGCGCTCAGATTGCCAACTAGACCCATGGCTGCTTGCCCCTCTGTGCTCCCCACACAAGGCCACAAAGCCATATTTTAAACTTCTTCTTAGAAGGGCAGGAGAGTAGGCCTGCCTCACCCCTGTGGGGAGAATATTCCAAAGAGCAGGGGCAACAGCAGAGAAGTCTCTCTTCGTAGATCCTGTCAGTTGGAGTTATTTTAACTGACAGGATCTGCAACATATCTTCCTTGCCTGACTGGTGGGAGGTGCCAATATATTGGGAGGGAAATGGTTCTATAGATAGCCTGATCCCATACCTTGTAGGGCTTCACAACCAGGAGTGGGATTCAACCGGTGTAACAAGCAGTTTTGTGAAGTTGCTGTTCCATGCTTGTTTCTTTTTTCTACAATTAAGATATTATATGTATATTAACATTTAATATTAAATATTATGTCATATTGTCCCAAAACTGCTTTTTTCAAAAAGCAACTGGATTTTGTTTTTTCCTTGAAGATATTTGGTGTCTCATCCAAGAAACTTCTTCAGCTCAAAAAAATCCCAAATTCCAATTGCCTTTTGAAAATGCACTTTTGGGACAATAATGAACCTGGATGACTGAGAATATCTATATACATTTCATATTGTTATAAAGCCTGTTTCTCTGTCTTTTCCATCAGGGTTACAGCATGAAGGTATTTATCGGAAGAATGGAGCAAAATCTCGTATCAAAATTTTGATGGAGGAGTTCCGACGAGATGCAAGAAATGTCAAATTGCATATCAGTAACAATTTCATTGAAGATGTGACAGATGTGTTGAAGAGATTTTTCCGGGAGCTCGAGGATACTATCTTCACTACATTTTTACATCCCCAGTGGAACGAGGCCACAGGTTTCATCCTTCTTTCTTATACTGCCCTACTTTATCAAGTGGCTTGGGTCTCTATGACAGCAGACCATTTTTTGGTTGGTTGTAGTACATAGTTCATTGCGAAGCTTCCATACTCTTGAATCTTTGCCTTGAGCCTCCAAAAATTATACAATTTATCATTTTATTTATTTTTCACATTTTTGAAATGCCCATCTCCCATCATCAGTGTGAATACTGGGAAAACTATTTTTAAATTTAACTAACATATTTTTATCTATATTTCAAAACAGGGGAGGATAGCTATGCCTTACAGTGTGCATGCAATTCATTCAGAATCTTTCCTAGTAAAGAGAAGTACTAGGGTGACATGATAGTAGTCTTCCAGTATTTGAGGGGCTGGCACTGAGAAGAGGGAGTCAACTTAGCACCTGACGCAGGACAGAAAGTAATGGGTGGAAAATTATCAAACAGAGCTCCAACCTAAAACTAAGGAGAAATTTCTTGGCAGAATAATTAATTGTGGGGTGGCTTGCATCCAGAAGTTGTGCATGCTCTATCACTGGAGGCTTCCAAGAAGAGATTAGCCAGCCATTTGTTCAGAATGGTTAGGGTTTCCTGCTGGAGCAGGGGGTTGGAAGATGTCCAAAGTCCCTTCCAACTGTATTATTCTATTTTGCCTGTCAGGAAAAAAATGTACACAGTCATAAAACAGTTGCTAATACTTGCTTTAAGCAAAATACCTTGAATGCGTATAAATCTTCAATAAAAATCTTCAATAAAGTGAGGGCTAGCTGGGCAAAATTATTCACTGACAAAAGAGAAATAGGAAAGAAAGAAAAATTTAGAACTATACACTTTGTCTTAAGAAGTAACCTGAATCATCAACAGATGGCACAGAAGAAAATTATCAGGAATTTTGTGTGTAACGATCTGTCTCTCCTAACTGAAGAAAGTAAAAACTCTTGAAACTGAGTATTTCAAAAGGTACCTTTTATTGAGCAGAAGTGAAAGCAGGACAATCAAAGCAGACACTGAATTCCCTTAGGCAGTACTGTTAGACTTAAGGCAGTAGAATCCCTCCCTCCAGTCAGATGTGGATTCAGCCAATCCACAGGTGTGAAGATGTTATTGTAACAGCCATCCTGAGAACCAGATAAGCAGGCATTCCCATGGACATCTTTCTCCAGCTTTCAGAGTGAAACAACCCACATGGCCCTCTCCCCTAATACATTCCCCAAAAGGTGAGAAAATCTCAGGGTGCTCAGGCACCAGGATAAAGGTTATAAAATAGCAGTTGTCAGAGAAAATAAGAAACAGTACATTCTCCCAATTGAATGGCAATATCACTTTAGGGATCTGACAGTGTGTCTTCCACAATCCTCTTCAAAATAATGCACACATAGAAACCTTGTTTTCTGATACCAATTTTATTTGTCCCTTGGTCTCTACACTTGAATCAATATATCTTGCAAAAAGAGAAAAACAACAAACTATATGATGAATGTACCTCATATTTCTGATCAATGTAGGACATATTTTGATTTTATGCAAACTATAGTCACTAAAATTCAGTTCTATGTTTCTCTTTCTTAGAAATTTCCCAGAAGCCCCAGCGCCTGGAGAGATATAAGGAGCTAATGAACTGCTTGCCCCATCTCAACCACAGAACCTTGGCTGCTTTGATTGGCCACTTGTATCGGTTAGTCTGTTCTCCCTCATTTGTTCCTGTCAGAACTCTCATGACATGTTATTTTTTTAAGTGCCCCTTAGATATATTGATACATTTGTTTCAAAGACTAAGATCTCAGAATGTGGAATTTGAGCTCTGCAGAAAGAAAGAAATCAAGGACAATAAACAACAAAAACAAAAAATGAGTATTTTCTATAGTATAGTTGTTGCTACGTTTGGTTTTTTGAACCTTAGATTTGAATCTGGTTTCCCAGGTCCGTTTTTATTTTCTAAGATTCAAATCTGTCTCCCAAAGCCCTGCATGTTTGTTACTAAAAGATTTGTTCCCCTGGTTCTGCAATCAACTATTGAATTATTAGCAGTCATAAATAAATTCAACCAGATTAAAACAATCAAATCTACAATATCTAATAGCAATATGTGCAGTGGTGACAAGTCTTACTCCCAAAAGCTTCCAGGTTTTTTTGAAAAAGTTTTTATTTTTTAAGGCAAACATATATAAACAAAACATAAAAACCATCTTCCATCTTATATACATAGAGTATGTCAGTTGGTTACAAATCTTTTGTGCTATCCTTTTGTAATCATTTCTCAATTTATATAAATTTCCACATTATCAAGCTAACATATGCTTATATATTTATCAATTATTAATCATCCATGACCAGACTATTTATTCTATCACTTTAGATGAGATATTTCAAATTTTATTTTAAAATGTATGTTATACTTTCATCCAATGGTTATATATGTCTAAATAATGTTTTATATCTATTAAACCTATTACAAAGTCATCATATCTATTACATTACCATGTCTTTTTGTCCAACCATTGATAAAACAAATCCCATATCATATAAAATTGTTTATCTTCTTGTTCTCTAATTTCGAATATCAATTTACTCATTTCAGCACCGTCCATAATTTTCTTAATAACTTCCTCCTGCATAGGTATTTTATCATTTTTCCAATTCTTAGCAAACACCATTCTAGCTGCTGTTAAAATATTTACAATCAAATACTTCAATTCTTTATTGTATATTTCCAGTATAATTCCCAATAAAAAAATCTCTGGTTTAAAGTCTGTGTGTTGTTTTATTATTTTTTCCAACCATGTGTGGATTTTAGTCCAATATTTTTTTGCATCTGAGCACGTCCACCAAATATGAGCCAGGTATCTGATGACATTTCCAACATTTATCCGATTTATTCTTAAACATTCTCACAATTCTTGTCGAGGGTAGATGCTACCTGTAAAACATCTTATACAAATTTTCTTTATATGCAGTTGACATTGTTATTTTATAATTTTGTGACCACAATTTTTGCCACTTCTCTAAATCAATCCAAAAAATTTCCCCCAAGCAATCATCGTTTCTTTAACTTGTTCTTCTTCCAGTTTAAATTCTAATAAATGTCCATAAACTTTTTTAATTACCTTTTCATCAGTACCCATCAAAATTTTATCTAAATCAGTCAACTTATCATAAATACCTTCTGTTTTAAAATCTTTATCAAATCTAGATTGTACTTGCAAATATGAAAACCAATTCATTTTTACACTTTGTTATTCCAACACTTGCATAGATTTAAGTTCACCCTTTTCATTCAGTATCTCACTGTATCTAACTGTTTGTTCCTTTTTATATATTACTGGATAGGAAAAAGCTTCAATAGTAAATATCCATAATGGAATTTTTAAATAATATTGTCTTTTTGTCTTCTCCCAGTTCAAAAACAGTGCCTCTCGAATATAATGTCTTCTAAAGTACCCCTGTGTTTTAGTTCCCTTGTACCAAAGGAAAGCATGCCATCCTAGCAGCAAGTCATGCCCTTCTAAAGTCAATAGTCTAGTGTTTCTTAATGTTATCCATTCCTTTACCCACATCAAGTTTGTTGCCTGGTAATATAGCTCCCAGTTAGGCAAGGCAAACCCTCCTCTTATTTTTGCATCTTGTAGCAGTTTAAGTTTTATTCTTGCTTTCTTTCCCTGCCAAATATATTTCAACACAGTTCTGCTTAGGTCTTCAAAAAACTCTTTCCCTGGACGGACTGGAATTGTCTGGAATAAATACAGAATTCTAGGCAATACATTCATCTTAATTGTAGATATTCTCCCAATCAATGATATTTGTAAATTTTCCCATTTTGCCAAACCTGTAGCAATCTGCTGTTTGAGTTTAATATAATTATCCTCCTTCAATATGCTACATCTTGGTGTAATGTGTATCCCTAAATACTTAACCTTATTTGTGACCTGTATTTCTAAAACTTCTTCCAACTCTTTCTTTCATCTTGCTAACTTATTTTTTGTTAATATCTTTGTTTTATCTTTATTTATTTTCAAACCTGTTACTTTTCCATATTCTTCTATCTTTTCTATTAATTTAGGTGCTGTTTCCAATGGATCCTCTAGTATGAATGCCAGATCATCTGCAAAAGCTTGCAATTTATACTCTTCCTTTTTAATTTTCATTCCTTTTATTTCTTTATCTTCTCTAATATTCCTATTCAACACTTCCAAAGTTAACACATACAGCAGAGGCGACAGTGGACAACCTTGTCTTTTCCCTTTTCTTATATCTATAGATTCTGTTAATTCTCCATTTATCATAATCTTTGCAGTTTGTTTAATATATCATTTCAATGGCTTGAATAATTTTTTTTACCAAAGCCCATTTGTTCCAATTGCAATAACATAAATTGCCAACTCACATTGTCAGGCTTTTTGTGCATCTAGAAACATCAAAGCCATTTGCTTTTCCAGATGTGCCTCATAATATTCCAAAGTGTCCAGAATTATTCTCACATTGTTTTTTATTTGTCTCTTTGGCAGGAATCCATTTTGATCAGCATGTATAAAGTTATTGAAGCGAAGATTTTATAATCTGAATTTAATAGGGATATAGGTCTATAATTTTTAACTTGTTGCAGGTCTGTATCCTCCTTTGGTATAAGTGTAATATATGCATCTGACCGTGTTTGGGGTATTTTTTTCTTTAACATAACTTCATTCATAACTTCTAACAGATGGAGATTCAGTATTTCCTGGAAAGTCTTGTAAAATTCCACTGGCAATCCATCTGGACTGGTGCTTTTCCAACATTCTGTTTTTTTAAAGCTTCTGTTAGTTCCATCATCATTATGTTCCCTTCTAGCATTAGATTAGATTAGATTAGATAAATTTATTGTCATTGTACTCAGAACCTGAAAACAATGAAATAAGGTGCTCTTTCACAACATACAACTGAACAACACCAAAAGACATATACAAATAACAATGTAAAACAAATTAAAACAAATAACAGTTAAAAACTATACAACCAGGATATATATATGTTAAGACCACCAGATTCATAACTCTGCATTTAACCTGATCACAGCACTTGGATAAAAGCTATGTTTAAATCTACTTGTCCTGGCTTTCAGCACTCTATATCGTCTTCCTGATGGTAGGATCTCAAACAACGAGTGGCCTGGATGTGAAGGGTCTCTCAAGATCTTTTGTATCTTCCTTCTACATCCCATGTTATACAAATCCTCCAATGAGGGAAGAGAGCATCCGCTGATCTTTTGTGCCCTTTTTATCACTCTTTGGAGTGCCCTTTTCTCCGCCTCTGTACAACTCCTAAACTACACACAGAGGCAATAGGATAAAATGCTCTCTATGGAGCTTCGATAAAAGGCAACCAACAGACTCTCTGGCAGTTGTTGTGATCTTAAAAGTCTTTAAAAATACAGTCGTTGATGAGCCTTTTTTTCTAGGGCTAAAGTATTTGCCCCCCATGTTAGATCTTGTTTCAGGGTGATACCTAGAAACTTACATTCTGCCACCTGTTCATTATTTCAATGTCTTTCGGTATCTGAGGTAAATTTGCTTTCTGTAACTATTGCTTAACTTTTTCTTCTTGAATATTCTCTTGAAAATACAGTTTTCCATAGTAATCTTGTATGATTGTTTTTTTCTTCTCCTCATTTCCATAGCAAACATGTCCTTTTTCATTTATTAATTGATTAATCCTTCTTGATTCTCTTTCCTTTCTCAGTTTATAGGCTAGCCATCTGCCTGGTTTGTTTGCATCTTCAAAGTAATTCTGTTTAGCATTTTTAATTTTTTGTGCTAGTTCCTCTTTTTCCATTAGTCCCATTTTATGTTTAATTATATCCATTTTATTCTTAATGTCTTTTTTTTGCAGGAACTTCTGTAACTCTTTTTCCAGTCTTTCATAGTCATTCTCCAAAGTTTTAAAAGTCTTTGTCTGTTTTATATTTCTTTTCCTTGTATAGTCAATTATCAAACCTCTTGTGTAGGCCTTCATCGTGTCCCAGAGATTCTGTAAAGAAGTATCCTCTTTTCTATTTTCTTTAAAAAAGAAAACCAATTCTTTCTCTATTTTCTGTTTAAAGTCTTTTTCCTTTAATATCATATTATTTAAAGTCCATCTAGATCTCCTCTTACATCCTTTCCAAATAACTGTCATTGGATTGTGGTCTGCCCAAGTGCTTGGTTCTATTTCAATTTCTCGTATATTAGTAAGTAGTTCTGCTGACATCCATATCCTATCTATTCTAGACCATGATGCATGTCTGTTTGAGTAAAAAGTATATTGCTTACTTTCCACATTTCTCTCTCTCCATGCATCTTTTAAGTTTAATTCTTCTATCATTCGAAAGAAAGATTTTGGTAATATCTTTCTAGCTTTCTTTGTTGATTTCTGTGTTTTATAGTCCAATCGATCATTAATTATCCCATTAAGGTCTCCCATCATACAAATATTAACATAGTCTAATTCGATTACTGTA
Source organism: Notechis scutatus (assembly GCF_049901735.1). Lineage (NCBI taxonomy): Eukaryota > Metazoa > Chordata > Lepidosauria > Squamata > Elapidae > Notechis > Notechis scutatus. The sequence continues at coordinate 115,011,021 of NC_142011.1, read as the reverse complement.
GAATTCTTCTTGATTATCATTTGGAGCATAAATTGCAATTAAAAGTGTTTTAACATTATTGTCCATTATTTCCCCCATCAAAATCCTTCCATCGTCATCTGTATAAATTAGTTCTACTGCAATTGTATCTCTAATATATAAGACCACGCCTCTTTTTTTTATTGTGTCAGCGACGTGAATAATTTCCCTAAATTGTTTTGTTTCAATATATATTCATGTTGTTTTTTAATATGTACTTCTTGTAAACAAATGATATCAAATTTTAATTTCTCTAATTTATGAAATACTTTTCTTCTTTTAGTAGCCAAATTAAGTCCATTTATGTTAATCGTAATCAATTTCCTTTCATCCATGTTAAGCTTTATAAGAGGGTTTTATTGCTCTAGTAGATCTTAATTCTCATTGCTCTCTGGGTACACACCTTCTTTTTCCTTTTCAATTACTGTTATACACTCCTCTTGAATTTCAATTAGTGACTCTTCTTTTCCTTTCTTCTTCCTCCTTTCCTCTAAAAAATTCTAAGTAGAATAACTCCGCTTTTCCGACTGTATCAATTCTGTGTCTTTGTTCCTGCCAAGTGAACAAGAGGCTTTCTGGCATCAGCCATCTTTTGTCTATTCCTCTTTTAAGTAACTCTTTAGTCAAAAATGTGTATTCTCTTCTCATCTCTCTTACTTTTCTTGGTACTTGTTTCAGCACTACAATTTCTTTGTCTTTATATTTTAATGTTTTCTCTCTTGCCACCTGTAATATCTGTGTTTTGATTATCTTCTTGGTAAATCTAATATGTACTTCTCTTGGTAACTTGTTTCTCATTGCATATCTTGTATAGACATGGAGCACTTCATCCACCCCATCCATCATATTCTCTTTGGTTATCTCTAACGCTTCTGCCAGTATTTCTGTCATTATTTTAGCAAGATTTTCACCTTTTCCTTCTTCCACATTTTGAAATCTCAAATAAAATTCTGATCTATTGATTTCCCATCCCAATGGTTCACTCCTGCCCTTCTTGACATTGCTCAATTGAGTATCAATCTCTCCAATTTTCTTATCTCTTTGCATATGTTCTTCTTCATTTTTTTTGAATCTGTCTTCATATTTCATCATCATCTGTTGAATATTTTCCACTTTCTCATCTGTCTTTTCAATTTTTTGCTCAATCTTCTGAATTCCTTGCATGATCATCTGCAGTGTCACTTCCTTCTCTTTCTCTTTCTCCTGTTGTAACATTGTCTGTATAGATCATTGTCCTCCAGATGGTGAGGAGGTTGGTATCGAGGAAGCTGGGGCTGTTATCTTTCTACTCATCTTGTAATGCTTATCTGTGAAGAAAGAGAGAGAAAAAAAAGGGGGGGGGGGAGAACAAAGGCAAACAAGTGCCACTCCAAAAAGAAAAAGGGAAAAAAATTATTCAGGCACTTGTATACCTTAATTCAATTAGTTGCAATAGTATATACAAAAAAAAAAAAATAAAAAAATAAAAAAACAAGAAAGATATGGAAAATGGGATAAAAAGAAATTTTCTTTTAAAGAAAAAGAGGATAGGGAAGGAAAAATAAAAATCAAAAGAAAAAAATGAGAAAGAGAAAAAATAGTCTATGTATTTCTCTTAATAAAAAGAAACAAAAAAGCAAAAATAAAAAATTTACATTCTAGTTCCTGGTTTAAAAATCGAAATCCAAAAAAAAAAAAAAAAACCCAACAAGAGGGAAGTAGAAAAGAAGGCAAAAAGTAACAAACAATTCTAATGTAAAGCAAGCCTCTGCCACCAAATATTCAAGGCTCTTTGATAAATCAGCAAAGTTTCCAGTTCAGTGTTTTCAAGGTCACTTCAATCTTCTTTCTTTCAACTTCAACTCCGGACTCCAGCTTTCTCTAGTTTCACAGATGGACACCTGTGTAAGCAAACTGCCATGCTCATCCTGCTATCTTTTCCAGTGCAAAGCTCAGAGTCCTTGAGTATAACACGAATACATAAACAAGTAAAAGAAAAAGAAAACAATGTATCCAAGCCTCTAGGCAGCAGTGCTACTTATTTTCCTTCACTTTCACTTCCCCTCATATATCCAAAGCCAGGAACATTAAAAAAAAAAGTAAAATCTTTTATTTTAAAAGAAATAAATCTCAAATCAGAAAGAAGAGTCTCAATCAAAAACAAACTTTCAAGAGGATTGTTAAAAAAAGAAATACCAACAGGAATAGGACATTTAAAAAGGACCAGTCCAGTTTAGAATTAAGAAGCTTTACCAAGTTCAAAATTCCAATAAAAAGGGAAAAGAAAAAAAACTTTCACTATAACTAGCTTAATCTCGCCGCTTAAACTCTTTTCCCTTCACGTTTAATTCCACTTTAAGTCTTTCAGGGTGTTCTCTTCAAGAAATAATAAGTAAAAGTTCATCTCACCAAACTGACACACTTTCTTTCAATCTCTTCTGTTCTGGAGCTGTCCCAGCTGCAGCAGCTTGAATGGCTTCCTCTCCACCGCCGGCAAAAAGGGCTTTTCCTGGATCAACCAGGGACTTTGCGATGTCCCTGGGATCAACAGGACATGCCCTTATCAATCACCGTCTCTACGGGACGGTTTAGGTCCATCAGGACCGTCCAGCAGCTGAGATATCGACGGCGATCTTGGAGGGTCAAGATAGCTCATCATACCGCCGTGACACCAGCTCCGCCCCAAAAGCTTCCAGTTTTCAAACATTTTCAGAAGCCCAATAGTGATGGTGCTACCATTACTCGAAGAGGAAAGCTATAGGACTTTATTGGTTAAAACCAGCACTTTGAATTGTATCTTGAAATTTATTGACGGCCAATACAGCAATTGTAAGATAAATGATGACAGTAGTTACATTTGCCAAAACTATGACTTTTTGGACCAAGTGCAATATTCAAGTAATCCTCAACGGCAGCCCAATATACAGTATATCCCATTGTAATAATCCAACCATATGTAGGTGTATGAGTGACCATTCCCTTGCCTCCTGTCATAGGGAAGATACATCCAAAGATGAACAAAGTGCCCCCTGACTAAAGCTGTCATCTTCTATCAGGAGCTGTAAATCCAAGGAGACCTCCATATCACACAACTCCTCTTTCAAGAGCAAGTCCAATGCTCCAGAATTATGTCTTAAGCAGATGAAGATTTGTATAAATGACTTCATCTTGTTAGTATTCAACTTCCAGGCCTCAACAGTCCCTAAACACTTTTCAAAATATTTCTGGCTTGGCCCAAGTTGAGAATATAAAGCTGCCTATCATCAGCTCAAGCCAAACTGTTTAATTAACACATACATATGTTTTGTGTAAATGTTAAAACAGCAGGGGGGGAGCATTGAGCTCCATTAGACCCCACAAATGTGAGCTTACTGACTGACCTATCCTTCCTCGCTGCTAAATACTGATACTGTACACTTAGAGATACTCTTGCTTCAGTGGTTCTGTTTCATTCTAAGTTCAAATTCTTGCAGCATCAGAATGATGTTGTGTTATCAAACACTCCTGAGAAGTCTAAAAGGACTGTAAGGAATGTATTCCTCCATCCAGGTCTCAAAAAAGTATGTTTCCATCCCATGAATGATTTTGAAACCAGACTGAAATGAATATAGATAGCTTACTTATTTGAGAGCGCCATGTAACTGACACTCCATCTTTCTTGTTGATAGTTATACCTAGACTTCTGTTTGCAAGTGTGCCAGACCCTGCAGTTTTCCCTCTCATCAGTGCCTCCCTCCATTGGATGCAGCAATTAGCTTTTAATTGAGTCTTTTTTGCTCTCCACTCTAGGATACAGAAATGCGTCTATCTCAATCAGATGAACACCAAGAACCTAGCTTTATTATTTGCCCCCAGTCTCTTCCAGACAAATGGAAAAGGGGAACAAGAAGTCAAGGTGATAGAGGATTTGATTGACAACTATGTTCATATTTTTAATGTGAGTCTGGATCTCCTTGCCCCTATATCATTAAACATTTGTTTTATGTGTATTTTACTGTAACTTTTTTTAAACTCTAGATTGATGAAGATCAGGTGTTACAGATGGACTTGGAGAACAGTTTGATTACTACCTGGCAGGATGTGAAGGTACTACAATGCCTACTACCCATCACTTTTGTGTATTGCTTAGTATTACTGGATTAACAGAGTTGGAAGGGACCTTGTAGGCCATCTAGTCCAACCCCCTGCCCAAGCAGGAGATCCTACACCAAAAGTCTGCAACCCATGGCTCTGGAGCTGCATGGGTCTCTTTCGGTCCTCTGCTGCAGCTCCCTGTCAGCTGATCACACCTCTGGCTGGCCCCTCATCTCACCTCCCAGTCACTCCTCATCTGGCCTAAGAAGGTAAGGGCAATGGCTGGTGATGGAGACTTGCTTCATATTCCAGAGTGGGAGAGAAGTGCCCCTGTAGTTGCCTTTTCATGGCAACACCATTCTGCCTTCATCGTGGTATATTTGCGCTCAAGGCAGCCCTCGCCTCTCCCTGCTTTGGGGACAGAGTTGTAAGCCACTTCGGGGTTGAAGCTGTTGCCCCTCCATGGGCTGCCTGCTGTTCTCGCAGTGCCTTGCGCAGCACAGTGAAATTCAGCAGGCTTTACAATAGGGGAGACGGAGTCCTCTCCTCCTCCTGGAGCCCATTACGACTCGGAGCCACAGTGCAACCTTGCCTCACTTGCCCCTGGCAACAGCAGTGGCATGAGAGAGAGAAAGGGGGAGAGGGAGAGGGAGAGAAAGGGGGGAAGAAAGAGAGGGGCAGAAAGAGAGAGAGAGAGACAGAGAATCAGACACACACACACAGACAGAGAGAGACAGAGACACAGAGAGAGACAGAGAGAGAGAGGCCAAGTGTGGCAAGACCCAAGGCCACCTAAGGCCAAGTGTGGCAAGAGGTGGCTGGTAGGAGAGGGGTGAGGCAGGGCCAGGTGGGGCAAATAAGTTAACTGGTTCTCTGCCCTAATGACCATCTGGGTAAGTGTGGCAGGATCATGTGACTGGGTGGGAATGAGTGATGTCAACTTGACCCAGTAACACCAGTTGTTAAATTATTGGCTCCCGGTGCTTTCTTTTCTGCGGGAAACGGGTCCAGATGGCTCTGAGTGTTTAAGGTTGCAGACCCCTGCCCTACACTATTTCTGACAGATGGCATTCCAGTATCTTCTTGAAAGCTTCTAGTGATGAAGTTCCCACAATTTCTGAAGGCAAGCTGTTCCATTGGTTGATTGCTCTCACTGTCAGAAAATTTCTCCTTGTTTCCAGGTTGAATCTCTCCTTGTTCAGTTTCCATCCATTACTCCTTGTCTGGCCTTCAGATGCTTTGGAAAATAGCTTATTTTTTATTATTTTTTAATTATACATCCATATTGTATGTGAACAGAGTTGGTTCTGGGTATCATTCATATTAATCAAAATCACATTAACAGCATTAGTAATCTCTATCACATTTATCCAATTTAAGTCATTAGGTTTTGAATATATATATATATATATATATATATATATATATATATATATATATATATATATATATATATATGTATATATATATATATATATATATATATATATATATATATATATATATATATATATATATATAAAAGCAAAAATGCCTAACTCCTCAGCTTTATCTTCATCTATAGGTGAAACTCGAAAAATTAGAATATCGTGCAAAAGTTCATTTATTTCAGTAATGCAACTTAAAAGGTGAAACTAATATATGAGATAGACTCATTACATGCAAAGCAAGATAGTTCAAGCTGTGATTTGTCATTGTGATGATTATGGCTTACAGCTCATGAAAACCCCAAATCCACAATCTCAGAAAATTAGAATATTACATGCAATCAATAAAACAAGGATTGTACATGGAACAGTATCGGACCTCTGAAAAGTATAAGCATGCATATGTACTCAGTACTTGGTTTGGGCCCCTTTTGCAGCAATTACTGCCTCAATGTGGTGTGGCATGGAAGCTATCAGCCTGTGGCACTGTTGAGGTGTTATGGAAGACCAGGATGTTTCAATAGCAGCCTTCAGTCTTCTGCATTGTTCGGTCTCATGTCTCTCATCTTTCTCTTGGCAATGCCCTATAGATTCTCTATGGGGTTCAGGTCAGGTGAGTTTGCTGGCCAATCAAGCACAGTAATCCCATGGTTATTGAACCAGGTTTTGGTGCTTTTGGAAGTGTGGGCAGGTGCCAAGTTCTGCTGGAAAATGAAGTCAGCATCCCCATAAAGCTCGTCTTCAGAAGGAAGCATGAAGTGCTCCAAAATCTCCTGGTAGACAGCTGCGTTGACCCTGGACTTAATGAAGCACAGTGGACCAACACCAGCAGACATGGCTCCCCAAATCAACACAGACTGTGGAAACTTCACACTGGACTTCAAGCATCTTGCAGTGTGTGCCTCTCCATTCTTCCTCCAGAGTCTGGGTCCTTGGTTTCCAAATGAGATGCAAAAGTTGTTCTCATCAGAAAAGAGGACTTTGGACCACTGAGCAACAGACCAGTTCTGTTTTTCTTTAGCCCAGGTAAAATGCTTCTGACATTGTTTGTTGTTCAGAAGCAGCTTGACAAGAGGAATACGACATTTGAAGCCCATGTCCAGGGTCCATCTGTGTGTGGTAGCTCTTGATGCACTGACTCCAGCCTCAGTCCACTCCTTGTGAAAGTCCCCAACACTTTTGAATGGCCTTTTCCTGACAATCCTCTCCAGGCTGCGGTCATCCCTGCTGCTTGTGCACCTTATTCTTCCACACTTTTCCCTTCCACATAACTTTCTATTAATGTGCTTTGATACAGCACTTTGGGAACATCCAACTTGAATGAACATCCAATGGAGAGAAGGACCTGTACATTGACTACCATGCTGACTGTATCAAAAGTAAGCCACACAACCCGCAACTCAGCTTTAACCCTCAACCACAACCCTACCTCAACCGATCCACCATCACCCAAGACTAGGCATGCACGCCCCTAACTACCTCAATTCCAACTACTACTGGCCTTAAATGCAAACTACTCAATGCAAGAAGCCTCGTGAATAAAATACCTGAATTTTTCCTCCTACTAAATATGGCTAAATTCGACATTATATTTGTCTGTGAAACATGGCTCAATGCATCTCTCCCTGACTCCATTACCACAGTAAGGGACTATCATGTTTACCGATCAGATCGTGAAATTCGTAGAGGAGGTGGTGTTGCTATCTTCTATAAAAAGTCCTTACATCTAAAAAATATCCAAGTTACCCAGGAGCTTGCTCTTCCTGAGACCATCATCTGTGAACTATCCTTAAATATCACAATTCGATTCTTACTATGTTACAGAGCACCTGATTATGACATCGAACATGTAAACAAGCTAAATACATTACTAACATGGGCTGCATCCTGCCCATACCCTTTATCTTTCTTGGTGATTTCAATCTACCTCATATTGACTGGACCCTAAATGAATGTACAACTGAAATCATACACACAACCTTCTACAATGCTATTACAAATCTGGGACTGGAACAACTAGTAACCAACAACACTAGACTAAACAACTGCCTCGATCTCATCTTCTGCAATAGTTTGAATTTAATTTACGGAATACAAACTAAAGAACCCTTTTCCAGCAGTGACCACAATATGATTGACTTTTGTCTCAACATACGCCCACACAAAAATCACCACAATGATGTAATCCCCAATTGTAACTTCAAAAAGGCAACTATGATCTTATAGACAACGATCTCTCATCCCTTGATTGGCAATCTCTATTCACTGGATGCAATACTGTTGAAGACCATTACAACATATTTTTACTTGAAGTCAAAAGAGTCATCAAACTATATGTACCAACAACAACTCCCAAAACAAAACAAAAAAGCAGATTACCCATAACAATAAGGAAACTTCAATCCAAAAAGAGATCACTCTGGCGGAAAAACAAATCTGGTCACGTTGCCAATTTCAAAAGCCGATACAAAAATTTATGCCACCAGATAAAGACCGAATGCATCAATTATCACATTAAACAAGAGGAAAACCTTCTAAGCACCAATTCCACCCATACTTTTTACAATTTTGTAAACAACAAACTAAAAGACTCAAGGTCTATCCCACCCTTGATAGGACCTGATGGTAAAGACTGCAACGACGACACCACTAAAGCCAACATCTTTAACACATTCTTCAAGTATTTGTAAACAGCAATGGATCATGCCCAGTATTTCCTAGCCGCATTACCACAGATAACAACAATGATCTAATACATATCGATTTTACAGAAGACAATGTTGAAAAAGCACTACGCAATCTAAAACCATCTCTATCTATTGGACCTGATGGAATATGTGCCTACTTCTTAAAAAAGCTATCCACTGCCATAGCCAAACCTCTAAGCATAATCTTTGAAAAATCTTTCAGGACCAGCTGCTTGCCTAACCTATGGTCACAAGCCACAGTCATCCCCATCTTCAAAAAGGGAGACCCAAGCCTAGTTGAAAATTACAGACCAATCTCCTTATGCTGCGTCACCTGTAAAGTCATGGAATCAATTATTAACCAATCCATCATCCTCCACTTAGAGACAAACAACCTACAAACAGACAACAGACAAACAATTTGGTTTCAGAAAAAAACTATCCTGTAATCTGCAACTCTTACACTGCAAAAACATATGGACGACACAACTCGACCAGGGCAAAGCAATAGACGCAATCTACATAGACTTCTGTAAAGCCTTTGATTCAGTGGTACACGACAAACTACTCCTAAAAATAAAATCCTATGGTATCTCTGGACAACTGAATAACTGGATAGAAGCATTCCTGGCAAACAGACAACAAATGGTCAAAATTGGGAGCGTCCTATCAAATTCTGTACCTGTCAATAGTGGTGTCCCCCAAGGCAGTGTTCTAGACCAACTCTCTTCATACTCTACATAAATGACCTCTGTGATCATATTAAGAGCAATTGCGTTTCTTTTCGCTGATGATGTAAAGCTTGTTCAATACCACAGACAATACTGCTACCCTACAAAAAGATCTTGACTATGTATCAGAATGGTCAAACAAATGGCAACTTCAAATCTCAACAAATAAATGCTCTGTCTTACATATTGGCAAAAAAATCAGAAAATAAAATACAAGCTGAATAGTCAAGATCTTGTTGATGACCCAAGCTCTGTAAAGGACCTTGGAATACTCACCTCTAATGATCTAAGTGCTAGAGCCCACTGCAACTACATAGCCAAAAGGCATTAAGAGTTGTTAACCTAATCCTACGTAGCTTTTTCTCTGGTAATATCACACTACTAACCAGAGCATACAAAACATTTGCTAGACCAATACTCGAATACAGTTCATCAGTCTGGAACCCACATTACGTATCTGATATTAGCACAATTGAGAAAGTCCAGAAATATTTCACAAGAAGAGTTCTCCACTCCTCTACTGTTGTAGAATACCTTATGCCACCAGACTTGAAATTCTAGAACTAGAAAACCTTGAATTACGCTGTCTTCGGTCTGACTTAAACATGGTATATAAAATCATACATTGCAATGTCCTACCTGTCAATGAATACTTCAGCTTCAACCATAACAACACAAGAGCACACAATAGATACAAACTCAAAGTTAACCGCACCAAACTTGATTGCAGGAAATACGACTTCAGCAATAGAGTGGTCAATGTCTGGAATACTCTACCCGACTCTGTAGTTTCTTCCCCAAACCCCAAAAACTTTAACCTTAGACTGTCTACTATTGACCTCACCCTTTTCCTAAGAGGTCTGTAGGGGCGTGCATAAGCGCACCAATGTGCCTACCGTCCCTGTCCTATTGTTTCTCTTATTCTTATTTTATTTTTTCTTATATGTACCCATTTCATGTATTCACAACTATGTATACACTTATACTTATTATCTTGTAAACAATTGGCAAATCAAATAAATAAAATAAATAAAATAAATAACTTCTTTTGCAATTACCTTTTGAGGCTTTCCCTCTTCATGGAGGGTGTCAATGATGGTTTTCTGCACAACTGTCAGGTCAGCAGTCTTTCCCATGATTGTGATTCCTATTGAACCAGACTGAGAGACCATTTCTCAGGAACCCTTTGCAGGTGTTATGGCTGAATTATCTGATTAGAGTGGGACACTTTGAGCCTAGAATATTGAACCTTTTCACAATATTCTAATTTTCTGAGATTGTGGATTTGGGGTTTTCATGAGCTATAAGCCATAATCATCTCAATTATGGCACATCACAGCTTGAACTATCTTGCTTTGCATGTAATGAGTCTATCTCATATATTAGTTTCTCCTTTTAAGTTGCATTACTGAAATAAATGAACTTTTGCACGATATTCTAATTTTTTGAGTTTCACCTGTATATCTTTCTTATTCAATCTAAACATTACTCTGTTGTATATAAACAATTTAACTAAGTTTCATTCCATATTGATCCAATTCATGCTAACACTGTTAGTAGTCTCTCTCAAATTTATCAAATGTATGTAATCCTCCTTATATTATTTTATCAATTTTTATCAATTTTTTCATATTAATTCACAATAACAGTATAAAATTTAACTGTATCATTCATATTAATCCAATTCACACTAACGTTATTAATAATCTCTATCACATTAATCAAATTTATATCATCTAATATACACAAGTTTTTTAAAAAATCATCTTCTCTGTGTTTTCCTTGTTTAATCTAAACATTTCTCTATCATATCTGAACAAATTTAACTTTCCATTCATATTAATCCAGTTCGCGCTAACATTGTTAATGTGAAACATACATAAAAGGAACTGTCTAATATCTATAAACTTCTAATCTTTCTATTATTTTTATTCATTCTATAAGCAATTTATGTTCTAATATTTCCCCTCTAATTTTATTTCTGCCTCTCTAAATTGTAATCAGTTGAAGTTTAAAGGGCAATTTTCTACACATCATTTCTTCTCCTCCTTAATGCTTCCATTCTTATCCATTTTTTAATTTGCCTCCCACACTCCTCATCTTTTTTTAAAAAATTTTTTTAAATACTTTATTAAATAAATTTATATAAATACAGTAAAATCAAAACATTCCATTTGTTGCAACATAAGCAAATACAGTGTTCACTGTAATTGACAGCTCTCTCATTGTATCAAATGGTCATTCATTTATTGAGATATAATACAGAATTTTATTCTAATTATTTATCACAAATAAATTTACATATAATATTACCAATTTCTATCGTATCCTTTTATTTGACTTTTTATTCCTTTCTTGTCTATCTTCCAGCCAACTATATCATAAGTTCCAAATCTCATAGTATTCTGACTCCTCTTTCTTTCTGAGTTCCATTGGTAGCCTGTCCATTTCTGCACATTTCAAGGTTTTCTTTATGATCATGAATTCCGGGGGGGGGGTGTTTTCGCATTTCCAATTTTGAGCAAAGGTGAGCCTTGCTGCTATTATGTATGAAGTATTATAATACATGAAGTATTATGTATATATTTTTTACTAATTTTCTGTTTTAGGATTCCTAATAAAAATATCTCTGGTTTCAACTCAGTTTTAACTTTTGTGATTTCTTCCAACCAATTTTTAATTTTCCTCCAATATTTTTTTGCTTTTGGGCAGGTCCACCCAGGGGTGGAATACTACCAGTTTGGCCCGGTTCTATAGAACCTGTAGCTGTGAAAAGCAGCTGACACCAAACCGGTTCGGTGTTTGGCCCACCCGCCTGCCCAGGCTCTAGGCTGACCTTTATTCCAGCAGTCGGCAACCGGTGGGCTGCGGCCCACTGGTAGTCCGCAAGAAAATTTTGGTGGTCCGCAGAAAAATGTCACTCCCAGAGCACCTCCCAAAGCAATTAATCCAGGCTGAGCAGAAACATAAGGCTGCGCCACCCACATGGCCTGCGGGAACCCTCCGCACCCACTCACTCATTACCCAGCAAACTTGCCTGCTAGGTTGCTATTTTTCCTTTTTCCATTAGCTGTTCTGAGAGATTTAGATTAGCTAGAAAGCAGGAAACCGATGGATTTCTTGCTTTCTAGCTAATCTTTAGATCTTTGAAACCTTCCTTAGGACTGAAGCAATGCAGACTCAACTAGCCGATAGCAGAAACACAGATCTCTAAGTAAATTTGTAATTCTGTGAGCAACTCAATCTGCCTGCCTGCTTTGCCTGATTTTGGGTAAAAGTTGCTCTTTTTGTTTATAAAAAAATCAATATTTACATATATGGTGTGTTGTGAGTTAATTTTGTGAGTTTGCTTGCTAGCAAATTTTATGAGTTTACTTGCAAGCAAATTTTATGTGACAAACTCAGCTAACCGATGCTAGATAGATCTCTGAATGAATCTGTGATTCTGTGAGCAACTCAATCTGCCTGCCAGCTTTGCCTGATTTTGGGTAAAAGTTGCTCTTTTTTATACAAAAATCAATATTTATATAAATATTTATAATATTTGCATAAAAGCCATGCCCAGCCAGTCACATGAACACCAAGCCACACCCACAAATTAGGCCACACCCTCAGAACCGGTTGTTAAGAAATTTGAATCCCACCCCTGCCTCTGTGTGTTTGTGTGTGTGTGTGAGAGAGAGAGAGAGAGAAGGAGGGAGGGAGGGAGAGAGAGAGAAGTTAGATCAGATCTCTCTCTCTCTCTCCCTCTCCCACCAACATCAGAAAGCCACCATAAGTCAAAATTCATATTAGTGGTCCCTGGGATTTAAAATTATGAGTTTGGTGGTCCCTGAGGTCCAAAAGGTTGGCGACCCCACTTTATTCCCTACTTTTCCCTCCTCAGCTGCTTTGCGCAGCACAGCTGAGGTTGTAAAAGCAGGAAACGAGGATTTTCAAATGCTGTGCACCAGAGCAAAGCACTTGTCAGCTGTCCAGGTGATGATTTCTTGCAAATGTTGCACATACGATTGTCCTCAGTTCGAAGAACCGGCAAATCGCTCCACTGGCTGGCCCCTCCCCTCCCCACCCAATCACTCCTTACCTGGCATGTGAGCCATCCAACATGCCTGGTTTGGTAAGTTGCTATTTTTTCTTTTTTTCCCCTGACCATCAGCTGTTCTGCTCTGCCAGGAGATTTAGATTAGCTAGAGAGCAGGAAATCCTTGGATTTCTTGCTTTCTAGCTAATCTAAAAGCAGAGCCGAACCTTCCTTAGGACTGACGCTTTTCAGTGCAGACTCAGCTAGCCGATTGCAGATAGATAGATCTCTAAGTTAAAAGTTGTTTTTTTTTAAATAAAACAATAAATGATTACATAAATATTTATAATATTTACATACAAGCTGTGCCCACCCAGTCACATGACCACCAAGCCATGCCCAGTCAGCAAGCCATGCCCACCCAGTCACATGACCACCAAGCCACACCCAAAAATTAGGCCACACCCACAGAGCCGGTTGTTAAGAAATTTGAATCCCACCCCTGGGTCCATCACATATGATAGTTGCTTCCCTGCTCATAGCCACATTTCCAACAGCTTGCTGAATTATTGAGGAACATTTTTGCAAGTCTCGCTGGTGGTAAGTGCCAACAATAAAACATTTTGTACAACTTCTCTTTGTAAGTTGTCAATAAAATTTATAATTTATTATCCATAGGTTTTCCCAATCTTCCAAATTGATGCTATATCCAAAATTTTTGTAAAACAGAAGGGTTTTATAATGAACTTACTGAACTGGATGAAATTTTAACAGGTACTGATGAGAGATTGATTAAGAAACTGTATAGCTATTTACTTGGAGTGAAATTAGAAGAACAAGTTAAAGAAACAATGATCGTCTGGGGGAAGAATTTTGGATATGGGATAGATTTAGAAAAATGGCAGAAATTATGGACTCAAAATTATAAAGTAACAATGTCAACAGCATATAAAGAGAATTTGTATAAGATGTTTTATAGGTGGCATTTACCCCCAGCAAGAATAGCAAGGATGTTCAAGAATAAATCGGAGAAATGTTGGAAATGTCATCAGATACCTGGACCATATTATCATATGTGGTAGACATGTGTGGAAGCCAAAAGATACCGGACTAAAATTCATACGTGGCTGGAAAAAATAACAAAACAGCATATAGATTTGAAACCTGAAATATTTTTATTGGGTATTTTGCCGGAAGGATATAGTAAAGAACTGACATATTTGATTATTAACATTTTGACAGCAGCTAGAATAGTATTTGCGCAGAACTGGAAAAATGAAAAGGCTCCAATAGAAGAGGAGAAAGTGATAAAATAATGGAATGTACAGAAATGAGTAGATTAACATTTGCTATTAGAGAGCAAGAAGAAAAAGAATATTATAAAATATGGGATTTATTTTATCTATGGTTAGAAAAGAAAATAGAGAAATACAATACAAAAGAAATATAATAACAGATATGATATCATAATGTGTTATTAGTGGTTAATATAATATATTTGATTTATTAGAAATGAGTACTATCATAAAATAGCTTTATAATAGCTGAATTATGCTTGAAAAAATGAGATAAATGGATGATAGCGGTCTGATTGATTTGATAACAACATACTATTGAATTGATAATAGTTATATATAACTGGAATGGCAATCTCAAATAGATTGAAATGACTGTTAATATTGTGCACAAGATATATATACCAACCGACACACTGTATAATGGAAATAAGATTTTATTTAATGTTGTGTTTTTAATGTTTGTTTATGTTTGTTGTTTAAAATAAAAAAAATATTAAAAAACAAACAAAATTTTTGGTCCAGATTATCATCGTTTCCTTCACATTTTCTTTTTCCAATTTATAACTCAACAGATATTTATACATTTTAGAAATCATTTTTCTCTCTGGCCCTTGTAAAATTTTATCTAATTCTTGTTGTTCTAAGTGTATCCCATATTGTTCTATATCCTTCTTGTATCTAGTCTGTATCTGTAGGTATGGCCACCAGCTTATTTGTATTCCTTGTGACATCAATTCCTGCTTAGATTTTCCCTTGCTCATCCAATATCTCTTTATAACTCACTGTCTTGTCTAGATCT
The DNA here is from genome assembly GCF_049901735.1 of Notechis scutatus. NCBI lineage: Eukaryota > Metazoa > Chordata > Lepidosauria > Squamata > Elapidae > Notechis > Notechis scutatus. Next base: position 114,995,987 of record NC_142011.1, on the reverse strand, counting down.
AAAACATTCGGGTATACCATCGCTTCCATGGTCGACAACCAGATTGGGACCTTTGTGTAATGATTTTGTTTTAATTTTTCCCAAACCCCTAATAGTGTATCTCTAATTTGGTGTCTTTGGAAATATGAATGAAATTTGCTTTTCCCTTCCCACATGAACGCATGCCAGCCAATTCACATGTCATGTCCTTCTAGTGTCAATAATCTTTTATTCTTTAGGTTTATCCAATCTTTAATCCATATTGCTATTGTGGCCTGATAATAGAGTTCCCAATCTGGAAGTCCGAACCCTCCTTTGTCCTTACTTGCAGAAATTTAAGTTTTATTCGGGCCTTTTTCCCTTGCCAAATAAAAATTTTAATTGCTTTGTTCAGTTCTTTGAAGAAGGTTTTACGTAGTTTTATTGCGATTACTTGAAAGAGAAATAACATCTTGGGTAATGTTGATAGTGGCAATTCTCCCTGTCAGTGATATCTGGAGTTTCCTCCAATTTTCCAAATATTTTTGTATTTGTTTTAGCAGTTTTTCATAATTGTCTGTTTTTATCGATGAGCATTTGACTGTCAACTACCCCAAGGTAGAAATATCGGGCATGATCCATTGCTGTTTACAAATACTGAGCCAAAGAATGTGTTAAAGAGGTTGGCTTTAATGGTGTCATCGTTGCAGTCTTTACCATTTGGTTCTTTTAAGGGTGGGATGGACCTTGAGTCTTTTAGTTTGTTGTTTACAAAATTGTAGAAAGCGCGGGTCGAATTGGTGCGTAGGTTTTCCTCTTGTTTAGCGTTATAATTGGTACATTCAGTCTTTATCTGGTGGCGTAAATTTTTTTATTGGCTTTTAAAGTTGGCAACGTGACCAGATTTGTTTTTCCGCCAAAGGGATTTCTTTTTGGATTGGAGCTTCCTTATTGTTATGGGTAATTTGTTTTTTCTGGTTTTGGGAGTTGTTATTGGTACTTATTGTTTTATGACTCTTTTGACTTCAAGTAAAAATATGTTGTGATGGTCTTCAACAGTATTGCATCCAGTAAATAGAATTTGCCAATCAAGAGATGAGAGATCGTTGTCTATAAGATCATAGTTGCCTTTTTTGAAGTTATAATTGGGGATCCTGTCGTTATGGTGATTTTTGTGAGGACATATTTTGAGACAAAAGTCAATCATGCTGTGTTCACTGTTGGAAAAAGGTTCATTAATTTGTATTCCATAAAATGAATTCAAACTGTTGCAGAAGATGAGATCGAGGCAGTTGTTAAGTCTAGTATTGTTGATTACTAGTTGTTCTAGTCCTAGTGTGGTAACAGCACTGTACAGGGTTGTATGAATGGTTTCTGATGTACATTCATTTAGTGTCCAATTTATAAGAGGTAAGTTGAGGTCACCAAGAAAAATGAGAGGGTGTGGGCAGGAGGCAGCCCATGTCAGTAGTGAAGTTAGCTTGTTTGCATGAATTATATCATAGTCAGGGGCATGATAGCAAAATAAGAAGAGGATTGAGATGTTTAGGGACAGTTCACAGATGATGGTCTTGGGAAGAGCAAGCTCTTGTATAATTTGGATCTTTTTTTAGATTTAGAGACTTTTTATAGAATATAGCAACTCCACCACCTCTAACAGATTTTGCAATCTGACCGAAAAACATGATATTCTCTTGTAATGGTAATGGAGTCTGGGAAAGATGCATTTAACCATGTCTCACAGACAAATATAATGTCAAATATGGCTGAGCTTAGAAGGATGAGGAATTTATGCATCTTATTTGAGAGGATTCTTGCATTAAGTAGTTTGCATTTAAGATATGAAGTAGTAGGTCTGGAGGAAGTAAGGGGCATGCATCCCTAACGTTGGATGTTTGGGTGATGGATATTGTGACATGGGTTGAGGCTCTTGCTTTTGATACAGTCAGCATGGTAATCAATGTATAGATTTGTATTACCTAATTCATGTAATCTTTTGAGCTCAGAACGTAGCTCCTGGGATCGTACAGGTTGCTGTAAGTTTAGATCAGGGAGAGAACGAAGGTTCTTATGGTTGTTGTTGTTCTTTGTGAGTGAATTTATTGAAAAAATGAATTTGCGTTTGCTTGTTTCGTTTTTGCAAACAACCCTACAGAGGCATGGGATCATCAAGCCGTCTTTGTTTGTAAGCTCAGGACCAACACAGGAAATATCAAGTATTTCTTCAGGGGAGATGGTTGATGCTTGATTTTCTCTGATGATGTTTCGAACATTAGAGATGTCATCAGTGTCATTGACCTCTAGACCAAATAAGATGGCATTTGGTCGCTTCTGTTCACGCTGAACAGCTTCTTTGATGAGGATGGGGATATCAATATTTGTAGGATTTGTTGTTTTTTGTGGATTGGGTTTTGGTTGTGGTTGTTGAGTAGAAATATGGTCTGTAGATGTTTGATGTTTGTTTTTTAGTGTTGTCTCTTTTTTTTCAATCAAGGTTTGCCAATCTAGTTTGTATAGTGTCCAGGGATGCTACAATGGTGTCAAGGAATGTTATACGTGTTTCAGTGGTATTGACTCTTTCAAACAGGGTAATGTATTTTTCTAGTTTGGGTCTGCATGGCGGACAGAAATATGGAAAAGCATTGGCGGATGTCAGAAACTCCCCCGGCCAGGTGCTGATGAACACATTGGACTGTGCTAGGAATATTCTCATCTTATCCCAAAGCTGCTTTTTCAAAAGGAAACTGGATTTCTTGTTTTTCTTTGAAAATGTTTTGCTTCTTATCCAAGAAGCATCTGTCAAGCCCCAAGGAAATCAGGATATTCAGGCAGTTCAAAGGAGTAAAGATTTATTGCAAGCTTAAGCTCTCTATAAGAATCTGACCAACTGGGTATGAAGGGAAATGAGCAGGAGATAGAGGCATTCAAGGTGGATTGGATTTGGATCTCTTGTGGGAGTACAGGGATTCATGATTTATGATATGTTTGACCTCTTCCTCAGGCTCAGCCTGGTCATCTCCCACAAGTAAGAACAGTCATTTTGGAGTCTGGATTTCATTTCAAAAAGTTCAAAAAGCTGCCCATAGCTTCCTGCACTCCCAGTACCCTATTCTGTGGGCAAGTGTATAGAAATGTGTTAAATAAACAACTTGGATCATATATTTATGATATTTGTATGCCACTGTAGTCAAACCAACACCCAGTTTCACACATCTTAAAAATAATAACACAATAAGTAATTTTATTTATTATTGTTATATATATACTTTCTCTTTAAGAACTTAGTGTGTATTTTAAGAATGTACCAAGCAGAATTCGACTGGAAGTTATATGTTATATTGAATGTTATAATTGTAAAGGCATAAATTGAAGTTTAAATAAGAGTTGAATGGACAAAAATTAAAAGATACAAAGGTGTCATACTCCAATGAGTAACTACAGGGGAAAATTTTGTTTACTGAGAAAAGAAAATATGAAATTGAAACAAGACAGACAAAAGTATAAATATAATGATTAGAAAGATATTGAAACTTAGAAAAGGATATATATAATTGAATTTAGAAAGGAATGAGATAATTAAAAGCAAGGTTGAGAAAACTAAGGGAAGGGAAAAATTATTGAGAAAATGTTAAAATAGTAATAAGATATGGAATAGAACACAAAGATTAATATGAAATTGAGTTTGTGTCTGTATGGAGACATGATAACCTGGGACCATGCTATTCTCAAAAAAAGATATTTTATTTGTATTATGTTTTGTGAAAACCCAAATAAAACTTTTACAATAACAACAACAACAATAATAATACAATCAAACAATAATACTGCAGTAGATTAAAAATAGAATAAATAGAGTCTGTATCAGGGATGTCAAACTCAAGGCTAGATGTGGCCATGGGGTGCTTAGATATGACCCGCGGAGCTGCCCTGGAAACAGCGAAAGACTGGCCTGTGGTGCTCTGCTAGTGAAAATGGGCTCCTGAGCTCTGCTTTTGGCTGCAGCAGCCTCCTGCAGCCCTTTGCCAGCAAAAATGGAGCTTGGAGGGGGCCGCATGTGCCCCCCGCAAGCTCTGTTTTTGCTGGCAGAGGGCTGCAAGAGGCTGTAGCAGCCGAAAATGGAGCTTGGGAGCTCGTTTTCACTAGCAGGCTGCTCAGGCCACCACAGATGCCCCCGACACAAGTGATGCCAAGTTAGCCACACCCACCGTGGCCACACCCACCATGGCCCCCAAGTCAAACACAACCCAGCCCTCAATGAAATTGAGTGACACCCCTGGTCTATATAATTATGACATCCCTATGTCATTCATGCATTTCTGGTAGAAGTCTGCTCGCTTTCACCAACTCTTGGTATGCCTTGATCTTGGGAGGAAGGGTATTCCAAAATTTGGAACTGCTACTGAAGCATTTCTGGTTTTGCCCAATTATGTTTTTCTACCATTCATTGCTCCAACCTGTTTTCTCTCTACAGCTCTCACAGGCTGGCGATATTATCCTGGAAGTATATCTGGAGCAGAAAAATCCTGGCTATTGTGTTACTCTTAAGGTAAGTAATAGAGTGTCTTTGTGTAAACTGCCCAGGGCACTCTTGAGTGGAGAAAAGGGGTTCATAACTATCACTAAGGCATCATTGATTTTTTATGACAAAGAAGTATTAATATATACACTGTACTATGGATTGACTGAAAATTATTTCTTAATTACCCTACAGGTTTCTCCCAAAATGAGAGCAGAAGAACTGACAAATCAAGTGCTTAAGATGAGAAATGTAACAGCTAGTCGAGATCTTTGGCTGACCTTTGAAGTTTTAGAAAATGGAGAGCTAGGTCAGTAAAACACTTTGTTTCTTTTTTCTCTGTATACATTTAAGGCTGTATGATTATCCCATATTTTATTTTAAAGGCAGCCCTTTTCCCTTCCCACCCTGCACTATGCTAGCTAGCACTGAGAGAGGGGAAGTAGCTCTCTGCTGGTTTGAAATCTGAACTACGTTTATCAGCAGGGAGGAAAACTGGCTGTCTCTGCTGGTGAATTAAGCTTTTCTTCACAAAGTACAGGTGTCCATTGCTGTTCAGCTGCAAACTGATTCATTGCTAGGCTGCACAGGTTGTTCTGACCCAGGCTTCCTAAACCATAATTATGCACACACTTATTTTAAAAACAAGACTTATTTTGATTCAGTGCTGGGAATTGTTTTCATTCCCAGCTGCAATTAATCTCAAAAAGTCCCCCGAGATAAGCACATACCTTTCAGTTCTGTGAAGTGCTGCCAAAAACAGAAGTATCAAATGAACCAACAGAAGTACAAAAAACCAACTGAAGGACAAAGAGCTTCAGGAATGACTCTGAACGGATCGAACTACTTTGCTTCCTGCAAAGGTTTCATCATCTTGGCCTGACCTTTATACCTTATGGGGGGGGTAAGCACCTCCCAGCCTTACTCCCGAGTCGTCCCTTTTGTTTCAGCTGCTCTTGCCTTCTAGCAGCTCTGCGCACACATGCACTGGGAACAGGCTCCCCTGGGTCCTCTGCCTTGCTGCTGCCAGACTCTGAAGGCTCCAAAGGCAGCACCCCACTCCCAGATGGTCCTGGCCCCATCTCTGCATCGGATGTAGGACCCTTGTCTGAGTCCTCTCCAGACTCCTTGACTGGTCCCCATTCTTCCACACTGTCCAATTCCACTGCCATCTGCACCGGCTGCCAGCGAACCACAACACAGGTAGCTGGGTTGAAGCAATTTGCAACTCAGAAAAAGATGCATCTTATGGTATTTGTGTCATGTGGCCTAGCAACAGAGTGGCCTGTTCTCCTTCCCTTCCCCCAGCTCTTAGGCTCTGGAAATCTTTGGAAAGTAAGTGAGCAATTGTGAGGGGGTTGTGGGAAGAGGCCTGTGGAACCCTGTCAGGTGGAAAAGCAGGCCCTGTGCCTGTGGGGATCTGGCAGGGCAGAATAGAGTGGGGGACTAGGTGGGTGGGCACACTGCAGTATCTTTGCAATTGTTCAAAATGCAAATGACATGGGAGCACTGTAGGCTTTGTAACTTTGAAACGGGGTTGTATATAGTGTTTGGGAGATCTGTTGGCAACTTTGAATGGTTGTTAAATGATATGCCATACCTCAAAATAAAGTTATGGGCTATAAACAGACTTACATTTGATAGCCAGCATTTTAAATTAGATCCTGAAACCTACCAGTAGCAAGTATACCTTCTACAACAGCAGTCCCCAACCTTTGCAGCTTGGTGGCCTGGCAAGTGGTAGAGAGGAGAATTGGGCCATGCAAGTGGCAGGCTGACATGCACAAGTGCAGCTCAATTGCATGAATGGTGGACAAGTTGAACAGCATGCATATCCATGCATGCCATGCATACCAGCATGCCACTCACATGGCTCAGTTGTGAATAGGTCACAGCATGGTTGTTTGCCACAACCCATCTGAGTTTGTTCTTCCTCATCCAGTCCTTTTCAACCTCAAGAGTCTGGGTCAATTTTTCTATCAGATATTCTGTTCGTCCCGGCATAAAGATATAATACACTTTAACATACTTCTGATGTTTAGTTTCCTGGCTGCCTCCTGATACCTGCATATACTAAACTTTGGACTCTTTTTCTGAACATCATTTTTCAGAGCGTCCTTTGCATCCCAAGGAGAAAGTTCTAGAGCAGGCCCTACAGTGGTGCAAGTTACCAAAACCCAGCTCTGCATATTTACTTGTGAAAAAGGTGTCCATCGAGCAAGGAAGCTGCCTTTTCACAGGTGAGTGAGCCTATTATTTAAGAGATAAATATACTTGTTACTGTTTTTAAAATCATCAGAACATTTTCTATAGCATTATTGTCTGTATAGAAATGGATTTGAACTTTGTTCCTTGCATATAAGGCTAAGTTGATTTCTGACTGAAAATTTGGAAAGGTGCTATAGGGAAGATAGTACTGACATAGCTGGCCTGATAATATAAAAGAGTATGTCCAAAAGTATTTTATGGAGGAGGAATAAGTCATACAATGCATGTTTTCCAGTATCTATCATCTCTCACTAAAACAGCAATGTGAAATCTTTTTGATGTTGATGATCGTATTTACCCAAGAATTAACAGAATAACAGAATGGAAGGGACCTTTCAGGTCTTCTAGTCCAACTTCCAAGCTATTCCATTCCAGACAAATGTTTGTCCAATCTTTTTTTGAAAATCTCCAGCAATCGAGCACCCACAACTTGGAGAGGCAAGCTTTACCATTGATTAGTTGTTCTGACAGGAAATTTCTCCTTAATTCTAGGTTGGATCTCTCTTTGATAAGCTTTCATTTCAAAACATTTTGCTTTGCATTGCTCCTAAAATGGAGGAGAGACACCAAGACTGGAGGCTGCTTAACAGCAGAACTACATGGCTGGTCAATCGCTCCCCTGGTCACTAAAGAAAGAAGGCTTATAGCAGACAGCAACAAGTAGGCATGCAACCACTTCAACAGCCATCTTCAGGAGCTCTACAGGATGTATCTATTCCCATTGCCAACTTTCCTTAGAAAAAGATATTCAGATTTAGCAAAGAATCGTGAAATTAAAAAGATGTCACATGTCTTGTCACATAACTACTAAATAATGATTCTATAACTAATTTGCCTGGTATTTGAAATATAACTTCTTTTTATAAAACATTTTCAATGTCTCTATTTTGCTGTAGATACTAAACGTGAGAGCCCAAAATATGGTCTTTTGAAATGCCGTGAGGAATTGGCTAAGCTTCTGGGAAACAAATTTCAGGAACGTTACTTTGTCATCAAGGATCAAAAGTTGCTTCTACTCAAAGAGAAACAGGTATAAAAATCGGACAAATTGACACAACAGTACAGAATAACAAAATTGGAAGGGATTTTGGAGGTTTTCTAGTCCAGCACCCACCCCGCAAGCTTTTGATCCAAAATTTTGATCCAAGCTTTTATGAAGGTTGTCTAGACTGCTGATACTTGGTAGACAAATAAATTTCATCCTCTACTTCAATTTTTTTCTGCAGGGTTCTGTTTTTGTCAGCATATTTCTTATATGTTTATCTGGTCTCAGCCAATACCTGGCGAAGTACTGGCCATGTAATTTGCAATTGTTTCTCCTATTCTATTAGGGAGAGGCACTTAGGTGCCTCCTGTGGGAGTTCTGGCAGGGCAACGAAGTCTCTGCCAGTTACAACTCAGGAAGAGACAAAGCCAGCGCTGCTATGTAATGCATTGTTATATACCATCTCTGCAAATGGGAGCAGGTCTGCCCAATTGTGCTGCTGATAGTTGACATAACACATCAAGTACTGTTCCGATACACCAGGGGTGTCAAACTCAAGGCCCACGGGCCGAATCCGGCCCATGGGATACTCAGATCTGGCCCATGAGGTTGGCCTGGAAATAGCAAAGGACCATGGCACCTCTGCTAGCGAAAATGGACCATGGGGCATGTGCCTCCCCGCACCCTGTTTTTGGCCTAGACGGCCTCTTGCAAAATCCTGCAGCAACCACATTTCCCTCACTAACCTGCTTTCAAGCTCTGTTCTTCAGCATGCAGGGCAACAAAAGAAGACCATGGGGCTACCAGTAAAAAAAAAAAGTTCAATCAGACCTTCTAATTTTGTGAGATCTTTTTTCCCTGAGAAGTTGGGAGGTCTGGTTGCATTTTTTTAAACTGATAATCTCATGGTCTTCTTTTGTTGCCCTGCACTCAGGAGAATGTGGAAAGCTGGTTAGTAAGGGAATTGTGGTTGCTCTGAGGTGGGGTGAGGAATTTGCATTTTGATTGCTCTGAGGTGAGGCTGGAGTGAGGATTTTGCATTATGATTGCTCTGGGGTGTGGTTCTGGATTAGGATTTTGCGCCCAATTTTTGGGCCTCCTGGGTCTAGGGAAGTCTCCTGGGGGGCGTTTTTGCTCCCAGGGAGCTTCCCTGGGGCCCAGGAAGGCAAAAAACAGAGCACAGGGGGATGCAGCTCCCACCCCATGCTCCCACCCACCCTGTGCACCCCCTTTTGCCTCCTGGGCCTCAGGAAAGCCTCCTGGGTGAAGCAGTAAGACAGTGAGGGGGATCCCGGCACAGCTGATCATTGAAACAGCTGATCGTCAGGAGGGAGGAAAATACCTTAAGGAGTGACGGGGCAGGGGAGAACGCAGTCCACAATGTTGGGCATGCACGTGATGTCGCGCATGTGCGATAAGGACTCACTGGGTGGGGAGGGGAGGGGCAGGCAGAGACGGGTGGGGCGAGCCAGGGGCACGATTTGCCAGTTCTCTGAACTGCGCAGAATCATAACAACTGGTTCTATAGAACCAGTCCAAACTGGTAAAATCCCACCCCTGGTTGAACTGTGGGGTCCTTGGTGCTCTCTGAGCTTGATGGTTTTCTTGCAGATGTTTCATTACCAAACTAGGTAACATCATCAGTACCAGAAGGGAATGGAGTTTTCTCTTTCATATACTAGTGGCTTGCCCTGTCAGTGTTGATCAGTTGCTTCACAAACAGTGTTTTGATTGGTGCCAGGTCTCTACAGCCTCAGGCAGAGAAGGGCTATTCTGTGCCCATCCCTCAAATGTTCTTTAAAATACAGAGTTTCCCAGCATTCCTTTAGAAACTCCAACATGCAAACTGTGGTTACTCATTCTAAAATGAATCCTCTTTACCTGGAGCTTCAAAATTTGCTGTTTGCTGGAAAGATTTGTAGCTAAAAGTCAGTCTTCATTTAGTGTACATCTGACTTTGGGGATATTTCTTCATAACTAAACAAAAGTGTATTTTCTGTGCAGTTCACACCCCTTGCTCACTGGATCTGGATGTCACAAAGCAAAGCCCACATTTTGTAATTAACCCCTGTGCCCCATTTTGGCTGGCAGAGTCCTGCAGGAGGCAGAGTGCTGTCATGCCCACCCTGCCCATGCCCCCCCAGCCACACACACCAGCCCTCCCAGGTCAAACACAACCCTGATGCAGCCCTAAATGAAACCTAATTTGACCTCCCTTCAATATACATTGGTATGTTCATGGGCACCATTAGTCTGAGGATGATGGGAGGAACTAAGACCTTGAGTAGTCCCACATAATTTCCCACATAATTGTCAGAATTGAGAGGTGAATTGCAATGCATGATCAGAGATAATTCTTTTGGGAGCCCGAGGCAGATAATAAATGTATTGCACAAAGAGTTTTGCCAGGGTTTGTGCAGAAGAGATCTTTGGGCACACCATGACATGTGCTTGTTTTGAAAAAAGGTCAGTGGTAACCCAATTTACTGTGTTCCTAGAACTTTCAGGTAGCTCAACAATAAAATACACTGAGATTTCTTTCCAGGATGCTGATGGGTTAGCCATTTGCTGTAATAGCCACCATGGCTTGCTCATCATCCTTTTTGCTGCTGCACATATAGGGCAACTAGCCATTTAGCTTCTACATCCTTTTTCATGCCCCACCACCAAAATTGATGCTGGACCAGATATAGGGTTTTAATGAAACCAAAATGTCCTGTGGTTTTAGAGTCATGGTTTCTCTGCAAGACTAAGAGCCTTTGGCTGGCTGGCTGGCTGGCTGGCTGGCACATACAGTTTGCTGACCACCCATGCAAGTCCATTGCGCATGCATATGTTTTCCTTGTTTTTTTAAAAACCATTCATCTTGGAGCAGGGCTATTTTTATTCCCAGGTAAAAATCCCAGTCCTCACCCAAATCAGGCAGTGCTTTGTACTGGACTCTGGTGGTGACTAGTGATGCTATTTGATTGGAGAAAATGATGACATCCACCACCATCTTCTTGGTACTATTACACTGAGGCATTCTGGAGAAGCCATCTGCTAGAAAGTTTCTTCCCCCAGGCAAATACTTTAACATAATGTTAAATCAATTGAAGTATTGCTCCCACCTCACTTTAGGGGACAGCTTTCGGGGGAGGGTTCAACACTTCTAGACTTTTCTTTATGATCAGTCCAGACTTTGAAAGGTTTGTTGTTCCCTTCCAGGAAGTGTCCCATGTGAGTAATGCCCATCTTACCACATAAGCCTCTTTTTTCCAAACTGTCCATCCACATTCTGCCTCAGATAGTTTTGGAGAGATGTAAGCACCTGATTGCAAGGCCATTCCAATTGCTACATTGCTTGTGTCTGCCTGTATGACAAAAGGCTTATGGGGGTTGGGGGTTTCAGAATTAGTTCAGCTGAGAATAATCACTTGAGTTTCTCAAAAGCCTTCTGGCATTCCATGGACCATTTGAGCCCCTCTGGATTTAGACCTCCCTCCTGTTTAGTTTTTAACAAGTTGGTTGATGGCAAAGCAATTTGAGTAAAGTGGAAATGAATTGTCTATAAAAGTTCATGAAGACAGGGAAGCTCTGCAATTGCTTTCAGATGTGTGGCACCTCCCATTCCAGTACTGCTTGCACCTTTTCTAGCTCCATCTCCACTCCCTCATGGGAGTCCCGGTAACCTAGATAGTCCAATTTGGATTGGTGAAATTTGGAAAGTTTCATATACAACTGTGCCACCAATAACTTTTGCAGAGCAGTCTCTACAGCTTCGTATGCTCCTCCATGGTTTTCATATAAATTAAGATGTCAATCAAATAGATGAAGACCCCCTGGAATAAATGTTCATACAGGACTTCATTAAGTCAATGACAGTCCAATTCACTGTATTCCCACTGCTGCCTGGGAGTTCAACAATAAAGTCCATTGCAATCTCCTCCCAGGGTTTTGTTGGTTCAGCTACTTGTTGGAGAAACCCAGGCAGTTTCCCTGGTCTGTTTTTCATGGTTGCACAAATTGATCAGCTTTTTACATAGTCCTCTATGTCGGTTTTCATCTTTGGCCACCAAAACTGTCTCCTCACTAAATGGAGGGTTTTTAGAAATCCAAAATGTCCCCCTAGTCAAAATGACTCCACTTTAACACCATTAGTCTCATGCACATAGATTTTACTTCCTTTCGAAGCCAACCCTTCCCTCAAAGTTAAGTCCATCTGGTTTTCATTAAACCATGCATCATTTGACAGCGCAGCTTTTAAATCTGCTGTCAACTTGTCTCCAGGAAGGTTGGAACAATGTTTGGCTTGCACTCTAGTGGTTGCTTGGGCTGCTGGCTGGGCTTCAGAGATCATGGCACGCACTTTCTCCTCTCATTGGCTGTCAAATTGGGGTTTTCTGGAGAAGGCATCAGCCAATAGGTTTTTTTCCCCCTTGGAATATATCTTAGTTTGAAACTAAAGTGCTTAAAATATTGAGCCCAGTGAACTTGTTTAGGGGAAAGTTTTTGAGGAGTCTTCAGAGCCTCGAGGTTTTTGTGATCAGTCCACACCTCAAAAGGCTCCTTAACTCCCTCCAGAAAATGTCTTCAAGATAGGAGAGCCCATTGCACAGCAAAAGCCTCCTTTTCCCAAAGTGCCCATCTGCATTCGGTGTCAGTCAACTTCTTTGACACATAAACACAAGGCATCAGCTGGTTTTGACAGTTCTTTTGAAGTAGCACAGCTGCTACAGCCACATCACTGGCATTGGCTTGGACTACAAAGGATTTATTTGGATCAGGATATTGGAGGATAGTCTCTGCTGTGAAAAGGCACTTTAAAGTTTCAAAGGATTTTTGACAGTCCATTGTCCAAGCGAGAGGTTGGTTAGGTTTTGGTTTGGTCAGAGAAGGACCGGTTTTTTGTACCTCTGCAAAAGAAGGAATGAATTGTCTATACAAATTTCCAAAAGCCAGGAAACTTTGAAGTTGCTTATGTGTTAATGGGGGTTGCCAACATTGCACTCGGCCTTGCTGAATACTTTCGCAAGGTCCTGATAGTCTTTAGGGATCTGTTTGACCTCTGGGGTTTTGTCGAGGTGGCTGCCAAAAGTTCTGGAGGGGCCTTTGGGGGGGGGTTCCTACATGGGTGATGGTTCAATTTGCTGGTGTGGGAGGGGTTTGGGCCCCCTAGCTATCCTCAGCCTCTGGGTGTCCCCTTCCCACCAGATTGTCGGGCCCCACTTGTCTAGCCAAGAGAGCCCCAGTATGACCATATCTGTCATTTTAGTGGCTATTATGAATTGAATTGCTTCCCAGAATTGCTAGCTCAAGCTTCACTGATTCAGTTAGATGGGTGGCATAGGCTCCTCCCCATCAACCTGTTCGAATCTGATCAGGTGGGCCAGTCTCTTCACTCTAATCCACAGTTTCAGGACCATGGCTAGGTTAATCAGGCATCTAGTGCAGTGGTCCCCAACCTTTTTTGTACCAGGGACCAGTTTCACGCAGAAACACTTTTTCAAGGACCGGGTAGGGGCGTGAAAGTTCCAATAACAGTAAATAAATAAGCGATGAACCCATAACTTACCCTTTTCAAAAAAACTCTCCAGTGAACTCTGTTTCTGGCTCATTTTGTGAGGGCTAGCTTGCATTGCTGATGCAGGATAAATACGCGCCAAAGAGTCAAGCGCGGAAGTTAGGCGAGGGCGGAAGTGGTTGTCTTTCAAAATAAGACACCCGGAAGCAAAAACATATTTTTATATATATTTTAATCACGATTATTCATTCTTTGTGGCCCGGTACAAAATGATCCAAGGACCGGTACCAGTCCGGGGCCCGGTGGTTGGGGACCCCTGATCTAGTGCAACCTGAGTCTATTAGGGCTTGAAAAGTGCCCTGGGTCTTTGGGGCTGTGAGACATATAGGGAGGACGAAGGGGTGGATCGATTCACTCACCATTGGATCATCTTCACCATCGTCCTCACTGTCATAAGGACCCGGCAATTGGTCATCATTGGCTGGAGTCCCCCACCCTCTTCAACTGGATTAGGAGGGACCTCTACAGATTAAAAAAGAAACTTGCAAAGTCCATTTTCCAAAACAAATTCCTTTTATTTAGGTATACATCAAATTGGCAAAGTCTGTTGTAATTCCAGATCTGATCCGACCCTGGAATTACACCCTATAATATTGAAAGTTAGAAACAACCCACCAAAGTCACATTCCCCAATCAGCGTTCAGTCTAGCACCTCCAGTGCCTCTCCTCTCACATCTGCTGTTGGATAAGGGACTTTCTTACTAACAGACCCCAAACCATTAAGATTGGCAGCTATTTTTCCTCCATTCTTGTTCTCAGCACTGGCTCTCCACAGGGCTGTGTGCTGAGCCCCCTTTTGTATTCACTCTACACCTACAACTGCACTCCCTCTTGTCCCACTAACTCTATAATAAAATTTGCAGATGACACCATGTTGGTGGGACTCGTATCAGGAGGAGATGGGATGGCCTATAAGTCAGAGGTTCTCAGACTGGTCTTGTGGTGCAAGAGTCATAACCTCACCCTGAACATCAAAAAGACCAAAGAATTGATTATAGACTTCAGAAGATTCAAAGCAGAGCATCTCCCACTATATATTAATGGAGATTGTGTGGAAAGAGTTCATAGTTTTAAATTTCTAGGAACTCATATTTCCGACAACCTTACGTGGTCGGTCCACACTATGGCCACTGCAAAGAAGACCCAAGAGCACCTGCACTTTCTTGCTGAAAAAGAGTGGCCTGGGTGAGAAGTTGCTGATTACTTTTTACCATTCTACCAGTATGCATTTTGGCATACTGTGTAATGGTGTGGTAAGCTGGATGCTCTGCAGTGGATAAGAAGATGCTCCAGAGAGTTATAAACACAGCACAAAAAATCATCGGTTGCTCTCTTTCTTCTTTGGAAGAGATTGCGAAGACCAGACTTCTCTCTAGAGCACTAAAAATCTCCACAGACTGTTGTCATCCTGGTCATTCATATTTCATGTTACCATCAGGGAGGCGTTATAGGTGTCTTAAAATGAGAACTAATAGATTGAGAAACAGTTTATTTTCCAAGGCAGTAGTTGTCTTGAATCAAACAGTGCATTTGTGATTTAGTCCTATGTATACAGTGGCATTTTTAAACTATCTAACTTATTAAATGTTTTAGATAGGTTTTAGACTAGGTTTTTAATTATTATTATTATTTTAATTATTTTAATTTTTAAATACTCTGTAGTGTGATTGTGATGTGGTGTTTGGGGCACTGTGCTGGAGTAGCTTTCAAATTTCATTGTATTCGGGGAATGCAATGACAATAAAGATATTCTGTTCTATTCTATTCTATTCTATTCTATTCTATTCTATTCTATTCTATTCTATTCTATTCTATTCCAGTGACTCGAAACCCCACCTTCAGCCATCTGCAGGGACACTGCCTGTTCCCAGGGGAAAGAATGTTACCTAGCCAAAACTTCCTCCACTATCTATCCCTCTTCTATCCACTGAAATGTGGTGAGCTCGAAACCTCACTTACGGGGTAAATGAAAAGAGAAAGGATAGCAAATACTGTAATACCGCACTAACTAAAATGGCTACACATATGTCAACTTTTGGGCTCGACATGTGTTGGTGGCACGCCTGGGGCCTCATTCGGTCAACTTTTGGGCTCAGGATGTGTTGGTGGCACGCCTGGGGCCTCATTCGGTCGTGCCATGGGTGGTGGCTCTGGTTTGGTTTTCAGAGCTGGGGTTGTGCATGCCGAGGCGATGTGCCCCTCCCTCCACATTTGTAGCATTTCAACTGGCTTTGTGGGAGGGTTGGTTTTGGGGCCGGCTGTGCTGCTGCGATCTCTCATCGACTGGATGGCCTCTAGTCTGTTTGGTCTCTCTCCTTGGTATCCAGTTGTTTCCACATGTCATTTGTGCACAATCCACAGTCAACTTTTATGGCCACTCGGAACCACTCCGATTTGGAATGTCCCTGTAGATGGTTACCTGCGCAATTTGCTTGTCCAGGCTCGTTCTGAAAAAGTTAACTAATAGTTGTTCTGGCAAAGGAAGTAGCTTCCCCATGACTCTCCTGAATTCATGGATGTGTTCCTTAATGGGTTGCCCCCTCTGCTTTAGATTTCAGAGCTCATCCTCCATGTACGGTTCCTCCTCCGCCTTCTCAAATCTGGTTTCTAGCTCTTGCGGGAAATCGTTGATGTCTTGCAGCTCTCCTCTTATGGAGAGCTGCTAGCCATTCCTTTGCTTCTCACTCTAGCCTCCTGGCGATGGTATTCACCATGGCTCTGTGCGATGGATAGAGGTGGCCATAGCACTTTAGGTGGACTCTAGCAATGTCAAGGAATAGAGTCATTTGACCTGAGTCCCTATTGAATTTCCCCCTGAATCGTGGTGGTTCGTTCAGCCTTGCTCCTCCCTCGCCATGATGGGCCCCATGTTCCTGTGCTTGGTGTGTTTGGCGGTCCCTTTCAGCTCTGGTTCGGAGGAAGGGAAGGGCAGGGGCCATCCCCCTAGGGTGGCTTGCCTGTTACGTGTGGGGACCACCGTCTTGGGCTCATTCTCCTCTGGGTAGTGGAGAAGGGGGGCTGCATTCCCGTCTGTTTCTCCTTGCTTCAAAGGGCTCAGTTGTAACCCCCCTCTCTTTTGGTTGGCATGACAGCCCCTCCTTTCAAAGGGTAGTTCGTTCAAATTTCTCCCTCAGCTGTTCTACAGATCCCCGCAATGGTTCCATCAGAGTTTTTGGGAGTCTGGCATGTTCCCAGTCCATTCCACTCTTCCTAGCTTGCTCAGGAGTTTTCCTCAGCCCTGGGCTCTGGGGTGAGAGAGTTCAACCTCAGCTGCTTTAGTGATTTTTTTCCACCAATACTCATCTTTTCTTGTTTCAGTCATTGTGATGGGCCTCTTATCTTTGATGTCCAGGGAGGGCTGCAATTTGGCTCTGGTCGGGTTGCTGGTTCCTGAAGTTCCTTGGGTGGTAGCAAGTTCTACCCTGCTCAGGGTCGCCTGAAGCAGGTTCTCTTTGGATAATCTGCCCTCTGCCATGGTAGCCTGAGTTTCTCTCCATGCACCCCAGCTGTTGGGGACTGGATGGAGAGTCCAGGGCTCAAGAATCCTGGTCAATTTTATTAGTTTTGGGGGAGTTGGCTCACTGTCAGAGTTCCAACAGATGCCCGAATTAAATCAGGGGTCTCAGGCCAAGCTTCAAAAGAAACTCAGTTATTTATTAGGAGTTTCATGCCAGCACAGACCAGGTGGAGCCAAATCTGACCTCAGTTAATTCGCGCTTTGCCTCTGACCCTGTTTCCCCCTCCTCCCAATATGTGTCATCAGTCACATTCCCCAATGAAGCAATTTCATGGGTTGTAAAAGTCCCTCCCTCCAGCCACTGTGGGCTCCCATGGAGACGGCCTTGGCCATTTGGGTGGAATGTGCCGTGCTTTGACTGAGATACCAGCTCCTTCAGGCAGCAACGAAGTTCGCTCTCCCATCCCCCTTGTCCATGGCAACTCGAGAGCAGTTCAGGGATGCTTTGCGAATTGACACCCAACTGCTGGGGGTCTCCATCAAACTTGATGCCCAGGGGGGGATGCTTTTCATTCTAGCAGATGGCTCAAAGCCATCTCCCTATTTCCCACAACATACAGCAAAGCAAAACAATCAAAATCCTGCACAAAGAATCCCCCCAATCCGCTCCCACCAGAATGGCAGCATCCCAGTGGGACCTGAACTTAGACATTTCCTCACCCATACTGCCAGATTCCATTTCTCTAGCCACGTGAATCCCAAAATTAAAGCCATATCCATATTTAGCGCCACAGTGAAACATACGGGTTCCACATAGATATTCATCTCCACGGGTTCTCTTACAAATCTAGAGGAGCTGCTAAGGAGTTGTCCAACTGTTGGAATGCCATCAGTACTTTTAATTTGCAGAGTTGCATTCCAAGCCCCTCCGCTACAACTGGGCTTATAAGATATTGAGTATATACAGAGACTATTAAAGTTACTAATTCCATTTTCCATCTTGAAGAGGCTACTTTTAGTTGCAGCCTTACTACCATTGGTTTTGAGACACCAATCACCAGTGGATTATCATCACTGCTGCCATTCTCTCTGACCATGGCTCTTCACCATGTTATCTTCCTCCTCACTGAAGGGGAAAAACTCTTTAACTTTGTCCCCTTCTCTAGCAGTAGTCTTGGGTTTGGCCATAGCTTTCCCTCTTTTTAATGAGGGGTGCTTAGTCGTAGGTCCCCTCTGAGTGCTTGAGCAATTGGCTGCCTGATCACCCTCTCTGCTGCAAAAGAGACAGACTCATGTGTACTCCTTGGGATTGGACTCTCCCTTACTCATCTTTGGAGTCATCCTCTTCTCCCGCACTCTGCCCACTCACAGACCTCTCTCTATGGTTTCGTGGATAATGGTGAAGTCGATCTCCACCTTGCCAGGATGTACCACTTGTACAGGGTTCTGGGTGACCTCTAGGACAGGCAGGTGATTAGGACTTCCAGGATGAGGCCTTGTTGGAAGTATTCCATTCCATGTCTTGTGGCAAGTCTGTGAGCCAGCTAGCCAACCCCTGGAATTCTTGGATGTAAGCCATGATCGATAATCTGCCCTGCCAGATGGTCATGATTCTTCTCTTTGCTTTCTGGTCTGCCAGAGGGTCCTTGAACCATCATCTGAGAGTGATGATGAAGTAGTCAAAGTCATACAGCTCTTTGGTGGCAGTATCATGGATGAAACCACCCAGTTAGCCACCATCCCCTCCAGAGCCACAGTGATGTAGCTTACCTTGGCTTCATCATCCTGGAAGCTGGGTCCATGGTGTGCCGTGAAGTTCCAAACCTGGGTGAGGAAGTACCCCAGCTGTTCCACCTCTCCTCTGAATTTCACTTTCAACTCTGGGATCTGACAATCATCTTGCCTCACTGGCCCTGCAGGGATCAGGGATATTGGGTCAGCGGGATGGGCTGTTGCTACCGGTCCAGGTACATAAATGGGCTTTTCCATGTGGGAATGGGCCTTGAGCTCCCCAAACATTTCTTCAATGAATTCAACTCTCTGGTCAATGGTTATGTCAGGACTCCCCCTCTGGGCTTGGCACAGGTTGTGCTATCCCTTCAGATGGCATAGCTTGGCTCTGGATCCTCTGGATCACCCCCATTGGTGCTTCCTCTGATTTTCTGATGCCAAGAGGATCGTGGCCAATCCCTTGGCATTGGATACTCCCTCTGTCTCTTGGAGGATTAGAGCAGTGCTGTCGGCCTTCATGTGGCTGTCTTAGAGCAGGAGCCAGGCTCGGCTGTGGTTCTCCAGCTCCTTCTCCAGGTTGATAGAACCTCTCGTTCCTCTCCCAGGTCAGGGCTTTCACAGTTGCCCTCCAGTCCTGTTCCAAATTCTTCCCCATCTTCCAGCTCTCATTAGTCTTCACCAGAGCTAGCCATGGTTTTCAAGGTTGCAAAATCCCAGGGACTTCCAGCTGATGTTGCGGTGAGATTGGACATGAGGAGCAGGTCTGCGTGCTCCCGCGCTGAGTTCTCCCCATTGGAGGGCTTTGAAAGGAGCTAAAGCTAAAGCCTGTAGGGGTAGTGAAGAAAAGAGGGGTGCCCTGCAGGTTGTGGAGAGCCGCAACTCTTCCGCCCAACTGAGGGCTTTTCCCCTCTCATCCACAATGAGGAGAAGAGGCAGACATCATTGCTGCTGTGAAGCTGGGACAGCCGAGGCAACAAGTGCAGGAGTGGTGTAGATGAACAGTGACTGGAGCTGGGTGAGATCATTCCTTTTTTTAATCTCGAATCTAATCTCAAAAGGGAAAAAAATTCAGGAAAAGAGACTCAGAACTATTTGTTAAAGTGGCAAATAATTATACAGAGAAAAATCCTAGACCCAAAAGAGAGGAACTAAGGGGAGAAAAGTTAAAAACTTTTTAAAACATTAAAAATTGGACTTTCAAACTGGGTAGGCTTTGTTTTGGAAAGGCATTATAAAATGCTGAAACTATCTACTTGAATAGCCAACTTGCTTCCATAAATTGAATTAAAATTGGATTAATTAATTTGTCAGATTTAAAACAACGCTGAAACCTAAGCTGAGAGTGCCACCTACTGATGAATGGAAAATATACCGTACCCCTACAAGCCTGGGAAAATTTCTGTTAAGAGAAATAAACAACATTCATCTGGAGGACTGCAGTAATACCTACTGTTCTATAACTATCTACTTTATGATTACTGGAGACTCTATTGTGAAAATAAGGAAGACTCTAAAGTGACTTTTGACTTTTGGAAAGCTGCCTGGACTATCTAAATGGAACTGATTGAATAATCCTGAGATGTAAAGAACTATGATTATTGTACTTTCTGAGGAGCAACATTAGACTTGAATATATTGTTTTTTTTACTATTGAGTAGGAGCGGGACTTACTAAAATAAGACAAGATGCTCCATCAGGGGGAAATGAGTGAGACTTCAAAAGAAATTGTGTTGGTGTTTCAAAGCATTAAGGATACCATGACAAAGAATCACCAAGAGATAAAAAACCTATTGCAAGGTGTCAATGGGAAAATAGAAAATAACCTACAACTAATAATGAAGGAAGATCAGAGTCCAGGAAAGAGAGGAGACAACAGAAACAATGGAGGAAAAGATAGAACAGACAACCTCCCTGCTAGCCATCTGGTCTTCAGTACTGGCTCATCAGACTCCCACCACCCAGCACTAGTTCAGAGGTTCCTTCCCCCTCCTCCACGGACAGAGAAAGAGAGAGAGAGAGAGAGAGAGAGGGAGTGTCAGCTGGTGTTCCATTCAAAATCCAAGAAAGAAATACTTAGACTCCATTAATTATAGAAAATATATCTTTTACTGGAAATCAAGTGGTAGCATCAAAGGAATTCTGAATCTGAGAAAATGAGCACGTAAATCACATGTACAAAGTGATGGCAATGTTCCCACCCACAATAGTTTAAACTGTCCATCCAATAAAAAGTTGTATATAATGTCATGTGGGCATCTCCAGGTGGTGATGAGGCCTCTGTCCGTTGACCTTGACATATTTTGATAAAGAGCAGCGCTTGAGCATAGCATAGGAAAGAAACATAAGCAAGAAACTTCCCCCCAACTTAAACAGTTCTTTTTTGTAAAACCTCCAGCTCGCTTCCCATTACTATGTCTCCCCTCCTCCCCCTGTTACTTATGACAGCCGAAAGATGCAAAGCAAAGGAAGGAAATCTTGAAGGCTGACAGGGAGGGAGGGAAAGAGAGAGAGAGAAAGAGACAAGAGACAGAGATAAGAGATAACTGTTTAAAAGAAAATCGAAAGCTCTTTGAATGTTTAAGGTTGCAGACCCCTGGGTTAGGCAAACACCATGGTCATTAAATGAACCCTGTGGTCATTAAGCAAACACTGTGGTTGTTAAACAAGTCCATTTTCCCCAATGGGCATTTTTAACTGGAAACCACAAGGAATTGTTGGAAACTGGCAAAAAACATAGAAAACCTCAGTCACAAGACTGTGTGGGATGTTGTAACTGGTCGTGTGTGTGTGTGTGTGTGTGCATGGCTGTCAAAACACCAAAAACAGGTCAAGTAGCTCTGGGGAGGTCAGTCGTAAATTAGAACACTTGCTAAGCAACTGGCCATTAAGTGAGGACCACTTATATTTGGTTTGCCAGTCACATGGCCACCTAGCCATGCCCACCCGTCACATGACCACCTAACCACGTCCAGTCAGCAAGCTACACCACCCAGTCACATGAACACCAAGCCATACCCATAAATTAGGCCATGCCCACATAACTGGTTGTTAAGAAATTTGAATCCCACTCCTGATTCTACCGGTTCAGCCAGGTTCGCGCGAACCGGTAGTAAAAAATGCTACCATTCGGCCGAACCGATGTTTCTTTTTTTTTCCTCCTGATGATCAGCTGTTCCGACGATCAGCTACGCTGGGATCCCCCTCTCTGTCTTGTTGCTTCACCCAGGAGCTTCCCTGAGGCCCAGGAGGCCAAAAAATGGAGCATGGGTGGGGTGCTGCACACACAAAAGAAGCCACGCCCACCCAGTCACATGGCCATGTCCACCTAGCCACTTCCATCTAGCCACCCCCACAGAACTGGTAGTAAAAATATTTGCATCCCACCCCTGATCTCAAGTCATCCCAGTTGCTCCCTATTGGTCAAAAAGACATTGGTATTGGTATTCATCAGATAACTCATAAATGGGGAGGCCAGTTTCACTCAGACCCACATATGTGTGGGGCTTAATTGGCAGGCTGTTGCAACTCCTGGCTACAGTGCTGCAAGATAGTGCAAGATAGTCTGGGATCTCTTTTTTTATATGGCACTACAAATTTAATGCACAGTTTTTGGCTGAGGCATCTTATGGAAATGAATCCTATGAATTAGGATTCTTAGGTCTTAGGTTATTGAACAAGAGGATTTTAAATAAAAGTAAGGAAATATAATAGTTAAGTTCCTAATTTGAATGTTGCTTTTCTCAAGAACCCAGGAAGTAGTCTTGAGTTTTTGCTGAATTGGCATAATTTGAATTTGAATTTGAATTCTTTATTGTCATTGTACCTATATACACAGTATATACACAAATTCACATAACACCCAGAGACCAGACTCAACATGCACACACACATGACAATCCCCAAACACACACACACATGCCAAAATTCCCTGTCTCCTAAAAACACACAAGCATCCACACAACAGACCAAGTGATACTGTCCAACAGCTCACTGATGGTGGTCCTTAAGTTCATTGTTAAGTGCAGTTATAGCTCTGGGATAAAAACTGTTCAGAAAACATGTGGTCCAAGTTTTAATTGTTCTGTATCTTCTGCCAGAAGACAACAGTTCACAAAGATTGTAAGCAGGATGGGAAGAGTCTCTGAGAATGTTGTGCAACTTCCTCAAACAGCGAGATGCGAAGATGTCGTCTAGGGCTAGTAGCTGGAGCCTGATGATATTCTGGGCAGTTTTAATGATTCTCTGTTAGAGCTTTTTTGTCTGCTACAAAGCTGCTCCCATACCATACAAGAATGCTGTATGTCAGGACATTCTCAATGGTGCTGTGGTAGTAGGACAGAAGTAGATGCTGAGATAGATTTATCTTCCTGAGCATTCTCAGGAAGTACAGCCTCTTCTGTGCCTTCTACACAAACATGTTAGCATTCATAGTCCATGAGAGGTCCTCCAAGATATAAATGTCCAGAAATTTAAAACTACCAACCCTCTCCACCTCCTCGCATTACATTTACATTATATATGTAAAATAGATTACATATGCAAGTGACTAAAGCTATTTCAAGTGTACTTGTATAGAGAAAAAATATTTCCACTGCATTAAGCTTTAATAGTAATTGCTAGTCAAATGTCTGGATATAGTGAAATAAAGATGGACAAAATAATCCTGATTTATTTTGTAACCCTTTCTTTATATCTGTGAATTGAGGACTGTCTTTCTATTGTACATCTCTAGAGTGTCAAGCCAGAGCGAGAATGGCTACTGGATATGGCGAAGGTTTACTTGGGGATCCGAAAAAAACTGAAACCACCTTCACGGCAAGTGGCTATCAGAGGCAATATTTACAGCTTGGTAGATATCTAAATGTCCAAACTGTCCAAACACTGATTGTTATTCTTTATACAGATAGTCCTTGGCTTACAATCACAATTGAGCCCAAAATTTCTATTGTTAAGTGAATTTTGTCCCGTTTTATGACCTTTCCACAATTTTTAAGTGAATTATTGCAGTTGTTAAGTTAGTAATGTTGTTAAGTAAATCTGGCTTCCCCATTGACTTAGCTTGTCAGAAGGTCGTGAAAGGGGATCACATGACCCCGGGACACTGCAACTGTCATAAATATGAGTCAGTTGCCAAGCGTCTGAATTTTGATCACGTGACTATGGTGATGCTGCAATAGTTTGAAGTGTGAAAAATGGTCATCGTTCACTTTTTTCAGTGCCATTGTAACTTTCAACAGTCATTAAACAAACTATAGGACTATCTATAGTTTTATGCACAGAACATAGTAAGTTCCAGTTGTTCCTAGAAGCCTTAATATATATTTGCCAAAATTTAATACATGAAATGGAACAATAGCCAAAAAAAAGGCAAGACACGTGGAAAGATTTTGCATTCCTCTGTGAAGATACATTCTTAGCTTCTTTGAACATTTTCTGTTCCCGAGTGGTACAGATAATGGTCAAGCACCTTAAAGTATGTGCAAACAGGAAAAATCAACTTGATTTGGGGACAGAGAGAATTTTTAAGGAGTGAATTGTCTTAATTACCTGCAAGGCTCAGGGTACTTTTTATTGCTCTAACTTTTCCACACACAAAAAAGAAAGAAAAGCAGAAAATTACTATCAACAAAATCTTCTATCAAGAACTTACGGACTAGGGAGTTTCCGGTTTGTCGGCTTCACGAGCGGTAGGGATTCGCGAAGCTGCGCGATCCCTGCTGCGCTAGCCGTTTGGGGCTCCGACCGGACGGGTGCGGAGCAAGGCTGCCCTGCAGGGGTAGCTGAAGGTAAGGGGATCCGGAGGAAGGGTTTGGGGTGTTGCAGACCCCCTCCCTGGCCGGCAGAACCCCTGTTACCAGGACGGTGCAGCGGCGGTCCGCAATGGCCGCCACAAAGAAGTTGACAGCCGGGCAAGTATGCGAGGAGGAAGAAGAGAAAGTTATTGAAAGTGAAAGTTATTCTTGGTCGACCCAGGGCTTTGAGATTTATCTAATTTAATTCCTGGAAAAGATGGTTTTCTGATGATTTCTTCCACAAGAGAAAAAAAGCGGCTATTTTGAGGTGCTGAAGGGAAGTTTACTCTCCCTCCCGACGGAATTAAGCCGGAAGGGAGAGGATAAAGAAAATATATAAATTTGGATCTTGTTGGAGGAGATGCCTTGAAGACTTGAGGACAGAAATACAATCTTAATAAGGCTTTAAAATATAGATTTGGATTCTTTTTTTTATTTG
Source organism: Notechis scutatus (assembly GCF_049901735.1). Taxonomy (NCBI): domain Eukaryota; kingdom Metazoa; phylum Chordata; class Lepidosauria; order Squamata; family Elapidae; genus Notechis; species Notechis scutatus. The sequence continues at coordinate 114,971,278 of NC_142011.1, read as the reverse complement.
TTTGATACCACCCTGGAAGAGGAAGGGGGAATTTTGGCTTGCTTGGATTTATTGAGGATTGTGGATTTTGGGATTGTTTTGCCTTTCTCTCGGAATATTTGGTTGGTGTAAGAAGAAAGAGGAATAAAGAAAAGAAAAGATTTATTTATAATGGCTTTCCTATTTGAAGACCTGAGGGATGAATATGAGCAAACAAAAGCAGCCTGCAAAGATGGCATGGAAAAAGCTTTTCTATTTCTAGAAATGGCGCTGGTTAATTACCAACAGACAATGGAACAGATGGAAACGGAAGAAGAACAACAAGGAAGAGACGAAGACGCCATCTTCATTGAATCCCAAAACTTATTTAAGGAAGAAGGAAGGAAGAGAGCAAGGAAAATGAAGGACTTAAGATCTAAAAAAACATTTGAGAAAGAGAAAATATGATGCAAAGTAAATATAATGATAACAAACAAGAGAAAAAGGGAACACAACAGAGAAGGGATCCCAGCAAGGCAGAGGTTAGAAGAAGAAGGGGGTAGGAAGATTTGGTGGGGGAAGAAAGAAAGGGAAAGGCGGAGAAAAGCCTCAAAGCTTTAAAATTGGATGGGAGAAGAGGATTTTTTTAGAGACAAAGGATGAAATATAAATTTCTGTAAGAAAGATTCTGCTAAGGTACAGAAGATGGTATTGTAACATTTATATTTGAAATAGTAAATTAGAATGGTTTAAGATTTAATATGAAATTAAAATGTTGAAGTTTTTAATAATGATTGATTTTTAAAATGTAATAAAATATCGAAGGAAAGGAGGATACAATGTATTTAAACATTTTTGGTGGATAGAATGTACCAAGCAGAACCAAATTGGGTATTTGTTATGCTGAATGTTAATTTTACTAACTTAGGGGGAGGATAGAAAGGCATCATACTCTGATTAGTGATTTCAGGAGAAATTCTTTTTACTATAAGAAGAGATAGAGGGATAAATGAATGGGCAAAAGATACAAATTTAATGATTTAATTAAGATGGATTAAATAAGATAGAAATGTGAAGAGTGATATGTGCTATTATTTTAGCCCATGCAAAGAGAGGTAACTGGGGCCAAGGTACTTTACTAAAAGATTTTTTTATGTTTGTTTGTGTTTGTTTGTGTTTTATGAGAATATTGGGGAAATTATTGTAGAAAGACAGGGAAAGATTTAATATGTAATGATTTGTTTGTTGTTGAAACTTTTAATAAAACTTGTTTTAAAAAAAAAAAAAGAACTTACGGACTACAGGTTTTGGGGATGTAGTTGTTTATTGAAGTGCCTATAGAATAGCCCCAGATGTGTTTAGTTTCGGCTTATTAGTTTGTTTAAATTCTAATCATACCCTATTTCTCACTATTACAGATGGGGCTTTACTCTAATTCTTCAAAAACAGCAATTGTGAGTATCTTTCACAAAAACATGATCAGTGAAGTGAATATAAACCTAAAGTTATATAATTCTGCACCTAAAATTAAACATACAACTTATAATATAGTGCATTATAACCCAATATTATCTAGAAAAAATTCTGAGGTTGGGTAGTTTGGGACTTGAATCATGTAATGCATATCCAAGACTGTCTGTTATAAGAATACAGAATAACAGCATTGGAAGGGATTTTGGAGGTCTTCTAGTCCAACTCCCTGCTCAAGCACTAGCCATGATTATTTCTACCATTCAGTTTGTTCTTTCTTCTTGGTGCTTTTTTCATCTCAAGCACAGAGAAGTTGAGGAAGGAATGACAGTAGAATTAACAAATATTGTTTCATATCATTTATACAATGATAGATAATGTCCTTATCATATTTTGATCGGCTTCATTTCAATCTACAAATGTCTCCATTCAAACTTTAATACATAGCTTAGGTTTGTTTCCATTATTGATGAAAAACCTTGGTGAGGTAATGCTTCTGGTTACACTGGATATGTATTGAATTGAATTGAATTCTTTATTGGCCAAGTGTGATTGGACACACAAGGAATTTGTCTTGGTGCAAATACTCGCAGTATACATAAAAGAAAATATACATTCATCAAGAATCATAAGGTACAACACTTAATGATAATCATAGGGTACAATAAGCAATTAAATCATACTAGGAAACAATCAATATAGATCATAAGAATACAGGCAACAAAGTTACAGTCATACAGTCAAAAGTGGGAGGGGAGGGGTGATAAGGAGTGATGAGAAGATTAACAGTAATAGTAGTGCAGACTTTGTAATAGTTGAACAGTGTTGAGGAAATTATTTGTTTAGCAGAGTGATGGCTTTCGGGGAAAAAACTGTTCTTGTGTCTAATTGTTCTGATGTGCAGAGTGTTGATTTGAGGGAAAGAGTTGAAACAGTTTATGTCCGGGATGTGAGGGGTCTCTAAATATTTTCACAGCCCTCTTTTTGACTTGTGCAGTATACAGGTCCTCGATTGAAGGCAGGTTGGTAGTAATTGTTTTTTCTGCAGTCTTAATTATCCTCTGAAGTCTGTGTCTGTCCTGTTAGGTTGTAGAAACAAACCAGACAGTTATAGAGGTGCAGATGACAGACTCAATAATTCCTCTGTAGAACTGAATCAGCAGCTCCTTGGGCATTTTGAACTTTCTGAGTTGGCGCAGAAAGAACATTCTTTGTTGTGCTTTTTTGATGACATTTTTTATGCTAGGTGTCCATTTTAGGTCATGTGATATAGTAGAACCTAGAAATTTTTAAATGTAGGCAGTATAAATAGTAAATATTCAACTTTAAGACATGGAAACAATGATGGTGTACTATTTTCTACTTTCAGAGATACAGTTTATTATTTTGTGGTAGAAGAGTTTAAAGAAGTTTAAATACATAGTTTCTCTGATAAGCTAAAGGTGGGGAAATGGCAACATCTCCAGGATGATGATCATTCATGACTTCCTTTTTAAAAAATAATATTACTAAATATTATAATTTATAATATAAATATGATCATATATTTATTTTGTATTTATTGTTTTTATTATGTATGCCACCTAGAGTCACTTGTTGAGATGGGTGGCTGTAGAACACAAATAAATAAAAACAACAATAAAAACTAATACAAATTTTAAAAGATAGGATGTACAGAAAAGAAACAAGGAAAATATAATTAGAAAAGAAAGAAAAATAAAATATAATAAAAAAGTAATATATGAAGAAGTGATTTCCTACCTTTATGTATAAACAATTTTAGTAAGTTATCTTTTTATTATTACCTTTTCTTAAAATACAACAGATGTTTCTTCCTATGTCCCATCTTTTATCTATAAAAAAAATCCATAAAGCATATTTATTTCAATCCTGACATCATCAAAAATCTACCAGTAGTGGTGCTAATGTTTTCTATTATTTTCTGTGACTCTCGCAAATTTCATACTCAAGAGATAAGATTTTGACTATCAGATAGTGGACTTTTAATAACAAGCAGCTTTCTGGGTTTATTCCTCTCTTCTTTTCAAATGCGGAGGAAATTCTGACTGAGGGAATAGTAATTATCTCTCTTGACATGGCAGTTAGAAAAGGGCACAAGAGGAAAAGGAGGGGCAAGCAAGGAGGCATTTTTCAGAGACTCAGGAATCATGGGGTAAGAAAATCTCCCTTTCCCTTACTGTATTTGACAAGTGGTTATCCAGTCTTTTCTTGAAGGTCTCCAGTGATGAAGCACTCACAACTTCCAAATGCAAACTGTTCCACTGATTGATTGTTCTGTCAGAAAATTTCTCCTTATTTCTAGATCGAATCTCCCCTTGAACAGTTTTTACTCTCTCTGCCATTATTGAAGCATATGTTTTATAGTCAGTGTTCAATAAAGATATGAGTTTCCATCCATTATTCCTTGTCTGGCCTTCAGGTGCTTTGGAAAATAGGCTGTTCCCCCTCCTCTCTGTGACAACCACTCAAATATTGGAACACGGCTATCATGTCACCTCTGTTATTCTTCTTCACTAGACTAGCCATGCCCAATTTCTTGCAACCATTTTTATATGTTTTAGCCTCCAGTCCCCTAATCATCTTTGTTGCTTTTCTCTGCACTCTTTATAGAGTCCCAACATCTTTTTCATAATGTGATGACCAAAACTGGATGCAGTATTCTAGATGTGACCTTACTAAGGCTTTATAGAGTGGTAGTAGTACCTCACATGACTTTGATTCAATCCCTCTGTTAATGCTACTTAGGATTTCATTTAACTAATCTTCACTTACTCATAAATAAGTTAAATGAACTGCTTCTTTTAAATAAGAACAACTCAGACTTTTCCAACTCAGCAGCCCTCTGTTTCATTGAAACATGGCTGGATGGTTCAGTTATTGATAGCTGCTTGCAAAGCCCAGGATTTCAGATTTAAAGAGCAGACAGAATCGCAGAAACTTTCCATAAAAAGAAGGGTAGAGGTATCTGCTTTTATATTAACAACTGATGGTGTAAAATGTCACTACACTAAAGAAATTTTGTGATGTGGATTTAGAGACGCTATTCATCAATTGCATACCCTATTATTCCCCCTGAGAGTTTTCTTCATTCATCCTAGTTGGGTTCTACATACCTCCCCAAGCTTGCATAAACAAGGCATTGCAAACTTTAATTGATCAAATCCTGTGGGTTGAACAGAGATCTCCAGACTCATATTAGATTTTAATAGGAGAAACATTAGCAAAGGAGAGCAGGGCACCAAATATAGGATACTCTGAAAAGCTGAGGAATCAACTCTCCACAAATAAAGTAGCAAATGTGTGAAAAAGCCTGAAAAATATCATTGGCCACAGCAGACCTCCCTCCCTTGTGGAAGAGAATCAGTAACTGGCAGATTACCTGAATGTTTTCTACTGTAGGTTTGAGAGGAGACCTCTGTCAACTATTGCTACCCTCTCCATCTCAGACACACCGATAACTGCTCCTACATCCCTCTGGACTCCCTATCTCTGGTTATCAGAGAAAAAGATGTGCAATGTCTGTTTCACAGACAAAAAGATGAAAAAGCACCAGGACCAGACAGGGTAATTCCCTCTTGCTTGAAAGTTTGATAAAATGGACCCCATCTTCACCCGCATTTTAAATAAATAACTGGAAATGTGCTATGTCCCTTCTTGTTTCAAATGCTTTTATATCCATAGTTATGAAAACCTTAAAAAGGTTACTGTTGGCTCTCCTGAAACCCATCAGAGATCTGCTGTAGACCCCTTGCAATTTACCTACAGTGCAAATAGATCAGCAGATGATGCTGTCAATATGGCACTGTACTACATCTTACAACATCTTGAATCCCCAAAGAATTATGTAAGGGTCCTTTTTATAGACTTCAGCTCAACACCACCATTTCTGAAACCCTCCACTCTGAACTGACTTAGTTATCTGTGCCTGACCACACTTGTAGATGGATTATAAGCCTTTTAATGAATAGGAAGCAGCAGGTAAAGCTAAAGAAAATCACATCAAATACCTGTTCAATTAGCACAGGAGCCCCCTAGGGCTGTGTGTTCTCTCCATTATTTTTCTCTATATATACCAATGACTGCATCCCAAAGGATCCCTCTGTTAAAATACTGAAGTTTGCAGATGAGAAAACAGTCATTTATTTCATATGAGATGACAACAAGTCTGCATATAGATGATAAGTAGATTAACTGGCCCTATAGTGCAGCTACCATGTTTTCCCAAAAATAAGACTTATCCCAAAAATAAGCCCTAGCTTGATTTTTAAGTGTGTGCCTGATATAAGCTCTACCCCAAAAATAAGCCATAGTGAAGTTCATCATCAGCCCTGTGGTGGGGCTGAGTGTGACCACCACAGGAGGCAGTGAATGAGCTTGGATCTTGCTCAGCCTGATGCTATTGGGATCGCCTGTCCCTCCGTGACTCTGCCTGCTGCCGGTGCTGCTAAACATCAGAATCGTTGCCTCCATTAAACTGGGTGTCAATCCAGTCCACCATCTCTCCACTTGCCTGCAGCCATAATGGGGCTGTGTAGTGAATTAGAATCACCTTCCCCCACCTTTTCCTGGCTGATGCACCTGCTGCACATGCTGCTGCTGGCATTGTGGGAGCTCTTCACCCTTCTGGCTGTGCTGCTTTTGGGTGCCCTGCTGGGCTGCTCCTGCCTGGCATGAGGTGAATTGGCCCAGATCTACTGTATGAGTACCTCCCCTTACCACTGGCCTGCCAGGGCCTCTATGCCAGTGGTCGCCAATGGAGCCATGCTGCCCATGCCACATTTGGCCTCTAAGTCACCTGTGGCTGCTCTGCTGCCATTGCCTTGATGTCTGCCCAGCCCAGCCCATCCGGCGGACCAGTGCTGCTGTCAGAAGATGAGGAGAGACAGGTGACAGGGGGTGGGTGGAACTGCCTCCTGGCAGGCTGGCGGTGAGGGAAGATACTCTGGAAGTCATAGATCTGTGCCAATTCACTCCACATCAGGCAGGAGTGGCCCAGTAGGGCAGATGAGAGCAGCATGGCCAGGAGGGTGAAGAGCCTCTGGGAAGCCAGCAGCAGCAAGAACAGCATGCCAAGCAACTGGGGAGAGGCATGGGTGGGGGCAATCCCAATGTGTCATGCAAGCTTCTGCCCTGTCATGGCTGCAGGGAAGCCGAGAAATGGTGGGATGGATTGACACCTGAATTAATGGAGGCAGGCAATGCTGGCACTGGCAGCAGGCAGAGGCATGGGAAAGGAGCAGGCAATCCTGATGTGCTGCATGGCCTTCTGCCTCGTAGCAGCAGCCTGAGCAAGGCCTGAGCTCCAGTGTTCCAGCAGCAGCAGTGCCAGATGGCAGGGTGGGGGGAGGCCAGGGGTGAGACTTTAGCCCATTTGGCCTTGGGTAAACAGATGGTGGGACAGAGAGGGCCAGCCTGGCAATAGCAGCATTCCTACTCCTGTCGATCCCTGCGCTTACCACCTTTTGTATGTGAAAAAAAAAGACAATCCCAAAAATGATGCTTTGGAGCCCCCCAAAATATAAAACCGGGTCTTATTTTCAGAGGAATGGTAGAACAATGTGGAGCCTAAACTCTTAAAAATTTAGAGATGATAGTAGATTTTAGAAGATACTTTCCTATTCTACCTTCTCTTACAATATTAGGCAACACAGCATCAACTGTAGAGACCTTCAAGTTTCTCGGCTCTATTATTTATTTATTTTATTTTTTAATTTTATTTATTTATTTGATTTGCCAATTGTTTACAAGATAATAAGTATAAGTGTATACATAGTTGTGAATACATGAAATGGGTACATATAAGAAAAATAAAAGAAGAATAAGAGAAACAATAGGACAGGGATGGTAGGCACGTTGGTGCGCTTATGCACGCCCCCTACAGACCTCTTAGGAAAGGGGTGAGGTCAATAGTAGACAGTCTAAGGTTAAAGTTTTTGGGGTTTGGGGAAGAAACTACAGAGTCGGGTAGAGTATTCCAGACATTGACCACTCTATTGCTGAAGTCATATTTCCTGCAATCAAGTTTGGTGCGGTTAACATTGAGTTTGTATCTATTGTGTGCTCTTGTGTTGTTATGGTTGAAGCTGAAGTATTCATTGACAGGTAGGACATTGCAATGTATGATTTTATATACCATGCTTAAGTCCCCAAGGACTTGAAATAGTCACCTAATATTAGAATCATCATTAAAAAGGAACAACAAAGAATGTTCTTCCTGCATCAACTCAGAAAGTTCAGATTGCCAAGGATCTGCTGATATAGTTCTACAGAGGAATTATTGAGTGCCTCATTTGTATCTCAATAACTGTCTAGTTTGGCACAGCAATGAAACAGGACAGACACAGATTTCAACAGAAAGTTAGGACTGCATTTTGAAAAAAAAGAATAATAAACTTATAATATAGTTAAGTATATAATTTCCATTCTAATTCTAATTAATAGTATAACTAAGCATTAATCATTTTACACATTCTCTTTGATATTTTATTAAATATTGAAATCTATCATTATAAAACATTTTAATATTTTAATATTTTGTTAAATCTTATAATATTCCAATAGACTATTTCAAATGCAAATACTACAATACTATCTTATGTACTCTTGCAGAATCTTTCTTAAATTATACACTGTCCTTTATCCTTTATCTCTAAAAAAGATATCTTGTTTCAGACCATGGCTTTTTCCCCCTTTTTCCCTCCCTTTCTTCTCCAGTCTGATCTTTTTGCCCCCCCCCCTCTCCTAACCTCCACCTTTTTAGCTTCCCCTCTCTGTTGTAATTCTCTTTTCAATTGCTTTCTAACAGTATACCTTTTTTCACCTTATTTTTCTTTTTCTTGGTTGTTTTATTGAATCTTAAATTCTCATTTTTCCTTCCTCTCTTCCTATTTTCTTTCTTAATCGAACTTTTTTGTCCATTAAAAATGGCTTCCTTTTCTTCTTCTTCTTCTCCTTCTCCTTCTCCTTCTTCCTCAAGTATTTGCTGGTACGTAGAAACTGCCATTTCTAAAAAGTGGAAGACAGCTCCCAATGAATTCTTGCCATTTTGTTCTCTTTCTTTTAATTTTTCATATTCCATTTTTAGTTGATCCACAGATGGTGCCATTGTAAATTTTTAAGAACAACCCAAATGTTTTTAATCTTAAAGTAATTTGCAAATGTCAAAATTATCAAACAATCCAAACAGACAGAAATTATTTCCTCTTGTTCTCTTTGCAACTTTTCCTCCTGGGGCAAAATCCCAAATATATTTTAAAGCCGTGTTACAATTAGTTGTTGGTCTTATAATCTTCAAAGTGTCTCCTCCAACAAGTTTTTAAAGATTTTTTTTTAGTCTTCTCCTTCCCACTTATAACAAAGAGCTTGGTTTTACCTCAAAGCAGCAGGTTTTTCTGTGCTCATTTGCTTTCTCCGTAAGGAAGGGGAGTGAACTTTCCTTCAGCACTTTCGCCGCCCGTAACAAACTTCTTTTGGAAACAAATGTATCAATCCAAAAGTCAGGCTTCCAGGGTGTTTTAAAAGTAACTTAATGTCCCGGTTCAGCCAAGAAAACTTCTCCTTCTGTCTTCCTCCTGCACAGTCTTATCCGGTTGAAGATTCCTTTGTGGCTGCCATTTCTGACAGCCGTTCCACCGCCTCAGGAAAAAGGAGTCTAGCCGGCTGGGGAAAGGGGGTGCGATATCCCCAGACCCCTGCCCGGATCTCCTCTGTCTTCCGCTGCCTCTTTGGGGCAGCAACAACCCCCAAATCCAGTTGGATCGGGGGTACCTCAGCGGCGAGCGTCCTGGACATGATCTATTTCAACTTCTCCCCACAGGAGACTACTATAGAGCATTGCAAGCCAAAACAACTAGACACAAAGATAGTTTTTCTCCTGTGCCTCACTCTGCAGAACAGTTAATTCACAGAATACTATCTCATTTCTCATCTTGCCTACTATCATCTCCTATTGGTTTCTTATGATTTATCAATTGTTTACAACTTATGATTAATAATTGTAATTATTATTTATGATCTACAACCTATTATGTACTGATTATATGCACATTGTGAGCTTATACCCCAGAGAAAAATTCCTTGCGTGTTCAGTCACATTTGACCAATAAAGAATTATATTCTATTCTAAAAATTAGCAGAAATAATGACATATTTGTTTTAAACTTGGTCAAATAAATCAGATTTATATTCCTTATTTTTATTTCTAATAATCTTAATCTTTAGTTTGTTCAAATAAGTATTTGTACAATTTTATTTTATTTTTCATTTTTCTTTGTTCCTTCTTAAAAGATCCTTCAAAATTCCAAAATCTTATTTCAAATTTATCTGGCCCCTTAGTCTGTCCATAATTTTCTAAAATCAAAGTTTTAATTTCCCACAAGTTGGGAAATGGTATGTGGGAAGGACCTTGGGAGAGGGGGGCAAAGAGATGCTACTTAGGTCATAGTCAGTTAAGAGATAGCATAGTCTGCAGCTGGATGGTGGGCAGGGCAAAAGGCTCAGAAGGAACCATCCTTAGTTTTTCAAGCTATAAAGGAGATGTGCAAAATTGATGTCAGCCTTATCAGGTAGACTAGATAAGAAATCCAATCAGATAAGCTAATTCCAATTTATTGTAAAGCTACATGAATAGAATCTTGCAAGTCTGAAACTACAATTTCTTGCCATCATCTTTACAGCCAAGAAATTAGAAAGGGTCCCTTCTGAGCTTCCTGCCCCACCCACTATCCAATTGTGAACTATGCTGTGTCTTATCCGTCTATTCTGTAGGCATCATCTTTCCTACATAATATTGTAGAAATGCTCCAGACTGCAAGATAGTAGGCTTTAGTGGATTTAGAGGCAAGGAAAAGCCATCTTGTTCAAACAACAATTGCAGCTTTGAAAGGACACTACATTCACATAACTTCCTTCTAATCACTTAAGAAAATAGCTTGTTAACTAGTTTCAATCTATTAGAAACTTTTGGATCAAGAAGTTTGAGAGCTTTGAAGAGTACATTTTCTTTAGCCTTTAATAAAAGAAACTTTTAACTACAAGTTCAGGAAAAAAATTGGAATACTATTCATGAGTTCATAAAGATCAGCAACAATAGTTATTTTCTTGGCTGCTTTTAGAAAATGCTAGGCACTTCTCATGTTCCATTATTTAGTTCTTTCTCTGGAAAACCTCAGACTTTTTAAACTGCTCTGGTGAATCCTATACTATTTGTTGAATTAGATAAGTTAATGAGACAAAGATCACCAGAGCTGGCAGTAATTGTCAATGTTTATTCTGTAGGTATTTAACATGCCCAGAGCAATCTGAGCTATGGGACTGGGTCACCAGCATTCTGAAAGCTCAGGTAAGTAATAAAAAAAGAAATATATGTCATTAGTCATGCTCTATTAATAAGATATGCATAATTGATGATGAAGGTAATATGATAGTGATAGCTTGAATATGCTGGTTCATCTCCAGAAAGGAAGTTTGCTGGATAAAGGTTAGGGTTAGGGTTAGAGTTATACTTTTCTTAATGAAACTTTTAATTGCTTTTAAATGTATTTTTAATTGTTGGCAGAAAAGAGAGCCATGGACAGAATGAATCCTAGTCACACATCAACAAATTTCAAGTATGAAAATAAAAGGCTCAGAAATAAATACTTCCCTTTCACCTTACATATATACTTTTTCCTTGTATATATAAATTGTTGCATGTAAATGGACCTCTCTATGAATTCTAACTTGAATGTTTTGCAATGAAATAACCATTTCATATTCTTTTAATCAAAAAATGACCAACTTGACAATTAATCAGAGAGTATGGAAAATTGCAATTTACATTTGTTCCTTTAAATAACAATGTAGTACAAGTTATGCTGGCCCATTAACTAAGTAAATAGGGAGAGCAAAAGAAGGAAGAGGCTAGGAATAGGGGAGGGTAAAGCAGTATGTTCTTAGAGATTGTGTTCAGCTATAAATGATAGGGATGAAGGCAGGGGTGGGATTCTACCATTTCGCACCTATTCTCTAGAACCAATTGCAACATTCTAAGCAGTTCGGAGAACCGGTTGTTAGAAGAAATTATTGGCCTAATCCTGTAAGGAAGGCAGGAAGGAAACATTCTGGTGTTGCTTACAGAAACTGCCTCTCCGTTAACCTTTATTACATTCTTGGCAGGACTAGACTTCCTGTCTCTGGAACTTCTCTGGAGGTTTTTCCCCTTCCTTTGCTGGTACTTTGCTTGTGTGGAGTGACCATTTAAAGTTACAATGGCACTGAAAAAGTGACTTATGACCATTTTTCACACTTACGACTGTTGCAGCATCCCCACAGTCATGAGAGGCCAAGCGAGCAAATGCGTGCCTTGATGTGAGTGATATTGAGTTGGCCACACCCAGCCAATAACATGACCACCAAGCCATGTCCACCCAGTCACATGACCACCAAGCCACACCCACCACCTAAGCCATACCCACAGAACTGGTTGTTAAAATTTTTGAATCCCACCCCTGGATGAAGGACATTATCTAATTACAAAGGATTGCTCCTTATTCATTATAGAACTCATATTGTAACTGTAGATGGATAATAAGGCAATTAATCCTAGAGAGCACGCACATTGCAAGTGGAAAGGGCAAGTAGACAAGAATTAGTCAAGAGAGTTCAGCAGGAATATTCTTAACAAATTTTCTTTCTAAATGGACTGTGGTAATTAGCTATCCTAAGAGCCTGAGAAAAGAAGACTCATAAAACCTTCTACAGGCAGAATCTTAACAATTGAAGATGGAGATCAATAAATACATTGGACTGGACAGTCAGAATTTTCAGGGTTTATAGAGTTCCTGCCTGAAAACAACCTGGTATGAACTGGAAGCAAATCCTCAAAGAAAAGATTAAAGAATTGGAATAGTGAGTGGCAATGAGGTAAATATTTATAGATCAGGAAAAGCTGGCGCTATAACAGGAATTGGAAGACAAAGGAACTCTCCATAATTAAGAATCAAACAAAGGAGCACTTTCAATGGATAATAGTGTCTCACAAAAGCAAGAGATGCAGAATGTGCTCTGTCCCACTGGAATTAAAAAACAGGCTCTTGCAGAAAAGAAATGGCTTTAAGCCTTCAGGGGAAGAAAAAAAAGACTCTGAGGAATAGGAGATAAGACTGGTTTACTGAAGAGCAGAAAAGATATACTGCACTTCACAAGAAAACAAAAAGTTGTAGTAGTTGTGATTTACTGTTGCAAAGAACTGAAAAGTAAATACCAGATAGAGTCACTGACTGGGGTGCTAGGACTGGCAACACTCTGGAGCAGTCCAGCAGGCTTCCTAGAGGCCTCTTAGCAACAGCACACACAGGACAGCTGGTGATATAGGTCTCTATGCCGTTTTTCAATGAGGGCCACCAAAACTGCCATTTGACCAGGTGTAAAGTTTTCACAAAGCCAAAGTGCCCAGCAGCTTTAGAATCATGGGCTTGTTGCAGCACAGTCCCCCTCAGACTGGTAGGAACGTATAATTTAGTGCCAACCAATGCCAGGCCATCTTGCATGGTACACTAATTTGAGTGGGAGAGGAACCAGTCATCACTATTTAATGCTCATTTCAGCTCCTTGCATAAATCACTGGGAAGGTTGAGGTTCGACTTTTCCTGGGCTTTGGTAACCACCGGGGCAGCTAGTTGCTTGGAAGGGATAACTGGATGGATTACTTCTGGCCGAAAACTATTGTACTGGGGCAATCTAGACAAAGCATCTGCCATGAACTTCTTCCCCCCAGGAAGGTAGCGCAAGGAAAAATTAAAACTGTTAAAGTGTTGTGCCCAATGATTTTGCTTGGGTGACAGTTTTCAGGGTGTTTTTAAGGCTTCCAGGTTTTAATGGTCAGTCCACACCTCAAACGGGTATTTTGCCTCTTCGAGGAAATGCCTCCAAGTTAATACGGCCCATTGGACAGTAAATGCTTCCTTCTCCCATATGGCCCATCTCCTTTCGGTTTCAATTAATTTCCTGGAGATGCAAGGTTGTAAGGCTCCAGCGGCATTTGCCTCCAATAGCACAGCCCCCACAGCATGTCACTGGTGTCAGCCTGGATGGGTTTGGCTGCAAACAGCCACTTAAGTTTCTCAAAGGGTTAGGGTTAGGGTTAGGATTGTCCTGCTTGTCATTCCATTGTCCACTCGAGGGAACGGCTAGGCTTCGGCTTAACCTCTCCCTTTGTCTTTAGGAGGTTGGTAATGGGTAACACAATTTTAGCTGGCAGGAATGAATTGTCTATAAAAGTTCACAAAACCCAGGAAGCTTCGCAACTGCTTTCTGGTGTAGGGAGTGCACCCAGACCTTTTCAAGGTCCATTTCTATCCCCTCATGTGATATACAGTAACCCAAATAGTCAATTTTATCCTGGTGAAATTCACACCTTGACAATTTGACAAACAGTTCAGCGGCCCTGAGATTTTTCAGGACTGCATGTACTAACTTCACATGTTCCTCCATAGTTTTGGGGTATATAAGAATGTCATCTAAGTAAACTAGGACCCCCTTGTACAAGTGCTCATGCAGCTCCTCATTGATCAATTGCATGGACACAGCAGGTGCCCCTTGTAATCCAAACAGGAGCACCATGACTGGAAGCAACCCAAAGGGCAATTGAAAGTGGTTTTCTACTCGTCTCCCTCCTTAATGAGGACTCTGTAAAAAGGTTCTCTCAAGTCCTTATTAAAGATTTTTCCTTTGGCCAGATGAGCCATCATGTCCTTCATTAGGGGCAGCGGATAAACGTTCTCCACACAAACTGAGTTAAGCCCTTTATAGTCCACACATAAGCAAAGAGACCCATCCTTTTTCTCACAAAAAACACAGGGGCAGCCACCCATAGCCTAGCAGGTTGGATGAAGCCCCACTTTAGATTCTTGCCAATAAAGGCACACAGCTCCTCCAGCTTTCATGGAGTCATCGAGTAGATCTTTGGCTTAGAAAGTTTTACCTCCTGGAAGATTTCTATGCTGCAGTCTGTGGGGCGATGGGGTGGGAGCACATCTAAGCCCCTCTCGCTGAATGCCTCCCTGAGGTCCCAATATTCTTTGGGGATTTTCTCATCACTGTCTAGGCACTTGTTTTCTGCAGCTCCTAGCTCTCTCACAATCTTGGCTTTGGGTGGGGTTTTGCTTCCCACTCTTCCTGGTTGTGTGGAATGAATTTGTAAAAACTCCTTCCTCCAATTCACATGAGGATTCCATTTTTGGAGCCAGGTTAATTCAAGCAAGAGGGGTCACTCCATTCCAGGGGCTACAATGAAACTCAGTGTCTCTCTGTGATTCCCCATCTAAATTTCCACTGGTTCAGTTACAAAGTAAGCTGGGCCTCCCCCAGCCACTGACCCATCCAGCTGGCAAAATGCTATGGGCACTCTCAGTGTTCTCAGTCTCAGTCTCAGTCTCAGTTTCTCTATCACCTTGGGGCTAATCATGCATCTTGTGCACTGAGTCCAAAAGGGCCAACATCTTCCCATGGGTGCCAAACAAAGGAACCTGCAGCTCTACTGGGATGGTCATGGAGGCCACAGGAGGTCGTCATCGGAGTTGGTCTTGCTCTCCTATGGGATGATCAGAGTTCCCAGTTCCTCCTGGCTATCCCTCTGCCCCTTCAATGCTGTTTCATGGTGCTTTGCTGGCTGCTTCTCAGACTTCCTGCTCCCAGCAGTTGTCAGTTTGGAGTTTAGCTTGTTGAAGCAAAGCTGCTTGGTGCCCCTCCTTCCCACACTTGAAGCATGCCATGAACCTCGGTTTGGCTACTGGCCCGCCTTTGGCAGCTCTCGAGGCCTCTTTAGGAGCAGAGGAGGAAGGCTTGCTCCAGCTACAGCTTCCACAGTGCTGGTCTCTAGTCAGGTCAGTTTCCACCTCAGCTGCCAACACATACCATCGCTGAAGGTCTTGAGGGGCTCCCTAGGAAATGCAGCTCTAATAGATTTCTTTGTTAAGCCCATCTTTGTAACACTCCATCAGGACCTCTGGGGGCCAGCAATGCATGTGGCAGGCCAACTCACAAAACTCCTGGGTGTATTCTTCTACTGACCTCCACCCCTGGTTTATGGTCTTTATCCTGGTCCTAGCCTTGTGTTCGGTAAGGTGGTCCTTGAACGCATGCAGAGCACCATCATAAACTGGTTGTAATTTCTCAGCTGGGGGGCATTATTGTTGTGAAGAGTGACCATCCAATCTGCTGCAGCCCCTTCCAGGGCCATGGTGACACATCTCACTTTGGCTGCCTCCAAAGTAAAGTCTCCCCATACTCTTCAATATGATTCCAGACTTGAGCTAGGAAGAATCCCAGAGCTTTGGGATCCCCTCTGTATTTTATTCCCAGTGGAGGAAACTTTGGAATTCAGCGCCTCTATCTCAGGGTGCTTCGGTGCAAGGATACAAGTTATAAAATACCACTTGTCACAGGCAATAATAATGAATCAAATTCAAGGCCCCAATTGAATGGCAGCATCAGTTTTAGGGATCTGACACTGCAAAACTGTCAAATGTATTCCACGACAGGCCACTTCCCTTGCTGAATGGAGCAGATCCTGGCCTATGCTCGCCAGGTTTCCATGAGGTCCTCAAATCTGTACCAAATATCTTGCATAACGGCATCCATGTTCCTTAACTCTGGGGCCCCCCTCATCATAAAGTGACACCAAACACTCCACAGCACTCCCTGCCAGGTTTGATGTGACAGCATTCACTTGGGAGGGCTCATCAGAGTGCATCACTCCATACAGCTCCAAATAATTCCATAACTGTGTCAAAAACCCACCAACTCTGGGGTTGCCTATGTAGAGGCTCCTGCCACTGCAGGGAGTGCAGGGATTTACTCCAGACCTACCAGAAGGGGAACTGCCCTTGCCACTTGCTGAATGGGTCCTGTCACTCCAGGGGTGGGTTTCTACCGGTTTGCAACAGTTCTATAAAACCGGTTGCTAATGACACCGGTAGTTCTAAGAACTGGTAAAACCGACCCCGCCCCTTGGCCCCGCCCCTCTCTGCCACTCCTACGGGCCAAAAACCAGTTTTTATTACTGCGCATGTGCAAAAATCCCTTCCTCATTCTCCCCCGCCCGCCCCTCCCTTCGCTGCCCTGGCCCCTCCCCCTGTCCGCTCTCCAAATTAAAAAAACTCATTTTTTTAAAAAACCAAGTTTTTTTACTGCGCAACACGAAAATCCCTTCCGCATTCTCCTCCACCCACCCCTCCCTTCGATGCCCGGCCCCCACCCCTATCTGCCGCTCCAAAGTTTTAAAAAAATAGTTTTTTAAAAAAATGGGTTTTTTTACTGCGCACGCGCAAAAATCCCTTTCTCATTCTCCCCCACCCTCCCCGCCCCGCCCCACTTATATTACATGTGCGCTAATCGTCCTCGCCCAGGCGGCCTGCCTTGCCCTTCCTGCCTCCCACTGCCACTGCTAGCCGTCCTCGCCTGTCCGGACTGCCTACCCCGCCGCCAGCCTCCGAAGACGCGGATTGGTAAGTACGATCTTCCAACCTGGTCGTCTACCTGCCGCTGCCAGTCCCGGTCACCCGCCCCCATCTTCCCTCGCCTGCGACTCCCAGGCCCGGCGCCACTGCCTCGCCCGCCACAGCCCAAGGGTTGCTGCCTTGCCTTCCCACCACCAGTTGTTAGTGAGGAGGCAAAGCAGCAGCTCCTGCTGGCAATTGGCCACTAAGCGAGCACCTGGTCATTAAGTGAGGATCACTTAAATTTGGGTTGCCAGCCACATGGCCACCCGCCTCCAGCCACATGACCACACCCACCCCAGTCACATGGCCATGTAGCCACACCCACCCCATTCACATGGCCATGTAGCCACGCCCACCCGTCACATGACCACCAAGCCACACCCACAAATTATGCCACGCCCACAGAACCGGTTGTTAAGAAATTTGAGTCCCACCCCTGCTTCACTCCAGTTAGGCTTGACACTGTTGACTGCAGCACAGGAGGGGACGGGGTAGCCAGCAGCTTGGCAGCCCCATTCCAGCTCTCGTTGCCGCTGACTTCTGTGAGGTAGAGCCCTGGACCTCTAGCCTGCCAAACCTGTCTCTGAGCTGTTCTATTGAGGTTGCGATCAGGAACCTCCATTCCATCAGCTCTTCCCACTTAGCTGCTCTCCTGGCTTTCCACTTGCTTTCTCACATCACCGTAACTCCAGGAGGAACCAATGGATACTCTGCATCTGCTGCCTTCCCCATGCTTGCCGGCTGCCCTTTTTTCCTAGGGCAAGGGACTTCTGACATTGCCTTTCCTCCATGTACCAGCGGGCACTCCAAGTTCTCAGCCACCTGCTTAGGGTGTGTGCGGATCGGCTGGCCCCCAGGGCCCACTTGTGCTACCATAACGCACCTCCCAGAGAGGGCTTCTCCCAACTTTGCCATGCCATCTGCCTTATCAGCTGCCAACATCTCAATATCACGGCTCTCCTGGAGAGGTCCAGGTACACTGCAGTAAATACAAGAGCTGGTTTAATGTCAGCTGTCCAGATATCAAATCCAAAAAGAGAATTCCTGTGACATTTATGTTTCCCAAAAGTAAAGCTTTATTGAATACACTACATTAGCCCAGAAGAAGCAAAACCAGCTCTGGGTTTCCCATGCAAAAGCCCACATAGTTAAACTTGCTTTTTCCCTTTGGCCATCTCCCTCAATTAATTGTGTTGTCCAACGATACCCCGATACCCGCTTCTTTTGTTATGAGAACAGCCTAGATCATTCAAATACCTGCACAGTGTGACCTTGGGGGCAGGGTCTCACAATCAGATGGAATTTTTGCATTCCATTCTCACACTGACATTCCATCCACCCCCTCCCAATTGTTGTCAAGCTGAGAGTAAAGAAGTAACTAGGTGAAAGAGTGAATCACTCTTGACATGTTGTTGAATATTTAAAAAAACAAAATTTATCAAGATCACAGAAAAACAGAAATGATTAATGGACCCAAAATAATTAGTAAGCTATAAAAAGGTCAAAATTGGGGAAGTGCCTGGACAAGATGCTTTACCAGTCTCTGATTAAAAACGTTTTTGAAGATGTACTGTTACAAACATTGCAAACTCTACAGACTGGAAAGATACAAGAGAAATATATAGAGGACCATATAGCATTAATACCTAAAGAATCATAGCCCTGGAAGGCATCTTGGAAATCTTCTGCTTATATTTCATCCTGGGGAAATGGTTGAAAACCTCCAGTGATGAAGCACCTACAACTTCAAGAGGCAAGCTGTTCCACTGATTAATTGTTCTCAATGTCAGAAAATTTCTCATTAGTTTCAGGTTGGATCTCTTTAACAAATCTCAACCCATTGCTTATTGTCATGCCCTCAGGTGCTTTGGACATTAAGTCAACTCCCTCTTCTCTGTTGACAGCCCCTCAAATATTGGAAGACTGCTATCATGTTGCCCTTACTCAGGGGTGGGATTCAAATTTTTTAACAACCAGTTATGTGGGCATGGTTTGGTAGGCATGGCTTATTGGCCATGCGACTGGGTGGGTGTGGCTAAGTAGGCATGGCTAGGTAGTTATATGACTAGGTGGACATGGCCAATTTAGCAGTCCATTTTGCCTTTGTCCTTCCTAAGCTGAACTTGTTGAACCCAAGGCATCTTTTTTTTTTTTTTTTTGTCAAGCGATTATAAGATAACAGGTAAAAGTATAAACAGAATACATGAAATGGATACATATAAGAAAAATAAAAATAAACAATGGGACAGGGATGGTAGGCACGTTGGTGCGCTTATGCACACCCCCTACAGACCTCTTAGGAAAGGGGTGAGGTCAATAGTAGACAGTCTAAGGTTAAAGTTTTTGGGGTTTGGGGAAGAAACTACAGAGTCGGGTAGAGTATTCCAGACATTGACCACTCTATTGCTGAAGTCGTATTTCCTGCAATCAAGTTTGGTGCAGTTTACCTTGCGTTTGTATCTATTGTGTGCTCTTGTATTGTTATGGTTGAAGCTGAAGTATTCATTGACAGGTAGGACATTGCAATGTATGATTTTATATACTATACTTAGATCAGACCAAAGGCGGCGTAGTTCTAGGTTTTCTAGGTCTAGAATTTCAAGTCTGGTGGCATAAGGTATTCTACAACGAGTGGAGGATTTAATAAGTATTTAATAAGACCCTCCCCAAGGGAAAAAGAGCACAGACTTTCTTGCTACTTGCCTAACTTCATTACAACAGCAGCTTCAGGCTCCTTTAAAAAAGGCCATTAAAAAAAGAATAAAACAAACAGGATTTCCTTCAAAATAACTCCTGATCATATGTTTCAGAAGACCACACAATAAACCAGACTGAGAACTGCACTAATTAAGACTGTAACTAAAAACCCCAAGATTTGGGAAAGAGATCCACTCTAAAATCTATTAGCATTGCATTTTTCTGAATGCACTATATACCTTTATTTTATGTATTGTAAATTGATTTCTGATGAATTTAACTCATGGAGTGACCTTTTGTTACTACTTCCAGCAATATTAATTTGCATTTCTTACTTTATTTAAAACGAACAGATTTTAAATTACAGTATATAAAACCCCATTGAGATTGTCTGTAGGCAAACACAAACCCCACGGATTTGCTCTCTCTCACACACATATAATATAAATATTATATATAAAGTAAATGTTACAGGCAATACCTTAATGCTGATTAAATCTAAAAGAGGCCAAATTAGGAGGACTGACCAGAAAGTGACTCCCTGATAATTAAGGACAGGTCTTCTCAAGTTTCATTTAGAACTGGAGGTATGACAGAGAAAGAAAAGAAAAGCTTTTAAGTTAAATAGGCTTACTATGGTAATTACACAGCTAATCAGCTTAGGTCCAGGAACACAGGCAATGAAACAACAACAAAAACACACTCTTCCCCAGCCTTCCCCAGCCTCCTCCAAAGTCAGAGAAGGGACCTTTACAAGCCCCAGTCACTGCCTCCTCCACTTCCACCTCCTTTTCTTCCGAATCCAAAGGAAAAAGCTCCCAGTCCAGAAACGACGCCCCCAGAGCTGGAGAGCTGCACTGTGAAGCAAGTAGGAAGAAAAACCTTGTGACTTTAAACACTCAGGGAGAAATTACCTTCTCTCCCACGTGGCTGCTTCTGAACTAAAGAAGGCTAGCAATTGAGCAGGGAAGCTAGAGTGGGAGAGATCAAATGCCAGCCAGTCGATGTCAGTCCTGGGGATTTAAGCTTTGGGCTTCCCTTTTTCTTCCTTCCTTCCTTTCCAGAGAGTGGCAGGAACTGCGCTTGGTTTGCAGCGTCTGAAATTGATTTTCCCTTTCTGACTTTACCTGCTTCCCAGCCAAGGAATGTTGCCTCTTTTGCTGCCTCCCCACAAAAAACCACTCTCTTTCTTTCTCCTTCCTTCCTTCTCATCTTCCTTCCCTGTTTCCCTGCCTGCCTCCCCATTGGACCTAGGAAGCCTCCCTGGAGCCTCAGGAGCACCAAAATAGGGTGCGGGGTGATGGTGCCAGTCGTCCGTGTCCCCCCCCCGCGCGCCAGAGATGGTATTCAGCAGGTCCTGACCAATTCTGGAGAACCGGTAGCGGAAATTTTGAGTAGTTCGGAGAACTGGCAAATTCCACCTCTGACTGGAAATTTTACAGTATCCTTCCCCTGCCATGCCCACCAAGCCATGCCCACAGAACCGGTAGTAAAAAAAAATTGAATCCTACCACTGCCCCGTCTCCTGTGTTTTTGCCTCCTGGGCCTCAGGGAAGCCTCCTGGGAGGCTGTTTTTGCTCCCAGGAGGCTTCCCTGAGGCCCAGGAGGCCAAAAATGGAGCACGGGGGGGCACGCAGCACTCCCCCTGCACGGCCATTTTGCCTCCTGGACCTCAGGGAATCCTCCTGGGTGAAGCAGTAAGACAGTGAGCATAGCTGATTGTCGGAACAGCTGATTGTCAGGAGGAAAAAGAAAAAGAAATACCTTAAGGAGTGACTGGGTGGGACCATATTATTATTATTAATAATAATATTATATACACAAAAATGACAGTGTACACAGCAAACAAGATAACTATGCTGGGTTTCATATCACAAATCACTAGTCAAACACTTCCCAAGCGTTTGGGACTGCATGATGTATCGGCAGATTATGCGAGCAGATCCCAGTAAGGTGGCCTTCTGCAGCTGACCAATGGTGATTTTGTCAGCGCCAATTGTTTTTAAGTGTTTGCCTAGGTCTTTAGGCACCCAGTGTGCCAAGTACCACTGGAACCACCTGCACTGTTTTATGCCAGAGTCTCTGCAGTTCAATTTTCAAATCCTGATATCTGGTGATTTTTTCAAGTTGTTTCTCGTCGATTCTGCTGTCACCAGGTATGCCAATGTCGACAATCCACACTTTTTTCTTCTCCACAATCATGATATCCGGGGTATTGTGTTCCAAAACTTAGTCTGTATTTGGAAGTCCCAAAGTAGTTTTGCATGCTCATTTTTGACCACTTTCTCAGGCTTATGATCCCACCAGTTCTTTGCCATCGGCAGATGGCAGTTGTGACACAAGTTCCAGTGGACCATCTGAGTGACTGTATTGTGACGTTGTTTGTAGTCAGTCTGAGAGATTGTCTTGCAACAGCTCAGTATGTGATCGATGGTTTCATCTGCTTCTTTGCAGAGTCTGCATTTGGAATCATCAGCAAATTTTTCTATTCTAGCTTTAATTGTATTCCTTCTAATGGCTTGTTCTTGGGCTGCAAGAATCAGGGCTTCTGTCTCTTTCTTCAGTGTTCCGTTGGTCAGCCATAACCAGGTCTTTTCCTTATCTATTTTTCCTTGGATCTTTTCAAGGAACTGTTCATGCAGTGCTTTGTTACACCAGCTGTCAGCCAAGTTTGCATCACTGTTTTCCTGTATTGATTCTTGGTTTGCTGCACTTTGAGCAGCTTCCTATTGTTGACCTCTATCAAAGCTGGTTCAACACATTATTATTATTATTATTATTATTATTATTATTATTATTATTATTATTATTATTATTACCTTTATTGTCAGAGCACAACGTGTACAATGAGATTGGCTGAGCCTCCCTTCATGCACCCTCCCCGCAACACAACTCACAGTGAGGACAGAAGACCCTAACCCAGTCCCAATCTTATTACACTATGTGACCTTGTTGCACAATGCGCTGGCCCCGCAAGTCTGTGTTATTTTCCGTTCAGAAGTCTGACAGCCCATGGGTAGAAACTGTTCTTCAGCCTGTTGGTGCGGCTGGCTATGATTCTATATCTCCTACTTGATGGTAGGAGAGTGAAGAAGTGCTGACCGGGGTGTGAGTTGTCCCTGAGAATTTTCTTCACTCTTCAAAGCAGCGAACCCTGGCAATGTCATCTAGTGGTATCAGAGAACAGCCCATGATGATTTGTGCTGTGCTCACTGTTGAGGTAATTCCCCGTTAGGAGAATGAGTACACACAGGGAGACGTAGTGAGAGTGGTGAAGAATAACACACAACCAGCACACAGATACACTGTATAGTAAAATGTAGGTTTTTACTTCCAGTAAATGGTTAAGCAAAGTCCAACAAACAGTCCAAGTTATACACGGTTATAGCAGTCAGTTTTCAGTCCAGGGATAATCCAATAATAAAGTCCAGTATCAAAAACAGTTCAATAATAGACTCACATCAATCCAAGAATAACGATGATCAGCAACCATTAATAAGGAAATGCAGGAACCAAAAACAGTGACCATCAGAACACCACCCAACTAGAAATTAGCAACACTCTCTGGGAAACCAGGTTTCTGGCTCCATCTTATGGCCATTTGAGGAACCACACCCAATTACAATTTTTAGCATTCCCTTAAAGAGACATATTAAAATGTCTATCCTGGTTTATATATTTCCAACCCAATTGTTAGGTGACTTACATTCCTAACACTCACCACCCTCTATAATGTTTTTCTGTCCGCGGCTGTCAAGTCACCATATCACACTGTAATGCAATATGTGAGGACACTTTCTATTGTGGACCAGTAAAAGAAGGTCATCAGTCGTTGTTCCACTTTATTTTTTCTCAAGACCCTAAGGAAATGGAGTCTCTGTTGGGCCTTTCTGGCCACCTGGGTTGTGTTGATTTTCCAGGTTAGATCTTCGCTGAGGTAGATTCCCAGGAATTTAAAGGAAGAAACTCTCTCCACAAAGCCCCCCTCAATGTAAAGTGGGGTGGGTTCCTCTCTCTTCTTCCGGAAATCTAACACAATCTCCTTTGTCTTGCTGATGTTTAGGTGCAGGTTGTTTTCTAGGCACCATGAGGATAATTTTTGAAGCTCCCCACCTGTAATGAGATCCAATATGGTAGTATCAGCTGCGAACTTAATGACCACAGTGTCAGATCACAGGTCAGATGATACACAGTCATGTGTGTATAGTGAACACAGGTAGCGACTGAGCACACAGCCCTGTGATGAGCCAGTGCTCCCCTTTAGAGAGGTGGATGTGACAGATCCAGTCCTCACTGTTTGTGGTCGGTCCCTCAGAAAGTCTTTGATCCAGTCACAGATGGAAGAGGGAAAATCCAAGTCAGTCAGCTTTCAATAAGGATGCTTGGCAGGATAGTATTGAAGGCCAAGCTGTAGTCAATGAAAAGCATCCTGACATCGTTTCCGGGTTTCTCCAGATGGCTCGCTACAGTATGTAAGGCGGTAGCTATGGCATCATCTGTCAACCTGATACCCCTGTAGGCAAACCGATGTTTGTCAAAATCTGGTGGGAGGCATGTCCTAAGGTGTTGGAGAACCAGTCTTTCAAAGCATTTCATCACTACTGACGTTAACATGATAGTTCTGTTGTCATTTAGACAGTTAACTGCTGTTTTCTTGGAGACTGAACACAGGCCATTTCTAGGAAGATGTTCAAGGTCTTTGTCAGGATCCCTGTTAATTGATCGGCACAAGTCTTTACCACTATCTCCAGCACCCCATCTGGACCTGCAGCTTTACTGGGATTCACAGCCTTCAGTGCAGCTCTCACTTGATATTCGTATAGGGTGAGTGGCTGGGAATCAGAAGGCTGGCATGCAGAGGCTACGGGGTCTGGTCTTTTCACCTCATAGCAGGCAAAGAAGATGTTCAACTCCTCTACCAACGAGGCGTCAGCATTGACTGTGTTCCTCGTGTTGCCCTTATAGTTAGTTGCTGCAGTCCCTGCCACACTTGCTTCAGGTTGTTATCTGCTAGTTGATTCTCCACCTTATATTTGTATTTTTGTTTTGCCACCTTAATGCCTCCTCTAAGGTTTGCCCTGGCCTCTATATATATATATATCCCTGTCCCCTGCCTTAAAGGCAGAATCCCAGGCTCTCAGAAGTGTACCTCGGCAGTCATCCAGGGTTTACAATTTCCATAGATGGGGATGGGGCATGCTGGGGAGAATGCAGTCAGTGATGTCACACATGCGTGCGATGTCACGCATGCATGATAAGGACTAACTGGGCAAGGAGGAGAGGGGTGGGCGTAGAGGGGCGGGGCCAGCCAGGGGCATGATTTGCTGGTTCTCTGAACTGGGCAGAATCGTAACAACTGGTTCTATAGAACCAGTCTGAACCAGTAGAATTCCACCCCTGCCCTTATTCCTTTTAGACTAGACATACCTAGTTTGGTTAGCCCCCAATCTCTTCTTAAAATTATCTAGTGATGGTGTATCTATGACTTCTGGGTGACAAGCCATTCCACTGATTAATTGTTCTTGCTGCCAGGAAATTTCTTCTTAGTTCAGGTTGGATGCCTCTTTGATAAGTGTCCATCCATTACTTCTTGTTCTGCCCTTCTGAATAGATTGGCCCCTTGTTCTCTGTGACAGCTCTTCAAGTATTGGAGGACTGGTATCATGTCACCCCTAGTCCTTCTCTTTATTAGACTAGACATACCTAGTTCATTATATGGTTTAACCTCCAGAGTCATTATTATATACGGTATGTTGCTATTCTCTGCACTCTTTCTATGGTCTCCATATCTTGTTTTGTCATAGTGACCAAAACTGGGCACAGCATTCCAAGTGTGGTATTATACCAAAGCAGTATAAAGTGGTAATTATACTTCATGTGATCTTAATACATCCTCTGTTGATGCAGCCTAGGACTACTTTGGAGTTTATGACACTGCTGGCATACTTAAATGGTTGTCCACTAGACTCCTAGATCCCGCTCACAGTTACTGCTATTAAGCCTGTACATTTATTTTTTCTTCCTTAAGACCTTATTTTTCTCCTCACTGAATTGCATTTTGTTGCTTAGGACCCAGTGTTCAAGACTGTCAAGATTCTTCTGGATCTTCAGCCTCTCTTGGCTATTCCCCTAGTGTGGGGTCATCTGAAAATTTGATGGGTTCCCCTTCTGTCACCTCCTCTAAATTTTTGATGAAGATCAATCAGAATAGAATTGGAAGGGACCTTGGAGGTCTTCTAGTCCAACCCCCTGATCAAGCAGAAGACCCTGTACTGTTTCAGATAGGTGGTTGTCCAGTCTTTTCTTAACAATCTCCAGTGATGAAGCACCCACAACTTCTGAAGGCAAGCTGTTCCACTGGTTAATTGTCCTCACTGTTGGGCAGTTTCTCCTTAATTCCAAGTTGCTTCTCTCCTTGTTTAGTTTCTATCCATTGTTTATTGTCTTGCTTTCTGGTGCTTTGGAAAATAGATTGATCCCTCACATCTTTGTGGCAGCCCCTCAAATATTGGAATACTGTTATTGTATCACCCCTAGTCCTTTTCTCTAGACTGGCCATACCCAAATCCTACAACCATTCTTCATATGTTTTTATCTCCAGGCCTTTAATCATCTTACCTGCTCTTCTTTGTACTTTTTCCCAAATCTCAACATCTTTTTTGTAAATATGATGACCAAAACTGGATGCAATATTTCAGGTGTGGCCTTACTAAGGCTTTATAAAGTAGTACTTTATGTGGTTTTGATTCTATGCCTCTGTTTATACAACAAACGATTGTATTAGCTTTTTTGGCTGCTGCTGCATACTGCTAGCTCATGTTTAAGTGGTCATCCACTAGGACTCCAAGGTTCCTCTCACAGTTACTGTTTTGGAGCCTGGGTTTGCCTATTCTGTACTTGTACCTAGGTGTAAAACCTTGCTTTTCTCCACATTAAATTTCATGCTGTTGGATAAAGTGTTCAAGTGTTCCAAGATCTTTTTGGATCCTGAGCTTGTCTTTTAGGGTGTTGGTTATTCCTGCCAGCTTAATGTCATCTGCAAATTTTATGAGTTCCCCTTCTATTCCCTTTTCTAAGTGATTTATGAAGATATTGAAGAGTACTGGACTTAAGATGAAACCTTGTGGTACCCCACTGCTTACTTCCCTCCATGTAGATATAGTACATTTAAGGACTACTCATTGAGTACAGTTTGTCAGCCAGTTACAAACCTATTTGGTGGTGATTCCATTTATCTCACCCTTTTTCTAGTTTATCACCTAGAAGTATATTGTGATCTATTTTGTCGAATGCCTTGCTGAAGTGTAAATATACTATGCCCACAGCATTTAGCTAATTTAGTCACTTTGTCAAAAAATAAAATAAGATTGGTTTGGCATGATTTGCTTTTTAACAAAGCCATGCTGGCTACTAGTTATGATTTTATTTGTTTCTAGATGTTCACAAATCTTTTTTCATTGGTCAACTAGTTACAAATACATCTGATGATGATGCTGTCTATCCCATAATTTTCTATTTTACCAAGAAACAGGCTATGGTCTAATTTGTCAAAAGCCTTATTGAAGTCCATGTTTACTGCATCCACAAATGGTCTGCTCATTTAGTTATTTTGTCAAAGAATGCAACAAGGTTTATCTGGCATATGTTTGTTACTAACATATGCTGGCATCTAGTAATAGCTTTGCTTGCTTCTAGTTGTTCACAGATCTGTTACTTGTTTATTTTTTCCAGGATCTTCCAGGTATTGATGGCAGGTTGATTGGTCTGCATTCTTTTATCCATTTCCCCCCCTTTTGAAGATGGTAACTACACCAGCTTTTTTCCAGTCTTCTAGTAGTAGTAGTAGTAGTAGTAGTAGTTCCCCAGTGCTCCAGGATCTTTGAAAAATATGGTTCAGAAAGGAGTGGAGCTTCCTGATGTTACCAGTCACAGGGAACGCAGCTCTGCAATTCCTGTGCTGGCTTCTCCCTGTTTGTAGCAGAGGTGGTATTCAGCAGGTTCTGACCAGTTCTGGAGAACTGGTAGTGGAAATTTTGAGTAGTTCGGAGAACCAGCAAATACCACCTTTGACTGGAGATTTTACAGTATCCTTCTCCTGCCATGCCCACCAAGCCATACCTACAGAAATGGTAGTAAAAAAATGTGAATCCCAGCACTGGTTTGTGGGCTCCGAAAGGAGCCAAAGCTGCCTTGTAGGGGTGGCGAAGCTAAGGAGGAGCGCTCTGAGAGGTCGCAGGTTCGTAACTCTCCTGCTGAACCCTGGGGCTTTTTCTGTCTATGCCACGACAAGGAGAAGAGGCAGTCTAAGATGGCTGCTAAGAAGCTGGGACAGCAGATGATCATCTAAGCCAGGGATCCTCAAACTTTTAAATCAGAGGGCCAATTCACAATGCCACAGAGTGTTGGGGGGGCCGGACCATCTGGGTGGGCATAGCTAGGTGGTCATGTGACTGGGTGGACATGGCCAATTTAGCAGTCCATTTTGCCTTTGTCCTTGCTGTACTTGCTCAACCCAAGGAATCTATTTACTAGGAGACCAGACTACTTTTTTGAATTATTTGAGATTACAGGGCTTTTAAGCCTGAAGGGGAATTCACAAACTGATTTGTTTTTTTCCACACTTGTGCATGTGTATATACGCACACATGAATATCTACCAAAATTGTTCAGCAACCAATTTGGTGGATGTACTTTATATATGGCAAGAATCAAAGCGGTGGGTGAATTCTTCTTCAAGCATTATACTGCGGTTGCATTTGAATTAGTGTTAGTCAACTTCAGCTAATTTTGAAAAAGCTAGGAGACATGGATCAGGAGCTGAAAAACATCCTGAAAGGCCGTTTTAAACGTGTTTTTAAAGACTTTTAAAGTGCTACTTTACAATCTGGCAGCAGAGCTGCTTTTCAAACCAGCAGCAGCCCTCCCCATCTCACCCACCGGAGTTCACCTTCTTTCTTGCTACTTGGTTGGTTGCCTTGAGATTTATCTAAAAATTGGTCTTCCTGCTCCCTCCCTGTTTTAGTTTAAAGCCCTTCAGATAAGGCCAGCCAGTTGGATTAACCAATTAACCAGTCGAACAGCTTGCTTTCAGAAATTGTGAGAACTCCATCACTGGAAGTTTTTAATAAGAGACTAGACAGTCACTTATTTGAAATAGCATAGGTTTTCCTGCTTGAGCAGGGGGCTGGACTAGAAGGTCTCCAAGGTCCCTTCCAAATTCTGTCCTCTTCTGTTCTGCTTTGCTCTGCTCTGCTCTATTATACTCTACTATACCAGTTGGTTTCCAAATGCATTTTTCTCCGTTCTTGTGAGGTGTAGCCGATCTGCTGCCAGAAGCCCCACACCCTCCAATGCAGGTATTGTAGACAGTGGTCTAGGAATCCAAAGTTCCAATGTTCTCTCAAACAGCCCTATTCCTTAAGCCAGTATTTTACTTCAAAAGTTCAGCATTCCCTGATTTATTTTATAAATTTTAATTAAAATTTTATAATTAAAAATTATAACATTTAAAAACGAACTTTTTATTTTAAAAGTTTAATTTAAATAAGTTATTTTTATGAAGCTTGGGTTTATGGAGGGTTTTAAACTCTTGCAATTAATGCTGAATTAATATTTAAAAGTAAATGTTACTCCTCAGCTCCTCTTATGACTAGTATAGAAAAAAAATTGTGGAGACTTCCGGTTTGTCGGCTTCGCGGCGGCAGGGATTTGCGAAGCTGCGCGATCCCTGCCGCGCTAGCCGCTTGGGGCTCCGACCCAGACGGGTGCGGAGCTAGGCTGCCCTGCAGGGCAGCTGAAGGTAGGGGGGATCCAGAGAAGGGTGTGGGGTGTTGCAGACCCCTCCCGGCCGGCAGAACCCCCTTTTCCCAGGAAGGTGCAGCGGCGGTCCGTAATGGCCGCCACAAAGAAGCGGGCAGCCGGGTAAGAATGCGCAGGAGGAAGTGGAGAAAGTGCTTGAGAGGAGAAAGTTTTTCTTGGCTCCTAGGACTCTAAGACATATTTAATAAAATTCCTGAAAAGTATGACTTTCTGAATAATACCTGCCAGAAGAGGAAAAAAGCGGCTGTTTGATGGTGCTGAAAGGATAGCTTTCCCTCTTTTCCTACGGAATAAATAACTGGATATTAAGAAACCTATTTTTTTAGGTGAAAATTGGTTTTAAGCGATGAGTGGGAAGAGAGAGGATTAAAAAGAAAATATTTGTATGCTAAGACTTTGTTGGAGCAGATGCCTTAAGGATTTGAAGATTAGAAGATATTGCAATAAGATTTTAAACAGATTTGGACTTTCTTTCTCTTTGATTGATATTACCCCAGAAGGAGAAAGTGAGAACTCTGCCTTGGTTTGGACTGACTGATAACTTTGGGACTGTTTTATTTTTTTTTTATTTTCTTTTGAATATTCTGGTTGTTGTAAGAAGAAAGAAGGGGAAAAGAAAAGAAAAGATTTATAATGGCTCTTTCTGTTGAGGAACTAAGAAAAGAATATGAACAAGCAAAAAAAAATGGCAAAGATGGTGTGGAAGAAGCTTTCCTTTTTTAGAAATGGCACTTACTAACTATCAACAAACATTACAACAGATGAAGACAGCAGAGGAACAAGAAAGAAAGGAAGGAGCCATTTTTAATGAATCTCAGAATTTGATCAAGAAAGAAGGAAGAGAGAAAAGAAGAAAACTAAAGGACTTAAGATCTAAAAAAACATTTAAGAAAGGGAAAAATAAGGTGCAAAACCAATATGATGATAATAAACAAAAGGGAAAAGGAATACGACAGAGAAGGGAAGCCGGTAAGGCAGAGGTTAGAAGAAGGGGGGTAGAAAGGTTTGTTGGGAGAAGAAAGGAAGGAAAAGGTGGAGAAAAGCTACAATGTTTTGAAATTAAATGGAAAAAATAAATTTTTATGGATAATGGATAAAGTATAATTTTTTTTAAAAAAAAAAAAGATTTTGCAAGGTACATAAGATGAGATGGTAGTATTGTAATGGTTTAAGAGTTGATAAGAGATTAAAATGTTAAAATGTTTAAAAATGATTGGCTTTAAAATTTAATAATAGGGAGGTTTAGAATACTGTTTTAATTAAAGAGTTTAATAAGATTATGGTATTGATGTTATTATAAAATTTTTATTATAGTATTTTTTTTAATATTTGGATTTATTGTCTAATTATGTACTTAATTATTTTGGATGTATTAGTTAGATAGAATGTACCAAGCAAAATCGGATTGGGTATTGGATATTATTTTAAAGATTAATTTGACTAGCTTAGGGGGAGATAGAAAGGCATCATACTCTGATTAATGATTTCAGGAGAAACTTATTTTCTTCTTTTTATAAGGAATGAGACAAAGGGATGATAAAAATGGACAAAAGATACAAATATAATGATTCAAACTAAGATGATTAATTAAGATAGAATTAAGAAGGGTGAAATATGTGGAGAAGTTAATATAGAAGGCTTAGAATGGTAAATAAAATAAGTAATGATATGTAAGATGAGCATGAATATAATTGAAGTCCATGAAGAGAGAGACACCTGGGTCCAAGTTACTTTCCAAAAAGATTTTTTTATGTTTTGTGTGTTGTGTGTATATGTTTTTTTGGGGGAGAATTAGTAAAAACTTGTAGAAATATAGAATGAGAATAATGGTAACAAAGTCAGAAAGAAATAGATGAAATAATAATAATGATATTGAATAAGAGTAAAAGAGAAGTAAAGAGAAATTGAATAAGAGGTTTTGGTATGTTAAATGGAAATGGTTTAAAACAGAATCATAATTTATCTGACTTGTTAAATTTACAATGAAAAAAGGTTTAAACATGTAATGAACTGATAATTTGTGTGTTTTAAAAATTAATAAAACTTGTTTTAAAAAAAAAAGATTGTGTTCCTCAGAGGGAAGAAGAGAAAAAAATGCATAGAAAAAAAGAAATTATATACAGTGATATCTCAGTACTCAACTGCTTTGAAAGTCATTGAATTAGGTACTTAATGCATTTTGAGATGAAATTTTTGTCTGGGTACTCATCGCTTGGTACTCAATGTGCAAGCTAGAACTTGTTGGTGTTGGTTGTCTCATGACTCACTGCCCTTTCCAGCTGAAACAAAGGGTCACATGTTAGTCACACAACAGCTCTTGGTCCTATGCAGATCCCCTAGCAATCTTATCTTAACTTCTGTAATCATTTTGTGATTTTTATGCTTTTTTTCTAATCATGGATCCTAAGAAAATGACACAGATAGCACTGACCAAAAAAAATTACTTTGCAAATAATAAGCAAATATGAGAGTGATATTCACATTAGCGATCTTGCTAGGGAATACAGTATGCCTAGAATAACAATCTCCACCAGTATTAAGAATAAAGAGGCAATTAAAAAGGCTGATGGTAGGAAAGGAGTTAAAGCAGTGACAAAGGAGCATTCCCAAACATTCCAGGAAGTTAAAAAACTGATATTAATTTGGATAAATGAGAAGCAGCTGACGGGTGACAGTGTGTCAAAATACATGATATGTGAAAAAACAAAACAGTTGCATGTCGATCGTTTGAAAAACAAATTGGGAACAAGTGGCGAGTGTTGACGTTTTTAAAGCTAGCCACGGTTGTTTGATTTAAAAAAAAAAAAAAAGACTGGCATCCATAGCGTTGTGAGGCAAGGCAGCAAGTGCTAATAAAAAGGTTGTTGATGAATTCATCCATGAAGCACTGAGAAGCTGCAGGAACTACAGGAGAAGCAACAAGAGGTGGCTAAAGAGATTTCTTCAGGGGAAGAGAAGATAAGGGAGGATGTCCCTAGTTCCTTGATTTAGAAATGTGTGCAAAATGGGCGGAAGTTCAAAACTGTGGAGAAGTACCATCTGGAAAAAATGCTAACAAGTAAAAATGTGAATTTATCCAATGACCAAACAATTTCACTTTCGAGGAATTCTGAAAAGAAGACAGAAGCAGTCCTCATTGGATAAGTTTTTAGTGAAAGTGACAAAAAGTGTGTCAGACTCAGAACCTGTGATGAAGTTGAAAAAAGGCAGAAAAGAGAAAGAATACCTGAAGTGCAAGTGCCTGATAGTAGGGGAGGGTATTGGAGGGGAACTCTCCTTCCAAGCAGCAGTACATGCAAACTCTCCTCTTCACTGCTCTCCTCCCACTATCCCTATAATTATTTCCCCAGATGAAGAGGGAGAGCTGACTTCAGAGGAGAGCTGGGGGAATATCAGGAAGATGGCAAGGTCTCTATTCACTCTGAGCAGGGAGGGGCCAGGAATCTTTCACATGAGATGACTCCACCTGCTGTACCTCCAATGTGATATATGCTATATTCTGCCAGCAATGCCCCACAGGATTCTGCATTGGAGAAACAGGACAAACTTTGCACCAAAGAATTAATGAATATATAAAAATTCAAACCAAGGAAATTAATAGCAAGCGTTTTAACTTCCTGGGACATACAATTATAGATCTCAAGGTATCTATTTTGTAACAAAAAAACTATACTTATTAGCCCCACTAGATAATGACCAGAAAATCAAGTCCATGGGAGGACTAAAACTACAGGGGAATGACCAAATGAATGTCTGGCTGGAGAGGGGAGATGCAGCTGTACTAGAGGCTCAGATACCCAGTCAGAAGCACAGGGTGGAAAGGATCACACCTGTAGCCAGTCAGCAGGAATGAAAAGGAACCACCTCCTCCCCCAGATCCTAGAACACATAGGGGCTGAACAGAGGGAGTCAGCAAGGCTATTCATGAGGCAGCAGCCTTGTCCCTCCTAGTGTGTTACACTGGTGCATGCCTGTTTAGCCCAACACATGGAGCAACGTGATGTCGAAACAATTGCCTGTTTTCTCTGCCTTGCATGTGTTCTAACTCTGACTCCAGTTTTCATGACTTCAGACTTGTGCTTCATGTGGCTGCATGTTTGGACTTCAGATTTGCTTTTCGGATTTTCGACTTGTACCTTGACATGGATATATCATATATAGACTCTGGATTGTGCCTGTGTGTGTGTGTGTGTGGACTTGCAGATTTGTGCCTTTACATGTAGACTTTACAGCCCTGCATCTATGTCGTGCAAACTTGAACTCAGGGCAATTTTGCAGTTGGTGTGAGTGTGACCTGTCTTAATAAAGTTTTTAAACTTCCCTATGAGTCTGTGCATGTGGACTGGAACAGGACAATCTCATTAGGACATGGCCTCTTCTCAGTACAGGTAAAGTGAAGTTTTTATTTTATTCAATCTAAGTACAGTATTCATTAAATTTTAGGGTTATTTCTCATGTAAAGTAATTATATACAACCGTATCTCCTTTTACTTATTGCCTTACAATGTGCATTTTTGGTTTGGGAATGTATTACATTTATTTACATTGTTTCTTATGGGAAAAATTGGTTTGATACTCATTTTTTGTGTCCATCATACATTATACCCCGAATTGATGGATGATCTGGTTGATGCTTAAAATTATTTAAGGACTATTTATAAAATCCAGAACTCAAGTGGGCAATCTCTGTACTCTAACACTATAAATAAGTGCATGAGAAGAAGAAATGAATAAGCAAGTCATGCTGTTGATGCTACTACCGGTAACAAAAAATATTTTTTTCCTGTCTTTCATGTAGCATGACAGAATCTGCCCAGTTCATCTACGTCGACGGTCTTCTTCTGACTTGACCAAGCCTGCGTTTGGCACCATGCCCCTGATTTCCCTACATGGAGACAGCAGTAATCCGGTCATGCTTTCTGTTAATCAAACCTTGGTAAGGTTCCACTTGGAAGCCAAACTTTTGAAACAAGAGCTAACTACAAAGTAGCACACAAGGCATATATTTTATTTATATCATGCAGTCATTTTGAGTTTATGTGGGCTCGAGGAACATCATTTTATTGTATGACATAATACGAAATTCATGTATTAAGTCAGTATGCAAACTGTTGTGTTGTCCTAATAGTCACTGGCAGGAACACTGTTTTTATGTTCCACCTTAATAAGTACTCCTTATCCATCAGCACCCCCACCATCCACTGCTCATGAAGCAAAAACCTACAGTTGATAATAAGCATTTAATTTATTCTTTTAAAGCAGGCCCTTTCTGACCAATATGTGACATAGATTTTAATCTTCAGCACATCTGTTGCATAACCTTCTTCACAAAGGATAGATTACCTTTCTTTCTTGTAAGAAGTATGTGCAGAAATTCTTCAGATTATGTCCTTTTATTTTCCTGCTTTTCTGTGGATAAATTATTACAGCTTCATCTGTCTACTTTTTCTTCTTTTTCATTCAGCATCGCTTACACACCCGAAGGATATTGTCCATGTTCTTTGTAAGTATTTGTTGATTTGTTAAAGCCATAGTTTGGTATATTATAAATTCCATATGAATTCTTACATTGGGGCTATGAAGGCAGCTCTTAAATCAGAAGTGCACAACTGGATATTCCTGAGCTACAAACAACTGTAGACATTTTGGGTGCAATTCCTAGAGCATCTAAAAAAATGGCTACACAATTGTATTTTTTAAATATGACTTAAAATGAAAACATTTACATGGAGAATAATTACACAAACAAACCACTCCTGAAAACTTGCCAAGAAAATTGCAGGGATATCCCCAGGCAGTCACCAGGAACCAAGACTGATTTGAATGTTCTGATTTGCCTTCAAGTAAAAAAAATATTTCAAAAAGCACTGAGGCCTTTTGTTAGAATCTAAAACACAAAACATAGCAAAAAGTAATTATTAGTTGATATCCAAAACACAAGGCCAAACAAACATTTTTATTAGTTTGGGTTGATCCCAAGCAGGGGTGGGATTCAAATTTTTTAACAACTGGTTCTGTGGGTGTGGCTTAGTTGGTGGGCGTGGCTTGGTGGTCATGTTATTGGCTGGGCGTGGCCAACTCAATATCACTCACATTGAGGCATGCATCTCCTCGCCTGGCCTCTCATGACTGTGGGGATGCTGTAAGTGTGAAAAATGATCATAAGTCACTTTTTTCGGTGCCATTGTAACTGAATGGTCACTCCACACAAGCAAAGTACCAGCAAAGGAGGGGAAAAAAACCTCCAGAGAGGTTTCTGAGACAGGAAGTCTAGTCCTGCCAAGAATGTAATAAAGGTTAACGGAGAGGCAGTTTCTGTAAGCAACACCAGAATGTTTCCTTCCTGCCTTCCATACAGGATTAGGTCAGTAATTTCTTCTAACAACCAGTTCTCCGAACTGCTTAGAATGTTAACAGCCGGTTCTAGCGAACAGGTGTGAACTGGTAGAATCCCACCCCGATCCCAAGTGTTCGTGCTGTCTACCTCAAGCCAATGCATAGATTTCTGAGTAGCTTGTTTGGCTCAGCCTGTACAATAAGATCCTCAACTGAAGCCCCAAAGTCAAAGCAGCCTATCATGAACACAGAATCTTTTTTCCCCTTTTTTACCTCGAGCCCAAAGAACAAATCTCACACTTTCTGTCTTGACCCCTTACAGCCAATGAAAATGCATCAAGAACAGCAGGAGCCAGCAGAGTCAGAGCCTGTCTATGAAGAGGTGGGCAGCTTTACAGACATGGATTTTCTGGAACCCACCCATTCCCTACTGCCTTGTGTGGATCAGGCTAAAAAACCAATTAGTTTTTCAGGTCAGTTGACATCCAGCATGCTGCCCCCTTGTTGGGTTCCCAGAGCATCTGGAATTGACTTAATAAAACCATGCTGCTTTGAGAGGACCTTTCAGATGGAATCAAATAAACAGAATCTCACTGATAGAATATCAGAACACAAAGTAATTCCAACTGTCTCTATAGATCAGCAGACTGGGCTGCCTCAAGCCCAGGTTGCCCTGGGTAAGAAAGTGGGCCAACATACTGCACTTCCAACCCTCCATCAGGAAAATCCAACTGAGGACAGTGAGACAAAGAAAAGCTTCCAAACTTGACTCACAAGACCTGATCATATATCTTCCAAAAGGAAAAAATAACAGATTCATATCACATTAGGAAAACAAGAATTTGTGTTGGAGAATGAGGCTTGTAAAGTAAAAGTGAGCTGAGCAGAAGGTCCCAATAATGACCCGGGGATCAGGGAGGGTAGTTACATCTGGGGCTACTGTAAGAATGAGGTAACTATAGCTAATTGTCCATCCTGAAAGTGCAGTATTAGAAATTCATTCTCATTTTCTCTTGCTTTTACACAGCTGTTTTTAATTCATAGTGTGGTGAGAGGTTGTGCTTTCATTTTTACATCTCTTTGATGATTATTTTCCCTTTTTGTTCTCTCCTCTGAACAACTTCCTGCTCACTGTTAGTCTCTATCCCCCATCTGAATATACTTTTCTTCTTTTCATGAGATACCATTACAGTCAAAAGGATAAGCATCCTACTCTTCCCTTACATTCATAAACTGTCAATCATCTCTGTACTTTGTGATTGTAAGGGAAGAGGAGAAAGAAGAATGAAGATAAAATTAAAATGGAAACTACATCTAGGTAGGCAGAACAGGACAACTTTTAGAAGCCATGTGTGGGAAAGGGGGAATGAAACATTTTGTTTTATTTTATTATTTTACTGTTAAATTTTATTTAAAAATAAAAATATTTGAAAATATTTTTCAATATTAATTATAAAATGTTCAATAGAAAATATAAAAGAACAACAAAATAAAACAAATTATACAAAAGCAAAAATTCAATTTTTAAAAATTCATTTTCCAGATTCACTACCCCAGAAGTTTCATGTAGCAGAAATAATTGAGCCCAAAACCTATCGTTAAGCAAGACAGTTGTTAAGTGAGTTTTGTCCCATGCTACGATCTTTCTTATCACAGTTGTTAAATGAATCACATGTAATCACAAGCAGTTGTTAAATTAGTAACACAGTTGTTAAGTCAATCTAGCTTCCCCGTTGATTGTCAGGTTGCAAAAGGTAATCACATGACCCTGGGACATGGCAACTGCCATAAATACATGCCAGTCGCCAAGCCTGTAAATTTTTATCATATGACCATGGGGCAATGGTTTTAAGTGTGAAAAACAATTATAAGTAACTTTTTTCAGTGCTGTTGTAACTTTATATGGTTACTAAACAAATAGTTGTAAGGACTACCTATATTAAAAATTGCTAATATGAATTAAAAGATAGAGATCAAATGAGATTAAAATTATCTTTCATTAAAGAACTATCCAATTGTATTTGGTGCTGTCTTAATTTTTCAACCAATACTATTTTCTACACCTTCAAATATAATTGTACTAAAAGAACAATGCAGTTTTCCAGTGTTTTTCAGTAATAATCCTGGTCACTAGAAACAAAAATTAATTTCTTCTATTGTCCTATTTTATTTTTTCTTTTAACAACCCCATAATCCTTTATTTGGGGTGGAATCAGGGGGACTGAATGGAGTTGAGCGTTTACTGGGTAGCCTTTCCTGATGCCTACACAGAGTTTGCAGCAGGCATTTTCTCTTTGTGCCCTATTGCAGTGGTCCCCAACCTTTTTTGTACCAGGGACCGGTTTCAAGCAGAAAATTTTTGCAAGGACCGGGGGAGAGAAGGAGGCTTGCTCTCTCGCTGCTCCACCATCCAAGGAAGAAACTGCTTCAAAGAAGCGGGGGCTTTTCCTGTCGCCGCAGCTATTCTGAAGCGCCCGTTTCACCCCACTCCCACCCGCCCGCAGCGCCCGCTTCAATCCACAGTGTCCCGTTCTGCCTGCCTGCCTGCCTGCCTTAGTTTCTGGTTGTTTGGGAGCAGCTTCGGCTGAGAATAATAACTATTCGCCTCTTTTACTCAGCCGAAGCTGTTCCGATTCAACCATTAACGAAGGCAGGCAGAACGGAGCACTGGGTTGAACCCAGCGCGGCGGCGGACGGGTGGGGGTGGGGGAAAAACGGGCGCTTCGGGGAAGCTGCGGCGACAGGAAAAGCCACCCCCCCCGGCTTCTTTGAAGCAGTTTCTTCCTGTGCTGGTGGAGGAGCGAGAGAGCGACTGAGAGAGCTGACCCAGAGAGAAGGACAGGCTTCGGTTGCTTCCTCCCTCCCCTTCTTTCATTTGTGTCCTTGATCCCCGATCCCAGCAGCATTCACCGAAGGTGAAGAAAGCCGCCATTTTTTTAAAAAAAAATTCTTTGCGGCCCGGTAGAGAGTGTTCCACGGCCCGGTACCGGTCCGCGGCCCGGTGGTTGAGGACCCCTGCCCTATTGAACTCTCAACCAGGGGTGGGATTCAACCGGTGTTACTACTGGTTCGATGACTATGTTTTGCGGGTGCACAGTGTTTGAAAAGCCACTTTTTTCCTGATTTTTCAACCTCAGCTGTGCCGCGCAAAGCAGCTGAGGTTGTAAAAGCAGGAAATAAAGGACAGGTAAGAGCCCGGCGGGCGGGTGGGCCAAACAGCAGCAAACACAGAACAGGTTCAGTGTCTGCTGCTCTTCAGAGCTACTGGTTCTATAGAACTGGGCAGAACTGGTAGCATCCCACCCCTGCTCTCAACCTTCCAAGTGAGCATCTTCACCTCTAGGCCATTACGGCATTCTTCATGATTTGACAGAACTGAACAATAAAGCTGTGCTAGCATTAATTGCCCAATATAGTAACATGTCTTCCCTTAAAAAAAAAAAAACTTTCAACCAAATGAATAAGTAAATGGCCATTGCTAACAGATGGGAATATGTATTAATTTAATGATCTTTTCCAACAAATTTAGAAAAATGTTTGCTTAGTATATTTGATGGCTATAATATAGCCTATAACTAATTATTGATAAATTTCCAAAGTCAGTTTAATAGTTACATCATGCACACTTCAAATCAAGTACAAATCCCAAGTCATTTCCTAACATTTTAAAGAGTTTAAAGACAATCCTTTGCATTCTATGTAAGTAGTAAGAGTAATACAAATTGTCTTTGATTTTAAGTGACATGGTATGCACTATTTTTACAACACTGCTTATGTTTTCTAATTGGGGTAAGCTCATGAGCTGAAGAAGAAAGGATTGAATTTATCTCATTTAAAATAGTTGAAATTTCAATTATACCATTCAGCAAACTATAATCAATAGAAGCTAACAGCCAAAGCTTGCGTCCTATAAAGTCTTCTATTGCCTCATTCCTTGAACAGTTTGTATTTATCCAGTGGAGGAAATATTGGGAATACATATTTTTTTTGGCCCTTGGAAAAGCCTACTTTAAGTGTTCTGCCAGGACTTTCCATGAGTCTGAAAGTCTGGGAAAGTCTGGGAAATTGTGTATTATGTATTTCTAATCCTAACTAAATTTTCCAGATACAGAAAAAAAAAGTTTGTAACCTTGCTTGTGTAAATCAATAAAATGTTTCTTTAAAATGTTTTTTCAGAAATAAAGATTTGTAAAATTCTTTTTATAAGAGAGAGACTTCTAACTGCTTCCAGAACATCTGAGTAACACTAGAAGAAGCTACAGGTGGCACTGTCTCATGTGCTTTGAATGAGGTTTTTAAAATGTATGCATCATACTGCCCTTGCCAAATTGGTCTAAATAATAACAAATGTGTCCAAACGCAGTTGAGCATGACCACCAGTCTGTTGAAGAGATGGAAGAGATGGAAGCCTCATTTGAGATCCAAAATGTGTAACTACTCTACTAGATGAGAGTAGCAATAAGGCTTATTTATTTATTTATTCATTTGTTTGTTTATTGTTTGTTTATTTATGTTTCTAATTATCCAATGCACTCAGATTCCAGATTTCCATTAAAAATTGTACTATTTTTTCTGTAAATAGTTGTACTTAAAAAAGACCAATAGGCTCACAGTTCTATGGTGGTGAGTTTAGTAAATGAAGAGGATATTATTTCAGAGAAAAGATTTCCTTTAATTTGTGAATTTAGCATTTACTCCAGAGGTGGTATTCAGCAGGTTCTGAGCAGTTCTGGAGAACTAATAGCGGAAATTTTGAGTAGTTCAGAGAACCGGCAAATGCTACCTCTGACTGGAGATTTTACAGTATCCTTCTCCTGCCATGCCCACCAAGCCATACCTACAGAAATGGTAGTAAAATTTTTTGAATCCCACTAAAACTGTGGACTGAAGAATTGCTATTCTTTAAAATGACCTCAAGATGCTTCTTTTGATTCATTTGTAGTCCATAGCCTAGGTGTTTAATTTTGTATAAAGCTGAGCTGATCCTGATGTCAATTAAAAAGATACTCTTTTGGTCTTTTTAGCTGCCAGAAAAAGGGAGTGGGGGAAAACAAGGCATTCTTGAAATGCCTAGATAATCACCTCAGTAGGGCCAAAGTTGTCGGAGCATAAGAAGGTTTATGGAGAGCATGATGAAGACGTATGTGTCCCATTGGAGAAGTCACATCCAAGGGCTGGGGGAAAGACCAGGGTCAAGGGAGAAATGTATGATGTGATTTAGTATTGGCTGCACCCAGCCACGTGCCAACATGGCAATTTCTAATAAACCAATTTACTTTTTCTGAGATGCGGCTTGAGACTTTTGATTTGAATGAAGGTGGATTTGTTAGAGCCCTGACAGCCAACCGATACTCTAAAAATTCAACATTCTGGGATACCTGACCCCCGGCCTCTTCAATTGCTTCCCGACACCTGGAATGCATGGAGATAGATTAAAATGGCAGAGGGGGGCCTCTCGGAAGAAAGCCTGCTAGAAGCAGCCCAGCTACAAAAAAGAAGCTGAGGATGTAATCACAAGTGAAGCTGAGAGGCCTGAGCAAATAAAGGAAACAAAACCTCCCACAGCTTTGGAAGGTGAGCTCCCCCAGCTTAAAAAAGAAGGAAGGGCCCTGAGTGAGCTGATAAGAGTGGAATGGATGTGGGACTGGGAACAAGACAGAGCCCCAAAGCTCCTGTCGGGATCCCTGGGGAGATCCATAGAGCAGCTAAGGAAGGAATTTGACCATCATGCTGCCCAAAACAGAGGGGACCTCCCACAGAGCCTTCTGATGTGAGGAGAAGTAGGCG
Organism: Notechis scutatus; assembly: GCF_049901735.1. NCBI lineage: Eukaryota > Metazoa > Chordata > Lepidosauria > Squamata > Elapidae > Notechis > Notechis scutatus. Next base: position 114,929,711 of record NC_142011.1, on the reverse strand, counting down.
AGATTACACCCTCCTCCTCTACCCAGCAGAAGAAGAAAGAGCTCACAGTGGCAACCAGTGCCTCCCACACGCAGCAGGTATCTCCTTCCTCCTTCTGCATGAACTAGAGCTAGGGAGGAAGGTCAGCCACCTCAAGCACAGATTTACAGAGTGCGAAAGGAAGAGGGCAGAGCAGAGCTCTATGAACTGCCCCTGATCAGGGGGAAACTTGATGGGGACCCAGACCAGCTAGCTCTATTCCTTGACTCAGCTAAGATCTACCTAGAATGTTATGGACACCTCTACCCCTCCCCTAGAGCCATGGTGAATGCCATTTCTGAGGGGCTGGAGATAAAAGCAAGAGGATGGCTAGCAACCCTCCACAAGAGAAGCCCGCCCCCCAAATGCATGACGCAGATGACTTCCTACGACTGCTAGAGGCCAGATTTCAGGAGGCAGAGGATGACCCATATGCAGAAGATGAACTCAGCAACCTAAAGCAGGGAGGGTGACCCATCAAGGAACACATCCGTGAATTCAGGAGAATTAGTGGGAAGCTACCCCTTTTGCCTGAATGGATGCTGTTTCATTTTTTCAGAACCAGCCTGGACCACCTCTGCTACATACGTGACTCTTGAGAAAGGCAAATCTTTCTGTGTTGTTTCCTTTTCCAAAGCAAGCAACTTTTCATTGCTGTCCTAGAGGCAGGAGCAGTGGATAGTTACAGTGTTAGTGCTGGCTGAATCAGAAGTAGCGTATCCACCCACCTGTCAACAGCCCTCATCAACTGTTTTTAAACTGAACTTGCAAGCTAGTGAGAAAATCTGCATCGGGCCCAGGAGCTTCCTGAGGTGGCAGGAGAGTCTCTGTAGATTAAATACCAACAGATTTATTTCATAGATCTAGCCATCTGTCCATTTCCCCCCTATTCTCATTCTTTTACTGCTTTCTTCAGAGCAAGTAGTTCATGTGTTCTATTTTTGAAAAGCAATAGATGTTGAACCATTATATTTTTCCATATTTACTGCATTTAAATGCGTTAGTATTATTTTGATTTCACACACACAAATATCATGTAGGATTTATATAATGGCTTTTTAATTAATATTTACAGAAGAGCATAATAGGAAAATTCTAAAGGATTTAGTTGATCCCCAAATTCAGATTCAAGTCTTTGCTCCTAGAAAGAAAAATCTATCCCAAATTTTCATGTGATCCTCCAAGGTTTTTTTACTGGGCACGGGTATCTGACATGTACACACGTTCAGACCTTTTGCGTTAAACACCACAATGAAAAAGCTCAAAGCAAGTTGCTACTTCACTATGTTATGGAAGTCAGGCTATGTTATTATCATTTGTGGAAACAAAAACAGTATTCTGTTTTCCTACCATTAGGTAGGAAAATGCCTATTTCTTTATTGCATTCCTAGAAAAAGTGTCCTTCCCCTCTGCTGAGACAGATTTGTATTCAATAAAGAAAATGCAGTTCCTCAGTCGCAAGATTTGTTTAATGCTTGGCAATGTGAGATACAACTCCATTGCTCCTGGGTATACAGCACTTACAAGTCAAATACTTCTTTAATAAAGACCTCAAAGTCACTGTGTTTCAAAGTTAAAATGGGCACAGGTATGCACACAATTCTAAATAATTTAGCTGTTGTCTTATCTGAGTCATTGCATATGCAAAGAACACAGAACCTTTTTATCCTATTCATCCCCCTACATGTCTGAGATCTCTTGGGATCTGGAGGATGTGTTTTGCCCTCTGAAAGAAACAAGTCAATGGTGCTTCAGAAATATGCCACCCAGAGCTGCTAGGGAAACCCTTGTGTGAGAGATGTATGCCAACTACCATGAACTAGAATAATTTGTTAGTTGCTTTTTCTATTGTTAACAGTAGAAGTCTATGAGACTGGAATTGTTGCAAGTACCCCATACTGAACTTCAGTATGATGAGTAGAATTCTTATCAGTGGAGACATGCTTATATATCATGCTCTCTTAAAAGACACATAATAGTAAAAGATTGACTTTAGCAAAGTTTTCAAGAGTACAGAGGGGCTTGGATTTCCACTAATGTTTGTTTATTCTAAACATGTTCCTATCCTTGTGATTATTGTTCTGCTTTTGCATGGAGAATGATTGTAATGGGAATATGGAATTTGCCAGCTTTACTGATGACAGTAGCATGTTCTTTTGGTGGTCTGACCATTCCAAGTAAAGAGTAGCTTTTCCAGCCAGGATTATTCTGCTTTGATGTTGCAACTTCATCCCTGCAAACCTGAGGTCCATTCCATGTGGATCTCTCTCCTTAGCAACTCATGCTAAGGAGCATGCAGTTCATAGGACCTGAAAGAACAAAGATGGTGAGTGTCAAAATGCCATTTTATTGGTGTCCCATTGCAAATCCATTCCCAGCAGGATTAAGCACTATTCTAGGCTTTCTACAAGCCTGATGCTGTAATCTTACCTGTTTGGTTTACTTTACTAATGCCCTTGACCTACCCATGGCAGGGTTTTGTCACTTATATAAATAGAAATTAAAAATTAGTCTCATCAGTTAATAGAATTTATTTAATTCTGTTTTCATAGAATAATCATGATGATGGTTAAAATAAGCCCTCATAGAGGATTATTTGAATCTTTATTGAAATTGGCCTATTCCCAGCATACTGAACAGAATAAAGAGGAACGTGTGCAGATTTCTAAGCTCAGCTTTCATTATGAGGTTTCAGTCTTTCCTGAATTATTTGTGTAAATCTTTAATTCATTTTAGCACATCTCATTTTCCTAGGGATTAGCCAAATCTTCTAGTTCCTGTGGCCAATTATAGACAAGACTTATATTAATCAACACCTATGTAAGTGAAGAGTTAAGATGGCTCTAGTATGCAACTATTATACAAGAATGCTTATGGCAGGAGCCTACAACCTCTGGGCTACAGATGACTGCATGCACACAGCACCATTTGCTTGAGTGGAGGTTGAGCACATGTGCACATGCAGTTCCCATTTGTGTGAGCAGCGGGCAAGTGGATGCATGCACACAGCTTGATTTGTGTGAGTGGTGGACGAGTGCACATGTCAACTCATAAAATATTTATATGGTCTTTTTAGAGTTGCCAACAGAAAGCGGGGGGGAAAGGGGTTTGAAAGAGCAGTGTGGCAGCTTGGAAATTGAAAGTGCATTCTATAAATAGTTTTTCAAAAATAGTAACTAGGTGACTGAAGTTTCTGCTGTGCAAATATCTAATGGGAGAACATGATTGATGACTCATGGCTATGGATGTGTCACATTGGAGAATATGAATTATGATACACCCAGGGGATGGGGGAAAACCAGGGTCAAGGGTGACAATGAATTATGTGTCTCAGAGTTGACTACACCCAGGCAGTGCCAGACATGTTAACTCCCAATAAATCCTTTTGAAGTTTTGGAAGTTTGGCTCGAGACTCATGATTTAATTGGGGTATCTGCCGGAATCCTGACAGCACACATGCACACAGCTCTATTTTTATTGTTAAAAACCTGGGCCAGGAGTTCAGCCAAGCAGTGGGACCCCAGGTAGCGGCCCCAGTTCTATTCAGAGAGAAAAAAGATGGATCTCTTCATCTCTGCATGGATTATCGTGCTCTGAAAGCGGTATGTATGGAAAATGTGTGTCTGATGAAGGACATGCTGGCCCACTTGGCAAAGGGGAAGGTTGTTTTTTTTTTTTTTTACTAAACTGGATTTATGAGAGGCATACTACCACATCAGGATCAGAGGAAAGGGATGAATGGAAGACCGCTTTTAATTGCCCACTTGGTTGCATTCAATTTAGGGTGCTTCCCTTTGGGCTACAGGGGGCACCCGTAGTCTTCATGCAGCTGATAAATGAGGTGCTGCATGAACACTTATATAAAGGAGTACTGGTCTACTTTGTGACATCTTAATCTACACTGAAATGAAGGCAGGGCATGTGAAGCGGGTTAGGGATGTTCTCAAGAAACTGTGTGCTGCTAAACTTTAAGCCAAACTTTCCAAGTGCAAATTCCATCAAGATAGATTACATGGGGTACTGGATCTCCCATGAGAGGACTGAAATGGACCCAGAGAAAGTCTGGGCAGTGTTAGAGTGGACTCTGCCTTGCACAAGGAAGCAACTACAGAGCTTCCTGGGATTTGTGAACTTTTACCAGCAAGCCATCCCCTCATTTGTTCAGATAACTCTCCTTATCACTAATCTTTTAAAAACTAAAGACAAGCCTAAACCTAGCCAACCATTAAAGTGGTCAAATGCCAAAGCCACATTTGAAAGGTCGCAGTGCCCCGAGAGTGAACTATTATCAAGTTAACATCTCAGAGTTTCTCAAAACACGTTTGCAGGTATTATTGGCTACCGAGGGACTGGGGGATTGGGTAGGGTTTGAAGAGGGAAAAATAGCTTGAGGCTTTGTACGGGCTTTTCAAATTCTGCCTGACTTCTCTGCGATCACTTTCTCTCAGTAAAAGTTTCTTTTTTAACTGCTACCTTTTCAAAAGTCATACTTTTCTCAGAAGATAGCTGAGACAGGTCCTTACAACATTACTTTTCAAGTTCATGAACCTGTGTCTAATGGAGGGACACTGTTCCATTTAAAATTTTGCAGACTGCACACTTGTTTCTTTAATAGGTTAAACTGCTCATTGTATTCTCAATCTACAATGACAATTTCAGCTTTGTTTTCTAGAATTTCAGTCTATAGAGTAACTTCCACTGCCTTACATATTTATGTAGCCTTTTCTGCCATTTGGGATCTGCTAAGACCTTTACACATCTTTAACAGTGTTATCCTTTATTTTAAAAAAATCTTTCAAATTATAGTTCAGTGTAAATTTTAAATCCTTCGTCCACATGAGTTCCCATTGTTTAAGCATTATATTATGCCAAAATTCTTTGCTCCTTGAATCATGTTTTGTTTCACATATTCATTCTCCAAATTCAATTTCAATAATAGTTTATAAACCTCGGCAATTGCATGTTCATCATTACCACACAATACAATTTCAAATTAATTTTTTCCAAGATCAGACCCATAGTTTTTTTTGTCTAGTTTAAATCTTTCAATATGTAAATCTATGACAGACAAATCCTTTTGACTCCAACTTTTCTTTAGATTTAAGAGTATATTCACTTTGATTGAAAGATATTATTTTTCCATACATCTATTCTTGGAAAAGAAACAAATGAGATACAAAGAAATAGAAGATTAAATCCTTTTCTCCTGCACTGTTGTGTCTATTTTTATTGAAGGACAACCGCAAGCTTTCACTGTGGAAATTACTGTGGGGACATAACTAATGGTTGGACTAATATTATTATATTAATCCTTGGATATAATCTTATATTTCCATTGGATAATCTTTCGCTTTTCTTTCTTCTTGTTTTTTTTCCTTTTTCTCTTTTTTACTCAATTTTTAAATTTTAATTTTTTTTTAAAAAAAAGGATTTTTAAACTTTTTATTTTGATCCTACATACTTATTTTTCCATAATATTTTTATATTCCATATTTTGTTTTCTGGATATAACACAGTTTTATTATTCTTGCTGTTTTTGGTATATCTACTTCTTTTTGGAAAGTACAATAAATGTGAATTGGATTAAGGTACAGAAGAACCTGAAGAATTTGGGAGAAAACTTTGCTGTGGATTATAAATTGCTTTTGATTTGCTGACTTGATTGGATCTTACATGACAGATTATAAAGAAGTTATAAAGAGACAACAAACACAATATCTCAAAATGAAGAAAGCAACAACATCTGCCCCATCTTCTGCCTCTTCCTCAACTACTTCAGGTCCTGCCAGACAAAGATCTCTGGACATTATGTTACAGCAAGAAAAGAGGGTTACAATGGAAGCCGAGATTAAAATGATTTTACAAGCTGTACAAGAACAAATAGGGAGATTGGAAGAGAAAGTAGGGAATGTAGAGGGGAAGGTAGCGAATGTAGAAGAAAAGGTAGAGAACATTCAGCAAATGATGGTGAAAAATGAGGAATGTATGGGAAAAATAGAAGAGAGCAGACATAATAGAAAAAGGAGAAGGAGAAATGGGCTGACACTAGCAGACCAAAATAAGGAGAAAAAAAATTTCTTGTTGGAAATGGATCGCACCAATTTAAGATTTCAAAATTGAGGAAGAAAAGGAGGAAAATTTAGCAGAAATAATGGCAGACTTGTTGGCAGGGACCTTGGAAGTGACAAAAGAAAAAGTAATGGTAGATATAGATGAAATATTTGGAGTACAGACCAGACACACTGAGGAACAAGTTACCAAGGGAGGTAACAAGTTAGATTCACAAAGCGACAAGAACATAAATATTACAGAAAGCAAGAGACGATACATTGAAATACAAGGGAAGGCGATAACAATTTTGAAGCAAATACCAAGAAGCATCAGAGATTTAAGGAGGGAATATCAATTCTTGACAAAATGTTTAATTAAAAGAGGGATTAATTTTAGATGGCTGACACCAGAGGGAATAATGGTGACATGGCATGAACAGAGACACAGGCTAGATTCAATAGAGAAAGCGGAGCAATTTTATGACCAGTATTTTAGAGATGAAGAGGGAGAGAGAGTGAGGGAAATAGAAGAAATCAAACAAAGAGAGGAAACTGTAGGAGAGAGAAGACAAAGAGGAGAGGAAAGAGAACAAGAAGAAAGAGTGATAAGAGAAGAAGTTAAACCGAAGGAAGCAAGGGAGATAAGAGCAACAAGAGCAATAAATGCTTATTATAAATAAGAAGCAATAAAATTGATGTCAATTAATATAAATGGACTGAATTCTGCAATAAAAAAACATTTTTAATAAATTAGCGAAACTAAAATCGGGTATAATTTGTTTACAAGAGGTACACATTAAAAACAACATGATAAAATATTGGACTATCCCCAAAATGGGAAATTATACATCTCCCTGGCACAACAAAGAGGAGTAGCACTATTTATTAAAGATACAATAAAAGCTAAACAAATATCTCAAGATAATGAAGGGAGGGTGCTAATGGTGGAAATAATGATTAATTATAAACAAACATTACTAGTGGCAATATATGCACCAGATGAGAATCAAGAAGAATTCTATGATAATTTACATAAGAAAGTAATGGAACTAGAATATGAAAGTATATGCATCCTAGGAGACTTTAATCCAATAATGGATGCTGAAATAGTGGATGCTGAAATATAAAACACAAAAGATAAACAAAAAGGACAGGAAAACATTAGGAACATGACCTAAGCTGATAAATAAGATAGAGGAATATGGAAAAGTGGCAGGACTGAAAATAAATAAGGGGAAAACTAAGGTACTGGTAAAAAATATGACAGAGAAACAAAAAATGAAGGGAGACTCAGCCAATCTCATTGAGTACATGTTGTACTCTGACAATAAAAGTTGATTTGATTTGAAAAGAGAGTTAATGGAGAGATTAGATATTCAGATTGCAAAGAAAGTAAAATATCTAGGGATCCAGTTAATGGCCAGATGTGGAACAATTAAGGAAGATAATTACTATAAATTAAAACAACAAATTAAGACAGACTTGGAAAAATGGGGTAATATGCAATTATCATTAATAGGAAGAATTGCAATGATTAAGATGAATATATTACCAAAAGTGTTGTATCTGTTTCAAACAATTCTGATAAAACTGGAGAAAAAAATACTTTGAAGATATTAACAAAATAGTATTGAAATATGTATGGCAAGGGAAGAAAGCAAGAAGTAACCTTAAAACGTTACAGGATGCAAGAACCAGAGAAGGGTTACCTAACTGGGAAATATATTATCAGGCCACAGTACTAACTTGGATGAAAGAATGGATTAAGTTAAGAAACACAAGGTTGTTGACACTGGAGGGACATGATTTGCAATTGAGTTGGCATGCATTTCTATGGTACAGGGGAAGTAAGATACATGGTTATTTTTGAAGATATTTTATTAGGAATGCTTTATTGTTAGTATGGGACAAACTAGAGAACAACATTATCTGAAAATTCCAATCTGGTTATAAACAATGGAAGTATATCGGTAAAATGGGAACTATTGTTAGATATAAGGATATATTGAATGAAAAGCGTGAACTCAAAACCAAACAAAAATTGAATGAACAAGGGGTTGATATACATTGGTACTCATATATGCAAATACAATCAAGATATGAAAAAGATGTTAAAGCTGAAGGTATCCACAATGAGTTGACAGAACTGGATAAAACATTAACAGGAACGGAGGACAGTTGATTTAAAAATTGTATTGTTATTTATTAGGTGTCAAACTAGAAGAAGAGCAAGTAAAGGAAACAATGATAGCATGGGCGAAAAACTTTGGGTACACTATAGAATTAGACAAATGTCAGAAGCTATGGGAAAGAAATTATAAATTAACAATATCGACAGCATACAAAGAAAATTTGTATAAGAAGTTTTATAGATCGCACTTTGCACAAGCAAAACTGGCAAAGATGTTTAAAGACAAATCAGCCAAATGCTGGAAGTGCCATCAGACACCTGGAACATATTTACCATATGTGGTAGACATGTGTGGAAGCCAAAAGATATTGGACAAAAATACCTACATGGTTGGAAAAAATTATAAACATATAGATTTGAAACCTGAAATATTTTTATTAGGAATGGTACCAGAAGGTCACAGCAAAGAAGAAACATACTTAATTATTCATGTATTAACAGCAGCTAGGATTGTATTTGCTCAGAACTGGAAAAGCGATAAAATACCAGCAGAGGGGAAAGTGATTGAGAAAATATTTGAATGTGCAGAAATGAATAGATTAACACTGGCAATTAAAGAAAAAGAAGAAACTGAATATTACATGGTATGGGATCTATTTCAGAGGTGGTATTCAGCAGGTTCTGACCAGTTCTGGAGAACCGGTAGCAGAAATTTTGAGTAGTTCGGAGATCTGGCAAATACCACCTCTGACTGGCCCCACCCCCATCTATTCTCTGCCTCCCAAATCCCAGTTGATTGGCTGGGCTTCTTTTGTTGCCCAACACAGGAGAACGGAGCTGGACAACAGGTTAGTGGGGTGGGGAGGGAATGGGATTTTGCAGTAAACTTCCCCCAGGAATGGGGAGGGAATGGGGATTTTGCAGTATTCTTCCCTTGCCACGCCCACCAAGCCATGCCCACCAAGCCATGCCACGCCCACCAAGCCACACCCACAGAACCGGTAGTACAAAAAATTGAATCCCACCACTGATCTATTTTATCAATGGTTGGAAAATAAAACAAGTTAAAATAGAGTAGATGAATATATAAAGAAATAAGATTGTAATAAAGATAACAGATATAAGAGATAATGACTTATAAAGAAAACATGATTATTGTTATATTGATAAGAAAAATACTAATTACAATTGTTAGTACAAGATATATGTACCCAGTCGACACACTGTCTGAATGAAAGATGGAATTACTGTAAGTATTTAAAAAAAAAAGTATACTTATTTGGCATTTCAATTTCCCTAAAGATATTGCCCTTATTTCACCATTTTCACAAGGGAATTTGTGCAACACTGTCCCAGCTCTTTCAATAGCCTCAGCACACTGTATACGTTTAGAACTGTTGCACTAATCAATATTTGATTCATATTTTTCGAATGGCTTTATATATTGAAAGAACAAAATTCGGATTGTGAATTTCTAGATGTACATAGGAGAAAACAAGAAAGAAATTAGAATACCTGATGCCTTATGCCATTTGCTGTACTGGGCACATTTCCAGTTTGGGTCCTATTGAAACTCGTTGTTTGTTGTCTGGTACTTCATAAGCTACGCTCTGATGGCCCACCTGTTCAGCATTGTTATCCTCCTCTAGCTCTTCTGATGAAAGGTCTTTGGGTCCTGAAGTGGAGTTAATCTCAGTTGCATAACTAACAGCAGAATTTATTGCTTCTTGTGAAAAACATGCCTTAGGGTATCCTCCCTCTGTTTCATTTATGGCTATATTTGTATTGGCTATTAAATTTAAATGAGTCTCTGACTGAGTTAAATCATCTGCAGTAGTCTCCTTTGGTGGTCTTTCAGAATCTGGCTGAGCTAATTTTCTTTCCTGTGCTCCATCTGTATGAACAATTCCATTCTGTGACCCAATCCATTGAAGTTTCTCATTGCTATTAGTCTTCTGATATGTATCAGCTACATCTGGCTTGTTCTCATTAAAAGATTCCTCCTGGGATCCATGGGAAGTGGGTTTTTTCTCAATATGGGTGACACGAAATCTGGGGGGGAAAAAGACAGATCACTCAGCATCAGCAAATTATTCAGAAAGAAGCTACATCATTTTTGTTGCCTGATGAAGATTGGATTTTAAGATCCAGAGACAGAATCTAAGTCTCAAAATATGATGGGTTTTGTTAGTCCCCTCCTTTTTGCTGAACTTGCAGAATAATTATTATTACATTCTTTCCCATGTTTTAATATTGATTTATTTTGACTTGAGCAGAAGTCAGGGAATGGGCTTCGTGTGGAAATTTACCTAATTGCTATCTATCCTTTCTATTTCTTAGCTTGTTCTCTAAATTTCCAAGGAATTTGCCAATTGGAACATTGAAATCTGAACATCTGAATACTCTTGCTGCATTGGAATGCTAAACATAGCTACTGATGCTTCTTCATTCCCATTTGTCTGTCTATGCTGTTTTTCAGTAGCACTTTCTCAAACATCTGCTCAATTCATGTATTATCTTTTATTTCAAACCTTGACCTTTTATTAATATAGCAAAGGTAAAGGTTCCCCTTGCACATACAGGCTAGTTGTTTATGGCCCTAGGGGTGGTGCTTATCTCTGTTACAAAACCAAAGACCCAGAGCTGTCCAAAGATGTCTCCGTAGTCATGTGGCCAGCATGACTAAATGCCGAAGGTTCACAGAACGCTGTTACCTTCCCACCAAAGTGGTCCCTATTTTTCTACTTGCATTTTTACATCTTCAAACTGCTAGGTTGGCAGAAGCTGGGATAAGTAACAGGAGCTCACTCTGTTATGCAGCACTGGAGATTCAAACTGCCAAACTGCCAACTTTTCTGATTGACAAGCTCAGCGTCTTAGACACTGAGCCACTGTGTCCCTATTCAAAATGCATTCATTTCCATCACTTGGAAAATTTAGTTGGAGTGACTAATACAGCAACTGTGGGAAAATGATCATGTAACGTCAGAGTTCTTAATTTTCAGCTGCTCAATGAAGTTAATGTTAACAAGGAAATAGTACGCTATTCAATTCCTATTTTAGTTCAGTTTTCATTAGAAAGAGATAAATTGAATTTTAGGGTGCTAGATGAACTAGCTGATGTACAAATCTTTTATGTATAATCTATCTGGCTGAAGAAGAGCAAATGTTATCACCATCTTTTCATCCTAAAGAAAATGAAAGAGAAGACCAAACAAACTGCAGACTGGTAAATCTTATGCTGAAATTTGGCAGAGAAGATTAAAACTTAGAAACCATCATAGATCTGCCAATAATAAATTTTCTAGAATAATCTTGCCTCACTTTTTGATTGGGTAACATCTTGAATAGGTTTTGGGAGTGTTGTAGACATATCGATATTAGCAAATCATCTGACAAGATCTTAATGACATACCATTCAGGCTGAATGGCAGGATAATTAAATATATACATAACTGCAAAATGCAAAATGCATAAACAGTGTTTGCCAGTGGTTCCTTATCACATTAGAGAGAGAGACTGTGTGGGGTTCCACAAAGAAAGGTTTTGAGTCCTTTTTTCCCTCAATTTTCTTATGAATGAATTTGAAGAATAGGGGCTATTAGGCTACCAAATTTGTAGATTACTCAATGTCAGGTTAGATACATAATATCTCAGAACACAGAAATAAAATTCAGTATGATATCGATATATTAGAAGAATGGGTGAAAGTGAAATAATGAAATAGAATGGTAAGGTCCCTACCTCACCAGCCTTCTCAAGAAAGTAGAATTATTGAAACAAACAGCATTTCAAAAGGAACCAAATAATCTATTTTGTCTTTGTGGAATTCGCATTTTGAGAGTTTAGAGTATAGTTTGGCGGCTCAGAGATTTTTCAGGACTGCCTGGACCAGCTTTATGTGCTCAGCTTTTGTTTCGATATATATCAGAATGTCATCAATATACACCAAAACACCATTATATGGGTGTTCATGCAGCACCTTATTTATCAGCTGCATGAACACTGCAGGGGCCCTTGGAGCCCAAATGGGAGCACATTAAACTGGAAACGTCCCAGTGGGCAGTTAACAGCTGTCTTCCATTCATCCCCCTCCCAAATCCTCACTTGGTAAAAGGCTTCCCACAAGTCCAGCTTAGAAAACATCTTGCCCTTTGAAAGGTGGGCCAGCATGAGGGGCAGGGGTACACATTTTCCATGCACACTGCATTTAGACCCCTGTCGTTGATATATTATTCTCTTTTCCCTTTCCTTTTTAAGTCTATATGAAAGCCATCTTCCCGGTTTATTTGCTTGCTCGAAAAAGGTTTGTTTGGCTGCTTTTAGGTTTTTCACCATTTCTTCACCATTTTCTAATATATTAAATTTATGTTTAACTAAGGACAGTTTTTCTCTAATTTTATTATTTTTGTGGTGTTTTTTGCAACTGAAATTCTAAATTTTTAATTTCTTCCTGCAAGGTATTATGTTGAGTCCACCTCTCTTTATTCTTTTTAGCTGTATAAGATATTATGATTCCGCATATGTAAGCCTTCATGGTGTCCCAAAGATTTTGTGTCAATGTATGTTGCCTAGTATTTTCATTAAAAAATAGTGCTAATTCTTCTTTAAGTTTCAGAATAAATTCTTTATCTTTTAATATTTGTGTATTTAAAATCCATCTTTGTCTTATTTTTTTTCCAACCTCTCCAAGTTATTTTAAGCAGATTGTGGTCTGCCCAAGTGTTTGGTAGTATTTCTATGTCCTCCACTTCTCTTCCTATTTCTCCGTCCATCCAGGCCATGTCAACGTGGGACCATGATTGATGTGGATTAGAATAAAAAGTAAATTATCTTTTATCTGGATTCAGTTGTCTCCAAACATCTAATAGGTTGAGTTCTGAAATCATTTCAAAACCTGTTCTTGGTAATAGTCTACTTCCCCCCCCCAATTTTCTTTTCATTACTGCAGTCTTTTTTGTAATCTACTATTGCATTATAATCTCCTATGATGCATATATTTCTTGGTTCCAATTCAATAATTTTATTGTGTAATTTTTCATAAAACTCTTGTTGATTTTCATTGAGTGCATACATTACTACTAACAAAACTGGTTTTGAGCTATCCACACTTAGATCATCAATATTCTTCCTTTGGGATCCACAAAAATTAACTTCAATTTTATTTCCTCGTTAACATATACCGCTATTCTTTTTTTTTCTGTCTGCTGAAACTGTATATAATTTTCTTAATCTAAATTTTAATCTAAAATTTAGATTAAGAATTTTTTTCTAAATTTCTCTAAATTTCTCAGTCAATATTTCATTTTTGTCTAGCTGTAATGTTTCTGCTAGAATTTTGGCCATCACTAGTTCTAAATTTTCTTCCTTTGTTTCCACAACATTCTGGAACCTAAGGTACGAAGCTGCACAGTTCATCTCTAAGTGGATAAGAGGGTCTTCCATTTCTTTGTTTATTGTTTTCATTTTTTGATCAACCAATTCTATTTTTTTCTGTTTGTTCTGTTCATTTTTCCACATTTTTTATTGTACGTTCATTTTTTCTAATGCTCGCTGTATTGAGCCAACTTTTTCATCTAATTTGAATATATCAGATTTCATTTCACTTTTTAATTTCCCCATTTCTTTAATTTCATTTATTTCAGCTTTCATTTCGCTATGGTTTTTCATCATTGTTTCCTGAAGCTTTATCGTTTCTTGTATCATTAATAGCGTAGTTTGTATATTTGGGTTATTTGGAGCTGTGCTCTGCTTCTCTGTTGTGAGCATCCCTTCAATCATTTTTTGTGTTAAGGGTGAAGCGGCTGCCATTGAGAGTGTTGACATAGGTGTTGTCTTTTTTCTGGCTTTCACCATCGTAATGGTGATGCTCATCATTTCTTTTAATATTTCACTCTGTTTCTCTAAAATACTATATATGTTGTCCCAAATCAACATTCACCAGAATTTTAGAATCATACCCCAAGTTTATCCTTTTCTGGATTTCTATATGTTCATTCCTAAATTTAAGATTTCTATTTTAGTATATCCTATTATAAAATCAATTAATTATCAATATTATTTACAGTACACCTCACTTCTATCTTTTAATCAAGCAGAATTAATTTATATCCTTCTAATCACTTAAATTAAAAGTGTTGTATAGCTGTATATTATAACTCTTATGGGTCACACTTTTTCTATATAAGATCCTTAACAACCCTATAGGATTTTAAATTAATTAATAAAGTCTTCACTTAATATCTATAACAAAGTCTTAGAAGATATATGGATTATATATAATATATATTATAAGACACTTACTCAAATCATCACTGTTGTTTCCAATTCATCAACACATCCCCCCTTACTTCTATTTTAAATTAGAAAATATATATGACTATATAAATATATAGATATAAATATAAGATATAAAGATATAAATATAATATGGACTAATGGAAAAAATTACTTTCTAGATCTCTAATCATAAGTTACTAATTTTATCAATCTCTAAGTTTTATAAAAAAAAATATAAATATAAATATGTTTCTAAAATTGTATAAATAAGCATTAATTCATTAATTCAACTACAATCAAGCAAAAAGCTAATAATCCAATAATTCAGCAGGTATTTCATCCCTCAAAATTGCTTTTCACAAATCAATTCTCTTATCTTGAAAGCAAAATTGCTGAGTAATAACTGTTCTCCTCAATGGACACCAATCGCCTCTGTTACTTCAGCCACTTCCTCTTCTGTTTTTCTCTATCACTGTCACTGTCCAGTATAAGAGCCTAGCAACTGTCTTTTATTTCAACCAAATCCAGCTCTCTTTTTAAATCTAGGAGTCTTTAAAGATCTTCAATATTTTTCCTTTCTTTGTTCGTCTCAATTCTCAAAACTCAGTCCCTTGGGCAAATCCTCCGCTCCCTCACCACTGCCCATTCACCACTTTTTGGGAACTCCAATCAGCTTTCTCCTGCCTCTCTCACTCTCCGCAAATTATGAACCTTCTTTTGAAGCAATCCCTGTTTGTTGCACACAATCTTTGCACCACCAAGTCCAGTCAATGCCATAATCTGTTATTTTAAAGTTTGCTTCCTTCTTTCAGCTGGGCTATCAAGACTTCAGGGCCGCCATTCAGAGATGACAGCCTCTTGTGCATTAGGTTCCAAGGGTTTCTCTTTGTCGCAGGGGCAGTCTCCCTTCGCTGCTGTTCTCCTGGAGTGAGAAACTTTTACTTTTAATTAGATGAAAGCTGTGGGAACCTTTAGTCAGTTTTCACCAGTTGTGTGTCAATTAGGGCAATCGCTGGAATCCTGACATTGTGCCAATATGAAGTATGCAATAACCTGTCTACCGTTCTGTTTTCTATGGGTGCATTACTTGGAACGCTGACACTGGTCTTTTCTTTTGACCTCTGAATTAAGCACTGGGCTTATTTTCAGGGAAACACAATTTCAGGGTGATCAGCCTGGCTAGGTGTCCCCCCAGCACACACACAAGAGCCAGCAAGCACACGAGGAACAACAGCATTCAGCAGCAGCTGCAGTCCGCCAATCACTTGGTCGGTGCACTCTGGGGCTGTGCAGAGTGAAAGCACAGAGTGGAAAGCAGGCAATCCTGAAACACCATGTGAGCTGCAGGGAAGCCAAGAGACATAAAGATGAGCCTCTCGTGGCCCCCGGCCACCGCTCAGCTTGTTGAATGATTGTTTCTCGTTCCAGAACATGATTCTCACCTGAGGGGGGAAGCCTGACAGCTTGGAAGCCATTTTTCTTTGAGGCTTCTGGGCTGTCACATTCAGTGCCTGGGAATTTGGGAGGAGGATTTCAAGGAACGGTGGAAGATTAGCCACAACAACATTCCTTTTTCAGAAAGTCAGGTTTGAGTTTTCCTCAGATGTGCCAATATGACATCTCTAATAAAATGGATCTTTGAGAAGATGACAGTGTCGGAGTCTTTTAATTTGGAGGTTGTTACTTGGAACACTGACATTAACCCAAATTCCTAAATCTTTAACCAACTCCCAGGGAACAGGGGGCTGTCCGGGGTCCTGAGCCCTGAACGCCAACCTGCTAACTGGGTGGTGTGAAGACTCAGGGAAGATAGAAGAGAAGGCAACAGTTGAGGAATGACCCATAGGGATTGACACAGAGTCCCTCAGCAAGACCCTGTACTCTCCCTCTGAAGAAATGGTGTGAGCAATTGAAGCTGATAAGGCGGAACAGTGACAAGGCACCTGACCCAAGGAGCCAGAGTCCTGGAAACTTGGTCAGGTTGACCCAACTCCAGAGATTGGAACCAAGATGAGGCCACCTGAACACTGACCAGGGACCAATCCGATGAGTTCAACCCAAGGTCCTGAGTCAAGGTCAGGCGTTTGGGGTCTGACAATTCCTGGGATTGGAGCCTGCTGCCTCCCTTGCCAGTCATTGACAGGTCTCCCGGAATGATTTGAACATCTTGAGGTGGGCAGTTACTCCCTGCGAGCCCAGGTTGGCCAGCTGAGGTGGTTCCTGACTCAACCTATGTTCACATTCCTGGACCCAAGGTCAGCAAGTGGTTATAGTGCAGTGATGGCATCCTTCTATTCAACCAGAAGAACCATCCCTGTACAGCCAGCCCAACCTGCTGGAGATGGACAGTAGCTGCTGCCAGCGATCAGAAGTCTGCAGAGGCCAGCCCCCCCTCGCCAGCCACTTTAAGCTACCACCAGCAGAGTATATTCTCCCTAGCTGGGCCTTTTATCCAGGCTAGGGGTGGGTTCAATACCAATGGATGCTAGCACCACCAGCTCCTGCCCCACAATCATCTCCTGCCCCACAGCCAACTCCAGCCAGCAGCCAGCTCCAGCCCAGCAGCCAGAAGAACGTGGCCATCAATAGTCTTCACGAGCAGAGGAGGATCTAGCGGACAATGAGGGAGCTGCAAACGCCACATCCATAAAGTTCATTTTGGTCCCAGAGTCCACCAAGTTGTGAGCCAGAATCCTCTGTGGACTAGTGGACAGGAATACTCGGGCTGACAGGATCAAGTGCTGGGGTGGTCCGGGGGGCCACATTCACTGGGCAAGACTCGGTGTTGGTGCACACCTGATCCAAGATTTCCCCTAGATCGGGCTCAAGGCGTTTCCCGATAGGAGTTTCTGTGACTGTGGGGTAGGCCCAGTGGCTGATGCCCCTTGTCGTTTCTTAGGGCAAGATGCAGCCATATGCCCAGGTTCCTCGCAATAGAAACACACACACCCCTGAGTGCTGTCTGTTTTTCTCAGTTACTGATAAATGGGGTTTGGCTGCACCTAATTCCATGGGCTCCTCCAGTGGAGCTGGGGTCTTGCACACAGCTGGGACCACCCGGTTCTCCCGGGAGGCATGGCAATTTTCCCATCTCTGCAACTGAGCATCAATCCAAAGGCAAAGAAGGACCAGCTCATTGAGGGTCGGAGAAACATCGACCCAGACCAATTCATCCTGCAACTCCTCTGTCCACCCATCTTGGAATGCGTCCATGAGAGCAGCTTTGTTTGAGGCTGAATCTTGGCTAAGCAGCCAAAACTCCCTGATATACTCCTGCAGAGAGCGCCGACCCTGCTTCAGGGTCTTCAGACATCAGGTAGCGGTCTGTGTCTTAATGGGGTCCTGATCTATCAACCTGAGGTGTCACAAAGCCCCCTGAAATCATCCAGCAAAGGACTAGCCTGGACTAGCAGTAGTGTGGCCCAGCGAGCCGCAGAGCCGGAGAGAAGGCTAATCATGAACCCCACTTTATCCCAGTCAGCGGGGAACTCTTCCGCTCTCAGGCTGATAAATAGCTGGCATTGTCCCAAGAAAGCAGGAAACATAGCTTGGTTGCTATCAAATTTATCAGGCACAGCCACCCGGCATTTCCTCCAGGGAGGAGGTACAGCAGCGTAAGCTTGGAGCTGAGCCACCTAGGTTGCCAGCAGAGCCACCTGTTGATTAAGCTGAGCGTTCTCCACATGAAGCTGCTCCATCTTAATAGAGGTTTGTTTTTTGGAGGCAGGAAACAAACTGTTCTGTCCTAGACCTCACCAAAAAGCACTCAGTCAATTTTGAGTCCCTGCAAAAATGTCTTTATTTACAATTAATGTGAAATATTTCATTCACAGTCAGCCAACAGCTTGGCAAACAGTCTTGCGAAAGTAGACTAATTATCTCAGACCTTATCAATCCTGGAAATCTGCCCGGTAAATAGTTCCACACTCTCTGTTGGGAAGGGCCATTCACCATCCACCTATGGCCTTGCTCCCACGTCAACCCTGAGTTCTTAATTGTTCCTTTCTTTTAGCAGCTCTGCACGTCGGCAGGCTGGGAACTGGTTCCAACTGCTCCCCAGCCTCAATTCTATCTGAGCCCGAAGGCAGCTGATGACTGCCAGCCTGCCCTGGCCCCATCTCTGCCTCAGATGCAGATCCCTTGTCCAAGCCTTCCTCAGCCTCCAAGACTGGCCCAGGTTCCTCCGCAATCTCTTCACTACTATCCAACTGCTGCCAGCTCCACCAGCCGCTGGCGGGCCACAAGAGCCACAAAACTCTAAGAACTTGTTAGCTGATGCTGTGTCAAGGAAACCCAATGTGACAGCCGGTGAGAGGACATCGCCCACGCCATGGTCCCTAACACACAAAGTGCAGCTCAAGCCACCACTAGGAGTCAAGCCAGATGCCAAACTGTCCCTCTTGAAGAAGAGCTAGCAACAGACCTTAAAGCAGCACTACTAACCAACCCATGGTTCATGGAAAACTGATACACTCTAACCATGAGAGAGGGGTTGGCATGGAAAGGATCCAAGCTCTATGTACCCAACAGTTTAAGGCTGATGGTACTAGAGCGGAGTCATGACTGTTGTCTGGCTGGCTACTTTGGATTCCTAAAGACTCTTCACTTGGCTCGGAGGCAGTTTTGGTGGCCAAAAATGAAAGCAGATGTAGAGGACTATGTAAAAAGTTGTGCCACTTGTGCCACTATGAGATTGAGGCCAAGCCTCCCGGTCTCCTCCAACAAGTGGCCGAAACCTGTTGTCCCTAGGAAGAGATTGCAATGGACTTATAGTGGAGCTTTCTAAAAGTGGGGGACACAAAGTAATTTGGACTGTAATTGATTTATTTTCTAAGCAAGCCCGTTTTGCTGCTTGCTCTGGACTGCCCTCAGCCAAAAAACTAGCCAAGATGTTTGTTAAACAAATATACAGGCTGAATGGAGTACCGTGATGAATAATTTTGGACAGAGGGATTCAGTTCACCACCACGTTCTGGAGGGAGTTCTTGAAGTCCATTGGATCTTCCCAAGGACTTAACTCGTCTTTCCATCCAACTACAAGCAGGGCTGCGGAACATGTGAATGCCCTGGTGCAACAATACATCAAATGTTATGTAAATTACCAGCAAGAAAATTGGGTGGATTTACTGCCGTTTGCAGAAGGGGCTTATAACAATGCAATGCACAGTAGCACTGGTTTAACCCCTTTTCAGGTCATCAATAGCATGGAATTTGTTCCTATGCCAGAACTGCCAAGGGAACAACCCATCTCCATGTCATTAACTGAATGGATGGAGTCATTAAAGAAGAGTTGGGAAAATACCAAAAAAGCGCTAGCGGAAGCAGCAGAAGCATATAAAAAGCAAGCTGATCGGTATTGATTGCTCCAACTCTCTTTTCGGGTGAGAGATCAAGTTTATCTATCAACCAAATACATTAGACTAAAATTACCTAGTAAGAAATTAGGATCTAAATTTTTAGGACCTTTTCCTATAGTGAAAGTGATTAATCCGGTGACTGTACAATTAAGTCTCCCTCGAATATTAGGGAAAATATATCCAGTCTTTTTATTTTTATTTATTTATTTTGATCAATCGCTTACAAGATAATAGGTATAAGTATATACATAGTTATGAATACATGAAAAGGGTACATATAAGAAAAATAAAAGAAACAATAGGACAGGGACGGTAGGCACATTGGTGCACTTATGCACGCCCCCTACAGACCTCTTAGGAAAGAGATGAGGTCAATAGTAGACAGTCTAAGGTTAAAGTTTTTGAGGTTTGGGTAAGAAACCACAGAGTCAGGTAAAGTATTCCAGACATTGACCACTCTGTTGCTGAAGTCGTATTTCCTGCAATCAAGTTTGGTACAGTTAACCTTGAGTTTGTATCTATTGTGTGCTCTTGTGTTGTTATGGTTGAAACTGAAGTATTCATTGACAGGAAAGTCATTGCAATGTATAATTTTATATACCATACTTAGATCAGACTGAAGAAGGCGTAATTCAAGGTTTTCTAGGTCTAGAATTTCAAGTCTGGTGGCATAAGGTATTCTACAACAAATAGAGGAGTGGAGAACTCTTCTTGTGAAATATTTCTGGACTTTCTCAACTGTGCTAATATCAGATACATAATGTGGGTTACAGACTGATGAGCTGTATTCGAGTATTGGTCTAGCAAATGTTTTGTATGCTCTAGTTAGTAGTGTGATATTACCAGAGAAAAAGCTATGTGGCATTAACAACTCTTAATGCCTTTTTGGCTATTGTAGTTACAGTGGGCTCTAGCACTTAGATCATTAGAGATGAGTATTCCAAGGTCCTTTACAGAATATGGATCATCAACAAGGTCTTGACTATTCAGCTTGTATTTTATTTTCTGATTTTTTTTGCCAATATGTAAGATAGAGCATTTATTTGTTGAGATTTGAAGTTGCCATTTGATTGACCATTCTGATACATAGTCAAGATCTTTTTGAGGGGTAGCAGTATTGTCTGTGGTATTGAACAGCTTTACATCATCAGTGAAGAGAATGCAGTTGCTCTTAATGTGATCACAGAGGTCATTTATGTAGAGTATGAAGAGTGTTGGTCCTAGAACACTGCCTTGGGGACACCACTATGGACAGGTACAGAATTTGATAGGACAGTCCCAATTTTGACCATTTGTTGTCTGTTTGACAGGAATGCTTCTATCCAGTTATGCAGTTGTCCAGAGATACCATAAGATTTTAGTTTTAGGAGTAGTTTGTCATGTACCACTGAATCAAAGGCTTTACAGAAGTCTATGTAGATTGCGTCTATTGTTTTGCCCTGATCTAGTTGTGTAGTCCATATGTTTTTGCAGTGTAAGAGTTGCAGATTACAGGATAGTTTTTTTCTGAAACCAAATTGTTTATCAGAGAGTAGGTTGTTTGTCTCTAAGTGGAGGATAATGGATTGGTTAATAATTGATTCCATGACTTTACAGATGACGCAGCATAAGGAGATTGGTCTGTAATTTTCAACTAGGCTGGGGTCTCCCTTTTTGAAGATGGGGATGACCGTAGCTTGTGACCATAGGTTAGGCAAGGAGCTGGTCCTGAAAGATTTTTCAAAGATTATGCTTAGAGGTTCGGTTATGGCAGTGGATAGCTTTTTTAAGAAGTAGGCACATATTCCGTCCGGTCCAATAGATGGAGATGGTTTTAGATTGCGTAGTGCTTTTTCAACATTGTCTTCTGTAAAATCGATATGTATTAGATCATTGTAATTGTCTGTGATTTGGCTAGGAAATACTAGGCATGATCCATTGCTGTTTACAAATACTGAGCCAAAGAATGTGTTAAAGAGGTTGGCTTTAATGGTGTCGTCGTTGCAGTCTTTACCATTAGGTCCTATCAGGGGTGGGATGGACCTTGAGTCTTTTAGTTTGTTGTTTACAAAATTGTAAAAAGCGCGGGTGGAATTGGTGCGTAGAAGGTTTTCCTCTTGTTTAATGTGGTAATTGGTGCATTCAGTCTTTATCTGGTGGCATAAATTTTTGTATCGGCTTTTGAAGTTGGCAATGTGACCAGATTTGTGTTCCGCCAGAGTGATCTCTTTTTGGATTGAAGTTTCCTTATTGTTATGGGTAATCCGTTTTTTTCTGGGTTTTGGAGTTGTTATTGGTACATACATACAGTTTGATGACTCTTTTGACTTCAAGTAAAAATATGTTGTAATGGTCTTCAACAGTATTGCATCCAGTGAATAGAGATTGCCAATCAAGGGATGAGAGATCGTTGTCTATAAGATCATAGTTGCCTTTTTTGAAGTTATAATTGGGGATTATGTCGTTGTGATGATTTTAGTCTTCCATAGTAGTAAAACTGGCTGTCAGCAAGGCCACAGCCAGCAGCACCTCCCAAACCGATTGTGGTACAAGATGAAACCCATTATGAAGTGAAAAAAAATTTAGATTCTAAATTGTACAGAGGCAGATTACAGTATCTGGTTCATTGGAAGGGGTACCCTTTGTCAGAAGCTACTTGGGTTAAAAGCTGAGATGTCAAAGTGGGTGCCCCAGTAAAGCAATTCCATTATAAATTCCCAGACAAGCCAATGGGTCCTCTGGGGGAGGGGAGGAGAGATGGTTATTGCTTGCTGACTGAACTAACCCCCTGATTGTTTCTCATTCCAGGACATGATTCTCACATGAGGGGGGGAAGCCTGTCAGCTTGGAAGCCATTTTTCTTTGAGGCTTCTGGGTTGCCACATTTCAGTGTCTGGGAATTTGGAAGGGGGATTTCAAGAAGTGGTGGAAGATTAGCCACAACAGCATTCCTTTCTCAGAAAGTCAAGGACCTGTTACTCTGCACCTGGAAAGGAGTGCCTGGAGATAATCTCCAGTTGGAACAAAGTAATGATTGGACCATGTGATGAACTACTGGGTACAGGGTTTGGATTTTGGATTCTCTTTGGGCTAGGGAAAACCCAGAAATCTCTGGTTTGGGTTTTCCTTCAGATATGCCAATATGACATCTCTAATAAAACGAATCTCTGAGAAGAGTCTTGGAGACTTTTAATTTGGAGGTTGTTACTTGGAACACTGACATTAGTGACTTTATCAAAGAATGAAATAAGATTGGTTTGGCATGATCTGTTTTTAACAAACCCATGCTGGTTGCTAGTTATGACTTTATTTGCTTCTAGTTGTTTGCAGATCTGTTTTTTGATTATCTTTTCCAGGATCTTCCCAGGTATTGATGTTAGACTGATTGGTCTGTAGTTTCCTGATCTGGTTTTTCCCCCCTTTCTTGAAGATTGAAACCTTTTCCATCTTTTTTCCCAATATGGAAACCTTTTTCATGGAAACCACATTAGTCCTTTTCCAAGCCTCAGGATTTTTCCTGGAGAAATCTTCGAGTCCAAATTCCTGCCCAAGGCAGGAGACCTTATACACATCTCAGACAAATGGCTGTCCATTTTTTTTTTCTTAAAAACCTCCAGCAATGGAGCACCCACAACCCTTGGAAGCAAGCTGTCAGTAAATTTCCCCTTAACTCCAATTGGATGTTTCTTTAATGAGCTTCCACTCATTGAGTTCCTTTAATTTTCTGACAAGATTTCAAAATTGGTTTGCCATTGACTCCTTCCTAGGGCTGAAAAAGAGTGACTTTGTGCCTAAGATAGGACTAAAACACACAGTCTCCCAATTTCTAGTCTTAATTACTATATCAAACTGGCTTTCTTATGCCTTAGAACCTGATACTATTACTCTGCTTGTATTTCATTAGATACTTATTGTGAGTTAATTCAAAACTCTTCTATATAAAGCAAACTAACACCTACCTGCCAACTGAAAATACTGTTGTTTCTCCAGGGTGCATCTTGCTTTTGCTCTCTTTTGACCGGCCCTGACGATGTATGGGAGGTCTCTTTTTCTTGCTGCAATGAATGCAAGGTGCTTGTGCGGAACCTAAGTGCACTGTGTGATGATGAGGAATGCCACCATCTTGGCTGCTGCGATGTGGACATAGAGCACTGGAGAAAATAAAAGACAAAAGCAATCAGTTGGGCCATGTTATATCAGAAATATAACAAAACCCAAAACGTAACTAAAAGTCCTTTAATGCCTTCAACTTGGCTTCACTGTTTAATTGTTCACAGTGGAGGAGTAAACTATTTTCAAAATAACATTCCAAAGGAAGGAAACACAGTTCAAATTCAGAGAGCCGATAACGAACCAAAAACCAAAAACCAACTGCACTGAATAAAGTTCCACAATAGACCAGGATAGATAATTGCCAACTTCAGCGAGATAACCAGGGACAGTCCCTCTCTCTCCCCGCCACCACAATATTTGCTCCATAAGATGCACAGACATTTCCACCCACTTTGGGAGGGGGGGAAGTGCGTTTCATAGACTGAAAAATATGGCATAACATGGAGCCAACACAGAGAAACCTGCACAGGAAGGCAAAATCAGACTTCCACTTAGACTATTTTCAAATTCATGGATACTAAGATATAATCCATGAAACTCAATTCTCTACAAAGTACATCTACTGAGGCCCAAATGAAATAAATAGGAGCTGTACAAGAACATTACACAATTGCTATGCAGCTTTGAAAAGGAAAGCTTCAGGCAACAAAAACATCCTGCACCAACACAATTAACTAGGGCCAACTGAGCCTGACATTCTGTTCTGGCTTTTTATCCTATCTCTAAAAGATGGGCTGCAATATGTTTAACCCACTCTGAGAGACATCTAGCCTAGTCATTCCAATAGAGTGAAAACTACATACATGCATTCAATATGCAGCTGTTCTTACCACTCTTCTCTATCCTAGTAGACCCCATAGGATATGTTCAGGGAGACCTCTCACCCAACCACATTCTTTCTCTGCCTCCTGATTTGAAACAATCAGGAAGAAAATCCTCAATTAGCACTAGTAGCATTTTGGGGGGATTGCAAGACAGATGGCTGGGGAGAGTTTTTAAACTTCCCACCCTATGGCCAGTAATCTCCATTACACTTATGTTAGGTTGAAAATGAATAGTAAGGCAGAATGTATGTCACACACATACATATCTATATACACTCACTATATCATGTGATTTAGTCCTGAGCATGACTGAGGGAAGGAAGAAGAAAACACAAGAGATTCTCAAGTGGTGAGGGTACCAATTTGAACCTATATGCTCATCTCACCTGGGTACAGGCACTGGCAGTGGGAGATCAGCATCGCTTTCTCCCAGCATTTCTTTTAGAACTTCAACATTTGCTAAAAAGGGAAGAAAGTAAAAACATGTCAAAACGCCTTATTGAAATATTACTGCTACGGTTTTACTTAACTAAGCCAAAGTTATGCCTACCTTCATTTTGAATGATACATTTCACAATTTTTTCTACAGTATCCTCATTCAGATCTTCTTCTTCATCTGAAAGAAAAAGAAATACAGAAGTGAAAAAGGAGTAATTGTGACTCCAGTAATTAGAGTGAGCATCTAAGAATCCTGAAAACTCGCAAATACTGTGTGTTACAAACCTTTAATTATTTTTGTTTTGTCTTTTTCTTTCAATGTGGCCCCTCCTCCAACACCACACTTCTGTTTGTTATTTCCATTGTGCAATTTTGAAATTGTAGGTAATACTTTTAATACCTACAATACCTTTAATACCTTTAATACTTAATCTTCTGAATTACAGATGCTTATTATTTATCTTTCCTGATAGAACAATTGATCATGACATGAGAACAATTGGTTGTTATTTGCAACAAAAAATTGAATGAATAATGAATGAATGTTAATTATGGTTGCAAAAAAAAGTCAGTTGTAAGGCTGATTTACAAAGAAACTATTTAATGAAGGACACCAAACCAAAAATATAGAAAAACCTTTAGCAAGGAAAGATCTCAATAGTAATTTTTAATTTCTATGTTGATGAATGCAGTTTACTTTGAAAAAGCATATAAAACATGAAAGTAGGATGACTTTGCAACAGGACAATACCATTTCAGTTCTCCTGAAAATTGGTTCTTCTACACTGTCCATTGAATGATATAAAATGCTGAACCATATTCTTCTACATTTAATCATACATTGTTATTATAACATAATTAGAAGAGAATGAGCTGGAAGGGACCTTGGAGGTCTTCTAATCCATCCCCCTGCTCAAGCAGGAGAACCTATACCATTTCAGATAAATGATTGTTTACACCAGGGGAGTCAAACTCGATTCCATTAAGGGCCGCATCAGGATTGTGTTTGACCTCAGGGGGGACTGGGTAGGCATGGCCAGGGTGGGGGTGTCCAGCAACATCACTCATATGATCAAATGTTACCTTTGCTAGTAGTTTGTTTTGCTAGCACTCTGCCAGCAAAAATGGAGCCTGGGAGGGCCACGCAAGTTCAATTTTCACTGTCAGAGGATTGCAGGAGGCTGTTGCAGCCAAGAACAGAGCCCGGGTGGGACTCATTTTTATTGGCAGAGGCACTGCGGGCCTGTCCTTTGCTGTTTCCAGGGTGGCCCCACAGGTCAGATCTAAGCACCCCTCAGGCTGGATCCAGTCTGCGAGCCTTGAGTTTGATACTCCTAGTCTAGACTCCTCTTTTAAAAATCCAGTGATGGAGCACCCATGATTTCTGGAGGCAAGTTGTTCCACTGGTTAATTGTTCTCACTGTTAGGAAGTTTGTTCTTAATTCCAAGTTGCTTATCTCTTTGATTAGTTTCCAACCAGTTTCTTGTCCTGCCCACAAGTGCTTTGGAGAATAATTTGATAACCCCCTTTTTGTGACAGCCCCTCAAATACTGGAATACTCCTGTCATGACACCCCTAATACTTCTTTTCTTTAAACTAGCCAAATCCAAATCCATTCTTCATGTTTTATATGTTTCATATATTTTAGTCTCCAGGCATTTGATCATCTTAGTTGCTCTTCGCTAAACTTTTTCCAAAGATTCAACATCTTTTTTGTAGTATGGTGACAAAAACTGGTTGCAGTATTCCAGGTGTGGTCTTACTAGGATTTTATAAAGCGACACTAATATTCCACATGATCTTGATTCTACTAACATGGGCTGCATCCTGCCCATACCCTTTTATCCTTCTTGGTGATTTCAATCTACCTCATATTGACTGGACCCTAAATGATTGTACAACTGAAATCATACACACAACCTTCTACAATGCTATTACAAATCTGGGACTGGAACAACTAGTAATCAACAACACTAGACTAAACAACTGCCTCGATCTCATCTTCTGCAACAGTTTGAACTTAATTTACGGAATACAAACTAAAGAACCCTTTTCCAGTAGTGACCACAATATGATTGACTTTTGTCTCAACATACGTCCACACAAAAATCACCACAATGATGTAATCCCCTATTGTAACTTCAAAAAAGGCAACTATGATCTTATAGACCAGGGATCCCCAACCTTTTCGACGCCGCGGCCCGGTACCGGCATCAGCTGGGTGCCGCGGTCCGGTACCAGCATCAACTGGGCGCCGCCATCTTTTTGACGAAAAGTGCTTCCGGTAACCTCACGGAAGCACTTTTTCGTCAAAAGATGGCGGCGCTACTCGGTGAGCTTTTTCGGGTAGAAATGGCTTTCTACCGGAAAAGCTCACCGAAGCGCTCACCGCCATCTTTTTGATGAAAAGTGCTTCCAGTGAGCTTTCTACCCGGAAAAGCTCACCGGAAGCACTTTTACCAAAAAGATGGCGCGCCCAGCAACCAGCGGCCCGGTAAGAGTTGTTCCGCGGACCAGTATCGGTCCGCGGACCGGCGGTTGGGGACCCCTGTTATAGACAACGATCTCTCATCCCTTGATTGGCAATCTCTATTCACTGGATGCAATACCGTTGAAGACCATTACAACATATTTTTACTTGAAGTCAAAAGAGTCATCAAACTATATGTTCCAACAACAACTCCCAAAACAAAACAAAAAAGCAGATTACCCATATCAATAAGGAAACTTCAATCCAAAAAGAGATCACTCTGTGCGGAAAAACAAATCTGGTCACGTTGCCAATTTCAAAAACCGATACAAAAATTTATGCCACCAGATAAAGACCGAATGCACCAATTATCACATTAAACAAGAGGAAAACCTTCTAAGCACCAATTCCACCCGTGCTTTTTACAATTTTGTAAACAACAAACTAAAAGACTCAAGGTCCATCCCTCCCTTGATAGGACCTGATGGTAAAGACTGCAACGACGACACCATTAAAGCCAACATCTTTAACACATTCTTCGGCTCAGTATTTGTAAACAGCAATGGATCATGCCCAGTATTTCCTAGCCGTACCACAGATAACAACAATGATCTAATACATATCGATTTCACAGAAGACAATGTCAAAAAATCACTACGCAATCTAAAACCATCTCTATCTATTGGACCGGATGGAATATGTGCCTACTTCTTAAGAAAGCTATCCACTGCCATAGCCAAACCTCTAAGCATAATCTTTGAAAAATCTTTCAGGACCAGCTCCTTGCCTAACCTATGGTCACAAGCCACAGTCATCCCCATCTTCAAAAAGGGAGACCCAAGCCTAGTTGAAAATTACAGGCCAATCTCCTTATGGTGCGTCACCTGTAAAGTCATGGAATCAATTATTAACCAATCCATTATCCTCCACTTAGAGACAAACAACCTACTCTCCAATAAACAATTTGGTTTCAGAAAAAAACTATCCTGTAATCTGCAACTCTTACACTGCAAAAACATATGGACGACAAAACTCGACCAGGGCAAAGCAATAGACGCAATCTACATAGACTTCTGTAAAGCCTTTGATTCAGTGGTACACGACAAACTACTCCTAAAAATAAAATCCTATGGTATCTCTGGACAACTGAATAACTGGATAGAAGCATTCCTGTCAAAGAGACAACAAATGGTCAAAATCGGGAGCGTCCTATCAAATCCAGTACCTGTCAATAGTGGTGTCCCCCAGGGCAGTGTTCTAGGACCAACTCTCTTCATACTCTACATAAACGACCTCTGTGATCATATTAAGAGCAATTGCGTTCTCTTCGCTGATGATGTAAAGCTGTTCAATACCACAGACAATACTGCTACCCTACAAAAAGATCTTGACTATGTATCTGAATGGTCAAACAAATGGCAACTTCAAATCTCAACAAATAAATGCTCTGTCTTACATATTGGCAAAAAAATCAGAAAATAAAATACAAGCTGAATAGTCAAGATCTTGTTGATGACCCAAGCTCTGTAAAGGACCTTGGAATACTCACCTCTAATGATCTAAGTGCTAGAGCCCACTGTAACTACAATAGCCAAAAAGGCATTAAGAGTTGTTAACCTAATCTTACGTAGTTTTTTCTCTGGTAATATCACACTACTAACCAGAGCATACAAAATATTTGCTAGACCAATACTCGAATACAGTTCATCAGTCTGGAACCCTCATTACGTATCTGATATTAGCACAATTGAGAAAGTCCAGAAATATTTCACAAGAAGAGTTCTCCACTCTTCTACTCGTTGTAGAATACCTTATGCCACCAGACTTGAAATTCTAAAACTAGAAAACCTTGAATTACGCCGTCTTCGGTCTGACTTAAGCATGGTATATAAAATCATACATTGCAATGTCCTACCTGTCAATGAATACTTCAGCTTCAACCATAACAACACAAGAGCACACAATAGATACAAACTCAAAGTAAACCGCACCAAACTTGATTGCAGGAAATACGACTTCAGCAATAGAGTGGTCAATGTCTGGAATACTCTACCCGACTCTGTAGTCTCTTCCCCAAACCCCAAAAACTTTAACCTTAGACTGTCTACTATTGACCTCACCCCTTTCCTAAGAGGTCTGTAGGGGGCGTGCATAAGCGCACCATCGTGCCTACTGTCCCTGTCCTATTGTTTCTCTTATTCTTTTATTTTTCTTATATGTACCCATTTCATGTATTCACAACTATGTATACACTTATACTTATTATCTTGTAAACAATTGGCAAATCAAATAAATAAATAAAATAAATAAATAAATAAATATGTATCTGTTTATACAACCCAGGATTATATTAGCTTTTTTGGCTGCTGCTGCACAGTGCTAGATCATATTCAAGTGATCATCCACTAGGACTCCAAGGTCTGTCTCACATTTATTGTTTTTGAACCAGGTCTTGCCTAATGTGTGCTTTTTCCTGCCTAAATTTGCTTTTCTCCACATTAAAATTCATTTTGTTGGATGGGGCCCATTGTTCAAGTTTGTCAAGATCTTTTTAGATCCTGAGCTTGTCTTCTGGGATGTTGGCTATTCCTGCCAATTTAGTGTCATCTGCAAATTTGATGAGTTTTCCTTCTATTCCCTCATAATATTTTATTATAATATCCATCAAATATTTACTTTGCCATTCTCAGAAAAGAACTTAGAGCTCATCTAGGCCAATACAGAAATCCAGCAGCTTTGACATCATCCATCAGTTTATGTTTAGATGCATTCAATGAAAAGAGTATCCAACCAGTATCTAGGGTGAACCATTCAATTCTAAAACTGATTTTACCATTAAGATTTTTTTCTTGATGTATAGTTCCTTGCCATTTTTAATTAATTGTTCTTCCCCTGTCTTCTGGGACAAGTTGAAAGAATTCTGCCTAGTCTTGTACATAACAACCCTTCAAATACTTGAAGATACCTTTGGCATCTCAATACCATCTTTTTTCACTTCAACACACCCAGTGCCTCCAAACATTACGCATAATTTTTATACCATGTTACCTATCTTTTGCACATACTCTAGTTTGTCAGTAACTTTCTTAAAATCTGGTTCTAACAAATGAAGAAAGTGCAGGCATAATGACTTTTTTCTTCTTCTTCTTCTTTTCTTTTTTATTTTTTTAACTTTTATTGAAATTTGAAACATTAAAATACATGTAAAATTAAAAATAACTTTTTACAAATCTCAATTTTCTTTGACAGTATTAAAAAAAAATCTTGGTTATATACATACATTTTCCATACATTTCTAGTTATTCATATACATATACATATTTGATCTGAACATTTCTTATTCCTATTATCTATCCATTGATACCAATCTTCCCAAACTGTGCAGTATTCCAAATCTTCCTTATCCTTTAACTCTAAAGTGAGTTTATCCATTTCTGCACAATCTAAAATCTTTTGGATTACTAAACAATCTGTCTTTAATAATAATTTAATAATGACTTTTCTTAATCCTGACACTTTACTTTTCTTGATCCAATTTAGGATTTCCTTCCTTCTTTCCCTCCCTCCCTCCCTCCCTCCCTCCCTCCCTCCCTTCCTTTCTTCCTATATCAGCAACTCCTGCCCAAAGAGCTGCTGATACAGTTCTACAGAAAAATTAGTGAGTCTTCATCTGCACCTCTATAACTGTCTGGTTTGGTTATGAAACCCAACAAGACTTCAGAGAGTAATTAGGACTGCAGAAAAAACAATTACTACCAATCTGCCTTCCATTGAGGACTTGTATACTGCACGAGTCAAAAAGAGGGCTGTGAAAATATTCACAGACCCCTCACATCCTGGACATAAACTGTTTCAACTCCTACCCTCAAAACGACACTATAGAGCACTGTACACCAGAACAACTAGACACAAGGACAGTTTTTCCCCAAACACCATCACTCTGCTAAACAAATAATTCCCTCAACACTGTCCAACTATTTACAAAGTCTGCATTACTATTACTATTACTCTTCTCATCACTCCTTATCACCCATCCCCTCCCACTTGTGACTGTATGACTGTAACTTATCGCTTGTATCCTAACGATTTATATTGACTGTTTCCTAGTATGATTTGATTGCTTATTGTACCCTATGACTATTATTGTGTTCTACCTTATGATTCTTGACTCTCGATGAATGTATCTTTTCTTTTATGTACACTGAGAGCATATGCACCAAGACAAATTCCTTGTGTGTCCAATCACACTTGGCCAATAAAGAATTCTATTCTGTTCTGTTCTGTTCTGTTCTATTCTATTCTTCCTTCCTTCCTTCTCCAACTACTGTCAGGTTTTCAAGTGATAAAATCCATTTTAAAAAGAAAAGCACAAAGTCCATCTTCCAAGACAATTTATTTTATTTAGGAAAGCATCAAATTGGCAAAGTCCATGGTAATTCTGGATCTGACACAACCCAGAATTACCCCACATATTAGAAGTTAGAAACAACCGACCTTCAGAATTAGAAATAAAGAGAACTTCCGGTGGCAAGGCAAGGACGGTCAGAGGGGCAGAAATCCGCTCGTGATTCTAGCCTCTCTTCTCTTGAGTTTGGTGCGATCTTCGGGTGCTCAAGTCTTGGAGAGACCCGTGCCGGTGTGGGGAACCTCGGGCTGCAGTGTGGGGAAAGCAACCCCCTGCAACGAAGAGGAAGCCCTCCAGAGCCCAACGATCAAGAACAGCCTCCTAACAATGGAGGCTCCGAGTCCGGACTGCCACCGATGGGAAGAAAAAGTGAGTGAAAGTTTGCAAGCTCGGGGGAAAGAGAGTCGTGGCAGAGAAGATATTTGACTGACAATAGACTGATTTCAGGCTGTTAAATACTGTGCGAATGCCAGCTGTGAGCTCAAGAGAAAGCGGCTACAAAAGAATTGGTCTAGTGAATGTGAAAGAGCTTGGCAGGCAGAAGAGAGTCGGAAATAAAGAAGTAAAGAGGATTTTGGAAGTCTGAAGACCAGCACGGGGGCGATTAAAAGACTCTATTATCACTAACATTCGGATTGAAGCTATTAAATCGGATCCAGAAGCAGAACGAAGCCGATCGGGGGAAAGACAGAGCAACGCCATAGGCAGTATCCAGAACGCTGAAGTGATTACAACAAAGTAACAGATCTAACTGTCTGAAGGGACACAATCTAATCTATAAACTCTGGGAAAATTGAGAACCGGTCCTAGCAGAGGAGACAGTTCCTTTTCTATTCGAAGGAGATCAGAACAACTGATTTAAAGAACATTAAAATATAAGTAAAAGAGGAAGTCTTTAAACGAGTGGGAACATTGCTTACTGGCAGCTGTTACTCAGCAAATCTTCATTTGCCATTTCGGTGTGCTCGAAGTGGAAGCTTCCAAAGTGAAAAGCAGAAACAAAAACTCTTGTCTTTGGAATTTTCTTTTTCTTTTCCTCTACCCTTTTCTGTTTGTACATACTTACTAAAATAGCCTCTCTTCTTTCTTACTTGTTGATGGTATGCAATGTTGAAATATGCTTGCTTTTTTTTTTCCTCTGATTTCCTCTTGATAAATATGTACATTTAGTAATGAAATATTAGAGTGTTAAAATATTGGATTAATTAATTTAATTAAGTTATTATTAATAGAGATTGTTATAATTTGAATGGGAATATAGGGGAGACAGTAAGAATATTAAGCATTAGTTATTTAACAAGCTTAGAGCTCTCTAGACTAATATTATATTTCATTGTGTGGGTTTATCTGTGAATGTAATATATTTTGTAGTTAAGGTTACTTTATATTGAAGTCAAACTAGAGAAAAATATATACACTTTTCTAATTAGTTAAGAATATAGCTACTTAATAGATTGATAGATCTTGGTCAATTTTAGTTACAGAACTAAGAATACTGAATGCCAATTTGGAATAATATATTTAGTATTGTACAACAACAAAAACAAATTTTAAAGGAAATGACTACTACAACTACCACTGCTTTGAAATCTGGTAGGAAGGTTAATCCCACAATAATGACCACTTTGGCAACAACTTCACCCATGGCACAAAAAACAATAGAGGAAACACTACCATCAGAGAAGTCAACTAGCATCTCGAATGCGAATATCCAAGCAATGTTCCTAACTTTACAGGACTCATTGACAAGATTGCAAGAAACAATGATTAAAAACCACAGTGAAACAAGGGCAGATATCAATGAATTGAAGGAAGAAATGGGGAAACTAAAGACAGAAATGAAAGCGGACATTTCCAAAGTAGAGGATAAAGTGGGGTGTTGCAGCAGGCCTTGGAGAAAAACGGTTATAATAAAAGAAGTAGAGAAAAGAACCGAACGAACAGAAAGGGAATTAGAAAGGGTGGATGAAGATCTCAAAAGCATGAGCAAAGAAATGGAGGACTCCCTTGTCCTCCTAGAAATGGACAAGGCAGCAACTTACCTAAGATTCCAAAATGTGGCAGAATCAAAGAAGAAGACCTGGAATACTTGATGGCAGAAATACTGGCGGTTTATTGAAGATGGATAAAGATGAAATTCAAAAAGAGTTTGATGAAGTCTACCGGGTCAATACAAACTATGCAAGACGCCACAAATGTGCCAGGAAGTACATATACGATTCACTAGAAGATGTGTTCGAGACATGATATATAGAACCTCAAGAGATAAAACAATAACCTACAAAGAGAAAGAAATTGTGATTCTTAAACAGATACCGAGGAGAATAAGGGAACAAAGGCGTGACTATAAATTTCTGGCAGCATATTTAAATAAAAAAGAATCACATTTAAATGGCTTATTCCAGAAGGAATGTTAGTGTCGTGGAAAGAGAGGAAAATCAAAATAGATACTATGGAAAAAGCCCAGGATTTTACGAACGGATGGTGGGCCCACAGGAGCAAAGTAGTAGAGAGAAATTGGACACAAAGTTTCAAGAAAAATACAGTGGACATAAAAATAGAACTGGAGCGGTAGGAAACCAAGAAAATACCTATCCACAACAAAAGACAGAAGGAACTACATCAATACAAGCGCAAGAAGAGAGAGGAATTGTTACACGACAAAGAGCAAAACAAAACTAAATAGATGGGAGAAGAAAAAAATTACTATCAATAAACATAAATGGTTTAAATTCAACAATTAAGAGAAAAAGGATATTATCTAAATTAATTAAACATAATGCAGATATAACGTGCCTGCAAGAAATTCATATAAAGAAGAAGGATGAAAAATATTTAGAATGCCCGAAATTAGGAAAGTTATTTACCACACCAGCAGATGAGGAGAAAAAGAAGGGAATCGCAGTATATGTGAAAGAGGATTTGAAATCTGAGCTAATATGGTCGGACTTAGAAGGAAGGACTCTGGGTTTGCAGATCTGGATTAATGATATTCCAATTCTTTTAGTAGTAATATATGCCCCAAATGGAGACCAAAAGAGTTTTTAAACACCTATATGGAAAATTGGTTGAATTGCAAAAAAGAAATATTTGTATGGTAGGGGACTTCAACTCCATTGCTGATTTCCAAAATGATCACAGTAATGCCGGAAGAATAAAAAGGGGAAGAGAGAGCTCCCCAAGATTTGTAGGAAATGATGAAAGAGCTAAACCTGACAGATATATGGAGAAGATTACATCCTGAAAAAGACAATTTACATTTATTCAAATCCCCACCAAACATGGACACGGATTGATATGGCATGGATGAGTGGGGAGATAGCAAACGAGACAAAAGAAGTGGAAATTTTGCCTAATGAATGGGCAGACTATAATCCAATACAGGTAATATGGAAGGGCAGGGCAAAACCAAAGAAAAGATGGACCTTAAACACTCAATTAATAAGAGAGAAAAATACATTAATAAATTAAAGGAGGAATTGAATTTTTTTATTAAAGAAAATGATAATGGAGAAACCACGAAACAAAATGTCTGGGATACGATGAAGGCGGTTATAAGAGGCACAACAATCTCTTATAATGCCAAGAGAAACAAGGAAAAATATTCCCAACAAAACAAATTACAACAAAGAATTAAGGAGCTAGAAACCCTTCTACAAAATAACCCAAACTGCAAAATCAGATAAGTATAGTCAAACACAAACTGAATTTAATTGATCAAGAGAAATGACTATGAATTTGAACTTAACCAGACAAATCTATTTTGAACATGCCAACAAGCCAGGAAGATGGCTATCTTATAAATTGAAAAAAAGAAAGAGAAGAGATTGATATACCAGTTAATAGATAGCAAAGGAGATACATACCAGGAAATAGAACAGAAAAAGAAATCATTCATAAATACTTTGAAGATTTATACAAAAGAGAGGATGTCAGTGAAGATAGAATAAGGAATTATCTAGATGAAGTAAAGGATAAGGCAATTGGGGAAGAAATGGCTGAACTATTAAATAAAGACATTACTGAATCGAATTGAAATCAGCAATAGAGAGCCAGAAAAATAATAAAACCCCGGGCCCAGACGGGATCCCAGGGGAGCTGTACAAGGCAATAGCAGATCAAATTGGACCACTTATGGTGGAAGTTTTTAATGACGTTTTACTAGCAGCCAGGATGCCGGACTCATGGAGGGGGCACTGATTTCGCTGATCCCGAAGGAGGATACAGATCCCAGATATATAAACAATTACAGGCCGATTTCACTCCTAAATACTGATTATAAAATATTCACTTCTATTATAGCAAACAGATTAAAAAGATTGCTAAACTTGTATATACATGAAGATCAAAACGGATTCCTTCCAACTAGGCAAATAAAGAATAATCTAAGAATAGTATTAGACGTACTAAAATTTTATGAAGCCCACCCAGAGAGACAAGTAGCACTCATGTTCCTAGATGCAGAAAAAGCTTTCAATAATTTGAATTGGCAATTTTTAATTCAAAAAATTTATAATTTGAATCTGGGTACCAAATTTGAAAATATTATAACAACTATATATGATACACAACAAGCTAATATAATAGTGAATGGGGAATGCACCCTAATAAAGATAGAAAAAGGAGTGAGAGTTGCCCACTCTCTCCCCTGCTCTTCATATTAGCATTAGAGACATTATTAACACGAATTAGGCGGAATTCAGATATAAAGGGATTAACAGTTAAGAAAGAGGAATATAAATTGCAAGCGTTTATGCGGACGACATGATTTTCTTCCTTGAAGAACCAAAAGACAGGGGACCAAAATTGATGAGTGAATTAGAGAGAAATTTGGAGCAGTAGCGGGACTTAAAATAAACAAAAAAAAAACCAAATTAATGACCAAAAACCTAACAGAAAAACAGAAAATAGAACTAGAAGAAATAATGCATATACAAGTGACAAAGAAAGTGAAATACTTAGGAATTTGGCTAACCCCACACTGTAAGACACTTAAAGAAAACAATTATGATAAACTGATACACCAGGTAAAGAAAGATTTAGAATCGGGGAAACTTCAAATTTCACTACTAGGCCGAATTGCTACTATTAAAATGAACATTCTCCTAAATTCTTGTACCTATTCCAAACGATCCCAATTAAATTACATAAAAGTTTTTGAAGAACTCAATAGAACAACCCTGAAATTTATTTGGCAAGGAAAAAACCCAGAATAAATGTAAAAGCAATGCAGGATATGAAGAGCAGGGGGGTTAGCATTTCCAAACTGGGAGTTATACCATATGGCCACCTCATTAGCTTGGTTGAAGGATTGGGTGAATTTAACCAATAAAAGAATACTATTTCTAGAAGGCCATGATTTACAAAGGGGTGGCACGCCTTTCTATGGGACGTAGGGAAAACCAGTCAAAAATATTTCCATAGACATTTAATTAGAGATGCACTATTAACAATTTGGAGGAAAATAAGGAAAAACATTATACAAAAGTACCAGTATGGATTTCAACAATGGAGGCAATGATTCACCCAAACAATTTGGAGCTTACCAAAATGATTAAATACAAAGACTTATTAGACCCACAAGGAAATTTGAAACCGAGGCTGGATCTTCAAGAGCAAGGACATAAAATTGATCAATGGGTTTACCTTCAGATTCAAAGCAGATATAAACAAGACAAAAAAGAATTCGAATTAATAACAAACTGCAACAGTTAGATAAAATTTTATTAGGATCAAATAAAAAAAACATAACAAAATTTTATAACTACTTATTAGAAACAGAACTAGAAGAAGAAATCGTAAAAGGAAATATGATTGCTTGGAGTAAGAACGTAGGGCGCAGCATCACATTAGCGGAATGGGAGAAAGTTTGGGGCAA
Organism: Notechis scutatus; assembly: GCF_049901735.1. NCBI lineage: Eukaryota > Metazoa > Chordata > Lepidosauria > Squamata > Elapidae > Notechis > Notechis scutatus. The sequence goes on along the minus strand of NC_142011.1, from coordinate 114,891,768 downwards.
AAACAATAAGATTACCAAATCGGCAGCATACAAGGAAAATCTTTATAAAATGTTTTATAGATGGCATCTCCCCACCTTCGAGGTTAGCGAAGATGCACCCCAACATGAGTCCGCATTGCTGGAAGTGTAGGAAAAAGAAGGAACCTTTTTCCATATGTGGTGGTCTTGTGCAGAAACCCAAAAGTATTGAAAGAAAATCAAAACTTGGTTGGAAGAAATCACCAAAGAGCAGATCGAATACAAACCAGAGTCCTTCCTACTAGGGATTTTTGATAAGCAAATTTCCAAAAAAACCAAATACATAACAATACACATTTTAACAGCGGCCAGATTAGCCTTCGCTCAACACTGGAAACAACATCAAATTCCATCAGAAGAAATGATTATTGAAAAAATCTCAAAATGCGCAGAAATGGATAAATTGACTTTGGCGCTAAAAACAAAGACACTTCACTATACTATGATAGCTGGAATTGTTGGTATAATTGGATTGACCAAAGATAAATAATATATTATAAGGCATAAAAGAAAAGTATCAATACATAATAACGAGGTAACGATATAAGTTAAAAACAGGTGTGGTTATATGACACAAGTTAAGGTGATGAAAACAAAAGAAGATCTTGCAAACTGTTAAAATAAGAATACTTTTAATCCTGTAACCTCTTTCTTTCTTTCTTTTCTCAAAATTCTTTCCCTCTCTTCCTCTGCTTTCTTCTTTCTTTTTCTTTCTTTCTTTTGCTTATTTGTGTATGTATTGTGACTGGTTTTAATTGTAAAAATTAATAAACTATATTTAAAAAAAAAAAAAAGTTAGAAACAACCCCCCAAAAGTCACATTCTCTAATATAAGTAATTCAATGTTGCTTGATGTCATAAATCTCCACCTCCAGTGCCTAGGCACGGACAGTTCGGGTTTCCATGGGAAGAATGATCACCTAACCTAAACAACTCTATCTCCACTCCGCCCCTCTTAGGAATGTGGCAAGCCCGAAACCCTTCCCCCATGACTGCCAAAGAGAAAGTAAGGAAAATAATATATATTAAGCCTAATTAAAATGGCTACACATATGTCAATACCAGGCTTGACAACTACATGTTCAACGTGATCTGCCAAGATACCCAGAGCAGTAATGTAAAATGGAACTTGTACAGGGTCCCCAAACTTGACAACTTGTATTGGCTGAGGAATTCTGGGAGTTGAAGTCCACAAGTCTTAAAGTTGCCAAGTCTGGAGACCTCTGCTGTAATATATCATTGGTGTCTGTCAACTTTGGACTGAACTTGGCCGCAGCCATTTTTATTCTTCAGTTGCCACACAGAGGGGGGAAGGGGAGAAGGAGGTTGGAATGCATTACTAGATACAACAAAGAGCTTTCTTGTGAGAACCAAAGTGTCAGCGTTCCAGAAAACCTCCACTCCAACAAATAACTCTGAGACAGACATCTTCTCAAAAGTTCTGTTTGGATAGTAAACTGGCACATCTGGGGAATCCTGAATCTGAAAGTTCCAGGTTTCCTTGCAATAAGTAAAAACTACAAATCCACTCCCTGCACCATCATCGCATCACATGCCCCAATCACCATCCATCCCAACTTGAGATGTTCTCTCACCCAGGTGCAGAATAACACCTTGACTTAGAAGAAGAATGCTATTATGTCTAACCACATACAATCCAAGAAATTTCCTCCTCCCATTTTCCCAGGCTCAAGAATGTGGTAGTGTGGAAGCGTCTGGTGTCAATATGACTTCCAAAGCTGACAGGCGTCCCCCCTTGAAAAAAAACACGTCCTGAAAAATACAATAAACAAAACACAACAAGGGGTTAATACATTGTCACCTTAACCCCTTCTCCCCCCTCCAAGGGGACCCTTTGGCTTGTCAGGGAATTTTTCAGGAAATTGTTTAATCAATCTATCTGCATGTATATCCCAACCCAAATAGCTTCTGACAAAGGGTAGGCTTTCCATAGCACTAAATATTGTAATTGTCCTCAGTATAATCTAGAGTAGAGGATTTTCTTTATTTCATAATGTATTTCACCCTGTACTATCAAAAATTTGTGGGGAGCTGCTGGCATAGGTTGTAGATTGGAACCGACAGCAGGCTTCAACAAGCTACTATAGAAAACTGGGTGTATTTTACCTAACAGCTGAGGGAGGCTAAGTTGGACAGTTATTGTATTGATTACTTTTAATATAGGAAAGGGACCCAGAAATTTAGGTCCCAACTTTTTACTAGGAAGCTTTGAAGCTGTTTGCGTGTTTTTGGTGGCTGCCAGTCTAGCACCACCTTCACCTTTACAGGGTCCATTTCAATCCCCTGATTTGATGCTCGGTAGCTCAGGTAATCCAAAGACTCTTTATGGAATTCAATTTTGACAGCTTTGCATATAATTTGGCATCTAAATGTTTTTTCAGTACTTGCCTGACTAATTTGACATGTTCCTTGATAGTCTCACTGACTATAAGAATGTCATTCACATACACAAGGACCCCCTTGTACAAATGTGCATGTAACACTTCATTGATTAGTTGCATAAACAGTGCAGGGCCCTTGGAGTCCAAAGGGCATGACTTGGAACTGAAAACTACCCATAGGGCAGTTGAAGGCCATTTTCCACTCATCTCCTTCCTTTATGTAGACTCAATAGTAGGCTTATCTCAGATCTAGCTTGGTAAATATTTTGCCTTTGGACAGGTGATTTAGCAAGTCTTTCATTAGGGGGAGGGGGTACGTGTTTTGTATGCACACTGCATTGATGCCTGTAAAATCCACACATAATCTCAGGCCACCATCTTTCTTTTCTTTAAATAGTACTGGGCTGCTAATCTAGATTTTGCTGGTTCGATGAAGCCTCTGGCTAAATTGGTATCAATGTAATTCCTCAACTCAGTCATCTCGGCTGGTGTCATGGAATACATCTTTGGTTTGGGCAGTTTTGCCCCAGGTTCTAATTCGATGGCACAATCAGTGGCTCGATGAGGGGGGAGAACGTTGCATTCCTCCTCAGCCAAGTCTCTGTATTCTTTAGGAACCTGAGGTTCACCTGGAGGAGAGTCTGAAGTGGTAGCTACTGCTTCTGGTTGTGGGTCCCTGTTGGGTGGCAGTCTCTTTTCAAGAGGGACTGGGGGCAGTGGGCCGATGCCAATTATGATGTTCCCATCTTCCCATTTGATGTTAGGAGCCCATTTATTAAGCCAAGCAAGTCCCAATATGATAGATTCTGACATTTTTGGAGCCACTATAAATCATATAAGTTCACGATGCCTACCCATTTCTAATCTGATCAGTTCTGTAATTTGGGTGGCTGGGACTCCTCCAATTAACATTCCATCTACCTGTTCAAACTTGATTGGGCATTTTAGGGCTTTAGTTTTTATCCCTAATTGCTCAATGATAGGGAACCCAATAAGGCATCTGGAACATCCTGTATCTATTACTGCTTCTAACTTCCCAACCTCCCCAGTCTCAGGCACCACCGATTTCACTTTAACTGTAAAAGGGGAAATGGCTGCACTCACCATGGTGCACTTCCTCATCTGCCTTTCCAGGAAGGGTTTCTTTGGCTGGAGGTTCTTCGCTCTCTTCTGTGGGGAGGGGAATCTCTACAGCTTGTCTGGCAAAATGACTGGTGTCTGGGGGCTTCCATGGAGCTCTCCTGCCTCAAGCAGCTGTACTGGGCCTTGGTTGTGGAACCGGTGCAGGGGCCAGACATTCAGAAGCCCAATGACCAGCCTGGCCACATCAATAGCATTTGATAATCCTTGTAGATTGGGTAGGAGCGGCTTCAGCAGGTTTAGTCAGAGAACGTCTGGCCAAAGTTTTCCTAGGGGGCCTCTCAGAGGGAGGTTTTCGGTGTAGATGGATTCCTCTATCCAGAATAATGGATATGGCATACCAGTCTTGCAGTCGCTCTGGTACCCCCCATATCCCCCAGACTTTTCTGACTTCTGGATCAATGTCTTCTTTAAAATAGTGCAGAAGTATCCTATCAGGCCAATGCATGAGGTAGCCTGCGACCCATATAAAGTATTTTATGGTTCGATTACTTTGCTTCATCTCCTTTATTTTATCTTCATTTTCACCTACTGTCAGGGTCTTCAAATCTAGCCCTGAGCAGCTCGACAAATACATCTGCATCGTTTAGTTCTGCAGCATCCTCATTGTGTAGCTGGGCTATCCAGGCGGAAGTGTCTCCCTCATTCATCCCATCTGTAATTGCGGAAACTAGGTCGCGGTCTGTTCCGTATTGGTTTCCAAATTGATCTATATGTGCCCAGATTCAGTTGAGGAAGTAAGCAAGTTTCTCAGGCTTCCCATCAAAAGTTGCTCTAAACCTTGGTGGCTCTGGCCTGGCTGGTGGAATCGCCATGGTGACCGCCAGCTGAGCTGGAATCTGCTGTGCTGCTGCAGGCGGCAGAAGGGGCCCCTGCAAGGGTACTCTGAGGAGCGGCTGAGCTGGAATCTGTTGTTCTGCTCTGGTTGGCTGCAGAATAGGGGCCATCTACCGAACTCATTGCAGTGTTGAAAAAGGCGAGGGTGGCTGCAGCCTGCTGCTGCAAACTGGCCCCATGGTGGTCCCAAACCAAATGGTGCAACCGGTGCCAGCATCCACTGGCATTGGACCCACCCCTGACCAGGATAGAATCTCCAGCCTGGGGGAATACACTCCACAGGGGGTAGCCTCACCGCTGGCTGGTGAGGGGGAGGAATTGGAGGTTGTAACATCCCAAACATTGACTGCATCTGCTGTCTCTCCCTTGCTGCTTGCCCCTGCCATTATGAGCTAATTCTTCAAGCCACCTCTAGCTAAGAGAAATGTTGGCGACGCCATATTGGTTCCACTGTCAGGTCCTAGACCAGGAAAAATGAACATTGGTTGAGTTAAGTTCCAGCTCGGTTGGAGAGGTTGTGACTGTGGGACATAACTCCCCACTTTAAGTCACTCAAAGTGCTCCGGAAGCTCTGCCAACGATTGGCTATGGGATGGAGGCAACAGGTTCCAGTCTCGAGAATTGTCATATTCAGAAGCCCCCACACCTCTCCATTCTGGCTCGTGGCCCAACCTTGTTGGGCTGGAGTAGGAAAGGTGTTCAGGCAGCTTCTCCTCTGGTCCCATATCTGGATTCAGCTCAGTCTGGCAGCTTATCCAAGAATCTGCTTCTTTGGGCCGAGTGCTTAGCCTTCGTCTTTCCTCTGCACCTTCAATGGCTTCCACAAATTCTTCAGAAGGAGGACACTGGGTCTCAATCAGTCTTCCGGTATCTGTTCCCATTGTTCCTTCTGTGATTTTTTCCTTCTCCTCCATCTTCACTGAGTCTTCGCACTGCCCAAGCTTTAGATCGGTACTGGGGCTCAGCACCCCGGACAGCCCCCTTTCAGGGTGCTGGTAGCTATTTATAGATTTGGGATAATGTCAGCATTCCAGAAAATGTCCATTCCGACAAATAACTCCAAGACAGACATCTTCTCAAAAGTTCTGTTTTACATGGATAGTAAACTGGCAATCTGGGGAATCCCAAATCTGAAAGTTCTACCCTGTTTCTCCAACAATACGGCCTCCCCCAATAGGAAGTCCCAGCATGTTTTATAGGCATGAAATGAAATTAAGCCCCTCCCCCCAAATTAAGGTCTATATTAAAACATGCGAAATGGGGGGGAATGGTGGGGGGGCTTGCCATTAGGAAGTATTTTTGTTGCACACCCGGATATGGTGCTGCCTGCGTTGACCCCGATACGAAGTGCCCCACCAACGCCGAGGTCAACATCCAAGCCGTCGCTGCCCGCCCGCCCAAAGATGCAAGGGGGTGGAATTAAGTCACCCCCAAAAAGACAGCCTAGCCATTTTTTCGGGGCTCAAAAAAAAATAAGACCTGGCCTTATTATATGAGAAACACGGTAGGTTTCCTTGCAATAAGTAAAAACTACAAATCCACCCCCTGCACCATCATCGCATCACATGCCCCAATCACTATCCATCCCAACTTGAGATGTCCCTTCAACCAGGTGCAGCATAACATGACCTTGACTTAGAAGAAGAATGCTATTATGTCTAACCATATACACTCCAAGAAATTTCCCCCTCCCATTTTCCCAGGTTCAAGAATGTGGCAGTGTGGAAGTGTCTGGTGTCAATATGGCTTCCAAAGCTGACACAAACTCATCTCTACTGGCAACAGATAAGGTTGGGGAAAGAATGCCTGAAGAGCTGCCAATTAACCCAATTGGCCAACATGACCTGTGACATTTGAGGATGGAGTTATTTCCTAGTTTAATTATACTGAAACTGCAGGAAAGATTTAGATTTGGGTTTCCATTGAAGCTGTGTCGATATGATGTACTCATTAAAGGAGATCTTTGAGAAGGAGCCAAGTCTCAGAGTTCTGATTTGCTTGGGTCCATTATTGGATATGATTGTTCAACCAGCTTTTTATCTATCTAATGATAGATTAATCCAGCCAACATTTTGCCTTCTTCTGTTAAAGAATCTCCTGGGAGACTTTAGAACACAAAAGCTGCCTATAAATCTTTAGACAGAATTTCCACTTCTTGTCTCCTGTTATTTCTTCCATTCTTTCTGTGATGCTGATTTCCTACTCCATTTCTTTCATTTCATAGTAATACCATTTCACAGTAATTCCTCAAAAGAGGCATTTAGGTCTTATTTTTTGGGAATGCCTTCCACTGTCTCACCTTGCGGCAGTGGCACCGACAGCCCCACCCCACCAGCAGGAGCCCGCATGTCTGCTGCAAGACCACTTCTTCTGTGACTGCTTACCACTGCTCATGTGCGGTGCCTCCCGGCCTCCAGTTTGCTGTCAGAGGCCTTCAGGAAAAACCTCTGTAGCAAAGTCACAAGCTCCAGATTGATGCATGCAGCACCCCCTGGTCTCAGCAGCCGAGAAACAAATTCCAGTTTGACATGCGCGGTGTGTGCCCCCCTGGGCCTCCATTTCATCATCAAAGGCCTTCAGGAAAACCATCTGCAGCTGAGAAACGAGCTCAGATTGACACATGACACCCCCAGCCTCTGTTTCATGAGCTCCGGATTGACACTCATGGCACCCCCCGGCCTCCATTTTACTGTGAGACCTTCAGGAAAGGCATCTGTTGCTAAGAAACAAGCTCTGGATTGATGCACACAGTGCCCCTCTGCCTCCGTGGCAAAACAGAGGCTGAGGGGCACCGCACATGTCAATATAGGAGCCTTGGTGGCGCAGTGGTTAGAGTGCAGTACTGCAAGCTACTCCTACTGCAATTTGGCAGATCAAATCCCACCAGGCTGAAGGTTGACTCAGCCTTCCATCCTTCCAAGGTGGGTAAAATGAGGAGCTAAATTGTTGGATGCAATATGCTGACTCTGGAAACTGCTTAGAGAGAGCTGTAAAGCACTATAAAGTGGTATATAAGTCTAAGTGCTATTGCTAATCTGGAGATCGTTTCTTGGCTGAAGAGGCTTTTCCTGAAGGCGTCTGACAGTGAAACGGAGGCTGGGGTGATGCACAAAAGTGGCAGCAAGTGGCTGCAGAAGAAGTGGGCCAGCAAGGCAAGGCAGGTGTCAGAGTGTGGGAGGCTTGGCTGCAAATGTCCTAAAGTAAATGGGTGCCAGGCACATGGGGCAGCTCCATCACCCCATCCCCATCCTAGCTTGATTTTTACTCATGTGCCTCGCCTCACCTCCTGCAACCAGGAGCAACGAAGTGGGTGGGGTCTTAACTAGGGCTTATTTTGGGGGGTAGGACTTATATTGGGCGCACATGTAAAAATCAAGCTAGGGCTATTTTTGGGATAGGTCTTATTTTCAGGGAAACACCGTACAAAGCAACCTATTCTCATTTTAGTACCTGATATCATCATATAAAGAAATGAATCTTTCTAAATGTTAGTTTGTACATGAAAGATAGTAAAAAAACCAAAACCCTGTTATCAGTATATATTATAATTCCTGTTTTATAGCCAGTTTCTCTGGTGACTTATTCTTAGAAACAATGTGCCTCTGAAGCAAAAAATGTATGCCTTACAACATGTACCACATGTCATTGCACAAAGTAGCATTTTATACACAATTGGAAATGCGTGTTTATAAAGTATCGATTATTTAGAAAAATTGGAACACAGTTTCCTGTCACTAAATTGTTGATGCATGCATAATATGAACACTGAAACCTAAATTAATAAAATCACATTTTAAAATCTCCTTATTATCAGACAATTTCAAGACAAATGGAGCCATTTTCTTCAAAAGAAGAGGATGAAAAATGAAAGTAGCACAAAAAAACCTCAGGATTTTGGGGGAACTGTTTTTACCTCTAAATCTGGTCAACTGTTAGTCTTATTAAAAGGTTTTCCATTTAAAGTATGAAGATTAATTGCACCCCAACAGGCCTATCTGTTTTGGCTTCTTCAGTTAATACTACCTATGCCTATACCACAACTCCTTTGGCAGCTCATGTCAATTTGAATCATCTCCATTAATGGAAACAGCTCTTAGACCCTGCTGGGTCTTTGAGCTAGGACTGGATTGTCTATATTCACTACTCCAGTCTCACTCCTCCCACAGTCTGGTTCTGAAACCCATCTGGTTGGGAAGATTTCTCAGACATGTGATTGTCAGTATATTTTCACAATAAAGCTAAATGAGCTGCAAAATCAGGAGAATAGAAAAGACAACTATGTACATTTTGCTTTGATGTAAGTTCACTTTAGTTCTGTGTCTATTTACCTCAAATTATCAAAAATGGTAATAGCTACAACCCAACACATATTAGACTAGGAACTATTTCTACATTTTAGAAATAACAATACTGCTCACAGAGGTACTAGACAAGTGTAGATGGGTAGGAAACGCCAAACTTGATAGTGGCTGATTTGAAATCTCTGAGCCCTCCACTAACCCACCTATGCTTGATTCCTTCTAGCATATCATCCTAAATCTGACTTACCCAATTGAATATACTGTTTTAAAGCACTATGCCTGCAACTTTAGAATTAAGGAGTAGTTTCTGACTTTACTAAACCCCACATCACAATTTAGTTGCAAGATGTTGCCAAGAAATTTAGTTTCTTTCTCCCCACCCCACCTTCCAGGTACTTACCATCTTGGAGTTGTGTCAGTGATTCCTTGTTGTCAGAGTCAAATTCATCATTGAATGTCCGACAGCGGTATCCCTTTTTCTTTAGGATATGGCAAATGAGAAAGCCTGCAAGACCCATGACAAAGAAGACCAAGACCAGCAGGACCAGCATATATAAGCCATGCTGGGGGTCCACATCCCCATCTGTGGTGCTGCTGTCCTCTGACATCAGGAGCTACAAAACGGATGGTAAGACTAAGACTTCTTTGAGATTCACTTTTGTTGTTCCTGCTGCAGCTATTATTGCAGTGGTGATTGCTGCTATTACTACTACTATCCGTCACTCCACAAACATATCCTAAAAACAACGTTTTGGTCTTAATTGAGCGATTATCCATCCAAAACGTGAGATATAAAAACGAGAAAGGAAGACTCTTCCAAAAAAGTCCTGCTTCTCAGCTACACTTAGAAAACTCCTCATCCTCGAGGTATTTGGGTTTCCGATTTAAGCAATTTTGAAAACTGCGACCCCTCTTTCCTCCAATTCCCGCATTTACTTTTTCTAGTTAATTCCAGATCGCTTGCTGGCTCGCGCGCCCGCGCAGTTTCCCGCCGCCTCTTACCTCCGTGCCTCGCACTCATTCCCGCTTCCTTCATGACATTTCCCAAGGTCGCTGCTGCTTTTGCGATATGCAATAATCTTTCTACGTTTTGATCGCCCCTGTCTCGGAGGACCCCTACCCCCAACGCCCTTTCCTACTTGAAGCAAGAGGTATGGTGGGTGGGTGGAGTTAATATTTACTAATGCCTCTCCTCCAGATTCCCACGCGCGACCTCCCTCTAGCTACAGCCCGGTCCTTTTCCGGGACGGATTCTTCCCAAGGGCAGAGCGGAGTCTGCATTGGTGCTTCTCTTTGCAGCAACGTCTCTACATTGGAAACGCAAACTGGCCCAGCCACTGGCTCTGCTGATGCCGCCCCCCCACCCCCGCTCCTTCGTATTCTCTATCCCAGGTACTGTACTCACAAAAAAGGCCAAGTTCAGCTGCGAACGTTGGAATCCAGGGTGAGCAATAGGACTGCAGCAAGGCTGCAAAAGCCAGAATATAAATAAGTCATCTTTTTAGACTGCGGCAGCCCCACCAGCCACACCATTTACCTACTTCCAGAACTGCCTGCCAAGCCGTCCTTTCCAGGCTCAGCACTGATCTCTGCATCTACTTGGTTGTCCTTCTGAGGTACATCCCATGGCAAAAATCTCCTTTCCCCTCAGAATACCCCTGACCATAAGGCACTGCTCCCTTCTGTCATCAGTATTGTGCACTCCTGCTTAAGGTGCAATGCTTTTAATGCTGCAGTTTCTGGTATACCTGAAGGATTCTGTTTTGGGTAAATCTATCCACCTTCATCTGTCTCCTAGCAACTCAGCATATTGAGCTGCCAAATACTATTCTAAGCACCTTCTAGTTTCATCATTTCATTATGGGCACAAAGACGAAGAGCAAATAGCAAGCTATTTCTGTCCACCTCAGTGGCTACCAAGGATTTTTTGCAGGAATAGCAGTAGTCTTCCAGCATCTAAGAAATATATTTGAAGTTTTAGCAATATCTCAAGAAAAGCCTATAAGGACTCCCCTGGTCTGAGAGGACAATAGCTGGAAGTTTCTAGAGGAACCACTATGGATAACTATGGGGCTAAGAAATAAGTTTATCATCTCCATATAAAAGCAATCACTACACTTATATGTGTTCTTATTTCACATTTTTCTAGTGAGCTTTTCTTATATTGCCTCTTTTGCAACCCTTTTCCATATAGTCTTCACATTAAAAAAAAAAGCCATTCATATCAGATATGGTTTTCTGCCTATGCCAGGACAATAGTCAATATGTCAATAATCTCCCAGTTTCAACCCTTGTGCCTTTAACCACTATACTGCACTGGATTTCAAAAGAATTGTAGAGTTTCACAAATGTAAGCAAAAAGAACAATGAAATTTCATCTGAGAATACAGTATGTGGATTTCCCCCCCCCCATCCTGAATTATTATGGCATTTGGCTCCCCTGAGCATTAACAGAATGATAAGAATCTCCAGCAATACTGTTACAGTAGATAAATTAAGAGCTGAAGTGAATGGTCTTTTTAGGAACTACTCAAAAGTTTAAGCTGCATAGATTAAAGAAGTGGTAGGAAGGTTGGATAGAAAATGGGAAAATGGAACTATAAATTGTTAAATACAACTTCCTCCATGGACTACTTTGAAACGGGAATAACTACAAGAGAAATTAGAGAAAAGAGATTAAATTGAAAGCTTTTTTCTTCTTGATTATAAAATGCTTTTTAAAAATGTTGCATTTTCTGGCAGTACCAGGATGACAGTACCAGCATGCCAACAGAGATGTTGTACAATCTACTGCAAATATAGAAATTACTGAAAATAGGCAGAAGAATGTTATGAAGATATAGCAGTTATGATATGAATTTACATGGAATATTCAGGAGCAAGAACAACAAGATACAAAGCATCAGAATATTATGTTTTGCTAAGCTTTCCCACCTGTAAAGACTAAATAAAAATATGAGAAGTACCAGTATGTTTTGTAATATCACCACAACGTAAGTTTTATATGCACGTTATAATTTTTTAGTTTCCACGAAAGTCAGATAATAATGAAAAAACAGATTTTCTTATTATGAAGATCATAATAATAGCAATAATTAAACTTGCATGCCATCCAATTCTCAGTGACTCTGGGTTATAACAAAGAAATTAAAATAAAATCAATAAAAAATAAAACTAAAAGATTATGATAATGATGATGATATCTTGATTTTTTTTTCCTGTTCGGAAGAGCCATGAAGGCCTGGTTTTTCACTCAAGTGTTTAGTATGGAAGAGCTAAAACTCCCTCACCCCACTTCATCAACCCTGCCATCTTTCGTCTTTATATATTTGATTTATTTGATAGTCATTTGTTCGAATGTTGTGAGCTACCTGGAATCATTGTGAATTGGATGGCATACAAATTTAATAAAGTATTATATTACTGGTACCAATACAGGAAAATATTTGTAGTTCAGGGTTGAAATGAGGGATTCTTGGTGTTCTCTGAGCTTGGTTGTTTTCTTGTAGATTTTTTATTACCCAAACTAGGTAAGATTATCAGTGTTAGTGCTAGCATCAACAGATTAAGACTTATGATGTTACCTAGTTTGGGTAATGAAATGTCTGCATGATAACAATCGAGCTCAGAGCACACCTCATGCTACTGTATATTATTTTCTCTATACCTCCCAGTAATACTGTGGCCTTAGTGTTCTACTTTAGTAGTAGTGGTGTTCTACTACTACTATTACTTAGTAATAAATGTATTAATGAAGTACTTTTTCTAGAACGCATAATAAGGGTAAAGTAGGCTCCAAGAAGGAAGAGAGACTTACGTTATGGTGAGTTTTGTTCTTGGAATAGTTGAAAAGATCCAGGACACAGTTCAAAAGATTTATATTCCAGGTTTACCTCTGTTCCCCCCACTTCTAGTTCATTGTAAACTAAAGATGACCCCATAGCGTGATGTAGCTGCAAAAAAAAGGCAAATGAAGGTTTTGACAACATTAACAGAAATATAATTTCTAAATTATGAGTGATCGAAGTTCCACATTATGCTATATTGTCCACAAGTCACTTAAAAATTATCTTGCCCCTTTTTCATATAAAACTCAAGGCAGTGAACATACCAATATACTCTCCTCCTTCTCCAGATGAGTTGGGCTGAGAGAGAGAAAGACGTTGGACCAAAGTTACTTAGCCAGTTTTTCATATCTAAGGCAGGAATAGAACTCGGTCCTAGTTTCACTATACCAGACTGGTTCTCTATGACTTTGGAGTTTTCTGTCCAATTCCAAGCCCCCAATTTAAGAAGGATTCAGACAAACTGAAACTAGTTTGAAGAATAGCTCTGAATATAATAAAAGGAGTCTATGAAAAAAGAAGAAAGTAATTGAGAAAGTTTAACTTTATGAAAGGAAGACTGAAGGGAAATAAGATAGCACTCTTAATACCCCTGGAAAGGTTGTTAAATGGAAAAATGCCTCCCATTATTCCTTGAAAACAGGACTGAATATGAATTTCAATTTCATGAAGACAGATTACAAATGAATATTAGGGAAAAATCCTATAGCAAGAGTATTCTGACAGAGGATTCAATTGTTCGGACACTGCTGGGATCTCCTCTGGATGTTTTCAAGTAGAAATAGAGAGACACCAATTGGAGATATTTTGATTTTCATTCCTGCACAAAAAAGGAGATTGGACTTGAAGGCCTAAATAGTCCTTTTCAATTCTATGATGTCATGATTCAATACATAATGGAAATCATAAGTATGATATTAATAGTTAACTTCTACTCTAGGTCACAAACATGCTGCCAGTTGTACAATTACAAAACTAACTTCCAAAATGCTTTCAAATACAACATGTGACCAAATACCAATCACATTAGTTGCACCATCTGAAAGTTCAAGAGATAGAAAGCACATAATCCACAATACAGAAGGATGCACAGGCATTGATACATTATGGACTAGCAGGTAATGTAATAGCTTCTTCATAATTCCTCTTTTATCTGTTTTAGGTTGGAGAACATTGGAGAACATCATATCTTTATTTATTTAGTTATTTATTTATTTTATTTGGTTTGTCAATTGCTTACAGGATAATAGGTATAAGTAAAAACATAGTTATGAATACATGGATACATATAAGAAAAATAAAAGAAATAGGACAGGGACGGTAGGCACGTTGGTGCGCTTATGCACGCCCCCTACAGACCTCTTAGGAAAGGGGTGAGGTCAATAGTAGAAAGTCAAAGGTTAAAGTTTTTGGGGTTTGGGGAAGAAACCACCGAGTCAGGTAAAGCAGGGGTCCTCAACCACCGGGCCGCGGACCGGTACCGGGCCGTGGAACACTCTCTACCGGGCCGCAAAGAATTTTTTTTTTAAAAAAATGGCGGCTTTCTTCACCTTCGGTGAATGCTGCTGGGATCGGGGATCAAGGACACAAATGAAAGAAGGGAGGGAGGAAGCAACCGAAGCCTGTCCTTCTCTCTGGGTCAGTTCATGCTCTCTCGCTCCTCCAGACTGCTTCAAAGAAGCCGGGCGCATTCCTGTCGCCGCAGCTCGCCCGTTTCTCCCCACCCCACCCGCCCGCCCGCGCGCTGCCTGTCTGCCTGCCTTCGTAATGGTTGAATCGGAACAGCTTGGCTGAGTAAAGGCGAATAGTTATTATTCTCAGCGACTGTGGATTGCTGGGGTGAACGGCGCGAATAGCTGCGGCGACAGGCCCCCCTCTGAAGCAGTTCTTCCTGGATGGTTGCCTTGCAAAATTTTCTGCTTGAAACCGGTCCCTGGTACAAAAAGGTTGGGGACCACTGAGGTAAAGATTCCAGACATTGACCACTCTGTTGCTGAAGTATTTCCTGCAATCAAGTTTAGTGCGATTAACCTTGAGTTTGTATCTATTGTTTGCTCTTGTATTGTTATGGTTGAAGCTGAAGTATTCATTGACAGGTAGGACATTGCAATGTATGATTTTATATACTATACTTAGATCAGACTGAAGACAACGTAATTCTAGGTTTTCTAGGTCTAGAATTTCAAGTCTGGTGGCATAAGGTATTCTGCAACAAGTAGAGGAGTGGAGAACTCTTCTTGTGAAATATTTCTGGACTTTCTCAACTGTGTTAATATCAGAGACATAATGTGGGTTCCAGATTGATGAGCTGTATTCGAGTATTGGTCTAGCTCTGGTCGAGTATTTGTATGCTCTGGTTAGTAGTGTAATATTACCAGAGAAAAAGCTACGTAAGATTAGGTTAACAACTCTTAATGCCTTTTTGGCTATGTAGTTACAGCAAGCTCTAGCACTTAGATCATTAGAGATGAGTATTCCAAGATCCTTGACAGAGTTTGGATCATCAACAAGGTCTTGACTATTCAGCCTGTATTTTATTTTCTAGGTTTTTTTGCCAATATGTAAGATAGAGCAGGGATCCCCAACCTTTTCGACGCCGTGGCCCGGTTCCGGCGTCAGCTGGGCACCGCGGCCCGGTTCCGGCGTCAGCTGGGCGCTGCCATCTTTTTTGACGAAAAATCGCTTCCGGTGGCGTCACGGAAGTGATTTTTCGTCAAAAAGCGGCGCCAGCGCTCGGTGAGCTTTTTCAGGTAGAAATGGCTTTCTACCCGAAAAGCTCACCGAAGCTGCGCCGCCATCTTTTTCGAAAAATTGCTTTTTTACCAAAAAAGATGGCGGCGCCCAGCAACCAGCGGCCCGGTAAGGCTTGTTCCGCGGCCCGGTACCGGTCCGCGGACCGGCGGTTGGGGACCCCTGAGATAGAGCATTTATTTGTTGAGATTTGAAGTTGCCATTTGTTTGACCATTCTGATACATAGTCGAGGTCTTTTTGAAGGGTAGCAGTATTGTCTGTGGTGTTGAATAGCTTTACATCGTCAGCGAAGAGAACACAGTTGTTCTTAATATGATCACAGAGGTCGTTTATGTAGAGTATGAAGAGAGTTGGTCCTAGAACACTGCATTGGGGGACACCACTGTTGACAGGTACAGAATTTGATAGGACACTCCCAATTTTGACCATTTGTTGTCTGTTTGATAGGAATGCTTCTATCCAGTTATGCAGTTGTCCAGAGATACCATAAGATTTTAGTTTTAGGAGTAGTTTGTCATGTACCACTGAATCAAAGGCTTTACAGAAGTCTATGTAGATTGCATCTATTGTTTTGCCCTGATCTAGTTGTGTAGTCCATATGTTTTTGCAGTGTAAGAGTTGCAGATTACAGGATAGTTTCTTCTGAAACCGAATTGTTTATTAGAGAGTAGGTTGTTTGTCTCTAAGTGGAGGATGATGGATTGGTTAATAATTGATTCCATGACTTTACAGGTGATGCAGCATAAAGAGATTGGTCTGTAATTTTCAGCTAGGCCGGGATGTCCCTTTTTGAAGAAGGGGATGACCATGGCTTGTGACCATAGTTTTGGCAAGGAGCTGGTCCTGAAAGATTTTTCAAAGATTATGCTTAGAGGTTCGGTTATGGCAGTGGATAGCCTTTTTAAGAAGTAAGCACATATTCCATCTGGTCCAATAGATAGAGATGGTTTTAGATTGTGTAGTGCTTTTTCAACGTTGTCTTCTGTAAAATCGATATGTATTAGATCATTGTAGTTGTCTGTGGTTCAACTAGGAAATACTGGGCATGATCCATTGCTGTTTACAAATACTGAGCCAAAGAATGTGTTAAAGAGGTTGGCTTTAATGGTGTCATCGTTGCAGTCTTTACCATTTGGTTCTTTTAAGGGTGGGATGGACCTTGAGTCTTTTAGTTTGTTGTTTACAAAATTGTAGAAAGCGCGGGTCGAATTGGTGCGTAGGTTTTCCTCTTGTTTAGCGTTATAATTGGTACATTCAGTCTTTATCTGGTGGCGTAAATTTTTTTATTGGCTTTTGAAGTTGGCAACGTGACCGGATTTGTTTTTCCGTCAAAATGATCTCTTTTTGGATTGAAGCTTCCTTATTGTTATGGGTAATCTGTTTTTTTCTGGGTTTTGGAGTTGTTATTGGTACATATAGTTTGATGACTCTTTTGACTTCAAGTAAAAATATGTTGTAATGGTCTTCAACAGTATTGCATCCAGTGAATAGAAATTGCCAATCAAGGGATGAGAGATCGTTGTCTATAAGATCATAGTTGCCTTTTTTGAAGTTATAATTGGGGATCGCATCGTTGTGTTGATTTTTGTGTGGACGTATGTCGAGACAAAAGTCAATCATGGTGTGGTCACTGTTGGAAAAGGGTTCTTTAATTTGTATTCCATAAATTGAATTCAGCCATCATCTAACATTGATTGGTGAATTGTGCAAAGCTAATATAATTACATTGTTAATAAAAATTATGTGGGTTACACCATTCAAATACCTACTAATGGTGCTATGTTATAAAATGTGCCAATTAACATTAGTGCATTGCTAAGGATAACATCAATTTTCCAATATTTGAGGGGCTGCATGATTTGTCCAGTTCAGCTACAAAGATATCTATTATCGATAAATGACCGCAGCTCTTCTAGCTCCTGCGGTGCCATCGAGTACACTTTCGGTTTTGGGAGTTTCACCCCGGGGAAAAATTTCAATACTGCAATCTGTTGAACGATGGGGGGGAAGCTCATCTGAGGCCTTTTCACTGAATACTTCCTTTAAGTCCCAATATTCCTCCGGAATTTTCTCCTCCCCCTTCAGGTTCTCGGTGCCAGTGGAGGCCAGTTCAGTGGGATTCTTGAGTTTCGGTTGAGATTGCCCCTCCCCTTCTGGGCATTGATCAGTAGGTATGCGCAATGATCCCCTCCTCCAATCAACGTGGGGGTTCCATTTCCGGAGCCAGGGCAACCCCAGTATTAGGGGCTGCTCCATCCCAGGAGCCACAATAAAACACAAAGTCTCTCTATGCTTCCCTATCGTCATTTCTATTGGTTCCATTATGAAATATGCAGGGCCGCCCCCAGCTACCGATCCATCCAATTGGCAAAAGGCTATGGGCGTTTTTAAAGTATTTAGCCTTAAGCCCATTTTCTCCACTACCTACAAGCTGATTACGCACCTTGTGCACCCAGAGTCTAACAAAGCTAGCATTTCCCTTTTGGCTCCTGACGTGGGTACCCTTAATCTCACTGGAATGGTCATAGGGCCCTTGTTTGGACTTACCAGTGAGTCGTCTTCCGATTGGATTCACTCTCTTCAGAAGAGGTTGGAGTTCCCAGCTCCTCTCCTTTCGGAGGGGCGATCTCTATAACCTCCTCTGCTTTAAGCGCTGCTTCATGAGGCTTTGCTGGGGGTTTTTCAGGTTTTCTTCCTCCTCCTGGCGCCCCCTTTGGTTCTAACTTGGCACGGCAATCTGTAGCCCGGTGACCTTCCTTCCCACATCGGAAGCAAGCAGTAGTCTTGGGTTTTGCCACCATTCCTCCCTTTTGAGGTTTTAAGGCTTCTCGAGGGCTGGTGGGGGAGGACTTGCTCCAACCAAAAAAACCCCGGCATCTGTTTTGGGTCAGATCAATTTCCACCTCTGCTGCCAGAATGTACCACAGCTGCAGCTCACTGGGGTCTCTTCTGGCAATACAGCTTTGATATACATCTTCATTTAACCCATCTTTAAAAGCTTCTATCAGGGCTCCCTGGGACCAGCCTCGAATATGACACGCCAGCTCTCTAAATTCCTGGGTGTAGTCGGCCACTGATCTCCGCTCCTGATTTATGGTCTTCATCCTAATTCTGACCTTACGTTCAGCAAGTGGGTCTTCAAATCTGGCCCGCAGCGCAGTCATGAACAGGTCATAATTCATCAGCTGAGGGGCATTATCATAATGCAAAGTCACCATCCACTCTGCAGCTGTTCCCTCCAGCGCCCTGGTAACACATCTAACTTTGGCTGCTTCTGAGGAAAAATCCCCTCCATATTCCTCCATATGGCTCCAGACTTGTGCCAGGAAGAATCCTAACTCCTTGGGATCCCGCCCATATTTTACTTCCAACGGAGGCACCTTTGGAGTTCTACGTCTTCTGGCAATTACCCCTCCCACTGGGGGCCCCTGGGCTGCTGCTGCCTGTTGCGCTAGCCCGGGTTGATTTATGGGGGTGGCTGCTCTGATTCTTCTGGCTGGGGCTGCCTCCCCCTCCTCTCCCTCATACCTTTGATCAGTTTGAGGTTTTCCGAGGAATATTGGGACTTAAAGAAAGTATTCAGTGAAAAGGCCTCGGAGGAGTTTCCCCCCGCCCCCATCGCTCAACAGATTGCAGCATTGAAATTTTACCAGGGGTGAAACTCCCAAAACCGAAACTGTACTCGATGACACTGCAGGATCTAGAAGAGCTGCAGTCATTTATCGATAAAAATTTGGAACATGGTTTCATCTGACCTGCAGAAGAAGCTTTTGCAGTTCGCTGGGCTCTGTTAACCTGGAGGCATTTCTTAGAAGGGGAAAAACGCCCATTTGAGGTGTGGACAGATCATAAAAATTTGGAGGCTTTGAAAACGCCTTGGAAGCTGTCTCCCAAGCAAGTTCACGGGGCGCAGTACTTTAAGTGCTTTAATTTTTCATTGAAGTACATTCCAGGGGGAAAGAACTTCATGGCGGATGCTTTATCTAGATTACCTCAGTATAATAGTGCTCGCCAAGAAAATGATTAAATACATAATTAGATAATAAATCTAAATATTAAATCTTGTAACATTCCAATTATCTATTTCAAAAACAAATGCTACAGTAATAAGTTTATAATAACATCAACACAATAGTCAATTAAACTCTTTAATTAAACTCAATATTTTAAACATTCCCTTTAATATTTTGTTAAATTTTAAAGTCTATCATTACTAAACATTTCAATATTTTAATCTTTTATTAATTCTTATAACATTCTAGTTTTCTATTTCTAATACAAATACTACAATACCATCTTATGTACCTTGCAGAATCTTCTTTTTTAAAGAAATTATATATTACCCTTTGTCCCTAAAAAAATTCCTTTTTTCCCATCTTGTTTCATACCTTTGTGGCTTTCCCCCCCCCTTTTCCCTTCCTTTCTTATCCCACCTGACCTTTTTACCTCCCCCCTCTCCTAACCTCTGCCTTGTTAGCTTCCCCTCTCTGTTGCATTCCTTTTTTCTTTTGCTTTCTAACATTGTGTTGATTTTGCATCTTATTTTTCTCTTTCTTGGGTGTTTTTTTAAGTCTTAAGTCCTTCATTTTCCTTCCTCTCTTTCTCCTTTCTTTCTTAATTAAATTTTTGGATTCATTAAAGATGGCTTCTTCTTCTTCTTCTTCTTCTTCTTCTTCTTCTTCTTCTTCTTCTTCTTCTTCTTCTTCTTCTTCTTTCTCCATCTGTTGTTGTGTTTGCTGATAAATAGCAAGCGCCATTTCTAAAAAATGAAAGGCTTCTTTCACAGCGTCCTTGCCTTCTTTCTTTATTTTTCCATATTCCTTTCTAAGTTCATCAACAGGTAAAGCCATTGTAAATCTTTTCTTTTTTTCTTCTTCTTAAAAAAACCAAGATGTTTCAAAAGTTAGAACAGTTCCCCAAAGTCCCAGAGTCATCAATCAGTCCAAACAAAGCACAAAGTTCTCACTTTCTCTTCCTGGGGTAATATCAATAAAAAGAAAAGAAAAGCCCAATCTATATTTTAAAGCCTTGTTGCAATTAATTTCTAGTCTCAAAATCTTCAAGGCATCTCCTCCAACAAGATCTTAATATTTTTTTTGTCCTCTCCCTTCCCACTTATAACAAGGAGCCAAATTTTTACCTTCTATAAAAAGACAGGTTTCTCAATATCCATTTGTTGATTCCATAGGGAAGGAGAGTAAACTTTCCCTTTCAGCACCTCGAATTTGCCGCTTGAAATTCTCCTCTGGAAACAAAGTATCGTTCAAAAAGTCATGGTTTTCAGGATGATAGGTGTATCTTAAAGTCCTGGTCAGCCAAGAAAAAACTTTCTCTTCAAAACTTTCTCCCTCTTCCTCCTGCACAGTCTTACCCAGCTGCCGGCTTCTTTGTGGCGGCCATTACAGACCGCCGCTCCACTGCCTTGAGAAAAGGGGGTTTTGCCGGCTGGGGAGGGGGTCTGCAACACCCCCAAACCCCTCTCTGGATCCCCCTGTCTTTGGCTGCCTCTATGGGGCAGCCTTAGCCTCCAGACCCGTCGGGATCGGAGGCACCAAGACGGCTAGCGCCGCAGGGATCGCGCAGTATCACAAATCCCTGCCGCTGCCGAAGCCGACAAACCGGAAGCTATATAGAAGATATAGAATGGTAAATAAGATAGGTAATGGTATATAAGATGAGCACGAATTTAATTGAAGTCCATATAGAGAGAGGTAATCTGGGGCCAAGTTACTTTCTAAAAAAAAGTTTTATGTTTTTGTGTTTTGGGTGTTTATGTCTGTGTAAGAATTAATAAAACCTTGGAGGAATGTTGGATGAGAATAACGGTAACCAAGTCAGAGAGAAATGAAGATGATAACTATAAATTGGATAAATATAGAAAATAATAATAATAATAATGAAATTGAATAAGAGTAAAGAGAAATAATGAGAAATTTGCTAAGAGATATTTATATGTTCATATGGAAATGGTGTAAAATAGAATTATGTTGTATAAAATAATGTTTTATTCGACTTGTAAAATTTATAATGGAAAGAGGTTTTATGTATTCAATGGTTAATGATGGTTTGTTTGTCTTTAAAATTAATAAAATTTGTTTCAAAAAAAAAAAAAATAGTGCTCGCCAAGAAGTGGTACGGCCTATTGTCTCAACCAAACAGTTGGCAGCTCCAGTGGTTACCAGAGCCCAGAAAAAGGGGGGAGTTGATTTATCAAATGATTTAACTGCACAATTAAAAGAAGCTCTAAAACTTGATGATTGGTTTCTTGCTCACTCAAATAACTGTACGGTTAGAGATGGATTGACATGGGTGGGAGCCAGATTATATGTGCCAGCAAAGCTGAGAAACCAAATATTACAGCAAGCATGACTCTAAAGCTGCTGGACATTTTGGATTCATGAAAACCTTACACTTGGTTAAAAGGCAATTTTGGTGGCCTACCTTGAAAAAGGACATTGAGACTTATGTGGCTAGCTGTCCTATCTGTGCCTCAGCCAAGCGGCCTCCTGGTAAACCAGCAGGCTTACTACA
This sequence comes from Notechis scutatus, assembly GCF_049901735.1. NCBI lineage: Eukaryota > Metazoa > Chordata > Lepidosauria > Squamata > Elapidae > Notechis > Notechis scutatus. Next base: position 114,869,942 of record NC_142011.1, on the reverse strand, counting down.
AAATGTGGCTAGACCAACTGCTCCATGGAAGGAAATTTCTATGGATTTTATAGTGGAATTAACTGAAAGTGGGAGGTCTTTTTATCCACCAGACATTTGCAGACCACACAAAAGTCAAAAAAGCTTGGACCTAAGAATGTTGGACCTTTCTCAATTGAAAGAATTGTGAACCCTGTGGCAGTCCAACTGAAATTACCTAAAACTCTCCAACGGATCCACCCTGTTTTCCATGTTAGTTTATTAAAACCTGAACATACCTCCAACTTGAGACCAACTCAGGTCAATCCCCCTGTGCCATTGCTAATTGAAGGTGAACAACATTTTGAAGTTAAAGAAATTTTGGATTCTCGAAAACAAAGGGGTCGACTCCAATATTTGATTGTTTGAAAACATTTCCCTCCTTCCCAGTCTGAATGGGTGAATGAGAAGGATGTTAGAGCTGCTAAGCTTATCAAGGCATTTCGTACTAAATATCCTGATAAACCCTAAAAAATAGTATTATGGTGTTACATGTATATTTTCTATTACCTTCTATTTTTATCTTTTCTAGGACTAATGTCTCTTTTGCAGGAGGGCTGAATGTCAGCCTTCAAGATTTTCTCCATTTGCTTTGCATCTTTCGGCTGTCATAAGTAACAGGGGGAGGAGGGGGGATTTGGTTATGGGAAGTGAGCTGGAGGTGTTACAAAACAGAACTGTATAAGCTGGGGGGGTAGATTCTTGCTTAGGCTTCTAGCCTATGCTATGCACAGCTGCAACTCTTCATCAAACTATGTCAAGGTCAACGGACAGAGGCCTCATCACCACCTGGAGATGCCCACATGATGATATACACAACTTTTAATTGGATGAGCCAATTGAACTATTGGGGGTGGGAATGTTGCCATTTCTTTGTATACGTGATTTACACGCCCATTTTCTCAGATTCATAATTCTTTTGTTGCTACCACTTGATTTCCAGTAAAAGATTTTTTTCTCTGATTAATGGAGTCTAAGTATTTCTTTCTTGGATTTTGAATGGAGCACTAGCTGACAAAAACCCCATCTATCTCTACCCTCCTTTAACTCCAGGCTGTGTCATCCTGAAGCCATATGAAAAGAAATGATCTGACAACAGTGTGGCTGATCTGGGTGAGATTTTTCCAACTTCTTGTTGAGGAATTTGCCCCTGTAACACTCTTATATTGAAATTGGCACTCAAGAGAGGAGGAGGAGGAGTTTTCTCTCACTCCTCAAGAATAGCAGCAATGAAGAGCTTGAGCTGCTGATAGATACGGAAAAGCAAGAAGAGAATTTTCTGAGTGAAATAAAATTTAAAGCTATAGGAAAATTGGACTGGTTGGTTTAGCAAATCTGAGTTTAAAATACTAGAATATATTTAAAGCCCCCCCAAAAAGAAAATGACCACAGCCAGGTCAGCTTCAGGATTGTAACCAATCAAGCTACCTTCCTTCCTTCTCCCTACCTCTTTCCTTCCCTACCTTCTTGCTTCTCATTTCCATCTACTTCCTTCCTTCCTCCCTCCCTCTCTCTGCACTCAGGAAGGGGCAAGGGGAGGGGGAGATTTTGGCAGTTCAGCCGGTAGCCATGACTTTTTCAAGTAGAGCGGTCCTGGTGAAAGGGAAGCACTCACGTGTTGAGAGGCCGAGCTGGTGAGTGGCTATGGAGGCACTGGTGGTGGCCATCTGAGCCGGAATGTAGTCAGTCTTGGATCCATGGGATTGCCTTGGAGCCAGCCAGGGGCCACCCCCCCTCACCTCAGCTCAGCCCCTGGGGTGTGCGCACAGGAGGTGGCAAGCGTGTGGGGCTGGGATCCTGGGTGAAAGGAAAGCACTCAGAATGCAATCAGCCTGTGGGGCAAGATGGTCACCAGGGATGCCAGGCCCAGCACACTCACTGCATTCCTGTGCACGAACCCAGGGGACAGGGCTGAGGTGGTCGAGGTTGCCCCTTGCTCCCATGGATGTAAGGCTGACTGTGTTCCATCTTGGATAGCCACCACCAAGTTGTAGATCAGCACCTGGCCAGTCTGGGCCGGTGCCAGGAACCGGTCCTTCACTTCTCCAGAGTGAGCCTGTGGGTTAGATCTAACCACATAGCAGGTCAGATCTGACCTGTGGCCTTGTGTCTGACATGGCTGTCTAGTCTAATGAAAAGAACTAAGGATTGACTTCTGGTAGCACTTCCGTCGATGACAGTTCAGAGACCGCAATCATGTGCAGCTCTGATCTGTGTTTACCTTGTCAGAAGGGTCCCTATGGGACTGGTGTCATCCTGACCACCTCGGAGGGGTGAGGGAAGAGGGGGAGACCACCAGATGGGTTGAGAGGAGCCGCATCTCCCCTCCCTAGCTAGGCATTAGTCCCCTAGAAGACAGGGAGAAACGGCAGTCTAAAATGGCTGCCTGAAGACGGAAAGCTGCCAGGACCTAAGTTTTGCGCTGGAGCGGTGAAGTGGTGGGCGATGTGTAACCAGATAAAAGAACTTGTTTTTTTCCTGATAACCCCAAGAAGTAGAAAGAAAGTGCCCTCGCGTAAGAGTAATACAGCGGCGAACAGAAAATAAGAGGAAAATACAAGGTAAACAAAATTGGAGTATAAAAAGTTACAATGAAATTAGAGACTAAACTTTGAATAATATAAATTGGCATTAATTAGGCATTGGATTAAATGATGTGGAAATGGTTGAAAGTTAATGTTTAATATAATTAAAAGAGAAAAGAAAAGAACTTTGAAAAGTGGAAAGTGATACAGAGTGCCATCTAATGGCCAAAGACTTTTTTTCCTACAAAATTTTATGGAAATTCACTGGACTTATAACTGTTATCAAATAAAAGACAAATAAAATAATAAGAATCCCAGAAATTTAGAAAAAAGGGGGAGAAATTCTACTGTTATATATGGAACTTTGCCATATACACGTGTCATGACCCTGGTGGAGACTGACTCTGAGGAAGAGGAGGAACAGCCAATAGGGAGTGGGAGTGTGGCTCCAGAGGTGGTGGAGGAGGCTGGGGAAGGGCAGAGGCCAGCTGAGCAGTCAGAGGAGGATCCAGGCCCGTTCCCTATCCATCCTAGGTCACGCAGGGAGGAGAGGATCAGGGAAAAGCGAGGTCTACTCAAGAGGAGATTACCATGATCTTCCTCGTGGCTTGCAGCTGGGAGCTATGTATATAAGTTTGTAACTACGTAGTTAGAATTGCTGGGGTCAAAGTTTAGTGTTTACTTTGAAAGAGGTTTATCTTTGCTGGCGTTCTTCCCATGGACTCTCCTTGGTTATTTTCCTGGAGTTTATGATTAGTTATCTTGGCTTGCTTCAGAACTCTCGTCAATGCGGTTTGTTTGGTTTTCTTTTTGCTCATTATTTACTTTTGTGACTTTAAACTGTGCCTAATAAAACAGTGAAGTTAAGTTGAAGGCCTTACTGGACTTTAATGTATGTTTTGGGTTTTAGGTTATTTTGAGAGAATACAGGTCATCACAACACCTGAGAATATAAAGAGCAAGACTGAAGCCATATTTGTTCTCTGTGTGACCTGTTATAGATCAGAACAGTTATGAAACTTGTCTTGCTGATGTTCTGTCTGGTTATGAAATCATTTGTTCTTGGCTTGGGTTGATAAGAAGGTCATCTTGACAGTATCGGAATATTAATGATCACTTGTGTAACCATTCAGAGAAAAACAGGAAATCTGACTCTAATGAGAATGTTGGGAGTTTTCCATGAGAGGTTGGAACTTTCTTATGAAAATGTTGTATAAGTTCTATATATGGAAAACAGGAAGTGTTATGTAACCATGTAAGCTGTATTCACTAAATGGAAGGGTCTCCTTTTCTCCTAAACATGGTTTTGGAGTAAGGGGTCCGGTACTGCAGTATCTTACCTAATAAAGCATCCTATGGATCAGATTATCAATAGTCAGTTGATTCATTTTTATGCAAATCTCACATCTACTAAGAGGATATACAAATGCTGGGACTGTTGGGGGTTGATTGTGACAAAGAGACAGAAGGATTAACAAGAGAAACAAAGGTAAAAGGAGACTTGTGGCAAAGATTCCAATAAAAGACTTTGAATATTAATAATTTAACTGATTATAAAAATGGAAGAAATAAGCAAAGACTTTAAGTTGGAATTACAAATGGTAAAAGGAATGTTGAAAGAAAGAAGGGAATTATTGGAAATATTCGAAAAGAAAATAATGGCGATGGCAGAAGAAGAAATTCCAGTGAGGCAGAGTTAAAGGAAGAAGAAACAGGCTCAGACAGACATGGAGAACAAGAGACACTGCCAAAAGACACTAAAGGAATTAAAACTATGACATTGATGACAGTTAATAAATAAAAGAGAAAATGCTCCCAGGATTATACAAAAGAAGAAGAAATTATACAAGAAGAAACTTCAAAAAAGAGAACAGGAAAGCGGGGGAGAGAAGATGGGTAAAATGTTAGAAGGAAAGAAGGAAGACCAGGGAAACCGAGAAAAGGGAAAGTTGGCTAAAATTAAAAGAAATAATAAAGCCAAAAAATTCAGAGATAAGGCTTAGGGATTCTATAAGGGGGATACCACATGGAATATATATTGGTGTTTAGTTTAAAACTTGTTGGGAAATACCTTAGGAATGTGTAAATTACATATATATATGAATATGAACTGTATATAAAATGTGTTGTTATGAACTCTTTTCTTTTTTGGAGAATCAAAACAAGGGAATGGAAATGAATTAAAAAATATGATTATTAATGATTATAAGTAAAGTGAAGACAAAATGAGAGATATTAAGAAGTTATTTTAGTGATTTACTGGAGGGGATATATACAGTTGATTATTTAATGGATATTAGAATTGTATAACAAGAATATTTAATTATGATTAAAGTAGGGGAATGGAAAATACCATGTGGATCCTAAATATATTGGTTTTATTATATTTTTACTCTTCTCAGATCGTTTATTATATATTGGCTTAGAGAAAATTAAGGATAATAATGATGTGTAATGTAGAATAAAATAGGTGGTAAGCTGAAAATGGAAATAATAGGGGATAAAGAATTTAAAACTTATGTATGGATGAAATGATATTGATATTGAATTAATGAACTGAAATATGAAATGCAAAGTTACTTAAAGATGAGTGAAATGGATAATGATATGAGTTAATATTATATTAGATTAACAGAAATGAAAGTATGACTATGTACAAGTGTTATAATCTGGAAACATGTTGCTCACGTGAAAAGATGTATAAAATTTAAAAAATAAAAAACTTTTGGGGGGAAAAAAGAAAAGAACTAAGGATTATTTCAGTGGTCCAGTATTCGAGGGCTGTCAAAAAAGACCTATCAACCTATTTTCCAAAGCACCTGAAAGCAGGACATGAACCAATAGATTGAAACTAATGAAGGGAAGAACCAACCTAGAATTAAGGAGAAATTTCCTGACAGTTAGAACAATTAATCAGCGCAAAAGTTTGCCTTCAGAAGTTGTATGTACTTCATTGCTGGAGATTTTAAAGAAGAGTGTGACTATTCCATTGTCTGAAATGATATAGGGTCTCCTGTTATTCTGTTAATTCTTTTTCCTAGCAAAAATTTCACAAATTGGACTGCTTACTGATTTTTTTTACTTTAATAATAAATTTTCCTTAAAGTAACTACTGTAATATTCTGGTCACAATTTATCTAACTGATGTGCTCAGTTGTCTTTGAACTTCTTTTAGTATTTATTTGTTATATGCACTTTCTAAATCTATGCAAAAAATGGTAGTCTTTCCTCTGATGTTGTTGCCTGCATTACTTACAACTACGAAAAGGATTTAAAATATATTCAATTAACAGTGCAAAACAAAAAACAAAACAAAAACAAAAAACCCAGAGCATTATGTTCAGATTCATGACTGGAAATCTTCAGGCAATAGGGATTCAAAAAATAGTGCAAGGGAATCACTGTTATTACTTACATACATTCTGAAGACGTATGAGATAAACAACGAAGTAGTTACTTATGCTTTGTTATTTCAGAAATAAATAACCTGAAACATCAGGATCAAATGTGAACTTCAAATCCAGTTTTGCAGCCCCTAAGTATTCTCCTACCACAATGCTGAATTTCAGTGGCATGATGGCTGAAAAATAATCGCATGGTCCTTGAAATTTCAGAGTGAAATACATTAAAATTAGACTTTCAAAAGCATAAAAACCTTAAAACTTAGAAGCCATTGTGTATATCATCCGTTTGTATTCTTTCCTTCCCCTTTTCCTTTTGTATTTCTTCCAAGGATGTTAGCACCTTAACATGGCTAATCCCAGTGCCTGTCACTGCTGATAATTATTTAACTCTTTACTGATCAATTAAACTATTGCTGATCAGATTTAGATGCCAATTAAATTATTATTTTCCACCTAGTCAATGAAGTAAACCCTCTCCTTGTATTCTTTTGTTCTACCTTTATTAGCTAACTGCTCATCTCTGTTTCTTTTATAATATGCATATATTAGTTTGACATTGCTCTCTCTGTGTATGCTCTATTATTTACAAGATCATAAGCAAAACTTTGATTGTCTTAAAGAAACACTGCAGTATGTTTTCTTTGTATTACTTGCCTATCATTATTTCCTTTTATTTAAGAGAATTATATTCTCCATTATGATGTTGTGAACTTACAGTATGTTCAGCAAAATCCTATACATAAGCACATAAGGGAAAGATCCATGGAAGTGATTGTCCTGTCTATAAAGTTTCAAGTGGGACAGTAGATCTGTTGACCTGTAACTCACTCTGCATTAATGGTCCTTAATAATGTATGAAATAGCTGGTGACAAAGCACAGAGTTTTCTTGTTGCACTGATTTTTTTAGTGAATTTGAAATTTGTTCACTACACAGTTAAGTCAAGTTTAAATAATACCTCTTGCATTTAATTTTCAAGACTGCTTGAAAAAACAGACTTTGACTTTTTCTTTTCTTTTCTTAAACAAATTTTATTAATTTTTAAAAGCATACAAAACATACAAGATAAACATAAAACCTTTTTTCTAAAAATTTCTAAAAATTATTTGAAAGTTTTACATTAACACATTTCCTTACAATCACATATTTTCCCTTTCTAACTTGCTTTATTTTCTTCTATCTTTCTCTCCATTGTCCTTTTCTAGCCTTTCTCCAAGGTTTTATTAGCTCATTCAAACATAAACACATAAGAACACAAAACATATAAACATTAAAAAAAAAACATCTTTTCTGAAAGTTGCTTAATCCCGGGTCAAAACTCTTTGTACAGACACCAACTCAAATTCATATTCATTTTATATGCCATTCCATATCTTATTACCATTTTCAATTTTTTATATAGCTTCTTCTCTCTCTTAGATTCTCTTAATTTTATTTTATTTATCTCATCTCAATTCAAATCATAGTATTTAGTATTCTTTGTCTGTTTATCCAGCTATCGATTTATCTTTCTTCTTTAAAAAAAAAAGCTTCTCCTGTACACTAATTGGAGTATGACGCCTTTACCTCTTTCCCCTACAATTATAATACTTAATATAAAATACCTAACTTACATTGGGATTCTATTTGGTACATTCTAAAATTATACAATATTATCAATACCAATACTAATCTATTCATTAATATTCATATTCTTTTATATTATAAACACTTAGCACATTACTTTTCAATTAATTAACATACTGTTGTGGGAGCACCTACTTTCCATAATTATTCCCCCCCACATCACATATTTTAAATCATTATTTCATTAAGGTATTCCTGCTTCTCCTACTTCAAATCTCTCCTTTCAAAAAAAAAAAATTTCCACTGAAATAACACAATCTAATTAATATTGACATTCATTTGTATCTTTCTCTCCAACTCCTTTATATCTTAACCATTTTATCCATTTCAATTAAATAACATGCCTTTTGGGAATACTTATATTTTCCACAATTATTCCCCCCACACACACACACATCATATCTCAAACCCTTATTTCATGAATTTGAAATTTGTTCACTACACAGTTAAGTCAAGTTAAATAATACCTCTTGCATTTAATTTTCAAGACTGCTTGAAAAAACAGACTTTGACTTTTTCTAATACATCCATTTTTCTTATCACATTTCAAAGCAAGAAAAATTCAGTTTGAAGAAAAATTCTGACCAAAATCTATAGCTTTACTTACTACTCTATAAAATTTATACTGAAACATTAATTAGATTATTAAGCTATAGTCATTTGTTTTGTTTTAATATACCAGAATATTTGATGCAATCCTCATCCAAAGGCATGTCACATTTATTTTTTAGTTTTTATTTGTAATTATAATAAACTCTATAGATGTCAGATCCATGTATCTGTCATTTCTTCAGTGGAAGAAGAAAAGTGGGGGGGAGGAGGCTGATAAATAAATCCTTTCTTGATGTAACCTGAATATATTTAATCTTATATCGAATTTGTATAACCTACATGATACAATGGAGGGAGGAAACCCAGATGGCTGGAACCTATCACCTCTGAGAGGCACAGCCAGGAGATGAGAAGACCATAAAAATTCCACAGTGAGATATGCCCTGGGAAACTGAAAAAGATAGTTCCTTACAAAAGGGGTGGGGGGAATTAACATACTGGCTTTTCTTTCACTAAATACACATCGAGATAAGGGGAGGGGTTCTAAACTCCCTTATCTATCCCTGTATGCCTCAGAGACTTTAGACGCTGCTTTGAACTCCTACATGAATTGTCTCATCTCAATAAAGGATTCCTTTTGATACGTTTGGTTTTCAGAAGTTCATTCTTGTTAATTGAATGGGAAAAAGTTCTGTAGCCTGACATAAAGCAGCGTCTGCAATAGAGGTCAGCCCGGAGAGGAAATTAAAAAAAAAAACCTTCACTCTACCGAGGGGACCCTACAAGAAAGGAAAATGTCTGAGTACAGCAAGGACCAAGGGGAAGCCGAATGCTGGGGAGAAATATTGACAGCTACCCAGCCAGATACTGACTTGGTGCACCCCATCGAAGATAACGAAGCTGCCTATGAAACCTCCACAAAGCCCCGGTGGTCTATAGGCATAGGAAAGAGAGACAGCTGGGATGGAAGAACCAGGGGAGTAACCCTCAGCCGGGGCAATCGTAAACCTGGATGGAAACTGGAGCTGGAGGCCCTATTGGATCAGGAAGGATGTGGAGAGGAGCCACTGACTGATGACCGACTGAGACGGTACACAAATCGCCTCATGAGGGAAGCCCTGGAGAACCTCGAGGTGAGGGATGCACCAGGACGCCAACGCAGGAGAGCGAGGGAACCAGAAAATGAGAGAACCCAAACCGCCAACCCGGATTCAGCTGAGAATGATCAGGCAGCCGGACAAGCTGAAGAACCAGCAGCCATACCAGGTACCTGACCCCTAAATGCCCCAGAACAGGGGATTAGCCCTGGCCAACCCAGAGACATACAATTGCAGAGGAAGGTTCCACCCCTGGGAATAAAATTCGATGGAGACCCCTAGAAACTGGGATTTTTCCTGGCGCAAGTCCTCACCTACATGCAAGAATATGGGCAGGATTTCCCAATCCAGGGATCCTGTTACCCTGGCCCTTGAAGGGGCAGCAGCCAGATGGATGGTGACACACCACAACGTCAACACCCCAGAATTAAGGAACCTCAACCACTTCATGACGGTCCTACACCACCGCTTCAAAGACCCTCTGGCCAATAGAAAAGCCCGAGACCGCATCAGAGTCATAAAGCAAGGCCGTCGCCTGGTAGCTGAATACACCGGGGAATTTCGTGACCTGGCCAGCTGAGTCGACTAGCCAGAGGATATCCTAGTCTGTTGGTTCAAAGATGGGCTAAATGACTACCTATACGCTGCTTGCCTGGCCTGTGGGGCCCCAAACCTCCTGCATGAATGATACATGATGGCAGAGGAGGCGGAGATAGATATGACTTGAAACCGGTACTGCAGTGTCAAGTTTTGGAAAAGATCCCCACCCCAGGGGAAACGGGAAGTTTTCAAACCCCAAACCACCATGACTCCAAGAACGTCTGGTTGGTTTAAGTGTGGAAAGGAAGGATACCGCGCAGCAGAATGCCATTTGAAGACCCCTGCCAGAAAGCCAGACCACCTATCGGGGGGAAACCTGGAACATCCAACCCTCGAGGAAAGGAGACTGGCCTGAGAGGCTGAGTAGCTGTGGGATTCCGATCCCCCAAACCAGAGGAAGAACCCCCAGCCTCAGGGGACCTGAGACAGTCTGAAAGCGATCTGGAAGACAACCCGCTGGTAAGCAACCCAATTGAACCAATCACTCTACCCCTAAGACTGTTTATCCCCAGCCGAGGGAAGGGGGAGGAAGTTGCAGCGTTGCTGGATTTGGGATGCACCCGATGTCTAATAAATCCCTCCCTTGCAGAGAAATTGGGGATCCAACTGAAAGAAATGGAAAATCCCATCGCTTTCTGCCAATTAGATGGAACTATGGATGGGGGGGGAGCCAGCTAAGTTTTCCACAGAACCATTGAAAATAAGATTAGGGAATCATAGTGAGATGCTCACATTCATTGTAGCCCCAGGAATGGAAGAGCCACTAGTCCTAGGTCTCACATGGCTGCGGAAATGGAATCCAAAAATAAATTGGAGGAGAAGAACCGTACAATTCCAGAGAGACGTAGTATTTGCAAATAGCTCAGAGGAAAGGATAAAGAAAGGAATAGAGAACAGAGAGTCAGCCTTGACCGGACAGTTGGCTGAACCTATTAACATCTCCAATGAGTACCAGGATCTGGCCCAAGTATTTAGCGAGGAAGCTTGGGATGAACTCCTACCCCAACGTGCCACAGACTGTGCTATCGAAATCCTACCAGGGGCTAAACTCCCAAAACCACAAATGTACTGCATGTCTCCCAGAGAACTAAAAGAACTCAGAGCATTTATCGACAAAAATCTAAAAAGGGGTTTCATCGAACCCGCCTGACCAAAAATAGCTGCCCCAGTGTTATTCCACGAAAAGAAAGATGGCTCCGTACACTTGTGTGTTAATTACAAAAAATTAAACACGATTTGCATAGAGAATATGTATCCACTCCCCCTCATGAAGGACATGTTAGCCCACCTCTCGAAAGGAAAAAAAATTCAAAGTTAGACCTACAAGAGGCATATTACCACATAAGAATAAAGGAAGAGGATGAGTGGAAGACAGCTTTTAACACACCATTGGGAAGCTATCAATATAAAGTGCTCCCCTTTGGACTGCAAGGAGCACCTGCCGTGTATATGCAATTGATCAATGAAACCCTTCATGAATTTTTATATAAAGGGGTTCTAATGTATCTTGATGATATTTTAATCTACACAGAAACGATGGAAGAACACATCAAGCTACTCCGTGCAGTCCTCACAAAACTCTTAGACACTAAACTCTATGCAAAACGCTCTAAATGCAAATTCCACCAAGAAAAAATTGACTACTTGGGGTATAGAATATCCCATGAGGGAATAGAGATGGACCCACAGAAAGTAAAAGCTGTAATGGACTGGGACCCATCACATAGACGCAAACAACTGCAAAGCTTCCTGGGGTTTGCAAACTTTTATCACCAATTCATTCCAGCTTTTGCAAACATCACCCTCCCTATCACAAACTTGCTAAAAATGAAGGGGGGGAGAAACCCAAACCAAGGCAACACCTTATCTGGAAAACTGAATGCCAAGCGGCATTCGAGAAACTCAAACGTCTATTCTCAGCAGAACCGGTCCTTAAGCACCCAGATCCCAAACAACCTTTTGTTATCCAAGCAGATGCTAGTGATGTTGCAGTTGGAGCAGTCCTCCTCCAAAAGAATGGAAGTGGACAATTACAACCATGCGCTTATACATCCAAGAAACTGACGGAAACTGAGCAAAGATGGGCCATATGGGAGAAAGAGGCATATGCTGTGTGGTGGGCAATGCTCACATGGAAACATTTCCTGGAAGGAAACCAAATCCCCTTTGAAGTATGGACTGATCACAAAAATCTGGAAGCCCTGAGAAATCCATGGAAACTCTCCGAAAAACAAGCAAGGTGGGCTCAATACTTTAAACGATTTAATTTCACTCTCAAATATTTTCCTGGGAGAAAGAACTTCTAAGCAGATGCACTGTCCAGAAAACCCCAATACAACAGCAAAAAGATTGAAGTTATAAAACCGATGATCCAACTGACCCAACTAGCAGCCAAAGTAATCACCAAGGCACAAGAGGAAAAAAAATCATCCCTGACTGAAGACACAATGACGTCAATATTTAAGGAGGCACTACTTAAGGACGACTGGCTCCAGGCTAACAAAAACACTTGTTTACTCAAAGATGGACTGGCTTGGGTAGAAAATAAACTTTATGTCCCTGCAAGCCAGAGAATGGACCTCATGAAACGCTGCCACGACTCCAAAATAGCGGGACACTTTGGATTTGTAAAAACCCTGCACCTCATCAAAAGACAATTTTGGTGGCTGTCCCTCAAAAAGGACATTGAAACCTATGTTGCGAGTTGCCCTACCTGTGCTGCTGCAAAGAGAAGACAAGGAAATATCCTGGACTTTTACAAACAGTAGCAGACCCTTCTGCACCCTGGAAAGAGATTTCTATGGACTTTATAGTGGAGCTTCCCGAAAGGGCTGGAAATACCATCATTTGGGTTGTAACTGATCTTTTTTCCAAACAGGTTCACTTTATTCCATGCCAAAAGATCCCAACTGCCAAGGCATTGGCAAAGATGTTCCTAATACACATTTATCACCTTCATGGAGCTCTCCAACGGATTATTTCAGATAGGGGTGTTCAGTTCACATCCAAATTTTGGCGGGTGTTTTTAAACCTCTTAGGCTCCACCAGGGGTTGTCGTCATCAAGTCACCCCCAGACGGATGGATCGATAGAGTTAACAGCGAACAATATTTAAGATGCTTTATTAATTACCAACAGGACAATTGGATTGACCTTCTTCCTTTTGCAGAGGTAGCATACAATAACTCAGTCCATAGCAGCGCGGGGTTCACCCCATTCCAGGTAGCCATGGGCCAAGAATTCAACCCCATGCCGGAACTAACCCACCAAAGAACCTGAAATCCCCTGCCTTAAGGAATGGATAAATAACTTACAAGCCATGTGGCCAATGGTAAGATTATCTTTACAGGAAGCTAGAACAGTTTTTAAAGCTCAAGCAGACAAAAAATGCTGCGATCCTAAACCTTTCAAGATTGGGGACCATGTATATTTGTCCACAAAATTCTTAAAATCATTACAACGCTCTAAGAAACTTGGGCCAAAATTCATTGGCCCATTCCCCATCTCCAGAATTATTAACCCCGTGACGGTAGAGCTTCGACTTCTCAAAACACTTAGGCAGATTCATCCAGTATTTCACTGTAGCTTGCTCAAACCGGAGATCACTTCAAACCTCAGACCCGCCCTTCCCACACCTCCAACCCCCCTCATGGTACATGAGGAGCAACATTTTGAAATTAAAGATAGCCTTGATTCACACACTCACTGTGGATCCACACAATACTTAGTAGCTTGGAAACACCTTCCTTCCTCAGAAAATGAGTGGGTAGCCAAACGACACATAAAAGCACCCACATTACTACAAAAGTTCCACCTAAAATACCCTGATAAACCATCCTGAATTGCAAATGTAATATATGATTTTGTTTTTCCAGGTAGACCTGTTTTTTAAGGAGGGCAGGATGTCAGATCCGTGTATCTGTCATTTCTTCGGTGGAAGAAGGGGGGGGGGGAGAGACTGATAAAGAAATCCTTTCTTGATGTAACTTGAATATATTTAATCTTATATTGAATTTGTATAACCTACATATGATACAATGGAGGGAGGAACCCCAGATGGCCAGAACCTATCTGTCACTGTGTGCTCCCTTCAAGATCCAAGAAAGAAATACTCAGACTCCATGGGTTAGAGCAAAGTTATCCTTTTACTGGAAATCAAAGTGGAAGCTACAGGTTTAATTCCGAATCTGAGAAATTGGCGCGCAGATCACATATACAAAGGAATTGAATTGTTCCCACCCACCCCCAAAGTCCAAATGACTCTTCCAATTAAAAGTTCTGAATATGATCATGTGGGCATCTTCAGGTGGTGATGATGCCTCTGTCCGTTGACCTTGACATATTTTGATAAAACTTCACAGCTGCGCAAAAGAGGATAGAAACTAGCGAAGAAATGGAAAGTTAAAAACAAGAATTCATACACCCCCTCCCCTTGCTACCCACAGCAAAGGAATGCAAAACACCTCCAGCTCTCTTCCCTTCCAAGTCCCCCCTCCCCCCATTGCAAATGACAGCCGAAAGGAATAGCATAGCATAGCAGCAGAGAAGATGTAGTAGATAGGATATCTTGAGGCTGAGATATCTTGAGGCTGACACTATCACCTCTGAGAGGCACAGCCAGGAGATGAGAAGACCATAAAAATTCCACAGTGAGATATGCCCTGGGAAACTGTGAAAAATATCATTCCTTACAAAAGGGGTGTGGGAAATTAACATACTGGGTTTTGTTTCACTAAATACACATCGAGATAACGGGAGGGGTTCTAAACTCCCTTATCTATCCCTGTATGCCTCAGAGACTTTAGACGCTGCTTTGAACTCCTACATGAATTGTCTCATCTCAATAAAGGATTCCTTTTGATACGTTTGGTTTTCAGAAGTTCATTCTTGTTAATTGAATGGGAAAAAGTTCTGTAGCCTGACAATAATATTTTAGAACTAACATGAGGACAATTTATGGGTTGAGAAGAAACAATATTTCTTACCTCTCTTTCTGGCAAGATGATTGTGCCATCTATTCCCAAAATGCAGTTAACTTTCAGAATATGAGCTAACTTTATCTCTCTTTTGCACCTTGCTGATCTGAAGTCCCCATCACTCAAGTCTAAACAGGCAGCAAAGTGGAGAGAGAGAGTTTTATATATATACTGACTCATGTAGCTCAATCGTGTACAGAATTAGTTGCTTTTAGGTATATAAAAATCAATGAGTTTATGCAAATCTAACTCAGCAAAATATACATATTTGATTTAAATAAAGATACATTTGGTATTGGGCCAATATATGTGAACATGTCTAGGGAGAAGACAATTATGAAAAACATATTTTTGAAAATATTTTTGCAAATGAAATTATGAAACATAATTATTATTGTTTGCACATAAAATAACTGTTATGAATAATCTAATAAATATTAGTTATTCTGCAAAGTGCTTTGGGGAAAAATCTCACTATAGCAGTTGGATATTATAATTAATTAAGATTCAAAATGAGAGAGGCCCTCTCAATCCCTCCCTTCAGTCTAGCTGAAGAGTCTATCTATCACAATCTTGTATCTTACAGATTGGAACCTTTTATTTATTTATTTGATTTGTCAATTGCTTACAAGGTAACAGGTATAAGTATAAACATAGTTTTGAATACATGAGATGGACACATATAAAAACAACAACAACAAAAGAACAGGGACGGTAGGCACGATTGGTGCGCTTATGCACATCCCCTACAGACCGCTTAAGAAAGGGGTGAGGTCAATAGTAGACAGTCTAAGGTTAAAGTTTTGGGGGTTTGGGGAAGAAACCACAGAGTCAGGAAGAGTATTCCAAACATTGACCACTTTGTTGCTGAAGTTGTATTTTCTGCAATCAAGTTTGGTGCAGTTAACCTTGAGTTTGTATCTATTGTGTGCTCTTGTATTGTTATGATTGAAGCTGCAGTATTCATTGACAGGTAGGACATTGCAATGTATGATTTTATATACTATATTTAGATTGGACCGAAGGCAGCGTAGTTCTAGGTTTTTTAGGTCTAGAGTTTCAAGTCTGTTGGCATAAGGTATTCTGCAATGAGTAGAGGAGCAGAGAACTCTTCTTGTGAAATATTTCTGGACTTTCTCAATTGTGTTAATATCAGATACATGATATGGGTTCCAGACTGATGAGCTGTATTCAAGTATAGGTCTAGCAAATGTTTTGTATGCTCTAGTTAGTAGTGTGATATTACCAGAGAAGAAGCTACGTAGGATTAGATTAACAACTCTTAATCCCTTTTTGGCTATGTAGTTACAGTGGGCTCTAGCACTTAAATCATTAGAGATGAGTACTCCAAGGTCCTTGACAGAGTTTGGATCCTCAGCAAGGTCTTGACTATTCAGCTTGTATTTTATTTTCTGATTTGTTGAGCATTTATTTGTTGATATTTGAAGTTGCCATTTGATTGACCATTCGGATACATAGTCAAGGTCTTTTTGGAGGGTAGTAGTATTGTCTGTGGTGTTGAATAGCTTTACATCATCAGCGAAGAGAATGCAGTTGCTCTTAATATGATCACAGAGGTCATTTATGTAGAGTATGAAAAGAGTTGATCCTAGAACACTGCCTTGGGGGATACCACTGTTGACAGGTACAGAATTTGATAGGACACTCCCAATTTTGACCATTTGTTGTCTGTTTGACAGGAATGCTTCTATCCAGTTATGCAGGTGTCCAGCGATATCGTAAGATTTTAGTTTTAGTAGTTTGTCGTGTACCACTGAATCAAAGGCTTTACAGAAGTCTATGTAGATTGCGTCTATTGCGTTGCCCTGATTGAGTTGTGTAGTCCATATGTTTTTGCAGTGTAAGAGTTGCAGAAACCAAATTGTTTATTAGAGAATAGGTTGTTTGTCTCTAAGTGGAGGATAATGGGTTGGTTAATAATTGATTCCATGACTTTACAGGTGACACAGTATAAGGAGATTGGTGTAATTTTCAACTAGACTGGGTCTCCCTTTTTGAAGATGGGGATGACCATGGCTTGTGACCATAGTTTTGGCAAAGAGCCGGTCCTGAAAGATTTTTCAAAGATTATGCTTAGAGGTTCAGCTACGGCAGCGAATAGCTTTTTAAAGAAGTAGGCACATATTCTGTCCTGTCAATAGATAGGGATGGTTTTAGATTGTGTAGTGCTTTTTCAACAATGTCTTCTTTAAAAGTGATATGTATTAGATCATTGTAGTTGTCTGTGGTTCAACTAGGAAATACTGGGCATGATCCATTGCTCTTTACAAATACTGAGCCAAAGAATGTGTTAAAGAGGTTGGCTTTAATGGTGTCATCATTACAGTCTTTGTCATTAGGTCCTTTCAGGGGTGGGATGGACCTTGAGTCTTTTAGTTTGTTGTTTACAAAATTGTAGAAAGCATGGGTGGAATTTGTACATAGAAAGTTTTCCTCGTTTCATGTGACAATTAGTACATCTGGTGGCATAAATTTTTATATCGGCTTTTGAAGTTGGCAACGTGACCAGATTTGTTTTTTCGCCAAAGTGATCTTTTTTTGGATTGAAGCTTCCTTATTGTTGTGGGTAATCTGTTTTTCCTGGTTTAGGAGTTGTTATTGGTACATATAGTTTGATGACTCTTTGACTTATAGTAAGAATATGTTGTGATGGTCTTCAACAGTATTGCATCCAGTGAATAGAAATTGCCAATCAAGGGATGAGAGATCGTTGATTATGAGATCATAGTTGCCTTTTTTGAAGTTATAATTGGGGATTCTGTTGTGATGATTTTTGTGTGGATGTATGTTGAGACAAAAGTCAATCATGGTGACTTTTTTTTTGAACCTATGCCGTTTGAGAGTATTTTTAAAAGATGGCAGAAGCTAGTCTTTTATTTCATTTCATATTAGCGCTATTTAAATTATTTAGAAGTTGGGCTGCGAAAATACATATGAAACCTAGAGGAAAAGTAAAAAAAAGTAAGAAAAAGTAAAAAAGTAAAAAAAGAAAAAGTAAAAAAAAATAATTTCGTTGCTGATCGATTAGTGATCGTCCAACTTTTTTCTAGATACTGTAGCAAATTTTAAAAAGCAAATCAAACCGAATCTGAGGCCTGTTATTTGACTAAGAAGCAACGCGAGTCCTCACGGCCTTACTTCTCTCCGCTACGTAGCAACCATTCCGAACACAAACCAGAACCGAGACAGTTACTAGGCGGCTGCGCGCAGGGAAAGAGAGGCCTTTCTTTCTTCCGGGTTACAGCTTCCGCAGGTTACCTAGGCGACGCGGTGACGTAAGCCTGTGGGTGGAGGGACGCAACCGGGAGGTCACTCGGCGCTCGAATCCTTCCGAGTGTGGTGGCGATGGCGAAGACTGTGGCTTATTTCTATGATCCCGATGTGGGCAATTTTCATTACGGTGCGTGCGCAGCAGCGGTAATTGGGAAATATTGGGATGCTCATACTTTCTGTGCGATCGAGTGAATGCTGTCTGATTTTTCCTCGGTTGAACAACGGAGCGGTCTTTTCCTAACAACCGTATGTTACAGTTTTTCCTCAGAAAGGCGTTGGGTTTGTTTCGGTCCTTTCTTTGTTTTTTGCGGCAATGCTGAAAAAAAAGCCTTCAACTTTCTTTCCTAATTTGAAAGACTGCAGTTCTGTGCACGTGTAGGAGACCTGGCAGTTCACACTACTTCATATTTTGAGAAAGGAAAAGAATGAAATGGGTATAGAATAGAATAACAGATTTAGAAGGGACTTTGTAGGTCATCTACTCCAACCCCCTGCTCAAGCAGGAGACCTCATAAGAAGACTTTCCGAGTACTCTTGATTACGTTTGAACTGTTCCTTTATTATAATTACTGCAGTCATATCATCATTAACTTAAACAAGAATCTTTTGCCCTTCAAAAGCTATTTTGCTTTAATTCTTACAGCAATGCTTTTGCCCGTTCTCTCTCTTTCTCTCTCTCTCTCTCTCTCTCTCTCTCACACACACAGACACACATATCAATGACTCAACCAACTTCTATTTCAGAGTAACACATCTAATAATATGGATTACCACTTGTGGTTTGCAAAGGTCCAGATAGCAGCAAAGAGCATCTGATTTTTTAAAATATCTGTATTTATGGAATGTGATAGAATTCAAGCACTGTTCTGTGAGAATGCCTGTATCTTCATCTATGAAATGTTAGAGGGTGTGTGCAGAATCATTGATTCTTGATATTATCATTGTACAGAATTGTATCAAGTATCCATGTTTTTACTTTATGAAGGTTATTGCAGTTGTTCAGAACTTCAGGTCCATTCCATGTAAATTACAGGTGATCACCGTGAAAAGATATGGTTGCACAAGGGACTTGTTTCAATTATTTAAATTTTAAGCAATTTTCCAAAACAAGATATGTCTTAGTTGTCTAGATCCCAGTTAATGAATCAATAGTCTCTTAAAAGGCCTCCCACTTTTTATTATTATTTTTATTTTTTAATATAATAATTTCATCTTCAATCTTCAATTGAACAATCTTTGTAAAATAATAATCAAAATTTACAGCATTATTCTTTACATTAGTATTAATTCTACAATATTAAAATAGTAATATTCAACATACTAATCGTAATACTTCTCTCTCCTAACATTTCTTCTTTATTTCACTAATTTTTTGTTTCCCTGTTTCTAACTTCCATTTTTGTTATTTAACCATTGATAAAATAAATCCCATGTCATATAATATTCAGTTTGCTTTCTCCTTCATTGCAAGCATTAGTCCATTCATTTCTGCGCACTCTAATATTCCTGATCACATTCTCATCCTTGAGTACCTCTTCAGTTTTCCAATCTTGTGCAAATACAACTCTAGCTGCAGTTAATATATGAATAATTAAATATGCATTTCCCTTACTATATTTTCCGGGTAAAATCCCCAACAGAAATATTTCTGGCTTTAAATCAATATGCTGCTTTATCATTTTTTCCAACCACATATGTGTTTTTGTCCAGTATATTTTGCTTTTGAGCAAGTCCACCACATATGATAATATGACCCAGGTATCTGGTGGCACTTCCAGCATTTAGCTGACTTAGCTTTAAACATCTTTGTCAACCTCGCTGGCATAAAATGCCATCTATAAAACATCTTATACAAATTTTCTTTATATGCAGTTGACATTATTAATAGTTTCTGTCCCACAGTTTTTTGCCATTTATCTAACTCAATTGCATAACCAAATTTTTTTGCCCATACTATTATTGTCTCCTTCACTTGTTCATCTTCCAATTTAATGCCTAATCGGTAGCTGTACATTTACTTTATCAATTTTTCTTCTGCCCCTGTTAATATCTTGTCTAGTTCTGTTAGTTCTTTATAAAAGCCATATAGTTTAACATCTGTCTCATATGTAGAATGTATCTGCACTTGTGAGTACCATGTCATATCAATCGCTTGATCGCTCAATTCTTGCTTAGTTTTGAGTTCCCCCTTCAAAATATCTTTGTATCTAACAATATTGTCCACGTTGATAACATTTGGGTGAACCAGTGCTTCCATTGTTGAAAGCCAAACTGGTATCCTCAAGTAATGTTGTTCTCTGACTTTCTCCCACACTAACAATAATGCATTCCTAATACGTCTTTGAAAGTAACCATGTATTTTATTCTTCCCATACCACAAGAAGGCATGCCAGCCCAATTACAAGTCATGTCCCTCCAAGGGGGGGAATAGTCTTTTGTTCCTCAATACTATCCATTCTTTCACCCAAGTTAGTACTGCAACCTCTGGTAGCCCAAAGCCTCTTCTATTTCTCGAGTCCTGCAGCATTTTAAGGCTTATTCTTGCTTTTTTCCCTTGCCAAATATATTACTTTACTGAGTTCCTCAAAATATTTTTTCTAATTTTATTGTAATTGTTTGAAATAGATATAATAATCTCGGCAATATATTCATTTTTTTATTGTAGCTATCCTTCCTATCAATGGTAATTGCAGGTTTTTCCATTTCTCAAAATCTGCTTTAATTTGTTGCATCAGTTTATAGTGCCTCAGAGTGTTCAGGAATTGCAAATCCTGGATGTCAGCAGAGGTACAGATGCTTCTGAGAGCCCAGAATACCGCCTTTAAGGCAGGTGACAGAGATAAATACAATGAAGCCAGGGCAAATCTACAGAGAGTTATTAAGGTAGCTAAACAAAAATATAAACAATAGGTGGAGAACCATCTACCACAGTGGTTGCCACGGTGGTTTGTGGCCCACTGGTGGTCCATGAGAAAATTTTGGTGGGCCGCAGAAAAATGTCCCCCCAAAGCAATTAATCTAGGCTGCACCCTGGATTATGGCCCGCCCACCCACTGGCTCCCACCCTTCGGCCAAGCGCAAACCTGCAAAAAGCAGCGCAGCCCTCGCCAGCCAGGATGAGGTAATGGTGCTGTTGCAGCAAGAGGAGGCTGGCGGCACAGGCGTGCTGAAAACGACAATGGAGGTGGCCGGAAGGTGCAGGAGCGCCACGCTACTTGCATTTGCGCAGCACTCTTGCACCTTCCAGTTTGCCTCTCCTGGCCTGGGCTCTTCCTCTATGCCCACTGGTTGTAGGCCCAGGGCAAGAAAAGTACTGGCTGGTGGTGGTGGGAGGGGGCGGAGTGGGCAAGTCTGCGCTCACCATCCAGTTCAGAGGTCCGGAATGGGGCATCGGCATTGGTTTCCTCATTCCTCTTGGCCCTCTGCTCTGCTGCCCCCTCCCATAGCCTCAGCCATCACTGCCTGAGAAAAGCACAGAAAAAGTGAGCAGAAACATAGCTCTTGCTGGGGCAAAAGAGCTGATATTGAGGAAGGCACAGGCAAGAGAAGATGGAAGCTGTCACCTTTAAAAAGTGCTGCTTTCTGATCCTGTGCCTTCAAATCTCCGCTCTTTCCCCTCAGCGAGAGCTCTGTTTCTGCTTGCTTTCTTTTCTGGGGGAGTGGGGCAGCAGAGACGTCAGGGCTGCTTTCCCCCTTCAGCAAGCCAGGCCTGGAGGAACATGAAGAATTGCAGGCGAGCGCCGGAGGAAGGTATGTTGGAAATGCCAACACACATTTCCAGTGTGCTCTCCTCTGTTTCAAAGTAGGATTGAGTGGTGGGAAGGGAGCAGGGGGAAGTGTAGGAGGGAAGGAGAAGCCCGGCTGGCTTTCCTTTGGCATGGGGCGGTGTGGGGAGACCAAATGCACAGACCAAAAGAGTGCTGAGGAAGACAGGCTCCTAATAACCAGCCTGTTTGTGCAGGTGAGAGCTAGAGCTTTTCTGGGCTTGACACACACACCCCTTTGGCCTCCACACAGGGAGGGATCCTTCTCTGTTTGAAGCGGCAGGAGAAACCTGGAGCTTAGCCTCGGGGAGTCCTCTTATGTGGAGACTGAAGAGGGGGTTGTTGCCTGGTTATTTGGAGCCCGTCTTCATCGACACTTCCAGCCCATCCCTCCTTCCTTCCCCAACTCCAGTCAGCTACACCTGGCAAAGGAGGGAGAGATTTCCTTTGACTTGGGGGAAATTTGAGATGGCTCTGCTTTTTTTTCATTTGAGGGGGATCGGGTTCCTCCATGTCCAGATCTTCCCAGCCTCCAGGCACCATGTGGCCTCTTAAATCCTCCCTCTTTCCCCCCCCCCAAAGGATGAAAGAGGCCCCTCCTTTCCGTTCGCTCTGCCCCATAGTTATGATTAACCATTTACGATTTTGTTATAATTAAGCATATGTATGTATGTATGTATATATAATTTATATTTAATATGAAAAAATTTTATATTAAATATATTTTTTTAAAAAATCATATTAGTGGTCCTCAGGATTTAAAAGTATGAGTTTGGTGGACCCTGAGGTTGAAAAGGTTCCCAACCCCTGATCTAGCAGACAACAACCTCAGGCAGCTGTGGCAGGAACTGCAGCACCTAACCAACTATAAGGGCAATATGATAAAGACAGTCAACTCCAATGCCTCGTTGGTAAAGGAATTGAACACCTTCACCCGCTATGAGGCTAAGAGACCTGACCTTGTAGCCCTCCAATTCCCAGCCACTCACCTTGCATGAACATCAAGTGAGAGCTGTATTGAAGGCCGTGAATTCCAATAAAGCTGCATGTCCAGATGGGGTGCTTGGGATAGTGATAAAAACCTCTGCTGACCAACTATCAGAGGTCCTAACAAGGATTTTTAACATCTCCCTGCAAATGGCTAGTGTTCCATCATGTCTGAAAGCAGCCACTATCATTCCAGTCCCAAAGAAAACAGCAATAAACTGGCTGAATGACTATAAACCCATTGCGCTAATATCTGTAGTGATAAAGTGCTTCGAGAGACTGGTTCTTCAACACCTCAGGTCATGCCTTCCATCAAACTTCGACTACCAAACTTAGTTCACCTACAGAGGAAATAGGTCAACAGGTGATGCCATTGCCACTGCCCTACATTCTGTAGTGAATCATTTATAGAAACCTGGGAACTACATCAGAATGCTTTTCATAGAGTACAGCTTGGCTTTTAATACCATTTTGGCCAACATCCTCATTGAAAAGTTGACTGACTTGAATTTCCCTTCTCTCACCTATGACTTTCTGATGGATCGGTCACAAACAGTGAGAGCTGGGTCTTTCCTATCCTCCACCCTGAAGCTCAGCTCTCCTCATGGCTGTGCTCAGTCCCTACCTTGTACACACACATGACTGCATATCTTCTGATCCATCTAACATGATAATAAAGTTTGCCGAGGATACCACCATACTGGGTCTTATTACAGGAGGAGATGAATTAGCATACAGAGAAAAAGTCCAGAAGTTATCCACGTGGTGCTCAGAAAACAAAGTGTATCTAACTAAACACCAGCAAGACAAAAAAAATGGTGTTAGACTTCCAGAAGCAGAGAGAGGAACCTGCCCCACTCTACATCAAGGGGGGGCTGTGTCTCTTTTTTCAAATTTTTGGGAGTCCACCTTAGCCAAAATCTCACTTGGAAAAATAACATGATCCAGGTGGTCAATCAACATGATCATATGTTTATATTCCACCTGATGCCAATGGCAGCGCAGCGCTTTCTAAACTATATGACATCATCTCCAGGCAGCAGCAAACTCACCCAGAGGGTGCTCTTATCGTGGCTGGGGACTTCAATCAAGCCTGTTTAAAGACAGTTCTCCCTAAGTTTGTGCAGTACGTGCAATTTTCCACCAGAGGGAAGAACACTTTAGACTGTGCGTAGTCTAACCTGAAACAGGCTTATAGAGTAATTACCCCCACCTGGATACATTTGACTATCTTTCACTACTGTCATGCCCAAAGTATGTCCCTCTCAGGAAAAGAACTC
This sequence comes from Notechis scutatus, assembly GCF_049901735.1. Lineage (NCBI taxonomy): Eukaryota > Metazoa > Chordata > Lepidosauria > Squamata > Elapidae > Notechis > Notechis scutatus. The sequence continues at coordinate 114,845,821 of NC_142011.1, read as the reverse complement.
ACCAGTCATGAAAATGGTTAAAATCTGGCCAGAGGGTGCTCTCAGTCAGCTGCAGGACTGTTTTGAAACTACTGAGTGGAGTGTATTTGAACATCAAGACCTGCACTGATGCCGTACTCTCTCACATCAAAGTGTGCACTGACAGTGTAACAATGGACAAGTACATCAGAGTCTATGGGAATTGTAAACCCTGGATGACTGCCGAGGTACAGACACTTCTGAGAGCCCGAGATTCTGCCTTTAAGGCAGGCAACAGGGATATATAGAGAGAGCCCAAGGCAAACCTTAGAAGAGGCATTAAGACACCAAAACAACAATACAAATATAAGGTGGAGAACCACTTAGCAGATATCATCGTTTCCTTTACTTGCTCTTCTTCTAGTTTGACACCTAATAAATAACAATACAATTTTTAAATCAACTGTTCTCCGTTTCTGTTAATATTTTATCCAGTTCTGTCAACTCACTGTGGATACCTACAATTTTAACATATTTTTCATATCTTGATTGTATTTGCATATATGAATACTAATGCATATCAAACCCTTATTCATTCAATTCTTGTTTAATTTTGAGCTCACCCTTTTCATTCAGTATATCCTCATATCTAACAATGGTTCCCAATTTACCAATGTTGTGCTTCCATTGTTGATAACCAGACTGGAATTTTCAAATAATGTTGTTCTCTAGTTTTCCCCCATGCTAACAGTAAAGCATTCCTAACAAAATGTCTTCGAAAATAACCATGTATTTTACTTCCCCCATACCATAGAAACGCATGCCAACTCAATTGCAGATCATGTCCTTCCAGTGTCAACAACCTTGTATTTCTTAACATAATCCATTCTTTCATCCAAGTTAGTACCGTAGCCTGATAGTATACCTTCCAGTATGATAACCCAAACCTTGCCATATATATTTCAATACTATTTTGTTAATACCTTCAAAGTATTTTTTTCTCCAGTTTCATTGAAATTGTTTGATACAACACTTTTGGTAATATATTCATCTTAATCATTGCAATTCTTCCTATTAATGATAATTGCATATTACCCCATCTTTATAAATCTGTCTTAATTTGTTGTTTTAGTTTATAGTAGTTATCTTCCTTAATTGTTCCACATCTAGCTGTTAATCTTTTACTTTTTTTGCAATCTGTATATCTAATCTCTCAATTAACTCTTTTTTCTGCTTCTCTGTCATATTTTTTACCAGTATCTTAGTTTTCCCTTTATTTATTTTCAGTCCTGCCACTTTTCCATGTTCCTCTATCTTATTAGCTTAGGTGCTGTTCCTAGTGGTTCTTCTAATATAAAAACCAAGTCATCTGGAAATGACTGTAATTTATATTCCTCCTTTTCTATTTCTTTTATTTCCTTATCTTTCCTAATGTTTCTGTTTAACACTTCTAAGGTTAATATAAATAGTAATGGTGACAAGGGACACCCTTGCCTTGTTCCTTTCTTAATGTTATTTTTTTCAGTCAATTTTCCATTTGCATATTGTTTATAATATATTGTCTTAATCATTTTAATAAACTTTTCCCCAAAGCCCAGTTTTTCCATTTGTGCCAACATAAACTGCCAGTTCATGTTGTCAAAAGCCTTCTGTGCATCTAGGAATATCAATGCCATCTGTTTCTCTGGATGCACTTCATAGTATTCCAAAGTGTTCAGGATTATTCTCATGTTGTCTTTTATTTGTTTCTTGGGTAAAAACTCATTTTGGTCTGGGTGTATAAATTGGTTTAGAAATCTCTTTAATCTTTCTGCCATTATTGAGGCAAATAATTTGTAATCCGAGTTCAACAATGAAACTATAGTTCTTAATCTGTTGTAAGTTACTATCTTCTTTCGGTATTAGTGTAAAATAAGCTTCCATCCATGAATTAGGTATTTTCGCCTACATCAGTACTTCATTTACCACTTCTAACAATATATTATTCAGGGAATCCTGAAAGATTTTATACATTTCTGCTGGTAAACCATGTGGTCCTGGTGCTTTCCCATTATATTGTCTTTTAATTGCTTCTGTTTATTCCATCATTGTAATTCTTTCCTCTAACATTGTTTTAATTTCTTCTGGTACTTTAGGTAGTTCTGCTTTTTTTAAGTATTCTTTAAATTCTCCTTTCCCCACTTGTTCTTGTTCATATAGTTTCCCCATAATATTTTTGAACTATTTCTTTTTTTCTCTTCATTTCTGTAGCAAAGGTTGCCTTTGTTATCTATTAGTTGGGAAATCCATTTCTTTTCCTTCTCTTTCTTCAGTCTATATGCTGGCCACCTTCCTGGCTTATTTGCGTTTTCAAAAAAGTTTGTTTTGCACTTTTTTTTTGGTGCTAGTTCTTCTTTGTCTATTATTTCCATTTTGTGCTTTGTTAAATTCATTTTGTTTTGTGTGTCCTTTCTTTGCGGATTTCTTTGAAGTTCCTTCTCCAACTTTTTATATTCTTCTAATATTTCTTGTGCCTGTTTTTTCTTTCTGTTTCTCTTTCCCGTATATGTTATAGTTAGTCCTCTAATATATGCTTGAACTGTATCCCATACATTTTGTAATGTGATTTCCTCTTTTCTATTTTTATCAAAGAAAAATTCCAATTCTTTTTCCATATATTTAATGTATTCCTTTTCTCTTAGTATTAAATTATTCATTGTCCATCTTGACCTCTTTTTTTGACCCTTCCATATTACTTTAAGAGGGTTGTGGTCTCCCCTTGTTTGTTTCAATACTTATTTCTTGTATGTTATAGATTAAGTCTGTTGATATCCACATCATGTTGATCCTAGACCAGGACAGATGTCTGTTCGAATAAAATGTATATTGTTTATTTTGGGGGTATATTTCTCTCCATGCCACTTGGATTGCTAACTCTTCCATCATCTTGAAGAAGGATTTTGGTAGCGTTTTCCTGTTTTTATTTATCTTTTGTGTTTTATAGTCCATTTCAGCATCCACTATTGCACTGAAATGTTCTAGGATGCATATACATTAATATTCTAGTTCCATTATTTTTCTTGTGTAATTTATCATAGAATTCTTCTTGATTCTCCTTTGGTACATATATCACCACTAATAATGTTTGTGTCAACTCATAAAACATTTTGTATACACGTTTTATAGTTGACAACAGAAAGAAGGTGGGGAGTGAAACACAGTGTGAAATTGAAAGTACATTCCATTCATATTTTCTTCTAAGACTGATTAGATGGTTGAAACTTCTGCCACGAAAAAATCTAATTGGAGAACATGATTGATGACTCTTGGCTATGGAGGGGTGGGGGGAAAAGCAGGATCCAGGGTGACAGTGAATTACGTATCTCAGAGTTGGCTACACCCAGATTAGTGCCGATGTAGAACGTTACCTTCAAATAAATCCTCTTTAGTTTTGGGAATGTGGCTCAAGGCTCATGATTTAATTGGAGTAACTGCCGGAACCCTGACAGATAGCCAACTGATAGTTTGTTTATAATTCATCATTATTTCTACCATTAATACTCTCCCTTCATCATCTTGAATATTTGTTTAGCTTTTATTGTTTCTTTAATATATAATGCTACTCTTTTACTTTATTGTGCTAGGGAGGTGTATAATTTCTCATTTTTGGGACAGTCCAATATTGTTGTTATTGACGAATTCAGTCCATTTATATTAATTGACATCAATTTTATTTCCTTGTCCATGTGTTGCTCTTATCTCCCTTGCTTCCTTCAGTTTGACTTCTTCTCTTATCACTCTTTCTTGTTCTCTTTCCTCTCCTCTTTGTCTTTTATTCCTCTCTCCTGTAGCTTCTTCTCTTTGTTTGATTTCTTCTATTTCCCTCACTCTTTCTCCTTCTTGATCTCTAAAATAGTGGTCATAAAATTGCTCCGCTTTGTCTCTGTTCATGCCATGTTACCATTATTCCCTCTGGTATCAGCCATCTAAAATTAATCCCCCTTTTAATTAGACATTTTGTCAAGAATTGTTATTCCTTCCTTAAATCTCTGGCACTTCTTGGTATTTGCTTCAAAACTGTTATCGCCTTTCCTTTATATTTCAATGTATCATCTCTCACTTTTTGTAACACTTCTGTTCTTGTAGCTTTCTTTGTGAATCTAACATGTACCTCCCTTGGTAACTTGTTCCTCAGTGTGTGTCTGGTCTGTACTCTAAATATTTCATCTATATCTACCATTACTTTTTCTTTTGTTGCTTCCAAGGCTCCTGCCAACAAGTTTGCCTTTATTTCTGCTAAGTTTTCCTCTTTTTCTTCCTCTATGTTTTGAAATCTTAAATAATAATCGGCGAGATCCATCTCCAGCATGAGATTTTTTTTCCCTCCTTATTTTGGTCTGCTAGTGTCAGCCTTTAATCCATTTTTTCTACTCTTTTTTCTGTTATGTCTGCTCTCTCTTCTATTTTTCCCATACATTCCTCATTTTTCATCATCACTTGTTGGATGTTCTCTACTTTTTTTCTACCTTCCCTACCTTCCCTTCTACATTCCCTACTTTCTCTTCCACTCTCCTTATTTGTTCTTGTAAAGCTTGTAAAATCACTTTGATCTCCACTTGCATTGTGACCGCCTTTTCCTGCTGAAACATAATGTCCGGCAGGGCTCGAAGTAGCTGAGGAGGAAGCAGAAGATGAGGCAGATGTTGTTACTTTCTTCATTTTAAGATATTGTGTTTGTTGTCTCTTTATAACTTCTTTGTAATCCGTCTTGCAAAATCCAATCAGATGAGCAAATCAAAAACAATTTATAATCTACTTGCATGGTCTTCTCCCAAGATCTTCAGGTTCTTCTATACCTTAATCCAGTTCATGTTTATTGTACATAAAAAAATAGATATACCAGAAAAAAAGCAAAAGTAACAAACTGTGTTATGGCCAGGAAGAAGAAAAAAGGAAAACAGATGCGGGTTTTTTCATCACGCATCTAATGGGCCGCTCATGGGGTAGGCCTTACAACACCGATAAGGAAAAATGACATGAGCCAGGTTCCTTGGAATGAATGAGCAAGCGAGCAAGCCCAGAACAGTTTGGGGCCTGCTCTTTTATTAACAAGAAGTAATAAGAACAGTTACATTGTTTGCTAATCAGGGCCAATAATCTCCTTCCACATACTGGCCCATACGGAGGACCAATCATCTCCTTCCACATACTGGCATAACCTGGTGCATCATGGGTTTTTTTGATCACCCTATACTGAGCACGTGCTGAGTTGCTGGATTTCCTTGTTCCTGGTTCATGACCTACCTTCTGTGTCATGTGGCAGTTAGGCAGTCACTAATAAGGAAGCAGAATGGTTCCAGCATCTCCTCTGTTTTTATTTGTTTTTAGGAGCTATCCTGCTCACTGTCACTGAACAGTGGCGGAACCTTATCATGGAGCTCCAAACATGCCAGAGGGAAGGATGCTTTCTCAGGGGAAGGAGGTTTCTTACCATAGCTCTGGTCCGGGGGTGTATCAGACTCGTCCTCAGTTTTGGACTGATAAGCCAATAGTGAGAGTTGTTCGTCCTTATCACCAGAGCACATGTTTACAAGCATATTGATATCAGTATCTATAGCAGCTAAGCGTTTTTTGACAAATTTTAGTAGGCGAGTGCCTACACAGGGTCCAATGGTACAAAGTAATATGAGTAATATTATAGGTCCAATTAGGGCAGAGAGAAGCGTAGTAAGCCAAGGAGACCATGAGAATAGTCCCTGGTACCAAGCATATTAGAGGACCTTTCAAGCTCTCTTTCTTTTAACCTTTTATCAAGCTCTTTCATAGAGTCTAGAACAATTCCAGAGCTATCCGCATAAAAACAACATTCTTCTTTAAGTGCTGCACATAATCCCCCTTGTTTTAAATATAGGAGATCTAAGCCTCGTCTATTTTGTATTACTACCTCGGATAAGGATGTGAGAGAGTTCTGCAAGGCTACAATTGAGGTTTCTATGCGCCTGAGGTCTTCATCAATGGTGGCACTGAGTTGATGAAGTTGATTCTGGTTAACTGCTAGTGCTGCAATGCCGGTAGAGGCACCCATAGCACCAAGACCCAAGAGGACTGATAATGTTAGAGCAGTGACAATCTCTCTTTTCGCTTTTAAATGATATTGATGAGGCTCTAAGATAGAAATGAAATCATCAGAGGTATACACATCTATTTTTGGAAGCAATTGTACTTGAATGCAAAATGAATTACTTTTAACTAGCTCATCTCCATGAACACAGGCCGTGAGACCGCAGAACAGGCCCAAAGGGAATTGTTACCAGGAATAAAATATTGACCTTTAAGGCGCAGAGTGATGTTAGCACCACTGACCGTGGAAAAGACCTGAGTGTAGCCTGCAGCAATCGGATTTCTGGATTGTGGGAGATATAAATCACAGAGATATTTACCAGTAGTAGCATTGGCACAATATTGAGAATAGTTTTGAGGAATGTTACCAAGACAACATCCCTGACCAATGACTGACGTAATAGTGAGAGAGCTATTTCTCCATCGGCATGAGGAATCATTAGTAGCGTTGACAATGGGCTCAATTGAGCCAATCGCTTCATAAAATGGAGGGATAGAGGAAACACACAGCCAACATTGGGAAGAAGGGGTAGAGTTAGTAGAATTCAAAGCTTGGTAGGAGGAGGAGAGCAATCCTAGCAAAGGGTGCTGTTGATTGGTTAGTGGCTGAAGAAAAGAAGACTGAATCTGATCAGCATTTGGTCCTAAGGGAGGGAGGGCAGGAGAGAAACATAACGCTGGATATAAAAAACATTGCCATAATGATAACCGGGCCATGAAGCATGCATACAACCCCCCCATTTAACCCCAATGTCCCATTTTTTACTACTTTTCCCTGCATTTGTAAAGGTGATTGTGACAGGGTTGCACCGATTCCATGGTCGGGCAGCATACTTGTGGCATGATGGATAATGGCGGTAGTACGGCGGATTATGATCAAGTCATTTTTGTAGGGGGTGACCATGACATTTGTCCAGTAGAGACACAAGACCAACTCTTGCAAAAACAGTCCGCCACCCTCCGCACATATAGATGTGAGCAGGAATGGAGTCATGTCCAGGGCATACATAAAAGGGAGTATTCTGGACCCATTGAGGATTTGGAGTAAGAGATCCAGTCTCTTCCCTGTATACCGTTTGTCCCAGGATCATTTCAGCCAGGTCGAAGTGGAGGGAAGGAAAATAAGAGTCCAATCGAGTGTAGTTAGAAGTGGAGTTTAGAATCTGTCCATAAGTATCTTTAATAGTCCAGGTGATGTTGAAGGAGCGATGAGCAAGTTGAGGGTCCTTTGAGCGGCGATGTCGAGCAGGTGCGGGTATTGATGGAAACTAAGGAACCATAGAGGCATGCAGGAAACAGCCACGGGCATACAGCGACGGTGTAGGAGCAGTTGTGCAGCGGTGTAACGTCAGCGGTGGGCAGGAGGAAAGTTGGAAGCGAAACTGGTTGTTGCAGATGTGGCAGATCAAGGAGAGTCGATGAGACAGCCACTGACGGAAGTTGGCAGGTGGATCCCACAGGATGGAGTCATCACAATAGCCGTGCAGCGAGATGGAGATGGCAGGCATTTGTTGAGGTAGGGTGGACCAAAGAGAAAAGAAGGGGAAATGGGAGGATAGTGGAAGGAGTAAGGGGTGTAGAGTTGAGCAGATATGGAAAATTGGATTTGAGTGCCGTTAGGCAAGGTGGAAAAAGGCAAGGCAGGAATAGGATCCTGTTGTAGATGGGTGAGAAAGGATGTGAAGGTCAAGAAAACAATATCGGAAATTAGAATAGCTGTTCCCGTGTGTAGGGAGAAGGAAAGACGGGCTTTTTGTTTAAAAAGGCAAGCGATGGGGCAGCTGTGAGGGGGACGCGGCAGTTTACAATGAAAAATTATCTCAGCTTTGAATGGGGCAAACATGACCGCGGGAGAGACAGAAAGTGAAGTGAGCACAGGTTGAAAGAAGAAAAGGAATAATATGAAGGGTAAAATGCTATGAGGAGCCATGGTAGGGTCGTACTGCTCGGGCCGGAACCCACAGGGTCTTTTCTCCAGCGAGCTGGACAGCTGCGTAGCCGCGCCCCCAAGTAATTAGTTCGGCTGGCCCCTTCCACTGGGGGTGGGAAGTTGCCTGTAATAGACCAAAGGGCGTGAAGAAGAAGATAGATCAGGAGAAGAAAAATGCCGAGTGGCAGCTGAGGTGGGTGGCACCCCAGTGAGATTTAAGAAATTGAGTGTATAGAGACAAAGATTTAAGGTGTTTTGCAGCGCCGGGAGGTTGGGTGATAGTTTTTCCCCATCTTTAATATAGCGTTCTAACGCAGTTTTTAGGGTCTGGTTGGTTCGTTCAATTATGGCCTGTCCCTGGCTATTGTATGGGATCCCAAATTTATGCAGGACTCCCCACCGCTGGCAGAATTCGGCAAACGTCTGACTGCAGTAAGCCGGGCCATTGTCTGTTTTGATTTGATCTGGACGTCCCAACGCTGCAAATGTTCGAATGCAATGATTGATTACGTTTTTGGTAGCTTCCCCTCTTTGCGGGGTTGCCATAATGAGGCCAGAGTAGGTATCAATGGAAACATGCAAATATTTCCAAGGGGCAAATGGTGAAAATTGGGTGACATCCATTTGCCAAATTTGACAAGCTTTTAGTCCTCTAGGGTTAACCCCTATAGGTATGGCATGTGCCTGACGGCTACAAGTGGGACATTGTTGAATAATAGCCGTGGCCTCTGCCATGGTAAGAGAAAATTGTTTTCTTAAAGCCTTTTTATTCTGATGAAAATATGCATGACTCTGTGAGAGCGGCAGAGGAAGTGAGTGTCATGGCCTCTGAGGCTGATGCAGCTGCTGCATCAGCGCGGTTGTTCCCTTCCTGTAAGGCCCCTGGAAATGGTTGGAGGCTCCTTATATGGGCAATGTAGAAGGAGTGAGTGCGTGCGGATATGCAGTGCTGTAGAGCGATGAACAAGGAGAGTAAATGTGTTTCTACTGAGGGGGATAGATAGGCCTGATAGATGTTCTGCAAAATTTGACAAACATACAGAGAGTCTACAATGAGATTAAAAGGCTGTGTTGCAAACTGCTGAAAGGCTAACAATGAGGCACATAACTCAGCGCTGTGCTGATTTTTGAGGCGGAGTGATCCTCGTGTGCCATTTTCCCTCCGTTTCCCACGTGCAGGCCCCAAATCGCTTGCCACCATCAGCAAAGGCTGTGATGGCGGGAAGGGGAAGGGGTGATGGGGACAGAGGGAATTCCATATAAAAGGAACGGTTTTTATTAACTGGAGTCTAGGATCAGGTGGGGGTGACAGGAGATGACGCCAGGCCAATGAGCTAAGGCAAATTGCAGAGAGTCAGAGTTTTGAAAAAGATGTTCCCAAGTATGTAAGGAGCAGGGAACATATATATATAGGATGGTTCAACCCTGATTAAGGACTTAGTCCTATGCCTCCCCTTTACAATGAGAGAGGCAAAGGAAGCATCTTTACCAGTCAGTGTGGTTCTTGGAGTGTGAGGTAGGTGAATCCACTCGAGGATGTGGACCCTTTTTGCTTTTTGGAGGATTACTGCAGTGGGTAAGTGGGGTGTGTTGAGTAGGATGAGTGAGGGTTGGACATCGGCCTCGGCCCTGTCCACCCATGTGGTCGCTAATACCTGGTTGAAGTTAGCAAGAGTATGGAGGTGGTCATCGTTAAGGGAAATGCGATCCCCAGGATTCTTTCCCTGAGTTAAGGCAGTAAAGAGAGGAGAAATGTCATTAGTTGTAAGACCGAGATATGTCCGGGTCCAATTCAAGGAGCCCAGGAATTGTTGAAGTTGAACAAGCGTGGGGGTGGCCGACAGGCTCAACTGCGGGAGGAGAGGCGAGGCAGAAGCAGCAAGCATTTTGTGTCCCAAATATTGAAAGGGGGGTGTTGTTGAATCTTTTCAGGAGCTATAACCAAACCCCCTTAGCTAGGATCCCAAGACGGTGATGGTAGAGTAAACGGTCCCTGCAGGGCCCCTAGCAGCCACCAAGATGTCATCCATGTAATGATAGACCAAAAATGCAGGATATTTGTTCCTGTATGGCTGCAAGATTTTGTCTACATAGTATTGGCACATGGTGGGACTGTACCCCATAATTTTTGCTGCTTCCTTGACTTCCCTTACTACTTTATAATTCATGTTGACATACTGTGGGACAGGAGCCCCACCCTGAGCAGCTGGCACTTGCCATTCAATTGGATACATATAAGCTCCTTCTTCCTCCCCTGGTTCTAATTCTCCTTGCTGGTGAGCCATTTGGATGGCTTGTGTTAGACGACCCCCTTTTCTCCTAGTGGAGACACACGAAGCAGGAGGAGGTGGGTCGGCCTTTAGAAACTCCTTGAAAGAAGGTGTGATGTTGGGGGCTGTTGGCCCTGTGTGTGTAAGGGGATAGTCCTCATAATTTGGAGGTGGCAAGGCATCCCCAGGACAATTTTGAGATGAGAATTTATGATGGACCATTAAACATTCCATAACATGTCTCCAGGCTGTTAAAATGCCAATTGGAGCTCGGGGACTGGTATGGAGATATTCGCCAATTTTAGTCCAAGTGCTAATTTTAAGAGAACCCTTTTCGGGTAGGTGGGACAATGGAGCCAAATATATTGTAGCAGATCAATTATCTGCCGTTTTTCAACAAGGGATGTGGGCTTCCTGAGGCTTTTAATAATTTGGAAGAGGATTCGGTTAATTCTCTCAATTCCTTCAGATGCTCCGTCTGTTGTTGAGAGAATTTTCCGCCCATACTTACGGAGTCGTGGTCGTGTTTCAGGCCAGACGAATGCGCAGCTCCCTTCGAGCGCAGTAAGGATGAGCGGTCCGAGACGCACCCTGGAGTGGATCACGTCGGGGTCACCAGAATGCGGGTTTTTCATCCCGCATCTAATGGGCCGCTCATGGGGTAGGCCTTACAACACCGATAAGGAAAAATGACATGAGCCAGGTTCCTTGGAATGAATGAGCAAGCGAGCAAGCCCAGAACAGTTTGGGGCCTGCTCTTTTATTAACAAGAAGTAATAAGAACAGTTACATTGTTTGCTAATCAGGGCCAATAATCTCCTTCCACATACTGCCCCATACGGAGGACCAATCATCTCCTTCCACATACTGGCATAACCTGGTGCATCATGGGTTTTTTTGATCACCCTATACTGAGCACGTGCTGAGTTGCTGGATTTCCTTGTTCCTGGTTCATGACCTACCTTCTGTGTCATGTGGCAGTTAGGCAGTCACTAATAAGGAAGCAGAATGGTTCCAGCAAACAGATATATTATCAAATAAAAATATTATGGAAAAATAAGTTTATAGGGTACGAGAAAAGAAAATGTTTTAAAATTCCTTTAAAAAAATTTAAAAATTTGAAAATTAAATAAAACAGAGAAAAAAGAAAAGAAAAAGAAAAGAGGAAAGGGCTATAAAAATATAAGATGGTATCCAAGGAATTAATATAATATTATAGTAATGAAAAAGTAAAGTCAATTATCCAATTATAATCCACATTAAATCACCAGCTTTCAGAGTCCAACCATCAGTTATTTCCCAGCAGTAATTTCCACAGTGCAGGCTTGTAATTGTCCTTCAATAAAAATAGACACAACAGTCCAGGAGAAAGGGATTTAATATTTCTTTGTCTCTCATTTGTTTCTTTTCCAAGAGTTACACTTACAAATAAAGTTTCTCAGTGTTTCACTCTCTGTTGATCAACAATGTATCTGTTATCACTCTATCAAAGTCATACAGTCCTTTCTCCCTGTTTTATTTTCCTTCTTTCGCCTTTAGGTGGCACTGTAGCACTGTTTTCTCTTTTCTCTTTGCTTCAAATTTTATATTAAAATACAAGAAATTGAAATTTTAAAAAGTCAGGAACAAACAACAAAAAAGAGTAAAAGGGAAAATCCAGATCTCTCTTCTTATCTACCTTTAGTTTAGTCCAGTAGGTTTTTTAAGTCCAGTCCAGTTTTAGATTTAGTTTCCCTTCACAAGTCTTTAATTAATGGCTTCCCTTTTCTATTTGCACCAGAAACAGCTTTCCTCGGGGGAGAGAGGTATTTACCCACCTCCACCTTTATTTTGGCTTCCTCTTCTCCCTTTTCTTCCCAGGGGGCTCTTCCTTTAATAATTTTAAAAAGGTTTCTCACCCAGCTTGATCACACTCTTTCCGTTTCTTCTTTCCGTTGGCAGCTGCCCAGCCTCATAGTGGCTTGTTATGACCACTTTCCTTCCCAGTCAGCTAGAGAGGCTATCTCTGGATCAACCAGGGATATTGTGGTATCCCTGGGGTTTACAGGTTGTCCTCTTCTTGGTAGTCCCTTCCCTTTGGACCACTGGCTGTTGGGGTTTTGACAGGTCCCCCGGGAGCACCAAGGAAGTCTGTCGTGTCGCCATGGCATCAGCTCTGTCCTCCAATTATTTTCCTTAATAGTTACACATCTTGCTGTCAAATCCCTAAGTATTTTACTTTCTTAGTAATCTGAATATCTATTCTCTTCATGGACTCTTTTTTTTTGCATATCTGTGAGATTTTTAACTAATATCTTTTCTCTTTTTCAATCCTGCCACTTTGCCATATTCCTCTATTTTTTTTTATTAGGTTAGGTCCTGTTAACATGTTAAGATCAGTAGTATTAAAAAAATGTCATGATGTTAAACAGGCAGGACATTATGGGTTCCTAAAAAGTTACATTTAGCACAAGAACAGTTTTGGTGGCCAGGTATGAGATTACATATAGAGAATTATGTGAAATCCTGTCTTGTCTGTGTAATAAATAAAACTAAAATTGGAAAGCCAGCAGGATTACTACAAACAGTGTCTGAACCGATGAAACCCTGGCAAGACATTGGAATGGACTTTATAGTTGATTTACCGGATAACCATGGATACACAGTGATATGGACTGTCATTGATCTGTTCTCCAAACAGGCACATTTTGTCCCATGTAAAGGAATACCATCAGTTAAAAAAATTAGCCGAATTGTTTATATAACATATATATCGATTATATGGGGTGCCTTGAAAAATAATATTGGATAGGGGAGTACAGTTCACCTCAAAATTCTGGCGAGAGTTTATACATCTGATTGGTTCGACACAAGGACTAAATACAGCGTATCACCCAGCTACCAATGGAGCAGCTGAAAGAGCTAATGCCGCCATCAAACAGTACCTTTGTTATGTTAATTATCAACAAAGTAATTGGGTAGATATGATACCATATGCTGAAATAGCGTATAATAATATGGTACATAGCATTACTGGTCATTCCCCCTTCCAAATAGTAAATGGTATGGAATTTGTAGCCATACCCGAATGGCCTCATAATGAACAAGAACAAAATGTAGAGACTACAATTACCTGGGCAGATAAAGTACGTAAGCAATGGGACTCAGTTCGAATTGCCTTGAAAAAAGCGCAAGAAGTATATAAAATCCAAGCTGATAAAAAAAGATCCGCACAAACACAATATGATGTTGGAGATTGGGTATATCTATCAACTAAATACCTACACCTAGGTCTAGCTAGTAAAAAACTAGGCCCAAAATACATTGGACCATTTCAAGTTATACGAATAATAAATCCTGTTACAGTTGGTCTTCGACTTCCTTCTAGGTTCAAAAGAGTTCACCCCGTATTTCATACCAGTCTTCTAAAACCTGCAAATATGACACAACAAGAACCTAGATTGCATACCCCAGGACCAGTTCGTGATGACCATTACGAGATCGATGAAATACTCAATTCACGTCGTAGATGTGGAGTATTGCAATATTTAGTTCGGTGGACAGGTTATCCATTAGCAGATGCATTGTGGATACCCCATACAGATGTATCTGCATCCCATATAAAAAAACCTCACAAAAGTGGGTTGGGAGGGATGAAGTAAGATATATACATGTTATTAATAATAACCTTTCTGTTACAGAAGGAACAATGGTAGAGGGGGTTGCCTGTCGGGCTTCAATGATCCTACTGGTTCATCCCCTGGAGTGAAGCCCGACACGTTATCTTGATTGGGGAAGGAACATCCGATCCTGCCGTTTCCAATGTATTGACTTAGTTGGGGAGGGTTTTGCACTCCTGTAGATCCTTGGGGAAGGTTTTCCGCTCCTGCAGATCCCATCCTGGCTCGACTCATCTATCCCGTATCGCCACAGACATGTGACAAGGATGGGGGTGGGAGGAGGTTTTTCACTCCGACTCATCTCATATCCAGAAACAAAACATGGAGGCTCATTGGGGTGGAATTGGGGGAATTAAGTCGCGGCTCAAGATTTAAACCACATACTGCTGGGTTAATTAGTTGCATTTAGAATTGCAGGGTAGGACTAATGGGGAGGGTGAATGTTAGTTAGCTGCACGGTGTGGGGCTTCATCATAAATTGCGCTGAGATGCGAATTATCTCAGTGCTGACTTTACCCGGTATAACCGTTGTTGCCGTGTTTGAAGGACAACGAGCAAAATTAAACGTACCTATTCACAAAAACCCTGTGAGTAACATAGTTCATTGCTAGAATTTCTACAAAATCAAACTCAGGCTAACAAAAGGTATTGGTCTGTAATTTTTTATCTGTTGTAAATCTGAATCTTCTTTTGGTATGAGTGTGATATATGCTTCCATCCATGAATTTGGTACTTTCACTTCTAACAATAACAGTAGCACTTAGTGCTTTACAGCCCTCTCTAAGCGTTTTCCAGAGTCAGCATATTGCCCCCAACAATTTGGGTTCTCATTTTACCCACCCTGGAAGGATGGAAGGCTGAGTCAACCTTGAGCCTGGTGAGATTCGATCTGCCAAATTGCAGGCAGCCAGCTGTCAGCAGAAGTAGCCTGCAGTACTGCACTCTAACCACTGTGCCGTCAATGATGTTCAATACTTCATTGAACACTTCCAACATTGGCATACTTAGAATATTTTGTAAGTCTTTGTAAAGTTCTGCTGGTAAATCATCTGGGCCCGGTGCTTTACCATTCTTTTGTCTCTTAATTTCTTCTGTTAATTCCATCATTATTATACATTCATCTAACATGGCTTTCACTGTTTCAGGTATTTTAGGTTGTTCTGTTTTTTTTAAGTATTGTTTTATCTTCTGAAGCTGTCTTTTGGTCATATAATTTTCCATAGTAATTTTGGATCACCTTCTTTTTATCATCATTTTGATGGTGAAGGTTTCCTTCCTCATCCATTAATTGATGTATCATTTTCCCCCTCCTTTTTCAATTTGTATGCCAACCATCTTTTACTTTTAAAATCCATATTATTCTTTATTCTTGTGGTAGTGATCAGTTAGATTCCCGTGCTTCTGCTGTGGACATGTTAATTATATGTGTTTCTCTCCCCCATATTAGGAGCAGGACATCCCATGAAACCACATCGGTTGGCATTGACCCACAGTCTGGTGCTACATTATGGACTCTATAAGAAGATGATTGTAAGTGTTGAATTTCACATGTTTGTTTTAGATAATTATTACTAATTTTAAGGACTAATTTTAAGTACCCACCATATAATGTGCTTTTAAGTATAGTAAAACTTCCTTATTACACAGAAGACAATATCTCAAAGCAGGAATCCATAGTTTGGAATGACATTGTTTGCCAGATTCAAAATTATGATATACTTCTTTTGTCTTTGTCAGTTTCAGCTAAGGAAGATCTTACCCCATCTTCCTTTCCCATGGGAAAAGATGGTTCAGTACCTTCCTACTGATTGGCAGAAATGCCAGAGTTCACAGCTGCAGATAGTTATATTACCCAGTCATACAAACTGCCAGGATAGTTTCTGACCACCTGTTTACTTTGCAGGGGAGGAAGAAAATTCAACTTATTAAATTGCATTGCACAAAATTGCATTGCTTGATGTCTGTGGAGATTATTGGGTCATGGTTGTCCCAAAGGTGCTTTTTTCAAGAGGCAACTGGACTTTCTGGTTTTCTCTGAAGACATTTCACTTCTCATCAAAGAAGCTTCTTCAGCTCTGACTTGATGGTGGGGAATGGAAGGATTTATACTCCTTGCAGACATTTGCATTCTTTTAGCAGGTTATTAAAGTCACCTGGAGGTTTATCTGTGTCATCAGGGTCACCTACATAGTGCAAATTGGTATGGAGCCTTCTTGGAACTGTTGAAAGGACTGTGTTGTAGATTGGAGATAGATGATGTTGTATCCCTCCCCCTCTGTTGAGAGAACGGTGTTCAATTTTGACATAGATGGCCTCTTTAACTCCTCTTTCAAACCAACGATTCTCTCTGTCCAAACTATGGACTTTGTTGTCTTTGAAAGAGTGGCCTGACTGCTAACTGATCTCTTGGCATAGTGGTTAAAATAAACGTATCTCTGAATTGAAAGCAATATTATGCGGTATATTACGGCATTAGTTTTGTGATTTAAAAACTAGCTTGGTAAGCATATACATTTTAATCCCACTGTGGATCTGCAATGTGTAAAATATGTTTAGAACTCCTGGAATTCTTGATTCATGTTCATAAGGTACCTTTTATGTATAAGGTTTGAATCCACTCTCATCTTTGGAAACTCACTGGCAGAAAAATCTGCAAACTAACAGTACAGTAGATCAAAAGATGACATGTTCAGGATGACATCATGACACAAAATCTACTCTTACCTGCAAGGCAATGTTGAGACAAGTACGACAATTGAGGCTTTTGTATTGTCAGTGGGGAAAGCAGGGAGGGTTGACTATCCAGTAATGGCAGGCGAAAAGCAAGTAAGAAAGAGGATAAAAAAAACCTACAGAACACAAAAAATAAGGGGATAAATAAGTAGGCAGAATAGACAATAGCAAGTGTGGAACATAAAAAAGCAAAGAAGGAAGGGATAAATTAAGCTCACAAGAAGGCAAGGAGGGAAAGGATCACAAGGCAGGGAAGAGAGAGATAATTATAGAGCACTCTGTGGCAGGATAAGAATGAACCTTGCATTTAAACCTCACTCAACACTGAAAATTTTAAAATTTGCCAGTGGCCGACTACACCCAGGAATTTAGAGAGCTGGCGTGTCATATTCGAGGCTGGTCCCAGGGAGCCCTGTTAGAAGCTTTTAAAGATGGGTTGAATGAAGATGTATATCAAAGCTGTATTGCCAGAAGAGACCCCAGTGAGCTGCAGCTGTGATATGTGCTGGCAGCAGAGGTGGAAATTGATATACATCACAGACGCCGGGAGGGTCTTGGTTGGAGCAAGTCCTCCCCCACCAGCCCTCGAGAAGCCTTAAAACCTCAAAAGGGAGGAATGGTGGCAAAACCCAAGACCGCTGCATGCTTCTGATGTGGGAAGGAAGGTCACTGGGCTGCAGACTGCTGTGCCAAGCTAGAGCCAAAGGGGGCGCCAGGAGGAAGAAGAAAACCTGAAAAATCCCAGCAAAGCCTCGCAAAACGGCGCTTAAAGCGGAGGAGGTTGTAGAGATCGCCCCTCCAAAAGGAGAGGAGCTGGGAACTCCAACTTTTTCTGAAGAGAATGAATCTGAATTGGAAGACAACTCACTGGTAAGTCCAAACAAGGGCCCTATGACCATTCCAGTGAGATTAAGGGTACCCACGTCAGGAGCCAAAGGGGAAATGTTGGCCTTGTTAGACTCTGGGTGCACAAGGTGCGTAATCAGCTCGGAGGTAATAGAAAAAATGGGCTTAAGGATAAAGACTTTAAAAATGCCCATAGCCTTTTGTCAACTGGATGGATCAGTAGCTGGGGGCGGCCCTGCATGTTTCATAACGGAACCAGTAGAAATGACGATGGGGAAGCATAGAGAGACTTTGTGTTTTATTGTTGCTCCTGGGATGGAACGCCCCCTAATACTGGGTTTGCCCTGGCTCCGGAAATGGAACCCCCACGTTGATTGGAGGAGGGGATCATTGCGCATACCTACTGATCAATGCCCAGAAGGGGAGGGGCAATCTCAACCAAAACTCAAGAATCCCACTGAACTGTCCTCCACTAGCATTGAGAGTCTGAGGGGGGATGAGAAAATTCCAGAGGAATATTGGGACTTAAAGGAGGTATTCAGTGAAAAGGCCTCGGATGAGCTCCCTCCCCCCAATCGCTCAACAGATTGCAGCATTGAAATTTTACCAGGGTGAAACTCCCCAAACTGAAACTGTACTCGATAACACCGCGGGAGCTAGAAGAGCTGTGGTCATTTATCGATAAAAATTTGGAACGTGGTTTCATCCAACCTGCTAGACCCCGAGTACCAGCCCCAGTATTGTTCTGTGAGAAGAAAGATGGCTCTCTTCGTTTATGTGTGGACTACAGAAACCTCAATGCTATTTCGGTGGAGAACGTGTACCCCCTCAATGAAGAATATGTTGGCCCACTTGGCCAAAGGGAAAATTTTTATGAAACTTGACCTGAGAGAAACATACTACCGAGTTCGAATTAAGGAAGGGGATGAATGGAAAACTGCTTTTAACTGCCCAATGGGCTGTTTCCAATTCAACATTCTTCCATTTGGCCTACAGGGGGCCCCTGCAGTATTCATGCAAATGATCAATCAGGTGTTGCACGAACATTTCTACAAAGGGGTGTTGGTTTATCTTGATGATATTCTTATCTACACGGAGACTCGTGATGAACATTTGAAACTAGTGCGGTCAGTTCTGGAAAAACTTCGAGCTGCTGAGCTGTGCGCAAAGTTGTCCAAGTGTGAATTCCACCAGGAAAAAAATGACTATTTCAGTTATTGCATCTCACACGATGGCATAGAAATGGATCCGGGGAAAATTCGTGCCATTTTGGAATGGGCCCCTCCCCGCACCAGGAAACTACTTCAAAGTTTCTTGGGATTTGCTAATTTTTACTGTCAATTTATCCCTGCTTTTGTGAAGATTGCAATGCCTATCACAAATCTCCTAAAAACCAAAGGGGAGGTGAAACCAAAGCCTAATAAACCACTGGAATGGTCCATGGAATGTCAAGCCGCTTTTGAGAAGCTGAAACAACTGTTTGCTGCTGAACCAGTGCTCAAGCACCCGGACATGGACGCTCCTTTTGTAATCCAAGTCAATGCGAGTGACGTAGCAGTCGGGGTGGTGTTACTACAAGCAAACGAGACGGGGACTCTCCAACCGTGTGCATATACTTCCCGTAAACTAACTGAAACCGAAAGAAGATGGGTCATCTGGGAAAAAGAAGCTTTTACAGTTCGCTGGGGTCTATTAACCTGGAGGTATTTCTTAGAAGGGGCAAAACACCCATTTGAGGTGTGGACGGATCATAAAAATTTGGAGGCTTTGAAAACACCTCGGAAGCTGTCTCCCAAGCAAGTTCACTGGGCACAGTACTTAAAGTGCTTTAATTTTTCATTGAAGGGGAAAAGAACTTCATGGCAGATGCTTTATCTAGATTACCTCAATATAATAGTGCTAGCCAAGAAATGGTAGGGCCTATTGTCCCAACCAAACAGCTCGGTAGGGCCTATTGTCCCAACCAAACACCTCGGAAGCTGTCTCCCAAGCAAGTTCACTGGGCACAGTACTTAAAGTGCTTTAATTTTTCATTCCAGGGGAAAAGAACTTCATGGCAGATGCTTTATCTAGATTACCTCAATATAATAGTGCTAGCCAAGAAATGGTAGGGCCTATTGTCCCAACCAAACAGTTGGCAGCTCCAGTGGTTACCAGAGCCCAGAAAAAGAAGGAAGTTGATTTATCAAATGATTTAACTGCACAATTAAAAGAAGCTCTAAAACTTGATGGTTGGTTCCTTGCTCACTCAAATAACTGTACGGTTAGAGATGGATTGGCATGGGTAGGAGCCAGATTATATGTGCCAGCAAAGCTGAGAAACCAAATATTACAGCAAGCTCATGACTCTAAAGCTGCTGGACATTTTGGATTCGTGAAGACCTTATATTTGGCTAAAAGGCAATTTTGGTGGCCTACCTTGAAAAAGGACATTGAGACTTATGTGGCCAGCTGTCCTATCTGTGCCTCAACCAAGCGGCCTCCTGGTAAACTAGCAGGCTTACTACAAAATGTGGCTAGACCAACTGCTCCATGGAAGGAAATTTCTATGGATTTTATAGTGGAATTACCTGAAAGTGGGGGGAATACAGTTATTAGAGTAGTAACCAATTTGTTTTCCAAATAGGTACATTTCATACCTTCTCCAAAAATCCCATTTGCGAAAACGTTGGCTAAACTGTTTATTTTACATATCTACAGGTTACATGGGGTTCCTGAATGCATAATCTCAGATGGGTGTCCAGTTTACCTCAAACTTTTGGAAGGAGTTCCTGAAATTTTTGGGCTCTGCCCAGGGCTTAAGCTCCACCCACCACCCACAAACCAATGGGGCTTGTAAGAGGACTAACTTGGTATTGGAACAGTATCTTCAATGTTATCTAAATTATCAGCAAGATAATTGGGCTGACCTATTGCCATTCGCTGAGGTGGCATATAACAATTCAGTACATAGTTGTGCTGGGTTTACTCCATTTAAAGTGGCTTCGGGACAAGACTTTGTATCCATACCGGAGCTTCCATGGGAGAAACCTAACATTCAGTCATTAGATGAATGGATAACACAGCTCCAGCTTACCTTACCTTACCCATAAAGCATTAGATGATGTTCATCAAGCCCATAAAAAATTTGCAGATAAAATGAGAAGTCCACAAAAACCCTATGAAGTTGGTGACAAGGTTTTTTTATCCACCAGATATTTGCAGACCGCACAAAAGTCAAAGAAGCTTGGACCTAAGTATGTTGGACCTTTCTCAATTGAACAGATTGTGAACCCTGTGGCAGTCCAACTGAAATTACCTGAAACCCTCCAACGGATCCACCCTGTTTTCCATGTTAGTTTATTAAAACCTGAACCTACCTCTGACTTGAGACCAACTCAGGTCGATCCCCCTGTGCCATTGCTAATTGAAGGTGAACAACATTTTGAAGTTAAAGAAATTTTGGATTCTTGAAAACGGGTCGACTCCAATATTTAATTGTTTGGAAACATTTTCCAGTAACGGGGGAGGACGGGGGATATGGATATGGGAAGTGAGCTGGAGGTGTTACAAAACAGAACTGTATAAGCTGGTGGGGGGTAGATTCTTGCTTTGGATTCTATCCTATGCTATGCGCAGCTGCAACTCTTTATCAAAATATGTCAAGGTCAACGGACAGAGGCCTCATCACCACCTGGAGATGCCCACATGATGATATACACAACTTTTAATTGGATGCGCCAATTGAACTATTGGGGGTGGGAACGTTGCCATTACTTTGTAATATGTGATTTACACACCCGTTTTCTCAGATTCAGAATTCTTTTGTTGCTACCACTTGATTTCCAGTAAAATATATCTTTTCTCTAATTAACGGAGTCTAAGTATTTCTTTCTTGGATTTTCAATGGAGCACTAGCTGACACATATAATTCTTATTATTCAAACAGTGAATTCCTACTCATACGGAGGAAGCCTAAACGGCCATTAACTTGGTTTAAACAAGGTTCCAAAGAACATGCCATCCATGAAAGAGAAACATAAAAGAATGAAAGACAGTAGAAATCCTGAGGAACTTAAAAATAATAATATTAAGGAATATGAAAAAACAGCAAATAAAGTTTCAAAACATATAATAGAGAACTGAAATGCATAAATATAAAATAATTTTAATGAAAGCTTTTTCTGTAATACTTTGATCATATCAATTACTATACATATTAAAATAAAGGTACCTAACAAATTCAAAATACAATTTGAGCTCACTTCAAGATCATATTTACAACGCAATCCTATGCATGTCTACTCAGAATTAAGTACCATTGTCTTCAATGGGGCTTACTCTCGGGAAAATGTAGGATTGCAGCTTTAGTCTACTTAAGTTAGTGAGATCCTTGTGCTTTGATGCCTGCTGCAGAGAGATGTTTATATTAAGCTCCAATTTAGTCAGCTTCATTCTCAAGTCTCCTCATTCAGTAATATACAATCAATTTCATTTTAGTTGTAATCTATGACCCCCCCTACTCACCCTCTCGATTTGAACCTGAAGCTTAGTGGGGAAATGCTTTGGTAGTTCAGTAGGTGGAGGTGAATCACACAGGCCTGGCAAGGACTACACATGCGTGGCCTAGCCCCAGATTGCTCTGAGAGGAAAAGTCTTGTAAAACACAGCCTGGGAAAACACAGACTAAAAATAACTGTAAATCTAACAATATGGATAAATGACACAAAAATGAACCTGAAAACAATATTGAGTGATTTAGATCGTGCCAGGCAAGAAAGTTAAGGAATTAGGTGCACAGTTTTTTTCATCTGTACTGCCAATGAAAGGTCAACTTCCAGTAAGAGAACAAAGGATTATAGACGTAAACCACTGGCTAAAGCAAGGGTCACCAACCTTTTGGACCTCAGGGCCAAACTCATAATTTTAAATCCCAGGGACCACTAACTGGTTCTGTGGGTGTGGCCTAATTTGTGGGTGAGGCTTGGTCATGTGACTGGATGGGCATGGCTTGTATGTAAATATTATAAATATTTATATAAATATTGATTTTTTTTTATAAAAAAAGAGCAACTTTTACCCAAAATCAGGCAAAGCGGGCAGGCAGATTGAGTTGCTCACAGAATCACAGATGCATTCAGAGATCTATCTATCTGCCATCAGCTAGCTCAGTTTGTCACATAAAATTTGCTTGTGAGCAAACTCATAAAATTAACTCACAACACACCATGTATGTAAATATTGATATTTTTATTTAAAAAAGAACAACTTTTGCCCAAAAGCAGGCAGGCAGATTGAGTTGCTCACAGAATTATTCAATGATCTATCTGCCATCGGCTAGCTCAGTCTGTCACATAAAATTTGCTTGCCGTGAGTTTGCACTGAATAATAGAAACTTCCGTCGTAAGGGAAGTTCAGCTGTGCTTAAAAGCAGAGCCGAAGATCTAAAGACTAGCTAGAAAGCAAGAAATCCAACCATTTCCTGCTTCCTACCTAATCTAAATCTCCTGGCACAGCAGAACAGCTGATGGTCAGAAAAAAAATAGCAATTTAGCACTCAAGTTTGCGGGGTAAGGAGTGGGCGGGGAGGGTTCCCACAGGTCATGTGGGCGGCGCAGCCTTGTGTTTCTGCGCAGCCTGGATTAATTGCTTTGGGGGGGTGCTCTGGGGGTGAGATTTCTCTGGGGCCCACCAAAATTTTCTCATGGCCCACCCAGCGACCACTGGGCTAAAGAGTTGGTGTCACCAAGAGAACTTTGGATTCCTGGACCATGGTCTGCACTACCCCAACAATGTGCTTTTGCAAGGGATGGGATGTACCTAACAAAAACCAGGAAAAATGTTTTTCGAAAACAACAGGCTCAACTTATCCAGAGGCCTTTACATTAAAATTGAGGGGGGAGGGTGACCAATCTCTAGGATCTCCAGGACCTAATTCCAAGCAAAAACCTCCCCAAAATAAATCAAATATTGAAGAAGGAGCAATGGGAAGGAAGACAAACACCAGGAAGACATAAAAGTCAGACATAAAATATCTCAAATAACTATATACAAAAAAAGAAAGTTTGGGGAACAAACAGGGTAAACTTGTATTATTAGTACATGAGGGTAGATATGATACATTTGCAATTACTGAAACTTGGTAGGATGAAACCCATGACTGGAACATGCTGATAGAAGATTACAAACTTTAAAAAAAATAGGCCCCATAAAAGAGGTAGAGTTGCATTATAGGTAAAGCATGATTATAATGCTACAGAAATGCACGAAACCAACGATGAAAACTTCCTAGAATGCATATGGGCCAATATAAAAGAAAAAAGAATGATATCACCATATACTACAGGCCACCCAACCAAGCAGAAAAAATAGGTGTACTTTTTGCTAACCAAGTAACTAATATATGTATGAAACATGCTACAATAGTAATGGGAGACTTTAATTACCCTGACATCAATTGGAAGATAATTCTGCTCTATGTTTGTTCATACATTCTCTTGCCCTTTTAATTTATTGGATTTTTATCACACCAGGCATGGCAAATAATTTAACAACCAGTTCTCTGCCATAATGACTGGCTGGGTAGGTGTGGCTGGGGTAGGCATGTGACTGGGTGAGAGTGAGTGACGTAGAGTTGGCCACACCCACTCAGTCATACCAGTTCTTAAAAATTTGGCTCCCAGTGTTTTCTGTGGGATACGAGTCCAAATGGCTCTTTGAGTGTTTAAGGTTGCAGACCCCTGTGCTAGCCTGTGAAGAAAATACATTGTATATATTTCTAATTCATGAGCTAGGCTGAAGCTTGAGAATGGTATGTAGGAGCAAGGATCAGAAACCTCTGCTAGGCTAAAAACCAGTTTTAACCAGAATTTACCGATATGATAGTTACTCTAGTCTAGAGACAACACCTAGGAACTAGGACCTTAAATGGTAATTTGTAAATAAGGGCAGGGGGTGATAGAATTAGAATAGTGGGAGATGTAATCAGGGGTGGAGATAATGTATTCAGTTTAAATGCTTTGAATAGGTTATGATAGCAATGAGTACTAAGCCAATGAGGAAAAGGTGGGAGGTAAATTTGTAACGGCAATAAAGAATATAAGGCAAACATTGATGATTTAGGGTGTATCCATAGTGTGAGCTGTCTACTTTCTTTGCAAAGCTTTAAATAAAATTAATGTTGTTATCTCTTCGAAGTTTTGGCTGGTGATTGTTTATTTCAAAACTAGACAACAAATCCCACAACTATATAAGGAAACAGTGAAACAAAATCAGCAGTGAAGATTTAGTTGTTCACCATTGAATGCAAATTTGAATATATATCTCCTGGATACTCTAATGTTGCCGTTCTCAACTCAGTTATTCCACTGACAAGGAATTCTGGGAGTTGTAGTTTCAGCAGCTCTGGGTGGAAAACTCAATCTTATCCAGTCAAGGTAACAATATAAGAACAACTAGCTGATACCCGTGCTTCACTACGAAACTATATGGTTGGGCTTAGTTTTTGGGGAGGAAAATAAGGAAAAGAAAATTCTGCCCCTGCCTACCAGCATCCATCGGTATTCATCTGGCTAACATCCTGTAAGCGTGTGAGAGAGTTGAGGGCTGTTTGGAAACTGAAACAGTATTTTCTGTGAGCAAGAAGGAGACAGCAAGGAGCCTGGGCATGGCTTAGCTCAACTGTTCTGTACTAAAGCTGGTTGTTGCTATGAAACTAAAACTGAAACTCCTCTCCTCTGTTTGTGTTTTGCATTTGGAACAGATTTTTTTTTCAGGTGGGGACGGGGAGTAGAACTCCTTAGCTTCAGAGCATGTTAATAATAATACAGGAAATACTAATGCTCTGATAGTCATTTTGAAAAAGAACAAAGATTTTTTCTCTCTTTAATTTTTTTCCTTCCGGTTTGATAATTTTCTCAAAGTGTTTACTCGCCACTTTAACAGATAATTCTGAGTCAATAGTGAACTTTCTCTTGGGGTTGAGTTTTAGTAAAAAAGGATCCTCTCTCCCAGTTCCACACTGTTCACTGAAATCTGCTCCAGCACAAATCTTAGGTGGTCGTTGGCTGTCCTGGCTTCATGGCAGCCATCTTGGGGCTGCCTCTTCACCTTGTCGTGGCTGAGAGGGAAAGAAAGCTCCAGATCAGGCAGGAAAGATCCGCAACCTCACAGGGCAGCCCTCTTTGCTTCGCTGACTACAGGGCAGCTTTTCGGAGCCCATCAATGGGAGAATTGGCACAGGAGCACAGAGACCCGCTCCTCATGTCCAATCTTGCTGTGATGTCAGCCAGAAGTCATTTTCAGTCTTATAAGTGGCCACAAATTACTAGCAAAAGTGGCATTTGATCACAGGCCCCTTTTGCAAGAAGGGACAGGAAAGACAAAGAAAAAAAAGGAAAGAGGGCAAGAGAGCAAGGAAGGAAAAAGAAGGAAAGAGGGGAAGGAAGAAGAAAGAAAGGAAAAGGAAAAAGGGAAGGGAAGGAAAGGAAAGAAGAAAGGAGATTATAATGAGAGTGAGTGAGGGTCTGAGGTAGATCCTGCCTTAGCATTTGGCCACCAGCAGCCCTGCTGCCTTTTGTCATCCCCTTGTCCCCTCTTCCTGATCTCTCCTGGTGGTCTCCCCTCCTATCACTGAGGTTGCTTTGGTTACAAAGCCGGGACTCCTCGTAAGGAGATGGTGAGCCTCCCTCTGACCCACACACTTTGCCCTCCCGCACATACCATGAGCAACCTGGCCAAGGACAGCAAGCACAGCAGCAGTGGGAGCTAGCCATGCCCAACATGGCCACGCCCCTGGCCACGCCCACCCCATCCCCCCAAAGTCAACCATAATCCTGATGCGGCCCTCAATGAAATTGAGTTTGACACCTCTACTCTAGATGATAGGCTCAAGATCCAGATAGATCTTAACAGACTTGAACACTGGGCCCTATCTAACAAAATGAAATTCAACATAGAGAAAAGTAAAGTCTTATACTTAAGCATGAAAAACCAAAAGTACACATATGGATTAGGTGAAACCTGGCTCAAAAACAGTAACTGTGAGAGGGACCTTGGAGTCCTAGTGGACAATCACTTAAATAAGAGCCAGCAGTGTACAGCAGCAGTCACAAAAGCCAATACAGTCCTAAGTAGCATTAACAGAGGGATTGAATCAAGATCACATGGGGTACTAGTACCGCTTTATAAAGCCTTAGTAAGGCCACACTTAGAATACTGCATCCAGTTTTGATCATCACACTTTAAAAAATATATTAAGAGTCCAGAGAAGAGCAACCAAGATGATTAGGGGCCTGGAGGCTAAAACATGTGAAGAAAGATTATAAGAACTGGCATGGCTAGTCTAGTGAAGAGAAAGACCAAGGGAGTCATAATAGTGTTCCAATATTTGAGGGGCTATCACAGACAGGAGGGGGACAACCTTTTTGTGATGACCTGGGGTGTGGCACAAAGGCAACACAGTCAGATAATCAGTAGGTGTCCCTTAACTAGCTCCAACTTTGCCCCCAATATCCTGGTTACCTTCTGGCTGGAGAAAAACTCACCCAGGAACAGCCTTTGGCTGCAGAGAATCAATTCCAAAACGTGGTCAACAAAAACTAACTATAAGTCCAATCAAGGCAAAATGAGGTAATTAGTTTGGCAGGGCAGGAGCAAGAGTTTCAGACATGAAGGCGATGAAAAGGGGGTGGGCCTGGGTCTTCCTCTGAACTCCCTCTTCCTAGTTCTATTTCTCCCCTGCTCTGCCCAGCCGGACTTTGCCCTTCCCCAGTTTCCTCCACAGCCAACTGAGCCACACTCCCACTCCCGCTGTTTGTCTTCCTCCTAGGATTCAGACTCTGATAGGGGCATGACACTCTTTTCCAAAGCACCTGGAGGCCAGACAAGGAACAATGGATGTAAACTGATCAAAGAGATTTAATGTAGAAATGAGAAATTTTCTCAGAGTGAGAACAATCAACCAATGGAACAGCTTGCCTTTAGAAGTTGCTTGTGTTTCATCACTGGAGACTTTCAAGAAGAGACTGGACAGCCACTTGGCAGAAATGATATAGGGCCTGCTGCTTGAGTAGGGGATTGAACTAGATGACTACAAGGTCCCTTCCAAGTCTGTTATTTTGTACACTTGCCTTGCCTGTCCCCATATATGCCTATGCCGATTTGGCGATGGTTAGTGTGGGGAAAACTGGAGAAGCAATTATTATGTAAGCTCCATTAAAATCCTAGAGGAATTTTATGTTTAAACTTCGTACTTAAATTTCTTTGTTTCAGTCATCATGAGAAATTCTGTCTTTCTTGGAGTTGCTTCTGTCTTGTGAAGTACTTGTGGTCTCATTTTTTTCAAAATGGTCAAAGGAGTTTGTTTGCAGAGTATATTTAAGCTGTGCTTTATCTGTGAACTCTTAAAATCTTTTTAATGCCAGTAACTTTTTCTTTAAAATAAATTACTATTTTATATTGTATAACATTTAAAGTTGCCTTAATGCAAGGGTGTCAAACTCATGGCATCACAGCAGCGTCATGTGACATATCGCAACTTTCCCCACTTCTTTAAACTGGGTGTGGGCGTACTTGCCTGTGGACCACAACTTTGACAGCCCTGCTTCAAGCACTAGGATAGATAACAACAGCTCAATATAAGCAGTATATGTATATACAGAAGGAGAAAGGATGGGAGGGAAATAAAATGAAAAAAGAAAATGAAAAAAATTGGGATGATAATTCTTGATAGCCAAATAAATGGCCATTAACATGGTAGTATAGATGCTGATATATAGAATGTATGCATTGTATTAAATATGCTGACCACTTTCCAGTTACAGGTGTATAATGTAATTTCTTGATAAATAATAATTTAGTCATTTTATATTTTTTAAAGGGTAGCATGCTAAGATCATTTTGGAAGGCTGAAAAATGGTTTCATAATTTTCTCACTATTGCCCAATTTGTTCTATATAAATGTAGGAAGGAATTGCTGGAAAATGATAGAATATAGCATATTCCATCCATGTGAATGGATCTTACATGTTTGCTTTTTATTATATGATTTTCATAGATTGACATAAATTAAAAGTCTCTGTGGTTTACAAAGAAAATAATTAAAAGATTATTGTGAGTGATATATCACATCATGGTTATGATATGATTGATATTATAATTTGGTATGATAAACAATACAGTATTCAGATGGTTACCTTTGCCAAAGGTTCATCGAAATATAACAATGGTTAGGATCTTTATGAATTCAAGCAAGCAAGCTTGGAACCAAGGTTCCCTTTGGAGCATCATGTCCCATAGTATGGATCTAGTAATGATATTTTTCATCTTGTGGTCCACACCCAACTTACCTCATGTGGAGTCAGAATTCTCTTGATGTCAAACTAGACTGGTAGAATTAGGCTTTGTAAGGTGGTCCTGATATAATCCTGTAGCAAATTACATAGAGGTTTATAGCACTTTTACCATTTTGGGAAGTCTACTGGCAGCCAGTGCAGCAATTTTGGAATGAGTATCACCGATTTGATCACCTCCTGATTGAACTACCCCACTGTTCTTTAACTGGGGATGCCTTTGAAAATGACTCAGAAGCTGGAGCTGGTGCAGAGGGTTCCAATAGCAGATCCCCCAGCTGACCCTCTGCACCAGCACCAGCTTCTGAGCCAACTCCAAAGGCATCTCCAGTTAAAGAACACCGGAGTAGTTCAATCAGGAGGTGATCAAATCTTCCAGATAATTGGTGCACCAATTAAAGATGAGCAAAAACTTAGTCACAACTTCCACTGGAATTCACACACTAAGATTGATTATTTGATAGCCATGATACTTAGTCTTATGCCCCTTTAGTCCCATCTAATAGCCCAGTTGTTCCCCAGCTAAAAGTTTTTAGATCCTGTACTAATGCTGAGTTACTATTAATTCTTGTGCATATTTTGATCCCCATGTTTGGGGTGTTGTTACTAATTTAATTGTTACTCTTGAAAAATTGTGTTCAGTAATAGTAGTAGTAGTTTTAACTGTTTTGTCTTTTTATATTTAACACTGTCCAATTTCGTTTCTTCCTCCTCCAATTGAAGTCTTCTCCATCCTTTCCTCCCCATGTATGTAATTGCATGTAGATGGGCGAGATGGGTGTGTATACATAAATGTTTGCCAGCTTATGATACCCTACCACATATATCTGAGAAAGTGAACTCTAGTCTTATAAGCTTGTTCAATAATAAAATAGTTATTATTTAAGATGATGCATAACTTAAAAAAAACAGATTATTTTATTTGGAAATTGTGATTAGAACTTAACATAAATTAGAAGTTTGTAGTTTAACAACACTTTCGTTACTATTTGAATTCAGCTGTGAACAAAAGCATTTTTTTTTCCTGCAGGTATTTAAGCCATATCAAGCTTCTCAGCATGATATGTGTCGCTTTCATTCAGAAGATTATATTGACTTCCTTCAGAGAGTTAGTCCTAACAACATGCAAGGATTCACCAAAAGCCTCAATGCTTTCAATGTGGGAGATGACTGGTTAGTATTATACACCATTTAGATGTATAAAATGAATGAGAAGGATGCAAAGTTTTCATGTTTTGGAGACTGCATAAGAAATGTCTCCCATAGGATACAATTCATACAATTTGGTATATGTAGGTACACTAAAAATTTGGTACCTAACATCTAAACCATTTATCCAGCTAATTAGGAGACTTATCAGTTTGTCTCCTGCCAAGGACAAGCTAGTACTCTTCTCCATTCTATTTATAGAAACCAGCTGAACTATCAAATCTTCAACTAGTAATGAGACTGAATCCTCAACTGCACTTAAAGGCAATAGGATAGTTTAGATCAGGGGTGTCAAACTCATGTCGTCATGGTGACGTCACATGACATATCGGGACTTCCCCCCTTAGCTAAACCAGGAGTGGGCATGGGCAGCTCATGATGCATCCGGCCTGTGGGCCGGGAGTTTGAGAGCCTTGGTTTAGGAAATGCAGGACAGGTTGTGTGACATACACAGTTGTGTTCTCAAAGAGAAAAGGATGCTGGGAAGCTCAGAAGGAACAGCTGGGCAACAGCAACTTCTTCCCCTCAGATCTTCTACAAATGACTGTTCCTTCATTTTGCCTTATGATAGTGTTGATCCTGCTAGATTTGTGATCCTTTGTTATCTCCATAACAGCATATACCTCCATGCCCTCAGTGCGCGGTCACATTTTTGGTTCTTCTCATTTGTTGGGCTTAAGAACAACCCTCTCTCCAAGTCCATTTCCACTTCAGCAAATCCAGGTATGGTTCAAGGATACCCCGTTATAAACTCTCCCCAAGGCTCGCACTTGGCTCTTGGCATTACCACACATGCAACTTGCGAATCACAGTCGAGTCGCTCCATCCATTCACAGGATCTTAGACACAGCTTCAATTTATTGCTTTTTGTCATCCCCCTTTGTCTCAAGACAATGGAACAGCTGCCATTTCCCAAAACAAATGAGCCCAATGCTATCTGGAGGGCTCCCATGCAAGAGCAATCTAAAAACACACGAGGAACAGCTTCCGCTTTTCCCAGAAAAGTCTGAATCAAAACAAAGTGCCATGAATCTGGACACCCTTCCCATCTGTTCCTTCCCCTCCCCCATCTCTCATCCCCTCCCTGGGAACTGTGCAGGGGGAGGGAAAGGTGTTAGAGTTTGCAGTATAAATTCAAATCCAGAAAACACACACAGATGACTGATTCAGCAGGTTTCTTTAACTTCT
Source organism: Notechis scutatus (assembly GCF_049901735.1). Lineage (NCBI taxonomy): Eukaryota > Metazoa > Chordata > Lepidosauria > Squamata > Elapidae > Notechis > Notechis scutatus. Next base: position 114,814,599 of record NC_142011.1, on the reverse strand, counting down.
TTATATACATAATAACATATTGAAGTAAAGTTTACAATACCAGTAGTTTCTTCCAACATAATATAAGCAAAACACAAGCAGCAGCTCAGGAGCTCAGAACAGATTACTTTCAGTTTCAAGCTGAGAGCATGGAGCTAAGCCACACCCTCAATTCAGTTCCCATTGGCTTCCTTTGTTAACCATGTCTCTGCCACTTCATGAATATTTTGACAGAAGGGCCATCAAGGCAGGGGTGGGATCTGACAGGGTTAACTATCAGTTCGGTCATTTACGAGGCTCAGTGATTTACGATTTGCTTCCCTGCACGCTGCTGGCGTATGCCTGTAAATTGTCATCAGCATGCTGCATGCAGAAAAACAGCCTTTCAAAAAGCACTTTTTTCCTGCTTTTTTAAACTGCAGCTGTGCCTCGCATGGCAGCTGAAGTTGAAAAAATCAGAAAATAAAGGTCAGGTAAGAGCCCGGGTGGGCAGGTGGGTAAAAACTTCAGCAGACATAGAACCGGTTCTATGTCTGCTGCTCTTCAGAGCTACTGGTTCTACAGAGGTGGACAGAACCGGTAGAAACCCACCCCTGCATCAAGGGGGACCCTGGCAAGGCACTCCTGGGGAGAGGACAAAGCAACCCTGCTGCCAGAGCCCAGGAGCTGCTAACTTGGAAGGAGTGGCTTTTACATTTGCAAGCCATGTCTCCTGAGAGGTCTTGTGGAAAGATAGGTGAGCCCCTCATTCTTAGCTGTGTGGCTTCTCCCCACCCTCTTTCTCCTCTGCTTCAGCCCAGACCCTTCCATGCCAGGTTCCCACAAGCAAGCCTGGGGAGCAGCTGGCAAAGAGGCAGCCCTCAAGTGACCGCTCTCCCTTTCCCTCCTCCTTCCCCTTGTTTCTGTGGTTAGGGATGAAAAGCCCCATTGTTCCCAGCTGCCAGGAGGCTGCAGGGAGGCCTAGCCTATAAGGCTGGGGGCACCCAATTGATTCACTGCCTCCCAGCTGATGGTCGGTCTATTGCTGCCTCATAGCTGAATGGCTGGGTCTTCTTTTGTTGCCCTGCACAGGAAAACGGAGCTGAAAAGCAGGTTTTAAATTTTAATTAAATTTAATGCTTGTTTTCTTCAGAAAACATGGCAACTAGAAGGTTGAAAATTATCACTTATATCTGAATAATGTTTCTCTTAGGGTAGAACACAGGGATAATGTGTTCTTTACTCATTTTCAAGTACAGGATATTTCATCTCACTGAGTGCTAACAGCACTATTTAAGTTTAAATGTTTCATCAGTTTATTGCAGATGAATAGACATACATAAAGCATACTGTTGTGGGAACATCAGAACATCTTGGAAATGGAGAAATGTCCTTAGCTATCACTGGAATGGCATGCTTGCATTCTTGGATTATGCGATGAACTAGAAATATATATTTCCAAATGCCAAGAATTATAATCTTTTGTGTATATAATATATTCAGAATGATGTGATCTGTGTTTATATTGTCAGTGTTTATCAGTAGAAATGCTGGTACAATAAATTAACATTGTGTAGCAGTTCAGATTTGACAAGAAACCCTCCCAAGGGTACCTGCTGACAAGTCTTAAAAAGCTGCATCTCTTCTTGATCTCATATGGTGGCCACTTGCACCATCACAGGAACGGAAATGTTTAAAGTGGGACTTCAGCACGTATACATGCTTCAAATATATTTTTTTCATCTTCAAATTCAATTTCCTTAATAATCACAAAATATATTGTGATTCTTTAGAAAATCAAAAGTAAGTGACTGGGTGCTATTCATAAAGATGTCAACTTGACTAATGAATGATGCTTTGAAAGGCAGTTGTCTGAGATGGTTTAAATCAAGGGTCTTCACACTTGGCAAATTTAAGACTTGTGGACTTCAACTCCCAGAATTCCTCCTCCAGTCATGTTAGCTCAGTCATGTTAGCTGTCAAGTTTGAAGATCCCTGGTTTAAATTATCATCCAAATTGAAATGGTTGAACTTTAATTGTGTGCTGATGTGTTATTGTTTGGTTAATCATGTTACACACTTCAAGTTAAACATTCATAGTTGACTCTGCTACTACTCTATCAGTTTCTAAAAGGCCTTTAATGAGAGAAATAATTTTCCAGCTACAAAGTGAATGAGGGTGGATCTGCTTGGATTAAATGAAGATGTTTGGAACTAGCACAGAGTGATTTAATTGTGTCACTCAAAAGTTACCACAGTAACTTTTGGCTGGCAGAGTGCTGCAGGAGGCCATCCAGGCCAAAAATGAGGTGGGGGTGGACGTGCGAGGCCCCCCCTGCGCCATGCTTTGGTTAGCAGAGTGCTGCAGGAGGCAGCACTTTCTTTCTCTTGTCTTTAGCAGCATCTGCCAACTCCAAGATCTGGATGGCTGTTCAGAAGAGCCAAAAACATCTGGCTCTTCACCCAGATCAGAGAGAGTGAGCCAGCCCCCTTGTATCAGTGTGTTTGTCACCTTTATCTTAATCATTTACCTGTGATTGATTTAATTGTACTTTTTTTTAAATAAAGTTTTATTGAGTTTTAACAAAACAAATAAAACATCTTATTTGAGTACAGCATGGTTCCGAGTTATCACATTTCCATACAGACACAATTTCATATGCATATTCATCTTATGTATTCAACTTCATATCTTATTACTCTTTTTCCAACTTCTCACTATTTCTCCCTTTACCTCTCTTAATTTTCTTTTATGGTTATCTCATTTTCTTCTTATTCAATTGTGTTTCTTTTACCTAAATTTCTATATCTTTTTATTCATTGTACTTTTGTCTGTCTTGTTTACAATTTCATATGTTCTCTTCCAACATTCTTAAGAAGCTAAATTCCCCCTATGATTGCCAATCGAAGTGCAACACCTTTAAATCTTATTGTTATTATCATATGAAATCTCATTAAACATTGAATTTGTGCATTCTAAAATTATAACATTCAAATTTCTAATATCTATTTTATATAATGTAGAGCTCATCATTCAGACTCTGCTTGGTACTTCCCCTTGAAAATGTAAAAAGAAAAATTCTAAAAACATAGCAAAAACACACACACACACACACACACACACACACACACACACACACATATATATATATATATATATATATATATATATATATATATATATATATAAATAAATAAAAACATCAGTAAACAAAATAGTTATTCAAAATGATTCTAGTAATGGTATGAACCTTGTAAATCTTTCATGTTTCTTTTCAATATCTATCTTTGAGAACAATTGAAATGTTTCCCTCCCTTCTTCATTATTACTTAACTGTTAATAAGCATACCATTGGATAGTCATACAGTTTTATCTTATAAATTATTTACTATTAATAAGCAAAATTATTATTCAGATTCATTCTAATAACTGGTATAAATTTCCTTATAAATCTTTCACATTTCTTTTCAATATTTTATCAATCTTTAGAAACAATTGCAATGGTTCCCTCTCTTCTTTATTATTGCATTAATTATAAATAAACATACCATTACATAACAATACAGTTTTATCTCATAGATTATTTACTTATTTCATTTCTAACTCATTACAGTATTCTACTGTCACAACACTATCTTTTGTACCTTTGGAGAATCCTCACTTTTAACTTAATTTAACTATTGTCTCTGTGTTTTCTAGCTGAGCAAATACCTTTAATCCTAGTACGTTTCCCCTTTTTCTTTATTTCCTGTTTTTGTCCCTCATAAGTTCTTTACCTTTCTATCTTTCCCCCCTTTTTCTCATCTCTTTTTTTATACCCTTTTCTCTCTAAATTTCCCTTCTGTAGTTTTCTTTTCTGCTTCTCCTTGCTGTTGTACTTCTTTTTCAGACTATTTTTCTTTTTGGCTGTTCCCTTTGATCTCAAACTTTTAACTCCTTTCCCCCCTTTCCCCCTTATTACCACACTTTGCATTATTTGATCATTGAAAATGGCTTCTTCTTTGTCCCACCCTTCTTCTTGCTCTTGAAGCTTTTCCTTTGCTTTTCATAGTTCAGGATCTCCATTTCAAAAAATTCAAATACGAAGCCAAAGGATCTTCCTTCCCTTTCTGCATCTTTTTTCTGTTTTTTAAGACTCATCTTCAATTTCTCCAAGAGTGATGACATTTTAAACACTTTTGAACAACCACCCGATTGACTTTAAGTAAAAACAGAAAAAGAAAGAAAAAACTAATGCCAAAAACTTTTTTTTAAATGACCAAATTATCCCAGACTGTTCCTTCTTGTTTCTTTCCTTTACTTTTCCTTTCCGTGGGTTACTGTATCTTTTAATAAGATTTCAGTTACAATGTATCCTCGGGAGTCTTTTCAAAGTTTCACTGTTAATCCTCTTTATTTTTCCAGGTGGCACTCCATTTTTCCATTATTCCAAGTCCCACCCTTTTGCCTGCACTCTTCTCCTTTTTAGGGCTTTGAAATGCCCAAGAAAAAATCTTTATACTCCTTTTGACACTTAGATTTCAGCTTAAGGTTGCCTATTAGTGTCAAAATAGATTAATATAAATTTCTTTCCATACCATTTGTAATTGTCAATATAAAGGTAAAAAAGGGGGTTTTAACCTCCTTTTCTCTCTCCTTCGCCGCTTAAAGATCTTCTTTCAGAAGTATCCCTCTAGGTACTTTTAGATTCAGGGTACCTTGCTTAGATGTTCTCTGTTGTTTAGCCTGGTCTGTCCTGCTTTCCTCTTTGTCTTCCTCCTGCACAATCTTATCCAGTCGGGTTCTTCTTTGAGGTGGCCATTTCTGACCAGTGCTGCAACCGCCTTTGGGGAAGGGAGTTTAGATCAGCCAAGGAGGAGAGATGCGGCTCCCCTCCACTCAGCTAGCAATCTCCCCCCTCTTCACCACCTCTGTGGGATGGCTTCAGCCCCGATCCTTTGGATCAGAGGTGGGCAACTATGGCCCTTTTATGACTTGTGGACTTCAACTCCCAAAATTCCTGAGCTAACATGGCTTCCTCAGGAATTCTGGGAGTTGAAGTCCATAATTCATAAAAGGGCCATAGTTGCCCACCCCTGCTTTGGATTGTGCTCCAGCGGCGAGCACAGATCAAAACCACGCACGATCGCGGATTTCGGTCTGTCGCTGTAGAGACCCAAACTGGAAGTCCCATTTAATTGTAATTTTTTTTGTTGTGAGCTACCCAGGATTATTAGAAATTGGGTGGTATATCAATTTTGTAAATTATTACTGATATTAAGTCCTCCTCTAGGGCTGTGTTAAGAGTTAGTAACAAAAATTGATAGATAGTTGGACAGACAGTTTTTAGAGACATCTAGAGAAATTGTCAGTTCATTTATGCTCTGCTCCTATACAAAAGAGTCAAGCCCCATAGCTGGGGACTCTACATGTCTTTAATCTCCACAGTATGGAATTGAGACTATTTGTGTCAGAAAGTAAATTTCCCTTTGTCTGGAATAGCTGTTTTGAATGCAAAGGGAAAAAGTGCATCTTGAGCCTGTGTCAAACGCACATCATGACCACGCCCATGTCTGCCATGACCATGGCTACCACTGCCACACCCAAGCCCACCACCCAGGTCAAACACAACCCTGATGGTTTGACCCTCCAAGGTCAAACACAACCCTGATGTGGCCCTCATTGAAATCGGATTTGACCCCCCTGATCTAGATAATGGTACTTTAAGAAAAGTGCTGATATAAAGAGTTTCCACGTGAGTTCAACTATTATTGAGCTATGACAAGGCTGAAGGGAGTCTAATCTAAATCATGCAGCACAGCTGATTCCCCCCTTAAGCTTCAAAATACGTTTTTTTTCCAGAGCTTCCCTGCGCCCTGTTTTTGCTTCCAGGAGGCTTCCCTGAAGCCCACTAGGCCAAAAATGGGGTGCGGGGGGTGCTGCAAAAGAAAGAAAGAGGGTAGGGAGGGAGGGGAGAAAGAAAAAAGAAAAAGGGAGGGAGGGAGGGAAAAAGGAGAGGAAGGAAAGACCACTAACCTTGCCACTAGGCCAAGGGTCTTCAAACTTGGCAATGTCTTAACTTGTGGACTTCAACTCCCAGAATTCCTGAGCTAACATGACAATTCTGGGAGTTGAAGACCACAAGTCTTAAAGCTGTCAAGTTTGAAGACCTCTGCATTAGACGCAGCTTCAGAGGATTCACAGAAATCCAGGACAGCCCTGGATTGCTGTGCTTTGAAACAGCACAACAATCCAGGGCTGGAAGGAATCTGGAGGTCATCTAGTCCAACCCCCTGCTTCAGAAAGTGAGTTCTGTCTTTTGACCACATAGCCACGTCCACCCAATCACATGACCACATAGCCATGCCTACCCAGTCACATACCCACATACCTATGCTCACCAAGCCACGCCCACAGAACCAGAAGTAAAAAAAATTTGAATCCCATCACTGCTTCAGGCGGTACATTTTGGACGCAAAACATCCAAATGACATAAACATTTGAAATACTGGAAGCTTAATTCTAGACAGGAACTTGCCTATTACCTTACCAACTTAACTATATCTGATCTACTGCCTTATTCATTTTCACTGAGTTTTTCTGCAATATTCTTGTGGGAATCAATGATCAGAATTATGTGTGAAGCTTTATTTTCAGTCTTTCCTTCTTAGTAATTATTAGTTCCTGCCAAGAGGTGAAAGTTGCAAGATAAAATTAAGACAGTCCAGTCTCTCCAAGTGTTTGCAGATAAGAGACCCTATATTATTTCAGACAAATGGCTGACCAATCTCTTAAAAGCCTCCATGATGGAGCACTCACAACTTCTGAAGTTGATTGTTCTCACTATTAGGAAATTTCTCCTTAGTTCTAGGTTGCTTCTCTCCTTGATTAGTTTCTTGTCTTGCCTTCTGGTGCTTTGGAAAATAGGTTGACCCTCTCATTTTTGTGGTAGTCCCTCAAATATTGGAACACTGCTATCATGTCTCCTTTAGTCCTACTTTTCACAAGACTAGACCCATCCAATTCCTGCAACTGTCCTTCATATGTTTTAGCCTCCAGCCCCCTAATCATCCTTGTTGCTCTTCTCTGCGCTCTTTCCAGAGTCTCAACATCTTATTTTATTTTATTTTATTGTAGTGACCAAAAACTGGAAGCAGTATTCCAAGTGTGGTCTTACTAAGGTTTGTAAAGTGGTATTAATAATTTATGTAGTCTTGATTTTGTCCCTCTATAAATTCTATTAATGCAGCCTAGGATTGCATTGGCTCTTTTAGCTGTTGCCGCACATTGTTGGCTCATATTTAAGTGTCCACTTGGATTCCAAGTTCCCTCTCACAGTTACTGGCATTGAGCCAGGCTTCATCTTATCTGTACCTCTACATTTGTTTTTTCTTGCCTTACATTGCTATATTCTACATTGAATTTCACTTTGAAATTCATTTCATTACGGCCCAGTGTTCAAGTCTGTCAAGATCCATCTGGATCTTGAGCATATCTTCTGGGATGTTGGCTATTCTTGCCAGCTTAGTGTTGTCTGCAAATTTGATGATTCCCCTTCTATTTCCTTATCTAGATTACTTATGAAGATATTGAAGAGTACTCAACCTAAAACAGAACTTTGGGGTACCCCACTACTTCTCCCCATTGTAGTCCCATTGAGGACTACACATTGAGTGTGGTTTGTCAGCCAGTTACCAATCCATCTGGTGGTGATGTTGTCTATCCCACTTTTTTCTAGTTTACCAAGAAGTATGTTGTGGTCTATTTTGTCAGATGTCTTACTGAAATCTAAGTATATTACCGTCTTTCCCTGAAAATAAGACCCACCTCAAAAACAAGTCCTAACCTGATTTTTTGGGGTAGGCCTAATATGCCCTATCCTGAAAATAAGCCCGGGGATGGGTTTGGCCTTCTGACCACTTGGCACAGTGCAGATACCTGTAAATCCAAGCGCGGAGGCGGGGGGGGACAACAGATGATCCAGACATGCTACGCAGCTGCCTGGCTCGCAGGAGGCTTCTACAGGGCCACCAGCAGCAAGTGGAGACAGAGACACAGGGAATACAGGCAATCTGGATGTGCTGTGCTGCTGCCTGGCTCACTGGAGGCTTGTGGGAGACTTGTGCAGCATCACTGGTAGCAGGCAGAGGCACAGGGGAAGGGGGAGGCTGGTGATCCCCATGCCTTGCAAGGGCGCCTGTCCGGTGCAGCCGCGGGCAACCAAGAGACAGTGGGATGGAGTGGGCAGCATGTTGGGATTGCCTGCCTCCCCCGCACCATGCCTCTGCCTCTGCCTGGCTCCACCATGCACTTTTCACCCAGAGAGAAAGAGAGAGAGAGAAAGAGAGACAAAGTTTCGTCTGCTTGCAAATTCCATTTCAAATTGTCCCTTCAAAGTGTTCCAAAGCTTTGAGTGTCCCTCATTTCTCCGTCCAGGCAAAAAGTATTTGTACTCCTGCTCCAGTGCCACACTGGTGCCGGAAGACGTGAGCCAGCAGCCATGTGGGTTCCTGCTGAACATGGTTGCTGGTGCTGCCGCCATCAAGCAGTTGTTGGAGCATGGAGCCACTGGGCCCTGAGGTAAGCCAGCATGCATGTCAAGAAGCTCCACTCCCCTACCTCGCAGCAGTGAAACTCAAAAAAATTAAGACATCCCTGAAAATAAGCCCCAGTGCTTATTTTGGGGTCCAGAAGAAAATAAGTCCCAGTTTTATTTTCAGGGAAACACGGTATGTCCACAACATTTCACTGAACTACTAATTTAGTCACTTTGTCAAAGAATGAAATAAGATTTGTTTGGCATGATCTCTTTTTTTGATGAACCCATGTTAGCTTTTGGTTATAATTTTGTTTGCTTCTAAGTGTTCGCAGATGTGTTGCTTGATTATCTTTTCCAAGATCTTTCTAGGTATTGATGTGAGACTGACTGGTCTGTATTTTCCTGGATCTGTTTTTTTTTCCTTCCTTTTTTGAAGATGGGATCCACATCAGCTCTTTTCCAATCCCCAGGTATTCCCCATTGCTCCAAGAACTTTGAAATATACTGTATGATTCAACGGTTCTGAAATTATGTCTGCCAATTCCCTCAGAACTCTGTGAGGACCGGGTGATTTGAAACCATTTAGAGCTGACAGGTCTTTTCTTCTCTTATTTTTGCTTATTTTAATTTGTATTCCTAGCCTGTCTTTTCTGGTTTTGCTAAGCTGGATTGTATTTTCTTTTTTCATGAAGATAGATGCAAGAATTAATTACACAGTTCTGCTTTCTCTCTATTGCCCCTTATTTCCTTGCCATCTTCTCCCATTAGTGGACATTTTTTTTACTTTTTTCTTGTTTTCTATGTGTTGAAAAAACTTGTATTGTTTTTGATATTTGTTGTAAATTAAATCTTGCAAAATTTTGATGTGAAAACACATTTATGTAACTATTCATTTCTGGGTTGCATCAAACACTTGAGAAGTTCATTACAAATTGTGTGCAAATTTCTGAAAGTTGAATTGGATAGGCAGTTGTATTTTGTAGCATCTTTGAAATATAGCACAACTGAGATGATTACTTATTATTTTCCTTGGAAAGTAAAATAATATTTTCTGTATTCCATATGGACATTAGGAGAAAACAATAATCCAGTTAGTTCTTGACTTACAACCATAATTAAGCCCAAAATTTCTGTTACTAAGTGGGACAGTTAAATGAATTTTGTCCCATTTTATAACCTTTCTTACCATAGTTGTTTGGTGAATCACTGCAGTTAATAAGTTAGTAATGTGGTTGCTAAGTGAATCTGGTTTTCCCATTGACTTTACTTGTCAGATCACAGAAGGGGATCACATAACCTGAGAAACTGCAACTGTCATAAATATGAGCCAATTGCCAAGCATCACATGACTATGAGGATGCAGCAACAGTCCTAAGTGTGAAAAATGGTCATAAGCCACTTTTTTCAATGCTGTTGCAACTTGGAATAGTCACTAAATGAACTGTTGTAAGTGAAGACTACCTGCATCCCATTTCCTCCAGGACTGCAAAAAGACCTATAATATTTGCCATATTGAGAAAAACCTTTCCACACAGGAGTACTTTGAAAGTATTTTGACAAGGCTTAGTCCCAGTTCTCATTCTGTTCAATATGTTTGTAAGTGATAATAGAAGGATTGCTAGGTAAGGTTTGCCTTTTTTCAGATGACACAAAGATGTGTAATAGAGTTGATATTCTTGAGGGTATTTGTAACATGGAAAATAATTTGGCTTTGCTGGAAAATTGATAGAAATGTGTGAACTGCAGTTCAATGTTTCTAATGTAAGAGCATGCAGTTGGAGAAAAAAGAATCCTCTGGCAGAGTACAGTATTAGAGTATTAGAGAGCTATTGACCAATCTTCAGTGTGAACAACCAGATGACTACAAGGAATTTAAATCCTCCCATTCAGCACCATTCAGTCAGAAGAAGCTTCTTGGATGAGAAGTCTTCAGGGGGGGGAAATGGTGCTTTTTGAAAAAGCACTTTTGGGACAAAATTCTGGAATGCATCACTAAAGGGATCACTAGCAGGAAAAATGAGGCCCTAATCCTGCTATATAATCAGACTCCATTTAGAATACAAGGCAGTATTTTTAATATGAAGCAAAAATCAAGAACATGGGGGCATAACCTCAAATTGACAGGAGGAAAGTTAGAAATGAGAAGTGAGAAATAAGTTCACAGAAAGAGTAGTGGAAGCTTGGAACCAACTTCAGAAGAGGTAGTGGATCAATCATCAGCAACTGAATTGAAACATGCTTGCGATAAACACATGTCCATCATCCAAAATAATTAAAATTAAAAATAAATAATAATAATAATAAAAATAAACAAACTAACAAATAAATAAATAAGAAAACAAAACAAAAAAATCTTAAAGGGCAGCCTTGATAGACCACTAGGTCTTTTTCTGCCATCAGTTTTCTATATTTCTATGAGATCTTATGCATTATCACTCCCTACCCCCCAAATTGGCTTGCCTATTTGATTTTCTTAACTTGAACTATAGTATTACAAGAAAGTAAAATGATATGGATCTGCTCTGTTACCTTTAATTCCATATAATTGTCTGATTCTTTTTCTCTTTCAGCCCTGTTTTTCCAGGACTATTTGAATTTTGTTCTCGATATACTGGAGCTTCCTTGCAAGGAGCAACACAGCTGAATAATAAGGTACAAAGGTGAAGGAGCCTTCTATTGTTTCATATTTTAAGATATATTGACTAGAGCATTCTTCTAACAGTTTTCAACTATGCAGTAAAATAGCATTCATAACTTTTTATTGAATTTTATTGAAGTATGATTATAACTAAAGTTGAATGAATGCATGAGCCTAAATTAGTAATTGGAAAGTTCTCAGTTCACTTGGGATTGAATTTAATTTAAATCATAATTTTAATCACTAGTTAAGAAAATTAATTATTTACATTACAATTTATGCATTAGTCCACAAGATTCTGTAATCATCCTTAGTAAAAATGCATTTTTAGCTGGAATTTATGTCTTTCAGTACTCAGAACAATAAACATATGGATTTCATTTTTAGAAAGTCCATATTATATAAAACAATGATTTAGTTAGATTTTTAGATTAGTTTTGATTAAAAAATGGAATGATAGTACTTGTGAAACCATACGAATATGAACTCGTTACATTTCAATTAATTGTGGAAATTTGGAAGAATATTTTTGAATATTTTTGTCAAACTATCATCAGATTTCTGTGGCCTGCTGTTTTGATTGGGTTTTGATCAATAGAAGATACTTAATACTTAGAACCTCAGAATATACTGTGATCATTTTCTATTCCTCTCTCCAGTCCTTTTTTTGTATTTAGATTTATCTTCCTTGTCCCAACCTGCTTCCTTGACTCAAATTTCTGCTTTTTTTTAGCTTTTGCACTTTCAGATAGATGTCAGTTACAAGACCTACCATCTTGTAGAAATAAGATATAAGGAAGCAGAATAGAATGTAATTGAATGTAGGCAAATATATACATTGTATGTATGTATATGTATGTATGATGTTTGTGATTATTTCTTTAATCAATGTACATTTAAGAATAGTTTTTAAATCCTTTTTAATGTTTTTTAAATTGTATCCTGATAATTTATGCAAAGGCTTACACAGTGCTTGGCATAGTGTTGCAAAAGATGACAAAAATGATACTCTAATACACATACATGTGTATACTCATACCTGAACATGTGGAACTCCTAATAAAGGCAGAGGTTTGTATCCAAACTGAACACAGCAAGGAAGAAGCAATTATTAGAAAAAATGAATTCCAAGAGGAAGATAGTTGGTAGCATGTTATGTACAGGACAAAAAAACCCAAGAAAACTGACCTCACAACCACTGCAGCTGAACAATTTCATAACCTGCCATTGGAGGAAAACATGCAAACATTGGGAGAAAGGTCTCACTCAAATGTTCCAGGAGCTCAGACTTCCCCAAAGGGAAAAAACAAAGATAAGATTAAAGATATGTCAGAGAGACTCACCAAAGTAATCAAGCCAACTGAATACTATCCATTTCTACTCTTTCAGTTTGGGATGAATGATAAAACCAAGAGTCTAGAAAAAGTATCAAAGGATTTCAAAGCAAAACAATTTGGGGCCTAGATAATCTTGTTTTCTATAATACATATCAAGGGTAAATATCCAATGAGGGAACAGAAACTTCTAAATGCAAACTGATGGGTCAAGGGATAGTGCCGTTGAAAGAACTTTGGATATCTCGACCATGGTGTACATTGCCTACAAAAAGGATTTCTATTAGGAGATAGAGTACACCTCACAAGGCCTGGAAGAATGTGCTTGGAAAATAATTGCTTCATCTTATCTGGAGGGCATTAAAGTAAAATGGAAGAGAAGTGTGACCAATCTTTAAGACTAGATCAAAAACATAAATCCCAAGACAACAAATAAGACAATGAGGAAGGAGAGGAAAATTATGTATAAAACAGGAGACATAGGAAGCAAATGCAGGGTTAGCCATAAAGGGTTCAGGTGTTTAAACACTATTTCTCAAAGTAGTGGGAACAAACTGAGAGAACTTGAAGTCCCAGTAGATAAGGGCAGGTACAATATTGTTGCTATCACTGAAACTTGATGGAAGGAACCCATGATTGGAACATACAGCTAGAAGGATATAAATTGTTCAAAAGAAACAGACTCAGTAAAAGAGGAAGAGGAGTTGTATTATATGTAAGTAACCCCCATACCTCTACAGAAATACGTAGTACCAAGGATGAAAGCCTTCTTGAATGCATTTGGATGAATATTAGAGGAAAAATAAATCCAGCTGCGGGCCTAACAGATATTGCTGTAGGTTTATATTACAATCTGTCCAACCAAGCAGAGGAAATAGATGAACTTTTTGCTGATCAGTTATTTGAAGGTATATAGGAATACACCATTGTAGTAATGAAAGACTTTAACTACACTGATATCAACTGGGAGACAGATCCTGCATCAAGAAGGAGATTAGACAGGTTCCTGATGTGCCTAGCTGCCATCTTTTTTATCTAGAAGAGACAACCAGAGGGTCACTTATACTTCTTTTGATATAATAAGAAAGTCAAGGAAATGATCAATCCATTAATGGGGGAAGATTGCAAGATAGTGACAGGCAGCATAGAGAAAGTGGAACTGCTTACTTCCTTCTTTTCATGCAAAAGGGGAAAAAATGGTCTCAAAACACCATGGGAGACAGAACACGAATGCAGGTAAAAATAGCAAAAAAAAAAAAAAAGTAAAAGAACAACTATCCATTTTAGTTTACATTTCAGGGTTCTGAAGTCACTGACAGATGTAATCTCAGAACTACTGATCAAAATTTTCAGAGCTTCTGAAGCATGGAGGAACAACCAGAAGAGTGGAAAAGAGCTGATTCCAATTTTCAAAAAGGAGAAAAAAGTGGAACTAAGAAATTATAGACCAATCAGCTTGACATTAATACCTGGGAAAAGAATGGATAAGGAGGAAAAAAGGGTTGATGAGCTAACCGGAAAATTGATACAAGCAAACAATGAGCTAGAAACAACAGTGATCTTTTTAGAGGGTGAGAAGGCAGCTCACTATTTGAGGTTTCAAAATATGAAGGAGGAAAAGGGGGAAGACCTACCGGACGTGATGGGGGATCTGATTTCAAAAGCGTTGGGGACTGAAATAGAAGAAATGTTGACAGAGATGGACAAACTGTATAGGGTAACTGTATAGACTAACTACGCAAGGAGGCAAAATCTTCTGAAATAAGTGCATGTCCGATTTGTCAAAAAATCAATCCGTGATGAAATATTACATAGAACAAGAGATGACCCAATAGACTATGGAGAAAAACAGATTATCATTTTGAAACAAGTACCGAGAATAAGAGATCTAAGAAGATCATACCACTTTTTAACAATGATAAGATATAATGTGAACTTTTGATGGCTGACGCCGGAGGGTATTTGGTCACCTGGCAGGAGAAACGATACCAACTAGATACAGTTGATAAAGCAGAAGAATTTCATGATCAATATTTTACCAATGAAGAAGAAATGGAAGAGATAGTAGAAGAAAAAGAAACAATGGAAGAAAGAGAAATAGAAACAACAGATATAGAAGGAAGTTCACTAAATATTAAAGATAGATGATAGGGAAGATGTGGAAAAGTTGAAGAATATGAAAGAAAAGATAGCCTAAAGAAATTAGATTGACAAGAAGTACCAGACAAAGAAATAGATAAAAGAAGAGAAGGTTGTGAGATAGTATTGATGAACATTCATGGATTCACCGGGAGTTACCCTGGTGAAAAGAAACAAAATTTACGGGAACTTGCAACGTTTAAATGCAGATATAATAGCTTTACAAGAAGTACACATAAAAGAAAAACAATTTTTTTGTTAGAGAATAAAAAGTTAGGGAAAATATTTTTTTCATTACATGAGCAAAAGAAATGAGGTGTGATATTATATATAAAAGATTGGATTCCAGCAAAAGAAATATATAGAGATAAAGAAGGTAGGATATTGATAGTTGAAATTGAATTAAAAGATAGAAAAATATTATTGGTTGAAATTTATGCACCAAATAGATCACAGGAACAGTTCTTCCAAAAGTTACATAACAAAATTAAAGACATACAATATGAGGAAATCTGCCTTTTAGGTGACTTTAATGCAATTATAGATAAAATACTGGACTATAAAAGTGATAACATAAGAAAAGGGGAAAAAAGAACATTCAGGATACTTGCAGAGAATGATACCCTGAGAAAAAGCAATATACCTTTTATTCCAATAGACACCGATCATGGTTGAAGTTAGACATGGTATGGATATCAAAAGAACTTATTTCAGAGACAATAGAAATAAAAATAGACAAATTTATGGGTTGACCATAGTTATATCAAATTCAGCTGGAAATACCAAAGGAAAATCCCAAGGTGGACGATGCAAAAGTCAACATTAAAAGAAGACTTTAGGTCAAAATTAGAGAAGGAATTGAGGTTCTTTTTAAAAGAAAATAAGGAAGAAGATACATCTCCACAAAACACCTGGAATGCAGCGAAAACAGTTATTAGAGGAGTGGCAATAACATACATGGTGAAAAAAATAAAGAAAAAAGCAACAGCGGAGAACATTAGAAGGAGAATATTGAAGATTGGAGATGAAATTGCAAGAAGAACCTCAAAAAAAGAGAAATAAAACCACAAATGGATCTAATAAAACATAGAATAAATCTACTTCAGAAAGAAGAATTAGCACAACAGTTGAAAAAAACAAAGCAAAACTTTTTGAAAATGCCAACAAGCCAGGAAGATGGCTGGCCTATAAATTGAGAAAACAGAGAGAGAAAAAATAGATTACTAAATTACAAAACGAACAGGGGGAGCTGTGCTACCAAGAAATTGAAAAAAGAAATATAACTCAGAGATTCTATGAGACATTATATAAGGAAGATACTCACCCTATAGAAGAAAACGTGATATGATATTTAAGAAAGAACTCCCAAAAATCTCAGAAGAAAATAAAAATATGCTAAATGAGGAAAATAGATTGGAAGAAGTAATTAGGGCAATAAATAAGCAAAAAAAAAATAGTAAAGCATCAGGACCAGATGGCCTTCCAGTGGAGTTATACAAGAGTCAACAAGAAATATTAGGTAATAGATTACTTAAAACATTTATGCAGTTTTAGAAGAATTGAAGGAGATAGTATACTTAGGTCTCAGTAAGGCATTTGACAAAGTAGACAACAGCCTACTTATTGGTAAGATGAGGGACTACCTCCACCAGATGGATTCACAACTGGCTGACTAACTACGCTCAATATGTAGTCCTGGAACTTCAGCTACATGGAGGGAGGCATGCAGTGGGTACCACAAGCTTTTGTTTTGGGGGCAGTATTCTTCAACTTCTTCATAAATGATCTAGATGAGGGGGGTAGGAGAGCTCATCAAATGTTCACAACACCAAACCTGGAGGAATTATTAACACTTTGGAAGATAGACTCAAGATTCAGAAGGATCGTGACAGACTTGCGCATTGAGCCCTATCCAGCAACCCGCAGTTCAGTGGTGAGAAAAGTAAGTTTCTACACTTGGACAGGAAAAAACAATGCATAGGTATCAAAGAGGCAGTATCTGGCTCAACTATATTAACTGTAAGAAAGATCTAGGTGTCCTAGTGAATCATCACTTAACTATAAGCCAGTGGTATGCTGCAACTGCCAAAAAAGCCAATCCAGTCCAAGACAGCATTAACAGAGGGATAGTATCAAAACCATGAGAAATCATAACACTGCTGTATATTCCACTTGGAATACAAGTAGTGGTCGACTTACAACCATTCATTTAGTGACTGTTCTAAGTTACAACTAAACTGAAAAATGTGACTTATGACCATTTTTCACACTTACAATCGTTGCAGCATCCCCATGGTCATGGGATCTAAGTTTGGGAGCTTAGCAACTGGCATGTATTTATGACAATTGCATTGTCCTGGAGTCATGTAATCACCATTTGTAATCTTTTCAGGCAGCTTCTGACAAACAAAGTCAATGTGGGAAGCCAGATTTGCTTAGCTACAGTATGATTCACTTAACAACAGCAATGAGTTACTTAACATCTGTGGCAAAAGGTTGTAAAATGTGGCATAATTCACTTAATAGCTGCCTTGCTTAGCAACAGACATGTTGCTTCCAGTTCTGGTCATCAAAATACAAAAAAGATTCTGAAACTACAAAAAGTGCAGAGAATAGCAATAATGATATAGAGACTGGAAACTAAACTACAAGTAGTCCTTGAGATACAAACCTAATTGAGCCTGCCCATTAAGTTCATAAGTCAAAAAAATCATCAAATGAATCAGTTTTACAAATTTTAAAATCAAATGCAATAATTGAATCAAATGGCTCGTTAAATGAACGAAGATCTACTAACTATTTCCTCTGATTCATTAATTGATTGCTGCCATCCTTAACTGAACTGAGGCTTTCACACAGCTGTTTCTGGCTGAGGAACTAAATTGCCCCCAAGCAGGCATGCAGAGCTCTCCCTTCACAGTTGCTTTTTTAAAAAAAAAACATTTGCTGCTGGTCAGCTCAAGCTTCTTCAGACAGCTGCCCAGAGGGGGGTGAGGCGGTAATTTACAAAACTCTCAGATTGCAGTTGCTTAAAAAAAGAAAACTTGCCACTGATTAGCTTAAGGTCTCCAGCCAGGCACCCAGAGGGAGATGGGGAATGGATTTACAGAGCTCTTGGATTGCAATAGTAACTGAGATGGAAGAGACTTTGAGGTCATCTAGTCCAGTGGTTCCCAAAGTGGATGGTACTGCCCTCTGGGGGCGATGGGATGCCTTAGGGTGGCACTAAGAGGCAAGGGGGCTAGCAGGGGATGCTAAGAGGTGGCGGGGGGGGCGCTGGAGGTGGGCCCCTCACAGGGTGCAATTCAGAGGGGGGATTCTACCTGTTCATTACTGTTCCTGGTAGTTTGGAGAACCGGTAAAACAGGCCCCTGGTTGGCCCTATTCCTCTCCGCCGACTCCTCCATTCCCTGCCCAGTCAGTCCTTATTGTGCATGCACGTCATGCACAATCGCTGACAGCCACAGCAGCATGTTGGAGAAGTGGAGCAAGCAAAGCCGAAGGTCAGTAATTTTTGCTGCAAAAAACATCCAGATGCCATGTGTTTTTTTCAGCGTGGCTGGAGTCCAGCCACACCAAAAAAAACCATGCAGCGTCTGGAGACTTTTTGCAGCGAAAATTACCGACCTCTGGCTTTGCTCTGCTTCTCCAACGTGCCACCACCTCTGCGTTCTAGTCACAGGCCATGCAGGCTCACCCCATTGACTGCTGCACCACTCCGCTCAGACTTGCTTGGGCAAGTCCTTCCGGTGCAGTGGGCTCAATGGGGTGGGCCTGGGGGGCCGGCACCTAGAATGCAGCCACAGTGGTACGTTGGAGAAGCAGAGCAAAGCTGGAGGTCAGTAAATTTTGCTGCAAAAAACCTCCAGCTGCCGCGTGTTTTTTTTGGTGCGGCTGCAGTCCAGCCACACCGGAAAAAACAAGCGGCGGCTGCAGGCATTCGTGACAAGGGCGACGTAGGCTGGTGGGGACCCCAGTGACAACAATGGCTCAGCCCTGGCTTGCCTTCCCTGGCAGCCAGCCGTGGGAGGAAGGTAAAGTCACGGCCATGGGACGACAAAAGAGGCAGTCATGGAGGAGGAAACAGAGAGATTAAGGTCCGGGGCCTCTGAAAGGGGAAACAGGGTGATGCAGGATTAGCACAGGCCTTTGACAGATTAGGCCACACTGCCTGGGCAGAAAATAGGTAGATAGGTTAAGGAAGGGATAGAGAGAGAGGGAACTAGAGAAAGAGAGAGAAGGGAAAGAGAGAAAAGGAAAGAAAAAGAGAGAGAAAAGAAAGGGGAAAAGGGAAAGAGGGAAAGAGAAAAGAAAGAGAAAGAGAGAAGGAAACAGAGAAAGAGAGGGAAAGAGAGAAGGAACAGACAAGAAAGTAAAGAAAAAAGGGAGAGAGAAAGGAGGAAAAGGGATAGACAAAGAGGAGGGATGGAAGGAAGAGACAGAAAGAAAGAGAGAAAGCGGGAAAGAGAAAAAGAGAAGGAATGAGAAAGAAAGAAGGAGGGAGGAGAAAGTGAATGGGATATGGAGGGAGGGAGAGAGAGAGAAAGGGAAAGAGAGAAAGAGAGAGAAAAGAAAGAAAGGGAATGAGAAAGAAAGAGGGAGGAGAAAGTGAATGGGATATGGAGGGAGGGAGAGAGGGAAAGAAAGAGAGAAGGAAGAGACAAGAAAGAAAAGAAAAGAAAGGAAGAAAAAGGATAGACAAAGAAAGGGGGATGGAAGGAAGGGACAGAAAGAGAAAGGGAGAAAGAAGAAAGAAAGGGAGGGAGGGAGGGAGGGAGGAGAAAGTGAATGAGATATCTAGTCTAACCACCTGCTCCAGCAGAGTTAGAAGGGAGTGTGTGTGTGAGGCTTCCGGTTTGAAGTCTCTTCGGTGACAGATAGAAATCTGCTATTTTGCGCAGTTTCAGTCTGGGCTCGCCGCTGGAGCGCCCGAGCCGGCTGGTTTCGGGGCTAAGCCACCCCGTAGAGGTGGTGAAGAGGGGGGAGACTGCCAGCAGGGTTGAGGAGAGCTGCATCTCTCCTCCTCAGCTGGCCATTACTCCCTTTCCCGAAGTTGGTTGCAGCGGTGGTCAGAAATGGCCACCACAAAGAAGAACTCGACCAGAAAAGAATGTGCAGGAGGAAGATAAGAAGTGAAAGTTTTGGCTGACCTGGTTAAATTGTAAAAGCAACAACTAAGGTACCCCGGAATTTAAACTTACAAAAAAATAACATCGCTCCCAAAGAAGAGTCGGAAGCAGCAAAGGAAAGTGAAAAGGGAAAGGTTTGGGTTTTTTTTTCTTCTCTTCCCTTCCCTATACTGACAACTAAGAGACTTAAAAAAGAAATCGGAAAAATCCGCTTTGACATCAACAGGCAATTAAGCTGAAAATAAAACAAAATGTCAGAGGGATAATAAAGATTTCTGGACACTAATTTTTTTTTTCCATAAGCAGGAAGGGAGAGAAAAAGAATAAGGGCAGGATCTGGAAGAGAGAGGAGACTGCCTGGAATTAAAAAGAATCTACAGTAAAACTTCAATAAGACTTCTAAAAGATACATTCTAACTGAAACTTTGTCACTAAACAGTAACCCCAGGAAGAGAAAGTGAAAAAAAGAGCAAAAAGAAACAGCCTGCATGTATTTGGATTATTTGGTGATTTTTGGATTCTTGGTTATTACATTTGAATGACTAAAATTAATTGGGTGGTTGTTTAAAAATTTATACAATGGCATCACTTCTAGATGAATTGAAAATGGAGCTTAAAAAGTACAAAGAAGATGCACAAGAAGGGAAGGGTTCTTTTGGCTTCGTTTTTCAATTCTTAGAAATGGAGATTTGGAACTATGAGAAACAACAAGAAATGTCTGCAAAACAAGAAGACTGGGACAAAGAAGAAGCCATATTTAATGAACAAGTAATTTTATGTGGGGAAGAAAAAGGAAAGGGGGAAAGAGAATGGAGAATTTAAGACTTAAAAAAACAACCAAAGAAAAGAAAAATAATTCAAAAATAAGTATAATACTGGAAAGCAACAGAAAAGGGAATACAGAAGAGAGAAATAGAGGTAGAGAGACAAGGGGTAAAAAGGGGAGAGAGAAGAAGAGAGGGAAGAAGGAAAGGAAAAGAAGTTACAAAGGACCGGAACAAGATATAGAGAAACAGGATCTATTTAGAGATAATGGGTGAAAATTTAACTGAAAAGGGATTCTGTAAAGGTACATAAGATTGTATTGTTATATTAGTAATAGAAATAACTTTAGAAAATTGGAAACAATGTATGATTAAAATGAGGGATAAAATAGTGTAATTTAGTGAAATGTTTGTTAATAAAATGAAATAAAATAAATGAGAAAATTGAATTAGGAAGGAACGGGAACATCTTAATTAGTTAATGTTTTATAAAATATAAGTGAAGAGGGGGGAGAATTAATTATGGAAAGCTTATAATTGTTCCCATAGAAGTATGATATTTAATTGAAAAGTAATGGTAAAGAAGTTAAGATTTTAATGAATATTAATATTAATGATAGAATTGAATTGGAATGGAATGTGTTGTTTTAATGACATACATTTATAATTTTTTCTTTTTTTAAGAATATAATGTGTATTTTAAGAATGTACCAAGCAGAATCCGAATGGAAGTTATGTATTATATTGAATGTTATAACTTTAGGGTATATATTGAAGCCTAAATAAGAGTTAAATGGATAAACTTAAAAGATATAAAGGCGTTATACTCCAATCAGTAACTACAGGAGAAATTTTGTTTAATGAGAAAAGATAATAGATAATTGAAACAGGACAGACAAAAAATATAAATACAATGATTTGAATTGAGATGAGATAATTAAAATAAAATTGAGAAAATTAAAAGAGGGGAGAAGCTATGCTGAAAAGGTAAAACAGTAATAAGATATGGAATAGAATATAAAAATGAGCATGAAGTCGAATTTGTGTCTGTATGAAGAAATGTAACCCGGGATTACGCTACTTTCAAAAAAGATGTTTTCTTTGTATATATTTTTCTTTGTGAAAACTCAAATAAAATTTACAAAAAAAAAAAAAAGAAGGGAGTTGTGTGTGTGTGTGTGTCTGTGTTTGTGTGTATGTGCGCATGGCTGTCAAAACTCCAAAAACAGGTCAAGTAGCTCTGGGGAGGTCAGTCATAAATTAGAACATTTACTAAGCAACTGGCCATTAAGCAAGAACCACATATTTGGTTTGCCAGTCACATGGCCACCTGGCCACACCCACCCATTCACATGACCACCAAACCATGCCCATCCAGTCACGTGACTACAAAGCCATGCCCAGCTAGCAAGCTACACCCACCCAGTCACATGACCATCAAGCCACACCCACAAATTAGGCCACCCCCACAGAACCAATTGTTAAGAAATTTGAATCCCACCCCTGGGTGAGAGGCACTGACAACGAGTTTGTAGCACCAAGGGGGGGGTGGACTGAAAACATTTGGGAATCACTGATCTAGTCTAACCCACTGCTCTCATAAGAGAGCATTTCTGATAAATTCCTATCCAGTGTCTTCTTAAAAACTTCCAGTGATGGAGCATCCACAATTTCTGGAGACAATTTAAATTTAAAATCTACAAACTATAGTAATATACACTAATCTCCAAAATAAAAGCAAGGCAACACAACATTATAGAATGTTTTGTGTAGATGCAGGCTAGCATTTCTAAAGCAGTTTCAAGGCAAGTGCAAAAAAAAAAATCTTTGCAAAGTATTGTACTTACAAACACAATAGAGCTACATGAGGCTGCATGAGGCTGCATGAGGCTCTTTGGGCTCTCTGCTTTGGCTCCCTGCCCCATCACTGGCTGGCCCCGCCTCTCACCCTCCCTTGCCTGGTCTGACAAGGTAAGGACGATGGCGGGGGATGGAGAAGCGGCCAGGGATGATTCTCCGGCGCCTTACTCTTGCTGTTTGTTGCTGCACTTGTTAGTGCTGGGCATGACTCGCAACCGACGTCAGCCTCGCTAACACGAGGGCTGGTGGGGTGGGAATGGGATCCAGGAGGAGGGGACGATGGAAAGGGGGATGGCCCACAGCACCCAGCCACTCCTTTGCTCAGGGCAGCAGGAAAAGGGGGCTGGCCCCACCGAACCTCGTACAACCACCCTCAGGGTCAGGCTTGGAGAAAGCCAGAGCCTCGCCCGTGAGCCAGTTTCCCCCTTTCTACGTCTCTATGTGGGTATCTCTCTTGCGCTCTCTGTCTCTGCATCTCTTCTCTCTCTCTCTCTCTCTCTCAGAAAGCTGCAGCTGGGCCAAGCCAACAAGCTCTTTTGGGGGCTCTTGGCTATTCCTTTTACTTCTTCTTTTTGGAAATCTGGGCTGGTTGAGGAACAATCACCAGCCGCGGCAGAGGCTTCCCTTTGGTCGACCCTCCTCCTTCCCCTCCTTCTCTCTTGCAACCGGGGGCTGTGGCGGGGCTGGGAGGGTGCACATGCACAGGGAGGGTAAGTGCCTAAGTGCAGCAAAGGCGCATGTGGGGAGGGCGACTGCTTGCTTAAGGAGGGTCTTAACAGGACGCAGCTTCTCTCCTGCACTAAGGCTCCGGCCATCACCTTGCCGTGTTGTCCCCCCCCCCCAGCAGCTCTTCAGCTGAGCACAGAGGGCCCGAGCTCCAGCCTGAAGCGGCAGGAAGCAAAGGCTGCCTTATGCACAAATGTGGCTTCGCTTCTGCACTAAGGCTCCAGCAACCCTCCTCCCCCTCCTTCTCCTCTCACGACCCCCTGGTCGAGAGAGGGGGAGAGAGAGGGAGAGAGAGAGAGAAAGAGAGGCAGACAGACACACACACAGAAAGGGGAAGGGGAGAGAGAGGGAGAGAGACATAGACACAGAGTGTGATACACAGAGGGGAAGAGAGAGGGAAAGATAGGGAGAGGGGAAGAGATAGAGCGGGAAAGATAGGAGAGACACACAGAGTTACAAAAAGAGGGGAGAGAGATACAGAGAGAAGGGAAAATATGGAGAGGGGGAGAGAGATACAGAAAGGGGAGAGTGGGTAAGAGATACAGAGAGGGAGGAAGAGATACAAAGAGAGATACAGAGAGAGGGGGAGAGGGGCAGAGAGATAGAGATACGGGGGAAAGACATAGACTGAGAGAAGGGTTTTGTGGCTGAGTAGGCATGGCTGGGGGGTCATGTGACATGGGTGGCAGTGAGTGACATTGAGCTGGCCATGCCCA
Organism: Notechis scutatus; assembly: GCF_049901735.1. NCBI lineage: Eukaryota > Metazoa > Chordata > Lepidosauria > Squamata > Elapidae > Notechis > Notechis scutatus. The sequence goes on along the minus strand of NC_142011.1, from coordinate 114,790,816 downwards.
CCCAGGTTTTGTGGCTCCCGGTGGTTCTTTTTTTCAAGTTGAAATGGGTCGAAATGGCTCTTTGAGTGTTTAAGGTTGCAGACCCCTGGTCTAGCCTAATAACTGATCAAGGAGAGATTCAATCTAGAAATGAGAAATGTTCTGACAGTGAAAACAATCAACCAATGGAACAGTTTGCTTTCAGAAGTTGTGGGAGCTTTATCATTAGAAGCTTTCAAGAAGGGACTGGACTGCTATCTGTCAGAAATGGTGTAGGGTTTCCTACTTGGGCAGGGGGGTGGACTAGGTAACCTACAAGGTCCCTTCCAACTCTTGTTCTTCTGTTAACAAAGGATTAGAGGTGACATGTTAGCTGTCTTCCAATACATGAAGGGCACTCACAGAGAAGAGAAGTGATATTCTCCAAGGTACTCAAGAACAGGACAAGAAGTAATCAGTGGAAGCTTGGATACAGAGCATCCAACCTGGAACTAAGGAGAAATTTCCTGACAGTGAGAACAACTATTTAGTGGAACAACTTGCCTCCTGGAGTAGTGAGTGCTCCATCATTAGATGTTTTCAAGAAAAGATTGGACATTGATTTGTCTGGCATAGTATAAGGTTTCTTACCTTGGGCTAGACTAGAAGACCCCCAAGGTCCCTTTCAGGCCTATGATTCAATGTTTCTAGTGCAGTTTATTAAAAGGGGATAATACAGACTAGTGAAATAATTTAAGATACAGATTTTAGTGATCTTTTATTAGATATTTCATTTTGCGATAATTCTTTTTTTTCAAAGTTAATATTTCTCTTCCTTTCTTAGATTTGTGATATTGCAATTAATTGGGCTGGAGGCCTGCATCATGCCAAGAAGTTTGAGGTAATAGTCAAGTCTGCTTTATTTATTAGGAAGGCATAGTGGTTCCTTTTAACTAATATACAATAATTTCTTTATTTTCATTCTCCAGGCTTCTGGGTTTTGTTATGTGAATGACATCGTGATTGGCATTTTGGAGCTTCTCAAGTAAGTATTCTTGTTTGCATGATTAATACACCACAGTACAAAGTGTTCTCTCACGTTGTCCCCTTGGGTTTTTTATATAGGTATATGAGGCCTCTTTCCAGGTGCCAAAAATTAAAAATGCCCAAACATTTACAAAATGTTGGAAAACTCACCCCAGAGTTCATCATAAAACTCACCCCAGAGTTCATCATAAACTAAAAGAAAGGGAAAAAAGTAGGAGTAAAAAAAATGTAGAGAAAAAATGTAGAGAAAAGAAATAAGAATATGGTAATGAAAGAGAAAAGACATATATAAAGAAGTGACTTCCAACTTTGATCGCAACAATTTTAACAATTATGGTAATTTTTCACCTCTTCTAATTTACAACCAATGTTGTCTTCATCCCATGAGCGATCTCTTATCTGTAAACAAATCCATAAAGCATATAATTTCAGTCCTGGTGTCAGCAAGTTCATTAAGAGTTGTCAGAAAGTTGTTCCTCACTTGTCTAAATTGCTGCTGTAACACTTAACCTTATTGAAATAAGCCAATTTTATATTCCTTCCTTTTACTTCAATCTTTAGTTCATTCAAGTAATGTCATAGAACTTGATTTATTTTTATTTATTTTTTGTCCTTTCTCACAATTTTCATCCAAATTTAACAGACCTCTTTTGTAAATCCAATTTGTTTATAATTTTGTAGTTCTTTTTTTGATTTTTAAAGTATCAACTGATATCATTTATGTGCCTAGTGAGACCCCTTTCCACATCATTCTTGTAACCTGTCATTAGTAGATCCACTTTTAGTGTCAATTCTCCTCCATGCTGCATCGAGAGCCCAGGATGGGTTGACTCCTTCCTATGACGTCATTTAGCTGAGTCTGTACTAAGATATAAAAGCCAGCCCCCGGGAGAGACCCCAGCTTTTGACTCAGCTCCTTTCAGTCAGTAGCTGTGTCTCTGAAAGCGTTCTGTTAGACAGCACTCACAGCGATCTTCAGTATTTTTTCCTCACTTCAATCAGCTCCCAGGGCAGCTGCTCTTCCAGGAGAGCAGGGCTCTCTCTCCTGCAACATTGGGAACAGTGTTACAGAGCTCTGTGCAGGCAAGCTGGGCAGCGTCTGCAGACCTCCCCCACGCCTGCGGTTTGGAGCGATTGTAAAAACGATCAGCAAACTGATCAGAGCACAAGCCAGCTGATCGTGTGGCTGGTTGCTGCGTTTTTCCCTTGCTGACTTCGCTCGGGGCTCTGTATAGTCTAAGGAGCGATTCTTCAATCTTGGAGCCTGTTTTCCTGTAGTCAGTGGCCATCTTGGATTCAAGCCTTCCACCAGGAGGTGAGCAGCCATTTTGTAGGCCCGGGGGCCATTTATACCCTAAGGGGCTTAATAGAAAAAATTCTAAACAGCTTCTTTCCAACGCAAGAGCCTTTATTCTACAAATGGAGCAAGATAAGACTCAGGCAGAGCTTTCCTCCCCAGTGGAACAGTCTCTTAAGCCCAATAAGAGAAAAAGACATAGGCAACACACCCAATCAGTCCAGAGGGAAGTGGCTGCTAAAATCAAAGCTAAGACTCTAGCCCCTAAAAAGGCAACTCAGGCTGAATTGAGGGCAGAGAAGCGCAGAGATGCAGCTCTAGTGAGGCAGTTCAACAGAACTATTCAACAGAAGGGAGTGCAACTACAGCATGTTTCAGGTGATACTCGTGGGCCCCAACCAAGCCCTCCCAGGGGAGGAGAAGTTATCTATGAGCCTTTCCATCCTCCATCCTGGTCTCCTGAGGCTCTTGCAGTACAATCAGATCCTCAGGATTTAAGCAGATCTGGGCCTTATTTCCAACAGGCTTCTGTGCCCTATGCTCCTCCCCCTCTCTCCAGGCCTTGAACCTCTCCTCAATCTAGGCCTGAATCACTCCTCAATCACTCCCACAGCAGTGGGCCTTCGGCCTTCTGCCTCTACCTTTGAGCATAGACCAAGGGATATCCAAGATGTTGTCTTATTAGTCGTTAGGCAGGGATTGGCTGAAGGCTTCAAGTAAATTCTTCAACCTCTGGAAAGGGTTCAGGCCCTTCTCCCTTCTCAATGTATAAGTTCCTTGCCTCATTATCCTGATTTACACAGGCCCCAGGACCTCAGGGTCCATTCTTCTCTACCAGAATGGGAGGAGGTTGATGAGGAAGGAAGGCCTTCACCATCTGAACACAGTTACTTTTCTCATTCAAAGAGGGTGAAATTTTTGACCAAAATCTTCCAGAGGAAGAGGATTCTCGCCCAGAGCAGACATCCTCTGCATTGGTCTTCAAACCGACTCTCTTCAGGCCATTACTCAACAAGGCCTTGGTCACTGCTAAGCTATCGCCAGAGGAAGTGGCTCCCGAGCCACAAGGAAATCCCTCTAGCCAAGGGGATTTGCTCTTCTCCAAGCCTGCAGTGCATGCAGAGATTTTACCTTCTCCCATTTTGTTCCTGGACATGGTCAAGTGCGCTTCTCCTTCGGCAGGTCCTCGCCCATCTTCTCTGGATAAGCGTTTCTACAATGTCAGCGCAGCTCTGGACAATGCCCTGGCAGTGCTTTCTGTTGACATTCCGGTTCTGGCCTCGTTCTCATCTTCTGGCACTCCCACAGAGCCAGAAGATATCCTGAAACCGGATGATAAACGCTCCGAACAGACCCTCAAGCGTAATCACCAGGCCACTGCTTGGGCTGTTCGGGCTTCAACAGCAGCATCCTTTTTCACGAGGGCATCCATACGGTGGCTGCGCCAACTCCAGAATAGATTGCCTGCTTCTGACCTTCGGTCTCACCAAGACCTTAATAAGATTATTGCAGCGGCGGAATTCACTGCGGATGCCACTCTCAATTCTGCCAAATTTGCATCCAAGGCCATGGCATCTTCTGTAGCAGCAAGAAGACTTTTATGGCTCCGAAATTGGCAGGTGGAGTCACACCGAAAATGGAAGCTGGCTTCAGTTCCATTCGCAGGTGATAAGCTTTTTGGCGATGCTCTGGAACCTTATCTCATCGAAACCAGAGATAAACGTAAAATTCTCTCTTCCTCTGGGAAGAAAGCCGACTATCGCCCTGCTCCTTATCGCCCTCCTGCCTTCCAAGCGGAGACCTCATCTCGCTTCCCCCGCTCTCATAGGCCGTACTCCCAACGCCAAGACCAACAGGCGGAAGCATCTGACAGGCAACAACCTTCTACTGGTAAACGGCCCTTTCGGGGGGGAGGGGGTCATTCCTTCTGTCGCTCTAAGTAATCCCTCATTCTCCCCACCCATCGGAGGTCGCCTAGCCTTCTTTGCCTCCAAATGGGAGGAGTCAACGACGGATGCCTGGGTGCTCAGCACTATTAGGTCAGGGTTACAATTGGACTTCCTAACGCCACCCCCCCCCAAATTTTTTTTTTGATCTGTCCTGTCTCTTGGGACATTTCCAGGCAAGCCCTCATGAATCAGGCCATTCAGCACCTCCTTGAAATCAGGGCTATTCAACCTGTTCCCCCCTCTCAACAGGGACGTGGGCTTTACTCTCGCCTTTTCATTGTTCCCAAAGCCTCGGGGGTGGCGAACCATCCTTGATCTAAAATTTCTCAACCAATTTGTAAAATACAGGCGATTTAAAATGCAGACTGCATTCTATTTTAGAGAGCGTTCGGGAGGGCGACCTCCTCTCTTCCATTGATCTCACTGAGGCTTACCTCCACATACCAATTTGGCCTCATCATCGTCAGTTTCTTCGTTTCTGTTATCAGAATACCCATTACCAGTATCGAGCACATCCCTTCGGCCTCTCATCGGCTCCAAGGGTCTTCACAAAGGTTCTGGCAGCATTGATGGCATCTCTGCATTCTATTCCAGTGAGGATCCAATGCTACTTGGATGACATTTTGATTCTATCCTCTTCCATCCTTGTGGCCCATCGGGATCTGCAAATTACCCTGTCATGTCTCCAGAGCCACGAATTTTCCATCAACACCAAAAAGAGCCAGCTCTCTCCCACAACCAAATTGCAACACTTGGGAGCAGTCATCGATACCATGTCATGCCAGGTTTTCCTGTCCCTAGCTCGTGGAAAGAGCCTTGCAGAGATCATCAGCCAGATCCAGCAACATCAAATTGTCCCCCTGTCGCTGCTGTCCAAACTTCTGGGGAAGATGGTATTGGCATCGTCCCGTGGGCTCGGCTCCACTCCCGACCCCTCCAATGGTTCCTTCTTCCCTATCAACGAGTAGGAACCAGCCACTCATCCATCAAGGTCCCACTCCTGCCACAAATCTGGAGATTTCTCAATTGGTGGCATTGCCCGTCAATCTGGAGGGGACTCCTGTTCAGGGACCCAGACAGGCTAGTGATAACCACCGATGCCAGCCTCCTGGGTTGGGGTTCCCATATGCAGGGCCAGATAGCTCAGGGCGTTTGGTCCAGATCAGAGCAGACCCTTCCCATAAATTGGCTAGAGCTCAGAGCCATTTTTCTGGCTCTCAAGCATTTCAGGAAATCAGTGATCGGCTCTCATGTTCTCGTCCTTACGGACAACATGGCCGCAAAGGCTCATGTCAACCGACAAGGGGGGACGAGGTCCAAAGCCCTCATGAGAAAGGCTCTACGGTTGGGGTTATGGGCAGAGAAACACTTGTTGTCGATCTCGGCGGACCACATCTCCGGGGTCGACAACACCCAGACCGACTGGCTCAGCAGGAGCCTAGTCAAGCAGGCAGAATGGTCCATTCCTCCGTCTCTATTCAGGGATCTTTCCCTCAGATTCGGAACACCGGAGGTGGATCTCTTCTCCACTCCTCAAAATGCCCAAGTCACCAGATTCTTCACCAGGTTTCCTTGCCAGGGAGCGGAAGGGACCAATGCTCTTCAGTGCAGATGGCCCAAGGGTCTCCTCTATGCCTTTCCCCTGCTTCCCATCATTCCGGCAGTAATTCGGAAGATGTTTGTCCTTTGTTCCTTTCACAATGATAGGGTTGTTCTTCGTCTGAACCCCTCATTTATTCCGAAGGTTAACACCTGGTTTCACTGGTCCCAGGACATTGTTTTGCCTGACTTCTGTCCTCTCCCGCACCATGACTTAGAGCGGCAGTGGCACACGCTAGACGTAAGAAGCACTCTTAGAATATACATTAAGCGCACTTCCTCCTTCAGTAAGTCGGAAGCCATGTTTGTTTCCTTTTTCCCTTCTCACTTGGGGCACAAAGCCTCTTCACCTACTATTAGCAGGTGGGTCAGGTCTTGCATTGAGCAGGCCTACAAAGCTGCGGCCCTTCTGGTTCCCCAAGGTCTGACGGCGCACTCTACCAGAAGCGCAGCCACTTCTGCTGCCTGGACGACCCAAGCATCCTTGGAGGAGATTTGTCGTGCGGCCACGTGGACATCCCCACCTCCTTTCATCAGACACTACCATCTGGATGCTTTTGCCTCGGTGACTGCAGCCTTCGGCAGACGGGTGCTTCAACGAGTGGTTCCACAATCGGTGTGATGAGCCGGATGAGGACCCGCCCGTGGACATGCAAGCTTTGGTATGTCCCATCCTGGGCTCTTGATGCAGCATGGAGGAGAATGGGCATTGGTAGAAGTTAACGCGAACGCCCTTTCTATCTATGCTGCGAGAGAGCCCAGCCCCTCCCTTGATTTGTCCGGAGAGGGTAAGACATATTTCTGTATTTATTTTGGGCTTTCAGAGACACCTTTCAGTCTGTCAAGTATCTTCGCCAAAGCTGGGGTCTCTCCCGGGGGCTGGCTTTTATATTTTAGTACAGACTCAGCTAAATGACATCATAGGAAGGAGTCAATCCATCCTGGGCTCTCTCACAGCATAAATAGAAAGGGCGTTCACGGTAACTTCTACCAACGCCCATTCTGTCTTTGACTTATCAGATAAAACTTGTTCATTTTCTTCTGTTTGTTCCATAACATATTTGGAAACAGTTTGTCTATAAAACCAGCATTGTTATTGACATTGTTGATATTAAATTCTGATTCCATTTTTTACAAGTGTCCATCAGTATTTCCAATGTTACAATGTTTTGTGTTAGCTATAGCTGTTAATTTGGTTTATGTATTCTTCTCCTTTAATTAAAAACTTCAGTTTCCTCTAGAGTTCAATTTTTAAAATTGCTTATTTCAATTATGTCTTAGAAAAAAAATCAAAATGTTCATTTTCCCAGGTGAAGGATTATTTACTGTAGTCCTCAACAGACAACCACAACTGAAACCAGAATCTTCATTATTGAGCAAAGGAGGCCCATATGATTGCTTTGGTCAACAATGAGAATCTCAGCACTCCTGGTTATAGTAGTTAAGCAATCTCCCTGGCAAAGGGAGTGAAAGAGTCACCTGTTGAGTTCAGCTCCTGTCTGGCTGGATGCAGAAGGGAACTCCTCTGTGGGCTGTAGGAACTTAAGATCTTCAAGATCTGACCTTTCCTTTTGTAGCCTGCCAGAAGAGTTCCCCTATCCTTCATGCTTGGAAGGAAACTTCCAGAGAGCTGCAGGAATGATGCTCAGATCTTCGGGATCCAATCTCCATTTCTGTAGCCTGCTGGAAAAGTTTCCCCTCACAAGCAACCCTTTTGTCAGATCCGTGTATCTGCCATTCTTCAATGGAAGAAGGCGGGGGGGGTTGATACAAGTAATTCTTTTTGATGTAGCCTGAATATCCTAACTCTTGTACTGAATCTGTATGACCTGTTACATGATTTACAACCGTTACCTGGCGCCCCAGATACCTGGAAACTTCTCACCTCTCAAAGAGATGGCAAAAGGAGAAGGGACCATATAAATTCCAATTCCAAAAGAAACTTCCTGGGAATCTCTTCTTAGCTACGTTCTCAGAGGCGAGGGGAAAACAACATGTTTGCTTCTGTGTATTGGCAAAATCCACATCGGACTAAGGGGAGGGTTCTAACTCCGTTTATCTGAGCTGCGTGCCCGGAAGGATATCAGACCCTGCTTTGAATGTTATTTGCTTTCTTCCTCTTCAATAAAGAATTCCTTTTTGGCTTCCGGTTTTGAGCTTCCCCGAAGACAGACCGCTGACTGTGATTGTGCATGACTTTGGTCCATGCTTTGGCGTCAGAGAACCCCAATCCTTTGGATGTGGGGCAGAAGCCGCCTCATAGGGGTGGCGGAGGAAGGGGAGGCTGTCAGCCGGGTAGAAGGGAGTTGCAAATCCCCTCCCTAGCTTGGCAATTACTCCCTCCCAAAGACGCCTGAAGTGGTGGTCTAAAATGGCCACCCTGAAGGGGAAGATTGGACTGGAATAAGATTGTGCAGGAGAGAGTGAAAGAAGCGAACAGCAGGAGGAACGGAATGATATAATTAAATGGAAGATTAACAGGATTAACATTTCAAAGAATTCTTAAGAAAGGATTTAAAGCGGCGAATTGAAAGAGGGAAAAAAAGGTGTGAATTGCCTTTGATAGTGGCGGAGCTTCAAACCGAGAGAGGTAGAAGCTGGAGGAGGAATCATCTAATCAACTTGGATAAGTATATCTTGTTTTTACATAGGCACTGATAAAGCTGAACTATAGATTGTTAAAGAGAAAATTTAATATCAATTGGATTTGACCTTTTTGAAAGATCGTGGTTTAAAAAGCTCTGAATAATTGGGAAGGAAGAAGCAAAGAGGAGGTGTGGATTTGTCAGAACAAAGAGTGCCACCTGAGTTAAACCTGTTTTCTTTTAAAAGACTCTGTTTCTTAAGAATACAAGGAAATTGATACAAAATAAGAATTTTGGAAAATTGAAACATTGAAACAAAGAAACGGAGATCCTGCCCTTGGATTAATTGTTGATTCTGATATGGATTTGGCATTGGATTAGCTGTGGATTAAAACTTGAGAGGAAGAAAATAAAAGCAGACTGTTGGAAATTAATTTTAAAGACACTATTTGGACTAACTAGAAAGCTGTAAAATGGCGATGTCTCTTCAGGCATTAAAAATGGAACTTAGAAACATGAAAGAAACATTACAAGAACGAGGTGAAACTCTGGGCCTTTGTTTTTAAATTTTTTGAAGATGCAATTGCAGAGCATGAACAACAAAGACAAAGAAGAGGAGGTGGAGCAAACCTCAGAAGGAGCCATCTTTAACTACCATCAAGAACAAAGAAATCTGGAAAGAAAGAAGAAAAGAGTTGGAAATAAATATCGGAGATTTGGGAAATTGAATAAAGAGGGAAATATCCGGAAAATTAAAAAAGGGAAAAAGAGCAGAAATTTGAAGGGCAGAAGGGAGTTATAAATAGAGAGTGGGTTAAAAACTGGATTGAAAGAATAAAAGAGAAAATATTAGGAGAAGGAAGGGAAAAAAAACAGGATTTGAGAACTAAGAAATATGGGAATTTAAAAACAATAAGGAAAAATTGTTAATTAGACATAGAGATAATGGCTGAATGATACTTGGAGAGGGGATTCTGCAAGGTGCTGGGGAGTAACATAAATAAATTTGTAGTTGTGAAACGGGGACATATAGATTGACAAGATGGAAAATAGAATTGTTTTTTGTTAATGCTCTCCCTTTATGTATAGAGACAATTGTAATACATAATACAATATGTTAATTAAATATATTAAAATATACTGAGATAAATGGAATGATATAGGAGAAGAGCTGAAATGGAATTAACATCAGTGTTTAGGATTAAATGAGTAGATTTATATGTCTCTTTGTTCTTTTTGAAATTGTAGATAAACTTTATGAAATTAAAAGGGGGAAACCATGCAGAATCTGATTTATATATTTTATGTAGTCTTAAGGGGCATTATTAATTTTAATGTTTTAGGTAATAAAATGTTAAACATTCAAGGATTTAAAAGGGGAAATAATGAATATGTAACAGAGGTGGCGCACTTAAACTGATATTTTAGGGGGGAAACCAATTTATAGAAAGAGTGTTATTAATTAGAATTTAAGAGGATGGTACAAATGTGACAGTTAAAAGTACTAAAGTATAATAATTATGAAGTTAATATACGAGAATTAAATAATGAGATAAGCATTTGGAATAATATAACAAAATAGAAAATGTACAAAAGATAAGAAATTGAATATAAAAACCGAATATGTAACTATGGTCATATTTGTATGTATATGTGAAACCTGCAATCATGCTGTTCTCTAAAAAGAGATGTTAAAATGTGGAAAACTGAATCAAACTTGTTTTAAAAAAAATTAAAAATAAATAAATAAATAAAGAATTCCTTTTGAAATACCCAGTTTTCAAAAGTTCATTCTTATCATCTGAAGGAGGGAGAGTCTGGACCTTACACCTTTTCTTCTCAAGGGCTGCCTTGCAGGGCAAGGTGGGAAAAATTCAGCTCCATGTGGTTCCCACCTGGCAAGTGGCCTTTTCATTCTTGACTTTCTGGGGAAGCTAGCAGAGAAGATTGCAAATGGTGATCATATGATTTCATGGCTCTTGGCAACCAGATTTAAGTATGAACAGGTTGCCAAGCATTCTGATCATGATCATGTGAACTTGGGTGATGATGCAATATTTTGCAATGGGTGGAAGTGCTTTATGGGCTATAAAACACACCATCGTAATTCTGAACTGTCATTAAACAGTTTTAAGTCTATAAAAACTACCTGTGTAATGCATTCCAAAATCTTATTTCAAATTTATCTGGACCCTTAATTCATTTATAACTTTCTAAAATCAAAGTTAACTTTTTGTTGTTTATTTCTAATGTTTTAAATTCTGGTAGAAGTACTGGTGATATTTTTGCTTGCTCATTGAGTTCAGAGGGAATGTATTAACATTCTGGTAGAAGTACTGGTGATATTTTTGCTTGCTCATTGAGTTCAGAGGGAATGTATTAACTTTGGGCATAACTTCAGAAATTCTCTACACACCATCACTCCATCATCACTCCAGTTCTTCATCAATTCTGAGAGGATAGTGACAAAAACAAGAGGGTATTACAACTACAGAGAGGTGATGCATGATTGAGAAAACTCTTGAAATAGAAAATGAGTATTTTTGCCTGCTTTGCAATTTATCAGAAAGTGATCCTGGACAGATTTTTCTTTCTTCAGTAGGATTTTAAGGTGCTGGCAATTTAGATCAATGCTGCAGAATTGCAGCAGCTTCTAACAGAGTTGGAAGGGACCTTGTAGGTCATCTAATCCAACCCCCCGCCCAAGCACTGGTGATAAGTACAGATTTTTCATACATGAAACTTTAAGATTTACCAATGTTAGGAGATATGTTTTTTCCCACAGAAAAGTTTTTTTTTCTCTGACAGGTACCACCCACGTGTACTTTACATCGATATAGACATCCATCATGGAGATGGTGTGCAGGAAGCTTTTTACTTGACAGACCGTGTCATGACAGTATCTTTTCACAAATATGGGAATTACTTTTTCCCTGGTACAGGTACAAAATCTTTTATTGTTCTTTGTCATCTTTTAAGAATCAGAATTCTATTAGCCAGCTAATAAGTATGTGAAAGAATTTCAAATTCTGTGTCACATTTATGAAAAATGGATGTTTTCTAATATGTACCTCTATTTGAATTCTACACTGTCATTTAGGTGACATGTATGAAGTTGGGGCTGAGAGTGGCCGCTATTACTGTCTAAATGTACCTTTGCGGGATGGTATTGATGACCAAAGTGAGTCTTCCCCTGGACCTTGTTGTATTATTCATCTTCACTACATACTTCACCAGAGAAATTATAGCAGTGGTCTCTTTGTCTTTTTGTTTGGAAGGTTATAAGCACCTCTTCCAGCCAGTCATTAATCAAGTGGTGGAATTCTATCAGCCAACTTGCATAGTGCTGCAGGTGAGAATATTTGATGGCTGTTGCTTGTGGTCATATGAAAGGACTCATGGATTACAAGAGGGGATTACAATAATAATGAGTAGGTTTGCTGGAAAATTCAATTGTCATTATTCCTCATTTTTATCTCTCCTGCTTATCCCTTTAAGTGTGGTGCTGATTCCTTAGGCTGTGATCGCCTGGGTTGCTTTAATCTCAGTATAAGAGGACATGGGTAAGTCCATTTTATAACCCATCAAAAATTAAATGGGAAATTAGGTTAATAAGGATATGACTCTGCTTTTTCTCCCTTTTAATGTTGTCGAAATTCTGGTTTTTTAGGGATTAAGATCCCTCAAAATTCTCCTGTACCCCCTTTTTATTATAAAACACTTTTCCAAAACTGCTGCCAACCATCTTGCAGAAAAAAGATATGTATTTGTACTGCTATTTCTTTTTTTTTAAAACAAATTTTATTAGTTTTTAAAGACAAACAAAACATAAAACATAAGAACATAAAACCTCTTTTTCTGAAAGTTATTTGTAAATTTTAACAAAGCAAATAAAACATTATTTTATGCAGCATTGACACATTTCCTTATAAACACATACATATCCTTTCAAATTTCTCATTATTTCTCCCTTTACTTTTATTCAATTATATTTCTTTTCTATATTTATCTATTTTATATGTTTTTATTCATTATACTTATATTTTCATCTGACTTGTTTTATTCTCTTCTATCTTTTATTCTCAATTATCCTCTTCTAACATTCCTCCAAGGTTTTATTACATAAACACACAAAAATACAAAACATAGAAACATAAAACTAGAACATCTTTTCTGAAAGTTGCTTAGTCCCGGGTTACAACTCTTCGTACAGACACAAATTCATATTCATTTTATGTACCATTCCATATCTTATTACCATTTTCAATTTTCTATATAGCTTCTCATCTCTTTTAAACTTTCTTAGTTTTATTTTATCTCATCTCAATTCAAATCATAATATTTATTATTCTTTGTCTGTTCTGTTTCAGGCTATCCATTTATCTTTCTTCTTTAAACAAAACTTCTCCTGTACACTAATTGGAGTATGACGCCTTTATCTCTTTCCCCTACATTTATAATACAATATAATACATAGCTTACATTGGGATTCTGTTTGGTACATTCTAAAATTATACAATATTTTTTATTATCAATGCTAATACAAATCTAATCATTAATATTAGTATTCATTTATATCTTAAACACTTTACACGTTACTTTTCAGTTGAATATCATACCTTTATGGGAACACTTCTGTTTTCCATAATTATTTCCCCCCCACATCACCTATTTTAAGTCATTATTTCATTAAAATGTTCCCCCTTCTCCTACTTCAAATCTCTCATTTATTTCATTGCCTTCTTTTTCTTCACAAAAAATTTCACTAAAGTTACACAATCTAATCATTAATATTGATATTCATTTATATCTTAAACACTTTACACATTATTTTTCAATTAAATATCATACCTTTATAGGAACACTTATGCTTTCCATAGTTATCCCCCCCACATCACATATTTTAAATCATTATTTCGTTAAAATGTTCCCCCTTCTCCTACTTCAATTCTCTCATTTATTTCATTGCTTTCTTTTTCTTCACAAAAATTTCACTAAATTACACTAAATGTTTTATCACATTTTAAATTACATATTGTTTCTAATTTTCTGAGATTATTTCTAAATACAAATATATAAAATACAATCTTATGTACCTTTCCAGAATCCCTTTTTCAATAAAGTTTACCCATTATCTCTAAAAGAATTTTGTTTCTTTGCATCTTGCTCCCCACCATTGAAGCTTCTCATCCCTTCCTTTCTCCCTTGCTTATTCTTCTCCTTGCCTTTTTTGCCCCCTTGTCTCTCCACCTCCCTTTTCTTCTTCTGCTTTCCTCCTTTCTGTTGTTTTCTAACATAGTATCCACTTTTCACCTTATTTTTCTCTTTTTTGGTTGTTTTTCCAAGTCTTAAAGTCCCCTTTTCCTTTTCCTCTTTCTCCTTTCCTTCCCCAAATAGAGTCACTTGTTCATCAAAGATGGCTTCTTCTTTATCCCAGTCATCCTGTTGCACAGTCAGCTTTTCATAAGTACAAACCGCCATTTCTAAAAATTGAAAGAGAGTGCCAAGAGAATCCTTCCCTTCTTGTTCTTCTTTTTTGTATTTTTGGTATTCAAATTTCAATTCATCCACAAGTGATACCATTGTAGAGAGAAAAAGTTTTTCCAAACAACCACCCAAGTGCTTTTAATCAAAGATAGTTCTCAGAAGTTCCAAAGTCACCAAACAATCCAAATAGGCTGTTTCTTTTAATACTTTCTCCTTTCTTCACTTTCTCTTTCTGGGGTTACTGTTTAGTCACAAAATTCCATTTAAAATATATCTTTTAGAAGTCTTATTAATAACTCTTTAAAATTCTAGGCAATCTTCTCCTTATTTTCAAATTCTGCTCCAATTTTTTTTTCCTCTCCCTTCCCACTCACAGCAAAAAAGGTTTGGTTTTTTTTTTAAAAAAAGTTCAGAAATCCTTATCCCTTCAGCATTTAATTACCTCCAATGCGGGTTTTCCGATTTCTCTTATGATTCCATCCGCTGTCACGTTAGGAAGGAGAGTGAAAAGAAAGAAAAAAAAACTTTTCCTTTTAAAATTCCATTCGCCGCTTGTAAATCTCTCTGGAAACAAATTATCTTTTGCAAGTTTCAAGTTCCAGGGTACTTTCTCTCACTTTATCCCGGTCAGCAAAAGCCACTTTCACTTCTTCGCGACTCCTCCTGCATTTTCTTTTTCCGGCTGAGCTCTTCTATGTGGCGGCCATTGCTGACTGCCGCTCAGCTGCCTTTGGAAAAGGGGGTTTTGCCGGCTAGGGAAGAGAGGTGCGATGTCTCTCGACCCTGCCAGATCCCCCCTGTCTTCGCCACCTTCTATGGAGGTGGCTTAGCCCCGAAGCCGGGTGGCTCGGTGCACTTGGGCAGTGAGCGCAGGCAGAAACCGCGTACAGTCGTGGATTCCTGCCTGTCCCGAAGCGCTGCAAACCGGAAGTCCTGCTATTTCAATCATATTTAAATACATCTTCAATTGAGCTGCCTTGTAGCAATCAGGATTTGAAGGGGAAAAGGTGAGTTAGATCTTATTTGGGCATCTCTTAAATCTCCATTTGCATTTCTAAGCATAGGAAAAAGCACAGCTTCTTCAAACAATGGCAGCAAATACAATGGCGCACTTCTGGGCCATCTGCATAATCTTTTCCAGACATGATATTTTTCCGATTAAAATCGGAATTCCGATTTTTTGGGGAATCGCTCGGGTGGGGCGAGCGGTGCGAGCGGCAGGCGGTGCGAGCGGTGGGCGGGCGGTGCGAGTGGCGGGTGGGCGGGCGGTGCGGCGGCGGCGGGCGGTGCGAGCGCGGTGCGGCGAGCGGCGGGCGGGCAGTGTGAGCGGCGGGCGGCACGAGCGGTGGGCGGGCGGTGCGAGCGGCTGGCGGGTGGGTGATTTCTTGGCGCGCGGTGGGGGGTCTCTTTTGGCCGGCCCCGATTTTTTTTTCAGAGGGGAATATCATGCCTGCTTTTCCCCTTCAGTTCCCAATCATTGCACAGCTGTATTTGCACCTCAGCAGAAAAAATATAGACATTGTACTGTGCTTTTAGTTTTTCTGTTGCAGGCTAGATAGGAATTTGTATGGTGTGTTAAAAATGTTACACTAAATGTGGCGTGCTTGGTTTTTAACTGACCATGTTGTTTTCCTTACTAACAAATTAAGCAGAAAGTAATTTATTCACAAACTATGCATATTTTCAACTCTGTGTTGTCATATGCTGCCCAGGCTCTTCACAGTGATGTTGCTAGTGGCAGCACAATTGAAGTATATCTCTTCAATATACATATATTGACTGCCATTTTGCTTTCTTTTGCACACATGCACACCCCTTAGCAAACTGCTGTCTTTATAATTGCTTAAGAGCCGTTATTCATTTTCAGTGCTGAGCTTATTTTAAAAGGCAAAGTAACTATAGTCACAACACGTTATTGCAATTCCGGTCTATGTCAGCCTTTGAGAGTATGAAGAGATCATCTTTCTTGCACTGCATCTATTCTTCCAGTTTTAATATTAGCTGTCAAAAACACTATTGCAATCTTCTCATTGCACTAAAACTGGGCCTGTGGTGTCTTTCAAAGACCTCTGTAATTGATTTAAACTCCAGCAAGGGCTGACACTCTTCCGCTTTGGAGACAGAAAAGCAAGCATCAGAAAAAGGATGGCTCTCTCAACCACCTTCTATCTTTGAATCTAATTATTCTGCTCTCTGCCCTTTTCTTCTGCATAGACCCCAATGGATTTTCTCTAAATTAATAAGGTATTTTTCAAATGTTGAGGGAGGTTGGGTTTGGCAATCCCCTAATAGCTTAGCAATTTCCCAGCTTTCATAACAACTTTTGGAATAATTTTAACAGCATTCATTTGCAGTAAATGTCTAGATTTACACACGCACTCACACATACACAATTTTTATTTGTGTGTATATGCCAATATAAACATTCTAATTTTGGATTCCAGGGAGTGTGTGGAATATGTAAAAAGTTTCAACATTCCCCTTCTGGTATTAGGAGGCGGTGGTTATACAGTTCGCAACGTGGCCCGATGCTGGTGAGTATTGTAAGAGCATTGAGATAGGCTGGAGATAGTCATCTTTCATGGCTACAAGTTATTGTAAGTTGCCCAGTTACCCTATGGTAAGATGGGCAGCCAATAAATGTAATAAATTTGTAAGTAAGTAAATGGAATAGATATGTGTCCTTGATGGATATGGTCTGCCTTTCCTTTCAGGACTTATGAAACATCATTGCTTGTAGATGAAGCAATTAGTGAGGAGCTTCCATATAGTGGTAAGTCAGGTTATTCTGTGTTAAAATATAAACAATCATTTGTTTAACCTTTTCTTAGCTAGATATATAAAGAATACTATACTATAAATTTTATTATATTTTAGTATATAACACACAGTAACTTTTCTATATTTGTGCAGTAGTTTATACTTTATGCATACTATGCAGTTATAATAATGTCTCATTTATCATCAGTTCAAAGGTGAACAATTTCATAACACAATTGAGAAATGTAAAAAATTCTTCCTCCATACTATGTTTAGTGTAATTTCCCAGAAGCACTTTATTGGTTTATTATGTTTATGAAATATTGGTTCATTAAAGCAGAATGTTTGAATATTGTACTGAAATAGCATAGCCAGTGTTGCCTTTAAAATAAATTTAGGTACATCAGTAAATCTTTAACAAAACAGAAATTTTAACATTAATGCACTGCCTTTTGCTGACTGCTAAGCAAATACTGGACCTATATTAAAGGGGCTACTTTCATTTTTTAGACTTCTAAAAATAACTTACAGTCACATTATCTGAAAAATGGTCTCTTTACTCATGTATCAGCAATGATTTGTTAATGTTGAAGATCCTGGGTACCCAGTCGGGGAAAAACTGCATGTTAATATGCTAGATGAAGCCAGATATGCAGCTGACACTAAGAATAAAAAGCATCAGGGAAATTTTCTTTTCTTTTCTAACTGTAGCCAGTTGTGAGGAGATTTTAGCAGATAAAATCATAGGGTTGGAAGGGACCTTGGAGGTCTTCTAATTCAACCTTCTATCTAAGACAGAAGTCTTGTGTTTACACTTTATGATATGTCTCAGACAAAAGAGTGAAAAAGTTAAGATTGTATTACAGATAATCCTTGAGTTATGATAGTTCAATTAGCAACCGCTCAAAATTAGGAAAACCCCCCCCCCCCAAAAAAAAAAAGTATTTACAACCCAGTCGTGAAGTAATGCATGTTGCAGCACCACAGTGGTTGAATTTATATTTTACTGACAAAGAAATAAGGGGAGACTAGTATAGCTGTATTTCAAGCTACTTAGCTCTTGTCAGTAGCCATATCCTTTCTGGGTGTCATGCCCCTGGTGGAGACTGACTCTGAGGGAGAGGAGGAACAGCCAACAGGGAGTGGAAGTGTGGCTCCAGAGGTTGTGGAAGAGGCTGAGGAAGGGCAGAGGCCGGCTGAGCAGTCAGAGGAGGACCCAGGGCCATCCCCTATCCATCCTAGGGCACGCAGGGAGGAGAGGAACAGGGAAAAATGTGATCTACTCGGGAGAAGAGGGCCATGATCCTCTTCATGGGTTGCAGGTGCGAGATCTGCATAAGAGTTTGGACCTGCGTGCTAGCAAACGCTGGAGACAAGTGTGTTTTTTCCTGGATGAGGTTTACCTTGGTTGGCGTTCTTGCAACAGACTGTACCTGGTTATCTTCTTGAAGTTTGTAATTAATTATTCTGGTCTGTTGTGGAACTTTCTTCAGTGCGGTTTGTTTTTGGTTTTTGCTTCGTTATCTGCTATTTGAGTTTGAACTATATTTCTTTCATTTGGAATGTTATTTTGAAAATAGTTTAAACTCCAACTGTGAACAATTGAACAGTGAAGCCAAGCTGAAGGCATTAAAAGACCTTTATTTACGTTTTGGTTTTTGTTATATTTGTGGTACACGTCGGGTCATCACATTGAGATTTGAACCCAGGCTACTTGCATATTAGCTAGATGTATTAACTTCTAAACCATGGGCTCTCTTCACTTTGTTGGCTATTCCAGGGGAGAGATTAAGTATTTTTCCGCTGAGACCAGTCTATCAGAGCAACCCGGTCTACCCAAATATGGGACAGAGCATACTGCTTCTGCTTTCTACTTAATATATCTACCTAATATGCAAGTTGTCCAGGTTCGAATCCTAGAAAGGGTATGACTAGCTGACGAGAGCTAAATAGCTTGAAATAGATCTATACTAGTTTCTTTGTCACTAAAATATAAATTCAGTACAAAAATAGTTTGTTGCAAAAGCGACTGACTGCGAAGACTCCTGGATTGCAGTTGAAAAGCAAAAGTGGAAGCTGTATGCTCCGTCCCATATTTGGGTAGACCAGGTTGTCCTGATAAACCAGCCTCACTGGAAAAACACTTCAGCACAGTGGTCATTCACTCTTACCACCAACTGCAGAGATGCTACAACATGTGTCATGCCCTTGTTAAAGTCAGACTCTGAGGGAGAGGAGGAACAGCCAACAGGGAGTGGAGGTGTGGCTCCGGAGGTTGTGGAGGAGGTTGGGGAAGGGCAGAGGCCGGCTGGGCAGTCAGAGGAAGAACCAGGTCCATCCTCTCTTCATCTTAGGACATGCAGGGAGGGACGGAGAAGGCAACAACTTGGCTTATGAGAGAGGAAGCAGCCATGATCCTCCTCATTGGTTGCAGCTGGGGAGAATAGTATATAAGAGAGAGGGTTAAATCACAGCGTTGCCAGAAGCAAAGCGTGTTTTATCTTAGTCTGAAATTATCTTAGTTGGCATCCTTCCAACCCACTGTGTCTTGTTATCTCCTTGCAGTTGGTAATTACTTATTACTGTTGTGGAATTTCCTTCATTATAGTTTGTTTTAGTTTTTTATTTCACCTCTATCTGCTCATTAAGTTCGGACTGTATTGCTTTCTTTTGAAGACTATTTTTGAATACGTTTTATCTCCAGCTGAGAATTATTGAACAGTGGGGCCAAGTTGGAGGCATTAAAGGACAACCTGGGTCATCACAACATACCTCCTGCCTATTTCCCCCCCACTATCCTGCCCCACCGGGTCTCCATCTCTATTTACTTTTTGAAGGGCTCCAGAGTCTGGCCCATGACAAAGCCAAAGTCTTTTATTTATTCAGAAGCCAGTGAAGCTGTAAGTATGTGAGGTTCAAGGAAAACAACTTTGCCCCATCTGATTTCAACTCCTCTGCCATGAGGCCTGTAGGCTTGTTGGGACCCAGTCTGGCTGGTGCTGAGCAGCCTCCTGCTTTCTGTTGACTGGCTAGTTCGAATGAGCAGCTTCAAAGATTGTGGCAACAGCCAATCAAGGAGGAGTTTGCAGTTCAGCCAAATGAGACAAAGGAAGCAAACTCCTCCTTGATTGGCTATGCTGCTGCCTCAATCCCTGAAGCTGCCCTGAAGCAGGCGGCTGTGGCGGCCCCACCCAGGCCTTTTCTTCTCCCAGTGGCCTTCCGGTGACTTGACCACAGCCAGTTTTTTACTCAGAAAGTGGCAAAAATGTTTTCTTTAGATTTCATGTTCTTACGGCTTCACTATCATTCAAAGTAAATAATCCATGGGCATGGGAAATGGAGTGGGGAGGAGTAAGTGAAATCTGGGATGTTAGCAAAGCAGCCCCAGTCTATGAACACTCAGTGGGACAGGATCGGGGGGAAGCAATTGGGAGCATGAGGTATCACAGTGGATTGGGAGAGGCCTTCAGTGGCCTGCTGATGCACCAGGCCCAGCATGCCCTTCCCCATCCTGAGATACTTCATGTCCATTTATGAACCTATGCATTCAATTAGCAAATGCATTGCAGAAAGCAGGGAGGGATTGCATTCATTTAACGTGGTTCAATCGAACGAGTCCTTGGATTACAAATGTAATTGGGAGGCTTTATTACATTAGTAACTTGAGGATTAACTATATTTCCTCAACAACTGTTTGTTGTTCTGCTTTAATGTGTGCTACATATGGATTTCTCCTTTTAATATATAGAAGCATTTCTCTTTTTTTATCCATAAAGAATATTTTGAATACTTTGCTCCAGATTTTACTCTCCACCCTGATGTCAGCACTAGAATTGAAAATCAGAATTCAAGGCAGGTGAGTATCTCCTGTTAAATGGACAAAATGACCCTTTCCTTTATTTGTCTCCTTTCCAAAATATCTCCTTTAATTATTAGTTTCAAAAGATGCATTATTAGTGCTTCTGTTTACTAAAGCCTGTTCCTTATAGTACATTCATTTTGTTACTATGCTTAACTTCGATGGCCACAAAAATGATGACAGGAATTTGATAATGTTTGTTGAAGTAATTGGCTTGATAGAGTTTTCTGCATTTTGTGTTTTGTGTGAAGTACTTAGATCAAATACGGCAGACAATATTTGAGAATTTGAAGATGCTGAATCATGCACCTAGTGTCCAGATCCATGATGTCCCTTCTGATCTTCTGAGCTATGATCGCACAGATGAGCCTGATCCAGAAGAGAGAAGTTCAGAAGATAATTACAGCAGGCATGTTTTTACATTTGTCCCTCAAATAAAAACTGTATATTTTAACCTGATACTCAAGAGAAACTCCAGCAGTTACCTCCTAGAAATCAGTATGTATTGATTGGGACTCTTGGAATGATGTTTAATAGCCATAGTGCTCCTTTTCAGAGCCATGTGCTTGTTGCATTTTTTTAAATAAGCAGATTCCATATTTATCCTTAATTTTTGCTACATTATCTCCTTACCCTATGTAACTTTATTATATCTTGCAGGCCAGAAGCTTCCAATGAGTTCTACGATGGTGATCATGATAATGATAAAGAAAGTGATGTTGAAATATGAGGCCTGAATCCTATACATTTGCACTATGTGAAATTGTCTGGATGATAAGTCTCTAAGGAAGTAATAGGTTCTGTAGAAAGAATTGCTTGGACACAGAAGGCAATGGGGGTTTCTACTTGACCGGATCTTCAGCCATTATTGGTGGGAATAAACATTCCTCACTTCAGGTTCATTTAAGGTTCAGGTTGTTGCTAGGTGACCCTCCTCAATTCTCATTCTGCAACAACCATCACTTTTCACAAGGCTGCTGCTCTTCAAAAAAGGACAGGATTTCAATTGTATTTTGAACCATTTTTCTTATTTTTATTTTCCTGAAGGGCCTAATTAGAAATCTGCTGTAAAAAGCGCATCTACATGGACAAATTTTCAGCTTTCTATAGCAATGGGAATTATAAACAGAGATCAGATAATGTTGGTGGATATTTTATTTGACCATAGTAGAAGTGGAGAAGTCATGTATGTAGCACTCCAATCATGTGGATTCTTTTAAGTTACCTTTTGTTAGTCTTTCTACTTGGAGATGCTATGTGTTGCAT
The DNA here is from genome assembly GCF_049901735.1 of Notechis scutatus. NCBI lineage: Eukaryota > Metazoa > Chordata > Lepidosauria > Squamata > Elapidae > Notechis > Notechis scutatus. The sequence goes on along the minus strand of NC_142011.1, from coordinate 114,769,009 downwards.
GGCAATAGGCCCATTGAGGAATTAATTTGGCAGTTTTTTGTGACTTTTATAGCAGATGTCTATAGCTTATTGGATATATTTCTGTTTTTGCTTCAGTGAAGGATTGATTATTAAAGGGAAGAGTCCCAGACCAAAAATAACTTCAGTGAATCCATCTTTTGCTATCTGGTAAAAGCCCTATGTTTTGATTTTTGGTATTCATGCTTGAATTCTAAAAGAAAGAAATTATAAGGATATTTTTCACAGAAAAACGTATCCCTCTCCCTTTTTACCCTATTCAACGTTGTCCTGATATCTGTATTTCTTTGAATGAACTGAGAGATTTCCCAACCTTGATTCCTCATCGAATGTGGGCTTAAATCTTTTTAATTAAACTGCATGTGCTGAAGATAGTTGCCAACACTTTGAGTAGTTCTTTGCAGTTAAAACGACAGAGAGGCAATTGCCCTTCTTTTATATTTTACTGGTGGGTTTAAAATATTAAACACAATATTTCTTATCTTCCTTCTCTTTTGTTCATTCCCAGTTCATCCTGACATGGCTTAAAAGTTTGTATTTCGTAGGCTATAGAGATACATCATGAATCTAAAATTGCACTGATTGTAAAAGTTTGTTCACTGCCATGACTGCAAAGCCTGGCACTCAACTTGGGAAACTCCCTCAGAAAGCACTGCAACAGAAGGCTCCTTTTCCCAGTCTTTTCCCATAGTCTCATACGTGAGAGGATTGAGAGGTTCCACAGCAGACTGAAGCAAGGCTGCAGTCTTAAAAATGCACTTTCAAAAGCCTTAAATAGAAGCATAACTTCTGAGCTGTACACAACACTTGTGTTCTTTTTAAGGTGCCCCAGGTCAAAGTTTCCAGATATTAAAAAAAAACTGTTGGAAGTTACGATTCACCCCTCTCTTAGGAAAAGAAAAATAAATCTTAAAACATTAGAAGGGGAAGGAAAATTCCCCTAAAAGAAAGGAGGTGAAAACACAAGCAGGGTCAGCTTCATTAGCCCCCACCTTTGCATGGGACACACATTAGCTAAGATCCTTTCTCATAGAAATCAAATAGTTGGCAAGCTATAAAAAAACTTGTGAAAAGAAACAGCATAGCAGGAAACTCAGGATATTGCAACCAGGTGCAAACTGATAGCTACAAAGGATCAGGGAAAAACAGAGATTGGACTATAAAACAATTACTCTTACCAAGATCCCAGGAAGAGATCCCAATCTCGAGACAGGAACTCATCACACGAACACAAATCAAAAACTTCAAAGATTAGACTTCCGGTTTGCTGGGCTTCGGCGGCAGCAGGAATCCACAATCGTGTGCGGTTTCTGCTTGCGCTCACCGCTGGAGTGCCCCGAGCCCAGCCGGCTTCGGGACTAAAGTCACCCCGTAGAGGTGGCTGAAGACAGGGGAGACCCAGCAGGGTTTTGAGGGGAGTCCGCACCTCCCCTCCTCAGCTAGCTTAACTCCCTTTTCTGAAGGCGGCAGAGCGGCGGTCAGAAATGGCCGCCACAAAGAAGCACTCATCCGGAAAAGTATGTGCAGGAGGAAGCTAAGAAGTGAAAGTTATGGCTGACCGGGATAAGAAGCAATATTCAAGATATCCTGGAATTTAAATTTAAATCTCAAAAAAGATTCATTGTTCCCAAGGAAGATCCAGAAGCAGCGAATGAAAGTGAAAAGGGAAATTTTGTTTTTTCTCTCTCCTTCCTTACGGTGACAGCAGATGAATGAGAAATCGGAAAAACCCGCATTGGCATCAACAGATAATTAAACTGAAAATTAAAGCCAAGGGGGTAATAAAGATTTCTGAACATTGAAAAAAAAAATTTTTGGCTGCAAGTGGGAAGGGAGAGGAAAAGAATAAAGAGTATGATTTGACTGGAGGAGATTGCTTGGAATTTAAAAGAATCGAAAGTTAAATTGTAATAAGACTTCTAAAAGATACATTTTAATTGGAACTTTGTAACTGAATCGTAACCCCCAGGAAGAGAAAGTGAAAAAAGAGAAAAGTGTTAAATGGAACAGCTTGTGTGTATTTGGACTGCTTGGTGACTTTGGGACTTTTGGAAATTATATTTTAATGATTAAAAATACTTGGGTGGTTGTTTAAATTTTTTTTTTATAATGGCATGACTTGTGGATGAACTGAAAATTGAATTCAAAAAATATAAAGAAGAGGAACAAGAAGGGAAGGGCTCTTTTGGCTCTGTTTTCAACTTTTTAGAAATGGCGATTTCTACCTATGAGAAACTACAAGAACAAGAAGATTGGGACAAAGAAGAAGCCATCTTTAATGAACAAGTAACTTTATCTGGGGAAGAAAGGGGAAAGAGGAGAAAGAGAATGGAGAATTTAAGACCTAAAAAAACAACCAAAAAAGGGAAAAATAAGGTGAAAAGTGGATATAATGTCAGAAGGCAACAGAAAAGGAATACAGAAGAGGGAAATGGAGATGGAGAGACAAGGGGGTAAAAAGGGCATGAAGAAGCAAGGGAGGAAGGAAGAGAAGAGAAGAGAAGCTACAAAGGTTTGAAACAAGATGTAAAGAAACAGGATTTATTTAGAGATAATAGGTAAAAATAATAACTGAAAAAGAGATTCTGCAAAGGTACATATAGACTGTATTGTTGTATTTGTATTAGAAATAATGTTAGAAAATTGGAATAACATATGATTATAAAATGGGATAAAATATTCAATGTAATTTAGTGAATCTTTTTCTTTTTTGAACAAAATAAATGAAATGAAATATGAGAGAATTAAATTAAAAAGGAATGGGAACATTTTAATTACATGTTTTAAAATATAAGTGGAATGGGGGGGGAAGTAATTACGCAAAATTTATAAGGGTTCCCATAGAAGCATGAGACTTATTTGAAAATGAATGTGTAAAATGTTTAAGATTTAAATGAATATTAATTTTAACGATAGAGTTTAACTGGTATGGATTGTTGTTTTAATTATACTATATATTTATAATTTTTTCTTCTTTTAAAAATATAGTGTGTAGCTTTAGAATGTACTAAGCAGAATCCAAATGAAAGTTATGTATTATATTAAGTGTTAAACTTAGGGGAAAGATATAAAGGCGTCATACTCCAATCAGTGATTACAGGAGAAATTTTGTGTTAATGAGAAAAGATAATAGACAGTTGAAACAGGACAGACAAAGGATATAAGTATAATGATTTAAATTGAGATGAAATAAATAAAATAGAATTAAGAGAGTGAAAAGAGGGGAGAAGCTATATAGAAAATCTAGAATGGTAATAAGATATGGAATGGTGTATAAAAGTGAGCATGAATTTGAATTTATGTCTGTACGAAGAGATGTAACCCGGGATCAAGCTGCTTTCAAAAAAGATGTTTTATGTTTTGTGTTTGGTCTGTATGTTTGTTTTTTAAAAATTAATAAAACTTTTGGAGGAAAAAAAACTTCAAAGATTCTCACTTACAAATCAAAGAACCTGAAGTGTATAAGAAAGGGGTTTTCCTACTCACTTGTTAATCTCAGGAATGCTGTAGGGTTTATTCTTATTTGCCTTCCTATTAATAAACTGATTCTGGCTTCCAATGCAGCTGACCAAATGATTTTGCAGTAAAATTTCCCAGCTGGGAAATTTGAATCCACAAAGGAAAGAACTTTGCCTTTTTCCTTAAAGGGCAAGGCTTCCTTTTCCTTTCCTCAGAACATTATCTGATGTTCTTTTACGCATTTCTGTTACAGCTTTCTGATGGGTGTTTATCTTTCAGGATATGTTATCACAAAAAAACAAAAGGTAAAGCCAATAACAGAGCTCCAGATCAACTGCAGAGGCTTTTCCTGAAGATCTCTGACAGTGAAATGAGGCCGGGGGCGATGTGCATGTCAATACAGAGCCCGTTTCTTAGCTGCAGAAATTTGCTTAATGATTATGGGGGGAAAGTTGTAAATAAACTGTGACTATTAACAACTGCATTGCTTAGCAAGTTCCCATACCAATTTTAGTCATAAATCAAGGTATTACAACCAACCATAGATCTTGTCTACTAAAAGTCTGAGATTAAGTACAAGTTGCAGTGCTGCCTTTTCTCACCACCAGTTAGCATATCTGACATTGCAGTACCAGATTATCTGCTTATATATGCTCTGTAAATCTTTCTACCACCTATAGATATGGAAGGAAAGTTCATCTTGCTCATTATAAGTGAAAGACAGAATGCTATTGGATGTTCTTCTCTTTGATTTAGATTGCAATCCAAGCAAGTTTAAGCTACAGCTGCTAATTTGAATTTCCATAGCGACTGTGGATAGGTTAAATTGGTCCAATCAAACCAAATGTGGACCAGAATCTATCTGGAACCTATCTTGCAGAAGATATGTGTTGTGTGTGTCCATTTTTTGCCAAAAAAGCTAACTGTCCACATTTAGACAGTGGCCAATTAATTTTTTTAACTAATTATTCATATGGTCCCCACCTTGTCTGCCTTCAAGCAATCTTACAAAGTTCTGCCAAAATCCTTCCTCCAGGCCTTCTGGGTGATATAATTGGTGGTTACATTGTCCCTCAGATTATGGTTATTTTTATGTAATGTTGCATAATGTTTCTTGTAATTTGTGAAGCTGCTCAGAAAAGTTTTGGACTAGGGTGACCTAGAAATTCAAGAAAGAAAGAAACAAAGCCATAAAACTTCAATTTCTTATTATTAACATTTTGGGTATTCCAAGACAGTTAAAGCACTGTCCGGTCCCCTTGATCTCTATTGGGAACTTGCCATTCTGGAGGAAGGGGAGAGGATTCTTGGTACACTTGCATGGGATGTTCCTTTGTTCTTGTTCTCTGCTTTGATCTACCTTTGGGATGTTAGGAGTGGAGAAAGAATGTGTCTTGGGCCATCTGTTTTGTCTCACCACTGTAGGAGCAAGATCATTGTGCCTGGGAACTGTCTGTTATCACCTCAGCCCAAATCTTCTCACATCTTCGCACCTTGCGATTGGCTCAAAGATGAACTGGACATTGGAAGGGGCCTAAAAAGGAGCAGTTTGACCTAATGCTCCAGCATGCAAAATTCAGATTCTGCCTATACTCTTATCTGCTATCAATGTCTTCCAATAAAAGTTCCTTTTGAAATGCTGTTTGTTTCAAGAGTTCTGCTTTCTTGAGAAGGCTGGCAAGGCAGAACTTTACAAGTACATTTAATTAGAATTGATAAAATGTACCAATTCTTGTTAAACCTGCTTTAAATTCTCAGATGGAAGTATGTCAGATACAGCATTGTACTTCAAATACATTACAAGCAGGTGCAATGTAGAAAGAGCCAGGTAGTGATAAAGACTTGGAATTTTAGCCCTGTTTCAGGCCCAGAAACCAGCTGATGACTTTAAGCTAGACCCTGAGGAATGAGGCAAGAGCAACCACTTCCAAAAAGGTTGCCAATGCAATCACTAGCAGTCAAGGCTGACTTGAAGATAAGTACACATATATAAAATATGCTTAAAATGCAGCACTAAATTCTTTCTTGTTAAAATCATATCAATTAGCTTATTCTAATATCACAGAGAATACAATCACTTTTAATATGTTTGTAATTTCATTATTTTCTGTTCCACAATCAACATATGCAGTATTTTTTTAAAAAGGGAAAACAAACAAAATGTCAAGAAAATATTTATTGTTAGAGTTAAGAACATTTGAGGAGCTTTTTAGTACAAACCTCGTTTTAAGGCAAATGGTCAGGCCTATATATTAATGTGATTTCAGGAAAGGAACACACTGAACTAAGATTGTTTCAATTTTGTTATAATTTAAGAACAATTAAAAGTGCTTCATGCTTTGACATACCCTACCCTGAGTGTGATACAGTTCACAGATACAGTTTAAGCAAATTCTTTACAGCAATACTAGAACTACATATTATTTACAATATGAAGAGATGTAAATGGGGCCTTGTACACTAGAGAGGTATGTATAATAGTATGTTTATGTAAAAGCATGTGTTTCCTCCTTTGTATCTCATTTAATAGTTTCATATAATAGAGAAAAGACACTTTAATTCTTAATGTAACCAAGACATATTTGAGAATGATAGAAAAAAGACACCAAAACGGAATTGTTTTAAAATGGAGACAAAATAATGTTCAATTTCATTTATATATCATTCAAGCAGACTTTCTCTGATTTATCTTCTGATTGATGCTTTGGTAAAGAAGAATATTTCTACAAACTTGGTCTTAAATATCTGGAAATAGTAAATAATGCTGATCCAAATCTTCAAGAAAAAGCATGTCAAATATGAAGAATATTAGCATTCACATTTTCAGTTTCTGTGCAATTTGAACTGGTAGTCTCTGTATGATGGCTTCTAAGGATACTTGAGCATTCAGCATTTGGTTTTTCTAATCTGCTCCTTTTGCTTGTATCTGGGCAGTTCTGTACATATATTACACGATTATAAGCTTTAAGTCTTTTCCACAGCTGTACATAAACTTTGCATTGAACATACATGAAAAGAATTCCACCGGTGAAACCAATAGCTACTACTACCAGCTTAGTCCAAAATGGCCATTCTAAAATACCTAGGGTGTAGAAGATTCAAAATACTCAGAATTAGTATTTAAAGTTAAATAAAGCTGTAAGTCACTAGAATATTAAGCTACACGGCCTAAGAGCAGCAAAAGATTTATATTAAGATCTAAAAGCGTTAAAAAAGCATTTAACAGAAAAGTATTGGAAAATGCATGTATATAAAGAAAAAGTACTTCATTTGCAATTAATTGATTCAGCTGCCATTATTTGAAGAGAATGTTAACGCTCATGTTTTTAGCAACTATGTTTTCATGTTTATGATTTATTTTGACCAATCAAACCTAACTTAACTCTCTTTTTACCTGCTAGTTGTAAGATGGGAAGAGAGTTACAGCTAAATCATGGGTTTAGGTAGGTGAGCTAAAATTTATCCCTCCTAGCCCATTAGTTGATTTTTATTTCAAATCGTAAATCACTGAAGCGGTAGTTACACCAGTCGGATCCCACCCCTGCATACATGGTGTATTGTGAGTTAATTTTATGACTTTGCTTGCTAGCAAATTTTATGAGTTTGCTTGCAAGCAAATTTTATGTGACAGACTCAGGTAGCCGATGGCAGATAGATAGATCTCTGAATGATTCTGTGAGCAACTCAATGCCTGCCTGCTTTGTCTGATTTTGGGTAAAAGTTGCTCTTTTTTTATTTTAAAAAAATCAATATTTACATATATGGTGTGTTGTGAGTTAATTTTGTGAGTTTGCTTGCAAGCAAATTTTATGTGACAGACTGAGCTAGCCAATGGCAGATAGATAGATCTCTGAATGAATCTGTGATTCTGTGAGCAACTCAATCTGCCTGCTTTGCCTGATTTTGGGTAAAAGTTGCTCTTTTTTAATAAAAAAATTCAATATTTACATATTTATATTTACATACAAGCCATGCCCATCCAGTCACATGACCACCAAGCCACACCCACAAATTAGGCCAAGCCCACAGAACCGGTTAGTGGTCCCTGGGATCTGAAATTATGAGTTTGGTGGTCCCTGAGGTCCAAAAGGTTGGCGACCCCTGGTATAGGGCATAGGTGTAAAATTCGATCGCATGACATATTGCGACATTTTTTGCCTTTTCGGAGCCGAGGTGGGCATGGCCTGCACATGATACATCCAGCCCATGGGCTGCCAGACATTATAGAATACTACAGCAGTGGTGGGATTCAAAAATTTTTGCTACCAGTTCTGTGGGCGTGGCTTGGTGGGATGGCAGGGGAAGGATACTGCAAAATCCCATTCCCTCCCTACCCCACTAATCTGCTTTCCAGCTCCGTTCTCCTGTGCAGGGCAACAAAAGAAGACCCAACTTGGGAGGCAGAGAATAGATGGGGGTGGGGCCAGTCAGAGGTGGTATTTGCCAGTTCTCTGAACGACTCAAAATTTCCACTACTGGTTCTCCAGAACTGGTCAGAATCTGCTGAATACCACCTCTGTACTATAGGGTAATATAATTGATACTATAGGGTCTTCTACTGAAGCAGAGGTTTGGACTAGAAGACCCCCAAGGTCCCTTCCAGCTCTATTCTAATTGATTGATAAAGTGAGAATTTGATATCTATGAGAAGGCAACCCCATTTTGTCTCTCCAGTGACTGGATGGCTGAATGTTTAATCATCCTTCCTAACAAATATAAACAAAACCTATCTTACATGAAGTTGGCAAGCCTCTTTTAAGGCTGTTTGCTGATGGCTTTTGCCACATTTTATATTACCAGATTTCATTGTCTAACTATGCATAGTACATGAAGAAGTACTTGAGCTCCTCCTGCCAAACTTAGCAGAGGAACCTCTCCTGGGAAGCAGAAAGAAAAAGAGATGTTTTACCAAATTGGGGGGGAGAATCCACCCTTTGTCTTTAAAATTTTGCAGCTTCCCTGCTTCCTGTTTGCCAGCACATCTTCAAGTGATTTTTGGTGGGGTGCTGAGTTGGCTCCACATCCAGTTGCCTGAGGCAACTTGTTCTGAGTCCACTCAGCCACACCCACCCAGCCATGCCCACTTGGTGCATCGAACCCAGCCACATCCACGTGAATATACCGTATCAAACCATACTACAGCCTTCTTTAATCTAGCAAACTTCAGATTTAGAGGACTCTCCAAATGCATAACTTTGTTTTATGTGACAAAATGGCTTGTAACTATTTTTTATCAATAAAACTGAAAGTATTGGTGAACATTTCTCTTATGAACTGCTGTTCCTTAATCTGTCTTAATCTGCTCCAAAGATGAGTAATTTCAGTCCAAATTGCCATGGCAAAGGGGGAGAAGAGCAAGTCACCCTGTAGTTTGATAATTAACACTGAAAGTAACACTACATAATTTCAAAACGAAAAAAACTAAGTGGCAAAATAAAAACAGTAAGAGCAAGAAAAAGCAGGGATACATCATTTTCATTAAAGGAATACAATGTAAAAATAAAGCAATTTTGATATAAGAAAGCATAATATATAAACATGTTTCCCTGGTTATGGGCAATTTGTCATGGCTCGAACACCCCACTTTCGTTAGAAATAAAATAAAATAACATACCCGTGGATTCCCCATGTTTAATTTCTTCAGCAGTCCGGTCTATGAGGACATAGAGTGACCACACCACACAAGTAATAGCAATGATATGGAAAGTTACAGAGCACATGATCTTTCTTTGCTCACTGCCTGTCATCTGCAGTTTCTCCCACTAAGAAGAAATCCAGAAAATAGAAATGTTCAGTTCGGTTCTCAAAAACAAGTGATACTTGCTGTTTAGTCAGAAACCTTTGTTTTATTGATTTGACCCTGATGGCAGACAATCAAGCACACACAGCTTACATATGTGTCAGTATCAGTGGTAGGATTCAAATTTTTTTACTACCGGTTCTGTGGGCGTGGCTTGGTGGGCATGGCAGGGGAAGGATACTGTAAAATTTCCAGTCAGAGGTGGTTTTTGCCAGTTCTCCGAACAACTCAAAATTTCCGCTACCGGTTCTCCAGAATTGGTCAGAACCTGCTGAATACCACCTCTGGTCAGTATATGAGAAATTATGAGCTGGGATAGACATAACAAGAAGTCAGACAATGGGAACTGTTTGGTGATTAAGAAACAGCACCTGTTGTGAGCCGGCTTGGAGACTGGGCATGGCTTAGGGTTACTGGTCTGTATACAAGAGTTAGTTTGTTCTTAGATTTTTGCTTCTTCTGTATTTATATTGCTCCTAAGTATTACATTGCTTCTGTGTTTGTATTGCTTCTGTGATTATGACTTCTGGATTCTGCATGGGTATTATATACATGCATCATACTTTTTTATTATTGTTTCTTCTATAAATGAATAATATAAGTTTCTTCTATAAATGAATCCTGCTGAATTATTTACATGCGCTGGTTGGATTGCTGCAAACTCTTACAGGTTATGTGCCGAGAGCACACAAAGCACACAGTAAGACGGAACTGTAATTAAGTTGAAGGACGCCCTGTGTTAAAAGGAAAAGAGAACAAGGCTGACTGAGAAAGCTTTCAGGATGGCTGTTGAATTCAAGGAGAGCTCTCTGCCTCGATTGGGACAGAAGAGTTATATTGTTTGGGCTGCAAAATTGGAATGCTTCCTGAAGGCTAAGGAGCTCTGGGATAATGTTATTAATCCACTCCAGGCACCATTAGCAGCAGCAGATCAAAGGCAGCATGATAAGGCACTGGCCTACATCATCTTAAGTTTAGAAAATGAATAATTCTTGACTGTAGTTGATTTAAAGACTGCAAATGAGGTTTGGCTGAAATTGAGGAGTGTGCATGTGAGTGCATCAGAATGCAATATTGTGCAATTATCAAGACAATTATACAGAGCCCTGCTGCAGCCACAAGCGAGCGTGGAGCAGCATTTGCTGCACATATAGAATCTATTTATTGAGTTGGAACAGCGTGGAATGCAGATTCCTGAATCTCAGAAGGTGCTGTTGGAGTTAAAGAGTCTTGATGAAACATAGGACATTGTTCCAGCTGTTTTGGAGTGCAAACCAGAACAGGACTTACAAATGGAAGCCCTTAAGACCTGTTTGCTTTCTGAGGAAAACAAGCACCATTTTACAAAAAGCCATGAGGATAAATTCCTGAGGTGGGGACCCAAGGAGCAGAGAGAAAAAAGCAAAATATGTCTGCACATTCCAAAGCAACAGAAACGATGTCTGCAGAGATTGTATTACAGCGCAGCAAAGTTTTTCTAAAAAGCAAGAAAAAGGACAGCAACACCGAAGGTGTTTCATATGTGGTGATAAGAATCATTTGAAGAAAGACTGTTTACAAGGAAGAAAGACAACAGATGGACAAGCTGCTGTTGCAAAAGTTAGCTATTGCAATAGCAGAGACAAATGGTTAATAGACAATGGGGATAGTAAAACAATTCTTAATAATTCTAAATTATTTTTCAGAATGGATCCAGCTGGAGGTGATGCAGTAGCCTTGGCGAATGGCCAGAAGGCTAAAGTCAGCAAAAGGCACTGTGTTGATTCCATGTCTGAAGGAAAAGTTTAGTAACATGTTATGTGTGCCTGAAATGGAACATAATTTACTGAGTGTCTCTAGTCTAGATCAAAAAGGGTTTGAGGCCACATTTATAAATGGGAAGTGTCTCATAAAAAGGAATAGAAGTATATATGCACAGGGCATAAAGCAGGATAATCTTTATGTGTTGCAGGGACAAAAGGTTCAATGTGCCCAAACATTGGAGATATTGCACAACATGATTCATGTGTTCATCTCTTGCACAGAAAGCTTGGCCATGCCAGCTTCAGAGTTTTGCAAAAGATGCAACAGTTTGCAGAAGGGTTAAATTTAAAGGGGTGTAAGGCATACTTGGACTGTGCAGTATGTAAATAATTAATGTCCAAGGTATTCCCAGTAAGCAAGAGTAGCACAAGGCAGACAACAAGAGCTCTAGAGCTGGTACATGCAGATTTGGTGGGGCCAATGCAAGCCAGTTTGGGAGGAGCAAAGTGTGCTGATCATTGTAGATCACTACAGCAGATTTGGTTTCTGCTATTTACTAAAGAGTAAAATAGAGGTGCTATAGAAATTAAAGCAATGGGTAAGCTTCATGGAAAGGCGATATAAACAACAGGTATGTCAACTGCAAATTGACAGAGGTTCAGAATTCATGTCAGCTAAGTTTTCAACAGTGGTTGGGACAGTTAGGAATAAAACACAGACACACTAATCCATACACAGCAGCTGAGAATGACATAGCTGAAAGGCGGAATGGCGTCCTACAGACAATTAAGGACTTATTGCTGGAGGATTCTGGTCTGAGCAGGTTGTATTGGGGTGAAGTCATGTTGACTGCTAATTATTTAATCAATAGGCTGTGGAGTTCATCAATACATGATACTCCATATGCATTGTTAAATGAGAGAAAGCCTTATCTGGCACATTTAAGGGTGGAAGCAATGCATGGGTGCATATTCCAAAAGCAATCAGGAGAAAAGGCTAGAAAACTCAGGTTTACAGGCTATGAGCCTGGCTCAAAGAGCTATCACTTTAGCGATGGGAGCAAAAGAATAGTGATTTCAAGGTCTGCTAGTTTTACGGAGCAAAATTGAAACAGAATTGATGCCAATTTTTTGAATGATCCACTTAGTGACAGTAATCTACTTAGTGATGGTAGGTAACTCACTTAGTGATGATGTCAGCATTCAGGGAGGAGAAACTGAAATAGAATTAAAAAAGGAGTCAGGAGAAGATGACGACTCAGATATGAAGCCAGAGAGGGTTGAAACACAGGAGCAGTAAATACCACGCAGGTCAGAGCGATGGAATAAGGGGATTCCACCTGACAGGTATTATGCTAGTGAAGTAAAGGTGTGTAGTGTGCTATGAGCCAAGGAACTATAAGTATTGGCATTACCTAAAATTGAAGTGAGGTGGAAAGAAGCCATGGACAAAGAAATGAAATTCATGGGTGAACATAAAGGGGCGTGCATAAGCGCACCAATGTGCCTACCCTCCGTCCTATTGTTTCTTTTATTTTTTATTTTTTCTTATATGTATCCATGTATTCATAACTAAGTTTTTACTTATACCTATTATCTTGTAAGCAATGACAAAAAAATAAAAAATAAAATAAAAATAAAGTGTTCACATCTATGATTTTGCCACAAGGTTGAAAGCCATAGGATGTGTGTACAAAAAGAAAGTACTACCCAATAATGTGGTACAATATAAAGCAAGATTAGTTGCACAAGGTTTTTCAGAGGAAAAATGTGCAGTATGATGAGGTATTCACGCCAACCGTAAAGAGTAAAAGCATAAGGTTGGCACTAGCATTGGCAGCGGCACGTGGCCATAAAATTTGGCATTTTGCCAAATTTGCCACAGCATTCCACAATGCAGAATTAGAGGAAGAAATGTACATGGTCAAGCACCAGGATATAAAAAGTATTCTCAGGTATTTGAAGGGAATTGTGAACTTGGGTCTTCAAATACAGGTCTCTGAAGAATTGATATTGAAATGTTATGTTGACAGTGATTATGCCAATGATGTAAAAATAAGAAAGTCTAATTCTGAAATTGTGGTATTGTTTGGAGGGGCTTTAATTGGTTGGAAGTCCAGAAAACACTGTAGCCATTTCTACTGCGGAGGCAGAATTTATACCTCTAACCAAACTTTTTTCAAAGATAACTTGGTACGTACAGCTGTTACGGGATTTGATGATAATGCTGCTTGCATTAAAATGGCAGCAGGTGACAAAGTAAAGAATAGAAGCATGTGGCCATTAAGTATTGTACTATCAGAGAAGCCATCAAATGTAAATTAATTAGCTTGCTTCACTGTTCTTCAGAAGACAATCTGGCAGATATAATGACCAAAACATTGGGTGGAGTGGACCATAGGAAGAATATTAAGTTATTGGATTTTATGTCTATTCCAATCATAAAGGGAGGAGTGTCAGTACATGAGAAATTATGAGCTGGGATATGTCTATCAACAAGTCAGCCAATGGGAACTGTTTGGTGATTAAGAAACAGCACCTGTTGTTAGCCAGACGGCCTGGAGACTGGGCGTGGCTTAGGGTTACTGGTCTGTATACAAGAGTTAGTTTGTCCTTGGATCTTTGCTTCTGTGTTTATATTGTTCCTAAGTTTTATAAGTTCTGTGTTTGTATTGCTTTTGTGATTATGACTTCTGGATTCTGCATGGGTATTGTATACACGCATCATACTTTATATTATTGTATATAAACAAGTTTCTTCTCTAAATGAATCCTGCTGATTTACTTGTGTGCTGGTTGGATTGCTGCAAACTCTGACGATATGGATATGACACACTGTTCTGTATTATATTAAACCCTTCATTAACCAATAGCATCTGAGGGCACTCAGCTTGCATGCCTTCTCTGTCATGATGCCGCCCCTCTGCATTTCTTCACAGATTTAAAGGACACTGATCCTGCTGCTGTCTTTTAATGTGCTTTGAAGAGCTGGATCTTTCCCTAGATTGTGAACTAAGCTGGGAGGGTAGTTCCCTATGCAAGGCTGTTATAGTGGAGTAAAGATCGTCTACTGTATAATCTTCTTTCTTTTCTTTTGGTGCTTGTTTATTTTTAATTTACTCTATTACCCAAAGTCACCAATGATTTGTTGCAACTTTAGAAATGCAAATTAGAAATAAATAACTTAATATAGCAATGCAGAATTCACAAATTATGTGCATACATTTATTAATACAGAATTGCTTAAAGTTATCATAAAAAGCAGAATTGGTAGAGTAAAAGATATCTAATAATCATAGTTAATATTCATCTGACAACGTTGTTTCTTATCAAATTGTTCCTTCATAAAATTAGAGGAATTTTATGGAAGAACAAAGGAAAAAAGATAAGGAACAAAGATAAGAAGAAACAACAAATGGTACTGCAGGAAAAACTCGAATTGGAATTTAGAATGCAAAAAGACCCCCAAAATGAGAAAATTAAAGAAGAGAGAGAGAGATGTGGTCAAACACAAAATAAATTTAAACTTACAAGAAGAAATGGTACAAAATCTCAGATTGGTGAAACAAAACTACTTTGAACAAGCAAATAAACCAGGGAGATGACTGGCATACAAGTTGAAGAAGGAGAAAGAGAAAAAATTAATACAAAGTTGCAAGACGAGAATGGGTCTCTTCACTATCTGATAGAAGAGAAAAAAACTGTTGCCCAATTTTTTTTTACAACTTTGTATAGTCAGGAGGACATACCAGAAGAAAAGATTAAGCAATAAAGTGAGAGGGGCCTACCTACAGTATCAGATATAAAAAGGGAAATGTTGAATGGCAAAATCATGATAATAGAGATGAAGGAGGCAATCAAGAAACAATAAAACAATAAAACACCGGAACCTGATGGAATTCCTGCAGAACTGTATAAAGAAATTCAGGAGCCACTGGAGAACTTAATGTTGGATTTATATAACGAAACGCTAGAACAGGCAAGACTACCAAATTCTTGGACAGAGGCATACATCACATTTATTTTAAGAGAATGCAGACGATCAGCAGATCAAAAACTATGAAATGCCGACTATAAGATATTTGTCACAATAATTGCGGAAAGAGTTTTAAAAAATTTAAATGAGTTTATTCATCCCGATCAAAATGGATTTGTACCGAAAAGGCATTTAAGGAACAATACAAGAATGATAATGGAAGTGTTGGAATACTATGAGGCTCACCCAGATAAGCAAGTGGCGCTGATATCTGTAGATGCGCAAAAAGGGTTTGACAACCTAAATTGGCAATTTTTCAGCAACCAACTGAATATGATCAACTTTGCAGAAAAAATTATAGGGATGATTAGTGCAATATATACTACACAAACAGCAAGAATAATACTAAATGGGGAAATGACAGATAAATTTAATATATCCAAAGGAGTAAGACAGGGAGGCCCACTATCTCCACTCCTGTTCATCCTGTCAGCAAAACATATATTAGGCAAAAGCAGGAAATAAAAGGATTGAGAATCAAAAAGGAAAAATATAAAACAAAAGCATTTGCAGACGATATGGTGTTTATTATAGAAGACCCACTAGAAACAGGAAGCATGCTAATACAAGAAATAGAGGAATTTGGCAAAGTCGCTGGGCTTAAAATAAATAAAGATAAAATGAAGATAACAACTAAAAATCTCACTGTGAATCAAAAAGAGAAATTGGAGGAGAAATTGGAATTCAGATGGTTAAAAAAGTGAAATACCTTGGAATTTGGCTGACAGCAAAATGTTCTTCCATAAAAGAGGACAATTATAACCCTATTACAACAAATACAAAAGGATTTAGATAACTGGGAGAAATTACAACTTTCACTGATAGGAAGAATTGCTACAATTAAAATGAACATACTACCTAAAATCCTGTTTCTCTTCCAAACAATACCAATAAAATTAGGAACAAAGTTTTTTGAAGAACTAAATAAAGAAATAACAATTTGGTTAGGGAAGAAAGCCCAAATAAAATTAATACTTTTGCAGGATAGTAGGAATAGGAGAGGTTTCGGGCTCCTGAATTGGGAACTTTACTACTATGTAGCAGCCATGACATGTCTTAAAGATTGGATAAATTTAAACAACAAAAGAGTACTAACAATAGAGGGTCATGACTTGCAGTTTGGTTGGCATGCTGGGAGGGGAAAAACAAGTTGCATTCATATTTCCAGAGACATCAAGTAAGGGACACCCTGTTATTTGTCTGGAAGATAATTAAGAAAAACCATTATATGAAAATTCCAACCTGGTTATTGACTATGGAGGCAATGATGTACCCCAATGTATTAGATCTAAACAAGATAGTCAGATACAAAGAGTTATTGGATGAGCAAGGGAAACTGAAATCTAACCAAGAGTTAAAGGCACAAGGAATAGAGATAGATTGGTGGCCATATTTACAAATCCAAACAAGATACAAAAAAGATTTAGAGCAATATGGTTTTTATAAAGGCCAACAGGAATTAAGACAAAATATTACAGGGGATCAGGGGTGGGGGTGATCACCAAAATGTATAACTGTCTTTTAAGATTTAAAATGGAGGAAGAATCAGTTAAGGAAACCATGATAACCTGGGCCAAAAATTTTGGGTATAATATCGAATTGGGAAAAATTATGTAGAGATAAATTACAAATTAACAATGTCAGAAGCCTACAAAGAAAGTTTGTATAAAATGTTTTATCGCTGGCATTTACCCCCGGCAAGATTGGCTAAAATGTTTCCTAACAGACTGGCAAAATGTTGGAGACAATGACAATGAACAAGGAACTTTCTTCCATATGTGGTGGACCTGCCTCAAAGCTAAGAAATATTGGCTCAAAATTAAGAATTGGCTAGAAGAATTACAAAACAAAAAATCAAGATGAAACTGTAAAAATTTTAATACATTATACTTCATATAATAACTGCAGCCAAAATTGCCTTTGCCCAGAACTGGAAACAATACTCCTTCTGACGTAATGATAATAAAAAAGGTTTTAGAATGTGCAGAGATGGATAGGTTATCGATGGAACTAAAAGATAGAGAAGAAACTGAATACTATGAGATTTAGAATTTATGGTACAATTGGTTAGAAGGTAAACACAAAGCTGATAGATGAAGGATATGTAGGAGCTATAGTAAGATGAGATAAAAATTGTTTATAATCTTGTAAATATTTGGTTTAAGTTGAATGCAGAAATAACTACATAACATATGATAGCAACCTACGTAATTAGAAAGTATGTCAATGTGAGTGAACACTGATACTGGAACGCTGTAATGAGTGGAAATGTGTTTTTATGATGAAAATATGATTAATAAAATTTATTAATAATAAAATTAGAGAGAAATTTGAATATGATACCACAAGATTCATTCCTGGGCTCTTCAATACTTATTAACTTGGAAAGATGCTTATAAAATTTGAAGATGACATAAAATTTAATAGGTAAAATAGCTTATATTCTTGAAGATAGAGTCAACATTCAAAATAATCTTGAGTACTTGAGAAATTAGAAACAAAATAATTTTATAAAAACAATGCAAAAATTACACACACAGGAAAGAAAAAGAAATTCATGAAGATTATTTTGTTTGATAATGTGCTGAATTGAGTGTAAGTTACCTCATGTCTTTAAATGGAAGTCATGGTATAAACTTAATAACAAGATAAACACAAAGTTACGCTATTATAAACAGAAGCATGGTTTTCAGATGATAGGAAAAGAAGTCCATATTATTCTATACTGTCAGTTGCCAATGCAAGTATTGTACCAAATTCTGGACACTCTACTTTTAAAAGGGGTTCATACAAACTGGAACAAATTCAAAGACAATGAAAGTGATCAGAAAACTAGAATCTAAATTTTATGATGAAACGTTGAACTGAAAACATTTAGCCTTGGAAAAAGAAATTCAATCATATGTAGAGAAATGATGACATACACAAGCGTTTAGGAATTATCCTTTTTCATTCTTGCCTCAGGACATGAAATAAAAGATTTTCACTACAAGCAGAAGATTCCAACACTGAGAAAAACATCTTAGCTGTTACAACAGTATGTTAACAACTACTGTAGAAAACAGGTGCTCTCTCTGTTGCTTAGCAAGGGCTCGAAGATTATGTCTCAGATATTATCTATACTAGGCAGGGGCTGGTCCTGATGCCCAAATAGCTCCTTCCAATTTACAAACTGCTGCAACCATGATGTGGCCAGTCATAAAATAACTAGGACCCAGATTGTTGGGGGCAATATGTTGACTCTGTAAAACTGTAAAGTTCTTTGGAGCAGTGTATAAGTCTAAGAGCTATTGCTGTTTATCGGAGGCAATAGATACAACTGCTCCCAAAACTACTTTTACCACAGTTACTGTCACCCCAGCTTGCTTCTTTCTTCGGGGCAGGGGGTCACCTTTCCAAATGAAGAGATAATTATTATCTCATATTTATGTTTTAAAAAAGAATATCCTTAGGACTCAAAAACATTATTTTAACACAAAGATCCTCTTAAAGTTCTACTTTGCTTCACAATACACTGGTTTATTTTTTTTAAATGTGAACATTCACAACAGTACCTACATCTATTATAATCTAAATTTTAAATGTATAAAGAGGAAATGCTAAAGAGGAAATCCATGATTATGTTTGACTCTATAGTATCATTTCAGGACCTACTTTTCTTAAAGGTTTCAATTTGGTCTCCATGATGAATTCATATTTGCAGAGTTCACAGCAACGGGTGTCTGAGCTCTTGATCCACTGTTGCAGACAAGCTTGATGGACAAAATTAAGGCTTCCTGTGCAATGACAGGGAGTAATTAATGGGCTCTCATCATCTCCTTCACAATGGCATATCCTATGACAAGAACATAGCAATTTATTAGGGGAAAGAAAAGACAATGATGGTCTAAACTAGAAAAATATCTTGTTGAAAAAAAGGCACAATATCAAAGAATAATAAATTATCTGAGAGTCTGAAAAAAACTACTCAAGTACGCTTCTTGCTTCTCTCTAGTTATAAGACCAAAACAATCAAACAAAAATTTGTAAGAAAAAGGACAAAAAAGGACATTGCTATTAACTTTTTAACAAGGCTAATGGGGCTTTACTTATTTCTGTGCTTCATCAATAATGATGTGCCTAAGTAATGGAAAATTGGTTATTTTAAATTACTATTATTCTACAATATAATCTACAATATCAAAATTGAATTTTTAACATTTTAAAATGTTGATGAAAGTTTCAAATATTTTCCTTGGAATTTCTGGGATAGCCATTTATAAACGTCATGCCACAAAAGCAACTAGCAAGCAACAATCTCAGCTTGCTTTGCCTAAGTGTAGCCATGATTCCATACTGAACCACAAATCCCCAGGACCAGAAGTTTCAGAGGAAGTTAAATGGATATTAAAAATTGTGGGATAGCACTTCTTTAAATGGATATTTAAAATTGTGGGATAGCACTTCTCGCTATTGTATCAAATGTCCTGAATTACACTAGTAACATTGTGGAAAATTCAGTGAGGCGCATGGATGGCCTCTGAAAGATTGTGGGTACAAGAGAAGTCCTTTTCAGTGGAAACTTTTATATCAGTGCCACTCTCTTTCTCAAGAGCCCCAGAATTCTGGGAGATGATGGTATATGCAGGCAAGCAGGGTACCTGTCTTGGTTGAGGATTAACCTGAAACAGGAGAGGCTATCTTTGGAAAAAAAGGATGTGCACAAAGGTGAAAAGGCAATTATGCACTGAATAGTACTTGGAATCAGGGAAGTTGAAATCTGTTTTAGGGGCAAGCAACTCAGTTGTTCCAAGATGTGAAGCACTACATATTTCTCAAGGTATTTTTTAAAAGCTTGCAAGAAAACATTTCCTCACTCTTGATATCCTTTTTTCCTATACATACAATAAATGGAACATATGTAGGGAAATACATGATCAGCAAGGAATCAGGGAAAAAAAACCAAAATGCTTTGCACATTCAAAAAAGTTGGCAAGTTCAGAATAAAATAAAGCTCAGTGTGAACTAAAGTGAATGGTTGAGAAAATGAAAAGAGCAGAGCAAGTTACCATAGACCTGGGAGGGGGCAGAAAAAGTGGTTTGGCATAAACCAACCTGCAGACATCTCCAGACACAGACACAGGGGAAAGTGGAGGGAAATTTTCTGACAATTGGGAAGGGCAGTCTAGATCATTATCCTTTTCAGCTGAGCAGAGTGGTGCCCGCAATGCTGTAATTTTCACCCTCACAGAATTGTCCTCAAAGACATCATTATCTCCCATATCATCTGAACAGAAACCTGTGCTCTCTACCATACCACTGGATGATTTCTCTGACCGGAGACAGCTTGACTTGTTATCCAGTTCATGACTGCTTGATTTGGAAATATGAGAAAAAGAGAAAAGGCACTGCAACAAATCTTTACTCTGGGAGATTTCATTGCCATACTTGTCTTCCAGGAGAGGAATACGTATAGCACTATGAGTATCAGTAGCCAGAGAAGTGCTTGAGTAATTGGTCGAGAGTGACCAGAAATATGAAAGTCTGCAATTGTTAACAGTGAAGGGCCTGAAGCTGAATGGTTTCTTCTCCTTATGACTTATGTTAAGTCTTAAACATTGCTTTTGCATTTGGGTAAGTCTGCCTTCTGAACATGTTCGTTCCACGCAGCTAAATCTGTCAATTGTATTCTGAGCCTTCTGATCCATATCACTGAGAGACCTGGAGAATTTCAGAGCATGGCTGGATTTTTCACTCTTAGACTGGAGAGCATAAACACGTTCATGCCTATGGGAGTTTGCCTTGGAAGCCTGCACCGTATTCTGACAGGTTACTGTCACAGTGGCCCCTGGAGTCAGAGCATTCTGGCAGACAAGATTTTTCAAGATAACAGCAGATTGTACTGGACTGGGATGACAACATTCAGAACACACTGCACTGGAACTGCATGCAGAACAATGGAATAAAAGCACAAAAAATTAAACAGTACATACAATTTGTTAAAGAAATGATATTTTCAGCCAATACGAGGAAGGCAAATAACAAACATAAAAAGGCAGAATTAAACAGGCCATTCAATATGGTAGCATAATCCATGTGCCACAATACTTTATATGCTAAGATCATTTAAACATGTATATGCATGTGCATACAGCATAGCATGGTTGGACAGGATTTGTTGATCTGTGCTTTCTTCTAGGTTTTATGAACTGTTGAGAAAAAAGACTGTTTATTCACCACCATATAATATGTTCCATGCATCTCTGTCCCATTCCACATTTACATTAGAAATTGACATAATGTGCATTAAATGTATATGTGTATGTGTAGTCATTTGGTTTATTTTTAATTCTTGTAATATCAAGTATTCCCTGACCAAAAAAATCTTATATTGTTGGTTTTATGTTTGCTTGTAAAATAAGTACACTTGATGTGTAAAATAAATACACTTGAAACATGTTTCAAGCTCCAAATGAGTTGTTCCAACTTTATGAGAAATGTTCTGGTGATATTTCTCTCTATTTTGAGCTCAAAACACTTCTGCTATAGTTGGAACAGCTATTTAGAATCCAAAATATTTTGTGGTGCAGTGATTCAAGTGCTGGACTCAGATTGTGGAGATCCACATTCTAGTCCACTGTGAAAGTTTCCAAGGTGACCCTAGGTCAGGCACTCTTTCTCAGGTCAACTCATCTTACAGAGCTATTGTTATGGGAAAAACTAGGTATTGTACAAAAATATATTATGTTACCAACAATTTCTAATATATTTCAATATGGCAATTTGAAAACATAGGAAAAGTGGCTACTTATTGGAAGACCAACTGTTATTCACCCTGCAAGATTTCCTGGATCATCAGCTGTAAGATAGCATAACTTCTGACATCATGACTGTCATCAGTTTTAGTGCAATGACACAGTTAATACTTCACCTGCAAATGTCCTGATTGGTTGGTGTGGCAGATGCCTGAGAAAAGCCACAAAGAGCAGGAAAAGAGGTTGAATTAGCAGGCTACAAAAATAATAACAAAAAAATGTTTTTATCAGTTAAGTTGATTTCATACCAGGGAATCTGTTGTTAGTCCTTCCAATTTCAATAAAAACAAGATATTCTTCAAAAACAGTTAAACTGGGGGTGTTTATTTTGAACAGAATTCTGCTTGGAAGGCAAAGCATTCCAATAATTTGTAGAGGAGATAATTACAGTTTGTGGGTTTTCCCTAGGCAGTTTTTAAACCCTGAAATGGCCTCTCTCCTGATATTGCTGATCTGCTGAAGCTTCCATATAATAATCATGCACAAAATACATCTTCAATATAGAAACTACTTTTAACAACTTAAAGCAATTCACCCTGCAGATTAGTTCCTTTGGATTCAATTGATATCTCATCTTATTTAGGAATTATATGAAATAACTAGCTCTATACCCATGCTTCGCTATGAAACTATGTGATCGGGCTTAGTTTTGGGGGAGGAAAATAACAGGGGGGTGAATTCTGCCTCTGCCTACCAGCATCCAGCTAGCGTATTTGCTGTGTGAGCAAGGAGACAGGAAGGAGTCTGGGCGTGACTTAGCTCAATTGTTCTGTACTAAAGTGCTTGCTGCTGTGAAACTAAAACTGAAACTCCTCTCCTCTGCTTGTGTTTTGCATTTGGAACATATTTCTTTTCAGGTGGGGAGACAGAGTAGAACTCCTTAGCATCATAGCGTGTTAATAATAATATATGAAATACTAATACTCTGATGGTCATTTCAAAAAATCCTTTCTTAGTGAGCACCTAGAAGCCAAGAGGTCCCAAATTTCAAGTTTGTAGGCTTTATGGTTCTGGAGATTTTGTGATGATATGTAATGGTATTTCACTTTTATATACATAAAAACTTAAATTATCCAGAAACCAAAATGTTATTTACAGACAAATTTACTTCTCCATTTCAATGTACTTTAGTTCCATTTTTTAATTTTTAGTGCTTGAAGTGTTAAAAACTGTTAGCATTTTAGAACACTCATTCACGTTAAAGGCCCTTGGCCATCTGCAACTTTTCTTTCTATTGCCTCTATAGGCTGCTACTTGTGACATGTGCTTGAAGGTGCAAGTAAGGAACTCCGGTAACCTTACCACAGTAGTGGCAAGAGCATCACTAGAATGGTACATAACACAAGAGAAATTGCAACCAGAATCAGCCTCCCCATATTCCTGTTTCTGAATGAAAATTGTCAGAAGCTAATTGTCACATATTTACATATAATCCCACAATCTCCCAATCAATCATGGATGGAAATACATCAAAAACTGCTGTCTTACTGACTCAAAAATTTCATGTTATGAATTTTTACACGTGCTATATTATTTTTCCATTAAATTATCATTTACTTAATTACCATTGAGGCAAAAGTGATTGCTTTACATCTGGGAACAAGAACTGCCACTCATAAATAACTGCTGTTTAAAATGGGAGACAAGACTAGCAGAGGTATTAAAACTCCAACAATGGATTTCTGGACATGTGTTGATTCTAAATTGACCTCAATCCAATAAAGTAATGTAGTTGGTAAGAACACAGTAGAACCAGCAGAGGAGCAGAACCAGTCAAAAAGAAAGAGGTCTATGTGGACAGAGGATTAATATTTATATATGTGTGATATAAATATGTAAAAAATGATATTTTTTCAAGAATATTCTATAAAATAGCAAGTTTGCTGAACAATAGAAAAAATTAGAAGAGCCCATGTGCAACCTCATCCAGACTAGACTGCAATCTCTATTTCTCTAGTCCTTGATGTTTCAGCACACATCACTTGGATACTCAAGTAAAAAACTGATCATAGACTAAACAATAAGAGATAAGGCAATCGCTAAAGGTCTTAATATTTCTTTTTGTTAGCAATCAATAAAATCACATAAAAAGGTGATTCATCATCATATACTATTTTTGTAGTCTACAGAGCTCTTTTTGTAACTGCTAAAAATTTAATATATCTATTTTCCTATCCCTCCAGTCCCAAAAGAGCTCTTGCATACAAATAGACTGAAAAATTCGTTCTTCACCTTCCAGTGATTTCACCACCATTCCCCCCAAGATTCTTAGAGGACAAAAAAATATAGAACGCCTAACAATAAATATATTGGTTATTACTGATCAACTATTTGCTGAGAAGTTTCAGGGTTTTTTTCCCCAGTCATAGCTTAAATATTTTCAGAACTTCCACTTGCAATAGCTTCTTGAAGAATATAAAAGTATTTAGGTATGTAAAAAGTCAAAACACTTTAGAGTTTTGACTTTTTCAATACAAGCAGTTCCATATGAAAACTTTAATCTAAAAGTTATGCTTCTCCAATTCTCTTCAGATAAAGCTGTGCCTCCTAATTGGAGAAAGAAATGACCATACCTGTTCTTTCCTCTTGGCTTTCTTCTTAGAAACTCTGGAAAAAGTAACATCTCGAGCTGGAATTACAGAGGTTTGGTGCAATGGTATATTCATTACACCATAAATATAAGATTGGACCTGCTATATATGTAAAATTCCTGATATGAGGTCCATTATTTATCTTTGCCAGGCCGCATACCTAAAAATAATTTGAGAATTAGAGCAGCAAAAAGCAAAAAATAATCAGAAAATGTATAGTTTCATGTATATTGGTAGATTACATTAACACACATTAATAATAAACAAATGGAATATTATTTAGCAAACTGCTGCATTGTGGAATGTTCATATTCCAGTTTTTGCCACTCTATACCACTTCCTTTTCTCTGTAGATTTTTATTCTTCTGCAGTACACCAAAGAGCATCTTATATCCACCAAGCAGATTAGTTTTTTACAGGCAGAGGCCTTAATTCCTTTGCAAAATAAGCACATTGGTATCTTCTGTTGTGCACACTGGTTTATACATTGGGATTAGTGGTAGCAATACTTTCCCTGACTTACAAATAAGATCTAGCTTTGTTTAGCAAACTGACATCATATGAAATGACCCTGCTCAAGTATGAATAATCCGTGTTCCATGCTCCTGAAAAGGAAAGTACTTGGCAAACTGAGGACATCAAAACACAATAAATACTATTTTTTATATAGAGAGAAAATGTATACAGCTATCCATATTAAATATATAACTCTGGGTAATTAATATCATGTTCACAATATAAAACCACTTTAACAGAACAAAAATATAATTAAAAATAATCAACAGAAAAAGAACAATTTAAATAAAGCCATTTTGGTAGTGACAACTTTCATACACAACTTTCTCAAAAGTACCCATCATATATCACTATATGATTCATGAGGATCTTAATTTTAACCCAAGTAGAACACTAGGATTCCACTAATTAGTTGGGGCATCTTATTTGTAACAAAAATAGCAGAACTTCCACATGTTTAGCATCTTAAAACCTGTAGAAGTACTAGAATATTCAAAAGACTGGGGTCATGGTGTAGCATTTTAATACTTAGCAAAGTAATTTTATAGCTACTACATAGACAAATTTATTTATTCTTGGGATCTCCAACACTGCATACTTTGGTGGCAACTACATTCATTGTTTTCCCTTACAATTTTATATTGCCCCCAAATTCAATTGGCCTTTTATCAGTAATGGGACTTTAAAGTATCAGGTAAGTTGTATGAAAAGATAATTAAGAAACTACCAACTTTATTTGGATTTTTAATGGACTTATATATATGGAATCATGGAAATGGTTAATTAGTTCAATCCTGTGCTCTGTATAGAATCTGCTAATCAAATCTCAATGAGCATCTTATATTTACAATAAAACATTACTATCCAATTAAACCTCTAAAAGTTTTCAGAAACAATTAGAAATATTTTAAGGCCCTGTTAAACTGTAACAAAAGAACCAGCTGGAGCTCTGATGGCAAGACTATGAAAAAAAAAACACCATGTAGTGGTTGATAAAAATCAGATTGGGCAGGCAAATAACAGATAATCAGAGTTGGAAGGTACCTTGCAGGTCATCTAGTCCAATCCCCTGCCCAAGCAGGAGACCCTACACTGTTTCTGACAGATCTCCAGTCCAATCTCTTCTTGAAAGTCTCAAGTGATAGAGCTCGCACAACTTCTGAGGGCAAGCTGTTCCATTGGTTGATTATTCTCACTAGGTAATTTGCAAGACATGAAAGGTTTCCGCAAATGATAAATTTTTTGAATCGGATCTTGAAAATACCTAATACCAGGTGCAGTTGTTTTAACACAGAATGATAGTAGCATCTCTTGAGACACCAGGCACCATTTATGCTGCCTGAATATTGTGAGAAAGCCAAATTTAAATCCAAATTGGAAATCTTTTTCCAAACAGCAGCACCTGTCAGACACAAACCGAAGGATGACACAGTAAATCCAACCCTTTATTTGCTTTCACTTAATGGACTCTAGAATCTTGCCACACTGAATTTATAATCTTCTAACCTACTCGAAATTCTAGAGTGTGATTACCCTAAACCTGTTCATTCCTCCCCCCTCCCCAGATCAGGACTGCAGAGTGTCTTAATTTGGGCTTCTCTCTGCTGTACTTTACTGCTTCCTCTTAGGGAAAACTCTGTATTGCTAAAAATCCTCTCCACTGTTTCTCTTAGGTGTGCATTCTGTCGCAGAACCTTTCCCCCACAAAAAGGAACACTAGATTTCAGCAAATGGATTGAAGTCAAAAGAAAAATCATGCACTACAAAACTGGATTGCTTTGGGTTCTAAATACCTTGGGTGGGGGGTTAGACTAGAAGACCTACAAGGTCCCTTCCAACTCTGTTAATCTTTTAATCTGTACCTCAAATAAATAAAAAGACCTTATCTGTCACATCAAAGCAACTCTGCTTTGTATTGCTAAATAACTGTACTTTTGATTTCTATAGTGCATAGAAGTTATTTTATTGACAATCCAAGTGAAGAACAGGTCCTGTTGTAAACCTAAATAATAAAGATATTCTGAAAATAAGTTGCTTGGTAGTAAGAACCTGAATTTTAAAATAAGTTATTCTGAATATATCCCCATAGTTTGCTGCATAACACCAAAGTACTTAGTATGTTTTTGAGTCAATTGCCCTTACAATATCATAAGTTCTAATCTTAAGATATTACAGCTCTTAGATGAATAAAAGATTCCTTTTGGTTGTACAAAAAATGTATGGATGTACCTTCCCTGTAGGCACATTTCAAAACTTTCAGTCATCTCTAGAAAATGATAGCACCAAAAGGATTTCCAATTTTTGTAAATCAATACAATGAGAGTATTTTCATGCTAAGTGTTGTAATTTTAGATTTTTAATTAAAGGATTACCCTTTTATTTGACAATGTTCAACCATCCATAATACTTAATAATAATCTATATCACTATGCTTTGGTTTTGGTTTTTTTTTTTAACATAACCTACGAAGACTGGGATATATCCTGCTCAGAGTCATTTGCAACTGAAGCTCCCTTTAAATCCAATGAATATGCATACGCACATAAATACTGGGAAGTGACTGGGATACCCTATTCCCCCATTTCAAATAATTTTATCTTTTTAAGACAGCTTCTGTATCATTGTATTACAGATGAAAACAACCTTTTAAACTATTGAGCCCAGCACGCTGTTATGCACAAAATCCAAATTAAAGTATCCATGATAGATGACTTCTCAGCATCTATCTGAAAAGATCCAACAAAGGGAGTCTCACCACCTCACTGGTAATTGTTTGCATTGTCAAACTGATCATATTGTTAGGGGTATTTCAGCATTCAGTTTAACTTTCCTTCTGTAACTTAAAACTTTTCCCACACCTGGTATCTGAGAGAATATAAAATATATTTTGCCTTTTTTTAATGAAGAATCTTATCACATTCCCCCTTTGTTTTCTCTTATCTTCTTCAACCCTATTTTCACAGACCTTAGTTTTTTTTCCCTTCATCATTATACACCGAGCTGTACTCAATTGAGATTGTGAATGTCTTGGCTTACTGGTTCCTGCCATGTATACTCTTCCATTGCCAGAAATTGGTTAGTTTTAGATTTGTCCACCATTAAGGCCAGCCTGCTCTTACACTAAGATCTTTTCAGATATTTTCAATCCCAGATTCTCCAACAAAGATACCTTTCACATAACAATAACAAGTTGCTCAGCCAATTTACTTTATCTCTTTTTATATATAGTATATATTATTATTAATTCCACCTTTTTATATAAAACTCGATAGCAATAGGGAATTTTCAATGCAGGTAAAGAACACAGTGAAATCAGGTCTCAAATTTTCTGATCTACCAGGAAATATATTTAGAATTAGAGCTTTTTTCCACTCTGTGAGCCAGATGTCGACAAATGCAAAAGCACATCCCATTTATACTCCTCAGAAACTGTTTATTGTGTAGGTCACCACAAACTTTTGATATATAAGGGAGATGAAAGAAGATGGGCCTCTTCAATCTCTCACTGGTCTTTTTTTTCCCAACATGTATTAGAGGACTGAATCCATTTCACCTCAGAAAGGAGATGGGATAATTGCTCCTTACAAGCAGTAGGCATCCATAATAAACAGCCCTCAAGTTTAGAGGTTCTTAAATACAGAAATGCAATCTACATGAAAATCAACATACTTGTCAACTAGACTAAGACACAAGAATGTTGGGCTGATGGGAAGGGACTGCAACATTTCAGTTTGCAGTGAGTACAGAGATTCTTCAAATATTTTTTCTTATGAAGAAAAAACAAATCTGCCGGAACAAAAAAGGAGCTAAGATTGTGGTGTCAATGGAATGCAGCCACATATGTGGATAATAGTTGTTAGAAAATGGATAGCATTCCCTTGTAAGAAAGAGATGACGTAATAGTTATAGTAGTAGCCAAGAAAGGAGCTGTGCCATTTCCCAACTTTTTGCAATACCCTCTTCCCCTTATTTGCCCTCTTCTAGTCATCTAATACCTTCTATGAAATAAACCTATTGGCCTAGGTCCAAAACCTTACTTAACATATATAACATTTCCTAACATTTGTAATACTCATAACATTTCTATAACATAAAGAAAATATTGTGTTCAATTCAAATCAATGAATATAAACAAATGCAATTTTCTCAAGGTTAATTCATGTTGATATTTTGCAACAAATGCAAAAAAAATATGTTCAGATAGCATTTTAGAATTCTGCCATTGGAAATTATTTATATCTCTCATTCTGCCATTTTCATGCTAATTTAAAGAAAATCTGCTTAACAAGATCATTTTGCTTACAATGCTGGGGTTGGAATGAAAAGAAGAATGTTAGCCCCTGAGACTAAAACCATTGTTCACCCTAGTAGTACTATATCTCAGAGTGCATCACAAAATAGATAATTCCAAAACAGTTACTTCAGACCCAATAACATCCAGTGGGACAATGAACTATTGATATTAGAAATACAGAAACAACACTCAAGCTAAAATCATGGTTCCCAAACATGCAAAGGAGAACTCTGGAGATGCAAGGATAGGTTCAAAGAGTAGAATAACGGCCCTGCTAAGGTTTCTTTCTGTCTTGTGCATACATATTGGATATATATTAGGGCTTATTATTATGATTTAGTATACATAACTATATTTTGTTGGCTAGACCGAAAATCCACTTAGCCCTGTTTGTATTTCTTTTGGTGTTTACCATATGTCAAAAAGTTCAAAATTTAGTTATTTTTCTACTGTGATTCCAAATCTTGGAAGAAACATTTTCCAGTTCTTCACTGTGAAAGGAACAGAAGCTACCGCTCCCTGTGCTAACTTTCTAATACTGATTACATGACATGATAGCAATATCCCGATATCTCAGAGGCTGCCACAAAGAAGAGGGAGTCAAACTATTCTTCAAAGCACCTGAGGGCAGGACAAGAAGCAATGAGTGGAAACTAATCAAAGGGAGAAGCAACTTCGATAGAACTAAGGAGAAATTTCCTGACAGAATAATTAATCAATGGAACAACTTGCCTCCAGAAGTTGTGAATGCTCCAACACTGGAAGTTTTAAAGAAGAGATTGGATAAACGTTTGTCTGAAGTGGTGTAGCGTTTTCTGCCTAAGCAGGGGTTGGACTAGAAGACCTCCAAGGTCCCTTCCAACTCTGTTATTCTAAATTAGCTTTCCTGGAGTAGCAAACCTCCCGTTCCAGCAAGATCACACCGGAGCGGTTTAGAAGACAGACTCCAGCAACAGCGGAACTCCTTCCAAAGATCCGCCTACATCCCGGCGACAATGCTATTTTCCGGGTACACCCGAACTGTTCCCACTGTTCTTTTTAGCACCGGGGGGGAGGCATCGCTACTTTCTTTGTCCATTGTCTCCCTGACGCCCTCCCGCAGCTCCTCCCAATAATTCCTTTCCCCCAGGCTTACCCTGTAATTACATAAGGTCCTGGGCAATTGTAAATATCATGACATATGGCCGGGAAGTGAGCGAGAGGTGCAAAACTGACGAACGTGCCCTTCCCACCGCCGCCCTCCCAAACCAGAACGCGCGGCCACCTGTGGAATCTTGGAAGATCGCAACGGAAGAGAAGGAAGGCGCCACTTCTTTGGACGTCACTGAGCCTCCATCGGACACAGGAAATTGATCACTGTTCTACTTCCGTCGCTGTCCTGAAGCCGGAGTGGTAGGAAAAGGCTCTTTTTGTTTTGTTTATCCGAAGCGGAAATGAAAGCGGAAGGCCTTTGGGACGTTGCTTGAGATTCATTTGGTCAGTGGAGCTCATGCTCAAAATTGCGGCCAATGACGCTTTTCTTCAAAGACATGACAAGCTGCCCCAGTATAATATTTCAGGACCTTCTTCAGACTAAATTGCCTGGGTTGCCGAGGGTGTTTTACGTCGCAAAGCGGTGCTTTTTGTTACAGAGAAGAACAGAGAGAGCCTTTGCACGAAATGGAGATTGGAGTTCATGATGCCATCTAGCAGACTGCTGGAAACAGCGTTATACAACACGATCGAATGTTTTACTGGCCCCATCTCTTAAGGATCTCAAGTAGAAGAGAAGGAAAAATAATGGGCCGCACTTATGGACTCGAGCATATACAGTCATGGAACATATGCTCTCCAAGATGATAAAAATCGTATCTTCAAATGCAAAATTCAGGATAGAAAGAAGAAGAATTAATACTTTCCAGATTGGTTATCAGAATGTTCTTTTCTTTTCTTTTTTAAATTTTATTGATTTTTAAAAACAAACATAAACAAAACATAAAACATCTTTTTTGAAAGCAGCTTGATCCCGGGTTACATCTCTTCATACAAACACAAATTCAAATTCATGTTCATTTTATATACCATTCCATATCTTATTACCATTCTACATTTTCTATATAGCTTCTCCCCTCTTTTAACTTTCTTAATTTTATTTTATTTATTTCATCTCAGTTCAGATCATTATACTTATATTCTTTGTCTGTCCTGTTTCCAGCTGTCTATTATCTTTTCTCATTAAACAAAATTTCTCCTGTAATCACTGATTGGAGTATGACGCCTTTATCTCTTTCCCCTAAATTTATAACACTTAGTATAATACATAGCTTCCATTCGGATTCTGCTTAGTACATTCTAGAGTTACACACTATATTTTAAAAAGAGAACAAATTATAAATATATAATATAATTAAAACAACAATCCATACCAATTCAAATCTATCGTTAATATTCATTTAAATCTTAAACATTTTACACGTTACTTTTCAAACAAGTATCATACTTCTATGGGAACACTTATAAACTTTCCATAGTTATTTCCCCCCCACTTCACTTATATTTTAAAACATTGTGTCATTAAAATGTTCTCATTCCTTCCTAATTCAATTCTCTCATTTATTTCATTTCATTTATTTTATTCACAAAAGTTTCACTGAATTACACTGAGTATTTTATCCCACTTTAATCATATGTTGTTTCCAATTTTCTAACATTATTTCTAATACAAATATAACAATACAATCTTATGTACCTTTGCAGAATCACTTTTTCAATTAAGTTTTTACCCATTATCTCTAAATAAGTCCAGTTTCTTTACATCTTGCTCCACACCTTTGTAGCTTCTCTTCCCTTCCTTCCTCCCTTGCTTCTTCTCTCTGCCCTTTTTACCCCCTTGTCTCTCCACCTCCATTTCCCTCTTCTGTGTTCCCCTTTTCTGTTGCTTTCTAACATATCCACTTTTCACCTTATTTTTCCCTTTTTTGGTTGTTTTTTTAGGTCTTAAAGTCTCCATTTTCTTTCCCTCCTTTCCCCTTTCTTCCCCAGATAAAGTTACTTGTTCATTAAAGATGGCTTCTTCTTTGTCCCAATCTTCTTGTTGCGCAGTCTTTTCTTGTAGTTTCTCATAGGTACAGATCGCCATTTCTAAGAATTGAAAAACAGAGCCAAGAGAGCCCTTTTCTTCTTGTTCCTCTTCTTTGTATTTTTTAACTTCCATTTTCAGTTCATCCACAAGTGATGCCATTGTAAAAAAATTTTTTCAAACAACCACCCAAGTGTTTTTATTTTTAGTCATTCAAATATAATTTCCAAAAGTCCCAAAGTCACCAAGCAATCCAAATACACACAAGCTGTTTCTTTTGACACTTTCTTCTTTTTTCACTTTCTCTTCCTGGGGTTACTGTTTAATTACTAAGTTCCAGTTAAAATGTATCTTTTAGAAGTTTCGTTAGGATTTAATCAGATTTTTTTAAATTCCAGGCAGTCTCCTTCCGAATCCTGCTCTTATTCTTTTCCTCTTCCTTCCCACTTACAGCAAAAAAAAAAAGGGTTTTTTTAGTGTTCAGAAATCCTTATTATCCCCTTGACATTTAATTATCCAGTTTAATTACCTATTGATGCCAAAGCGGGTTTTCCGATTTCTCATTCATCTCTGTTCGCTGTCAATGTTAGGAAGGAGAGTGAAAATTTAAAACTTTCCCTTTTCACTTTCATTCGCTGCTTCCGAATCTTCCTTGGGAGCGATGTATCTTTTTTTAAAATTTAAATTCCAGGATACCTTAGTTGTTGCTTCTTATCCCAGTCAGCCAAAACTTTCACTTCTTAACTTCCTCCTGCACTTCCTTTTCCGGCTGAGTGCTTCTTTGAGATGGCCATTTCTGACCGCCGCTCTTACCACCTTCGGGAAAGGGAGTTTAGCCAGCTGGGGAGGAAAGATGCGGCTTTCCTCGACCCTGCTGGGATCTCCCCCCTCTTTGCCACCTCTACGGGGTGGCTTAGCCCTGAAGCCAACTGGCTCGGGACGCTCCAGCGGCGAGCCCAGGCAGGAACCACGCACAATCGCGGATTCCTGCCTGCCGCCAAAGCCCTGAAAACCGGAAGTCTCCCCAGAATGTTCTGAAATAGGTTGATTGAACTGCTGGTTGGTACATTGGCTACTATACCAGATAGCTCTCATAGGTTAATATTGTGCTGTGGAAAGACATATCCATCTGGTTCAGTTCCAAGCCAGGAGGAAGGCTTTGGTAATAAAATAGAGGCTGGAGAATGATTGAAAAGAGGGTCCATTTATTGATGAAGCAGAACCACATGGCTTTGTAGTTCTGGGCAGCTGACAAAATGGGAGTTGAGAGTGGGAGGTTTTATACCTTCTTTGAGCTTTGCACTTGAGCTTCCTGTTCTTGTGTCTTCTGTTGGCTGTTACCAGATTACTATGGGGTCATTTAGGGGTCATAACTGGCTCCATAGGCAAAAGACGAAATGCAAATCCTAAGTGTTTGAGCTTCCAGGTTTGGTTGAAGTTTGGACTCCTGAGATGAAGCAATGAATTGTGTTCTGAAAGGGCATTGGGCAATTCCTATTGTGGCTTTCCTCCTGTTTTGGGTCTTGAGTGAGGGCTAATCCCATCATTCTGCCTTTGTTCAGACTTTGCTGCAGGGAGTTTCAAAATATTCTGTCTTGAATAGATTTTTGCCTTCAGTATTTGCTTTGCCTATGAATAGAACTATCTATATTCTTGTCTTTTTCAATAAGCTTTTTATCTCATGTTGTGGACAGTTAAGAAAAATGGGGTTTGCCTTCTGCCTCTAAAAACATGTTTCTCCATTTCTCATTTAGGAAATATAATATTCTGCCTTTTTTAATATTCCTCAAAATATTTCATTCTTCTAGGAGGGGTAGGCACTGAT
The DNA here is from genome assembly GCF_049901735.1 of Notechis scutatus. Taxonomy (NCBI): domain Eukaryota; kingdom Metazoa; phylum Chordata; class Lepidosauria; order Squamata; family Elapidae; genus Notechis; species Notechis scutatus. The sequence goes on along the minus strand of NC_142011.1, from coordinate 114,734,876 downwards.
TTTGTACAGTGCATTTCTTTGAAAAAAAATACAAAACAAGAAAGGCAGAATTGTATTTCTGTTCTGAAAATAATGAAAAAAAATCAAGCCTAGTAATATGTGGATTCCACTTCTGTGAGCTGTGGTCTCTTCAGCCTTGAGCAGGGGTGTCAAACTCAAGGCCCGCGGGCCAGATCCAGCCTGCGGGGTGCTTAAATCCAGCCTGTGGGGCTGGCCTGGAAAAATAAAGGGACTGGCCTGCGATGTCTCTGGTGCCTAAAACAGGCTACATGCTGCACTCCAATGCCTCCAGCACTCTGCCAGCCAAAAATGGGCCGTGTGACTGTTGTGAACTCCCCATGCCCCATTTTGGCGGGCAGGATGCTGCAGGAGGCATCCGTCCACCGCCCCCCCAACCGCCAGCCCACAGAGGAGACAATGCTGATCCGACCCTCGAAAGAATCCAGTTTGATACTCCTAACCTTGAGGATGCAGTAATGCCAGAGATGCCTCCCTGAGAAACCAAGAGAAATAGAAATAAATTTGCTTTTCTAAGTTAGCAATGCCTGTAGGTTGTCTGAGCAGAGTGAGAATCAGTACATCTTCATTAAAAGTTTGATGTGAACATTGGACAGCTCTTTCATCAACCATGTACATAAAAACCTGTTGATACTTTGTAACCTGTTCAACTATCACATTCTTAATACATATAGTTGCATAGTTTGTTTTGTCCCATAAGCCTAATGAATGTCAAGCATACTAGAAGAATATTCTCTGCTGGGTAACTAGGTAGTTCCCCAATATTACAGGTTGAAGGATATTTTATATGTATAATGTATAAAGATGAAATTACTATTTCATGAAATATGTAATTTTATGGAAAATTATGCCTTGAAACGAAAGACATTTTCAGTTTAATATTTTAAAACATACTTACTCTGAAGTATCTCCAACTTGATGCATTCCCATGTTTTGGCTGTCCTCGCTGGGAATACCAGGAGTGGCAATTCCAACACAAATGGAGAATGCCCGGTTGGAAAAGGCTACTCTGCAGTATCCATGTGTATTATACTTTCCAGCTACGTGTCATTTTCTCATTACTAATCAACTCTGACTATTTCTCATTTTCTCATATTTTCAGCAGTTTTTCACTGCTAGTCAGCACCAATTTTAAGATCCTTTCCAAGTAGTCTTAATAAATTTTATGAATCAAGTATATAAACCAATATAAAGTCAATTCTGTGTCAGAGTCCAAGTAATATGCCCATAGCAAGCAGAACTCCGAGGCAAGCAAGTTTCTCAATGAACAGGTTTATTGGACATAGCATATTGGCACAGACTGGTGAAAACTGACTCTAAAGATACCCATGGTTTTCATCTAATTAAAAGTAAAAGTTATTCCCCCTTTCTCAAACAATCAGACACTCAAGGTACTGTCTGCTTGCTTGGAAACTTCAGTCCTCCTCTTTCAGCCCCTGTGGGAATGTCCTGGGTTATCAGGGGAAACTGTTTTGGCTACAAAAGCCCAGCTATCCCTATTCTCCCTCCCTATCCCTCAGCATCATTGTGGCAACACTGAAGCCTCAAAGATTGCCTCAGTCAGGTCAGCTTCAGAGTTGACAGGTGCCCCCCCTTAAGGGAAGAGGACTTCTTGCAAGAAACAAAAATCACGAAGAGGTTACTTCGGTCCCAATTTAACTGACCCACCCTGCACACACCCCGGAGGTCCCTTAGGCTTCTAGGGGTACTTATCATGAAATTGCTTAACCATCCTATCTGCCTCCGCATCCCAGCTCTTGACACAGGTGGCTTCTGATAGTGGGTGCCCCTTCCATTGCACTAAATACTGCAAACTCCCAGTGTACAGTCTTGAATCTAAAATTTGTTTTACCTCAATGTGTGTCTCCCTGTCTCCCTGTAGATGTGTTTTATAGAAAACTTGGCCAGCTTATTTGCAGACAGGAGACCCGGGCAAGCTATGAAATTGGCTTGTTTTGTGAACATACCTATTATGGTCCAAATGACCGTATTTCCACTACTATGTGGAAGTTCTACAATGAAATCCATGGCAATCTCCTCCCAGGGCCAGGATGGAACTGCCACTTATTGGAGCAGTCCTGGGGGTTTTCCTGGCCTTCCCCCCGCCCCCCCCCCCCCGGCTGCACAGGTGGCGCAGCTCTTGACATAGTACTCCATGTCCTTCTTCATTTTTGTCCACCAAAACTGCCTCCTGGACAGGTGTACGGTTTTTTAAATATCCAAAGTGCCCTGCTTGCTTGGAGTCGTGACTTTTCTGGAGCATTTAGAGCCACAGGCTACTGGGCACATACAGTTTAATTAATTGAGTCTTTTCACACTAGTCCATCCTTGAGGGCCAGCATCCCTTTATTGTCCTTGTATGAGGGTCAGCTGGCAGTTCATCTTTTAGCTTTTGGGTCATTCCCCCCATTTACGTTTCCCTGCCGCTTCACCTGTCACCTGTTGTGGCTTGCGCTTCCAGTTGGGAGGAAGGAAGCATAGCATGGACCACCTCATCCCATCTGCGGTCATATTGTGGTTTATGCAACAATGCATCAGCCAGAGGTTTTCCCCCCAGGTATGTATTTTAGCTCAAAGTTGAACCGTTTAAAGTACTGTACCCACCAGACTTGCTTCAGGGAGAGTTTTTGAGGAGTTTTGAGTGCTTCCAGGTTCTTGTAATCTGTCCATACTTTCGAAAGGCACATGGCTGCCCTCTAGAAAGTGTCACCATGTGAATGAAGATAATATTGAACTAAGAGAGGAGCATAGAAGAATATTAAATAAAGAGATAATAGCTATAGAATTGGGTAAAGTTGTGCAAAAACAGAAAAACCACAAAACTCCGGGGCCTGATGGACTCCCTGCAGAAATACATAAATATTTATATGAATGTTTTGAACCAGTGATGTTGGAACTGTATAATGATGTATTGGAACATGCTACATTACCTGAATCATGGACTGAAGCATATATTTCGTTAATCCCAAAAGAAGATACAGATCACAAACAAATTAAAAATTACAGGCCAATCTCACTATTAAATGCAGATTATAAAATCTTTACTACAATAATGGCTGAAAGGTTGAAAATAATATTGAATGAAATAATACATCCAGATCAGAATGTTTTCTACCTTCCAGACAGATAAAAAATAATACAAGAATGGTGTTAAATGTCCTAGATTCCTAGAATATTATGAAGCTCATCCAGAAAAGCAGGCAGCACTGATTTTCTTGGATATTCAAAAAGCATTTGACAATTTTAATTGGCAGTTTTTGATCCAACAGGTGAAAGATATGGGATTTGGAATGAAATTTTGAAAAATGATAGGTAGATATATATTCCAATCAAAAAGATAGGGTGATTATAAATGGAGATAGTACAGAGAGATTCGGAATAATGAAAGGAGCGAGGCAGGGATGTCCAATGTCATCTCTACTTTTTATTTTAATGCTGGAAGTGCTTCTAGGACAAACTATGGAAATAAGAGGATTGAGGATTTAAAAAGAGGAATATAAGGTACAGGCATTTGCAGACAATTTGGTGTTTTTTTATTTAGGAACCAATAGAGACAGGGAATAATTTGATACAAGAGATAGATATGGGATGGTTCCAGACTTAAAAATTAATAAAAGACAAAAATATTAGCCAAAAAATTGACAGAAACAAAAAAAAATGAGTTAGAAAGAGAGATGGGATTGCAAATTGAAAAAAGGATCAAATATTTGGGAATTTGGCTAACTGGGAGATGTTCCTTTATAAAAGAAGACAATTATAAGAAGTTAATACAACAGATAAAGATCTAACAAATTGGGGAAAACTACAATTATCTTTATTAGGAAGGATAGCCACGATAAAAATGAATGTCTTATCAAAATTATTGTATTGTTTTTAGACAAGAAATTCTTTGAGGAATTGAACAGAATAGTTACGAATTTTATATGGCTGGGTAAGAAAGCACAAATAAGCTTAAAGATGCTACAAGATAGTAGAAGTAGAAGTGGCCTTAGACTCTCAAAATGGGAATTGTCCTATCAGGCAGCAGTTCTAACATGGATAAAGGAATGAATAAATTTTAAAAATAAAATAATTCTAACAATCGAAGGTCATGACCTACAAGCAGGGTGACATGGCTTTCTTTGAGACAAAAGAAATAAGACACATTCATATTTCTACAGACACCAGATAAGGGAATCACTAATATAAACATGGGGAAAAAGAAAAAGAAAACATTACATGAAATTACCAGGCTGGCTCTCACAGATAGAAGCAACAATATATCCAAATACAATGGATACAAAGAAAATGATTAGATACAAAGAATTATTATATAATCAGGGGAATCTCAAAACAACCAAACAATTAAAAGAACAGGGTATAAGGTAGATTTCTGTCCATATTTACAGATTCAGACAAGATTTAAAAAGGATTTAGAGAAACATGGAATAGAAAAAGATTTACAACAATTGGACCAAATTTTGACAGGCAGGGAAGAAAAATTGATGAGATTGTACAGTTATTTACTGTATTAGAAGTAGAATTAGAAGAAGAAATAATCAAGGGACCAATGACAGCCTGGGCAAGGAACATAGGTCATAATATAAAATTAGAGGATTGGGAAAGAACATGGACCAAAAACTGCAAATTAACAGCATACAAAGAAAGTCAGTATAAAATGTTCTATAAATGGCATTTAGCACCAGCAAGATTGGCCAAAATATATGCAAATACCAAACCAAAATGTTGGAAATATAAACAAAAAGATAGAACATTTGTTCACATGTAGTGGCAATGCCCAAAAGCTAAAAAATATTGGATGAGGAAACAAAGATGGCTACAAGAAATTGTGGAACACCAAATAGAATTTAAACCTGAAATATTTTTATTAGAAACAATTAAAGGGAAATTTAGCAAACAAATCCAATACAACATTTTATACATAATAATGGAGGCGAGCATAGTGTTTGCACATGGCTGGAAAACAGAAAAGATTCCATCCGAAGAGAACTTGATCGGGGTGGGGTTCAAATTTCTTAACAACCGGTTCTGTGGGCATGGCCTAATTTGTGGGCCTAGGTGGCAATGTGACTGACAAAGCAAATATAAGTGGTCCTCACTTAATGGCCAGTTGCTTAGCAAGTGTTCTAATTTACGACTGACCTCCCCAGAGCTACTTGACATGTTTTTGGAGTTTTGACAGCTATGCACACACACACACACACACACACACACACACACTTTCATGACCAGTTACAACATCCCACACAGTCATGTCACTGAGGTTTTCTATGTTTTTTGCCAGTTTCCCACAATTCCTTCTGGTTTCTGATTTAAAATGCCCATTGGGGAAAAGGGACTTGTTTAACAACCAGTGTTCGCTTAATGACAACAAGGTTCATTTAACACACAGAGCATGCACACATGACATTGGAGGGACTCGCCCATGCGCTGACTCCTTGCAGAAGATCCTTTGCATGTGCATGGTGCTGGAGGCACTCACCCATGCACAGTAGGTCCCAGCCTCACGTGTCCATACTCTGTGGGAATGCCCGAAAAAGAGAAGACTTGCCAAATTTTTCTTCCTCCCTCTCTTCTGACACACACTGGCCAGGCAGGTGAGCAGTGTCACATGAGGTAAGTGTCCTCCCAGCCAGCACAGCCATGGGGCTCCAACCTCATACAAATGCAATTTTGCAGATACCCCAGGATTCCTGGCTTTGGCTGCAAGAACTGCAAATAGCCTTCCCCACCACACATATCCTCCTCCCCATGCAAGGCAGGAGGCCCAACAGAAAGCGCCTGGTCCAAAGACACAGCCCTCCACAACAGAGCCCTTCCCGGGGAACAAAACAAGAATTTACTGATCCATCCCGAAGGGGAGCTTCAGAGTAGTGGTCCAGGAGGACATGCCAAAAGAACTAGACACAATTGTCAACACAATTGTCAAAGTTGACACAGTGTCAACTCGTAAAGCATTTCTGGCTTGCTCTCGAGTTGCATAAGAAGGAGGTGGGGAGATCTGATGGAGCAGTTTGGTTGCTATGATCAGAAGCACATTCCACGCATACCTTTCTTCAGATTGTGTCTCAAGTTACCAGAGCCAGCCAGAGAGGCATGCTTTTCTACAGCCCACTAAAGTGCTTCATTGGAGAATGTGATTTATGACACATCCTGGGAGGAGGTGGGAAACAGGGCCATAGGTGGGCAATAAATTACATTGGGCAGAGCCAACTGCACTTGGGGAAAGTGCCAACATGGTGCTCCTAATAAATAATTGGATTTCTTTTGAAACTTGGCTCAATGCTCATGAATTAATTAGAGCATCCATTGGAACCCTGACACCCAGTCAGCTCTCCTTTTTAAACTAATCAAAATTACCAAGATTCCTGGGTCCCAGCCTCTCAAATCACCCCCAAAATCTGGGGTACTTGGAGAGAAACTCAGGCAACCATCGCAGAGGGCAGATTATCCGAAGAAAGCCTGCTCCAAGTGACCCAAAAGGAGGCAGAGCTTGCTCCCAACCAGGAAAATCGGACTGCTCCCCTCCCTGGACATCAAAGGTGAGATGTCTGCCCTAGCGACCAAAGCAAGAAGGGATGAGTATTGGTGGAAAAGAATCCCTAAAGCAGCTGAGGTTGAATTCCCCCACCCTAATACCCAGCCGAAGGTGGGGGGAAGGGCTCTGAGCGAGCTGGGAAGAGTGGATTGGATGTGGGACTGGGCACAGGTCAGGTTCCCAAAGCCCCAGATGTAGACCATGGGGAGTTCCATAGAGCAGCTGAGGGAGGAATTTGACTGGGCATGGTGCAGCTGATCCTTTTGAAGTGAGGAGATGCAGATGGGAATCCAGCCCCTCTTCCTCACCCATCAGAAGGAGAATGAGCCCAAGACTGCAACCAGTGCCTTTCCCATGCAGCAGGGAGGCCGCCCAAGGCAGACAACCCCCTCCCACTCTCTGAACTAGGGCCGAGGAAAGTGGCCAGCCACATCAAGCACAGGTTTACAGGGGCCAACAGGAAGAGGGAGGAGCAGTGCTGAACAAACCACCCTGTTTTAGGGGAAATTTTGATGGGGACTCCGACCAGCTAGCTCTATTCCTTGATTTGTCTGAGAGCCACCTAGAATGCTATGGATACCTCTACCCATCCCCCAGAGCCATGGTGAATACCACTGCCCAGGGCTAGAGGTAGAGACAAGAGAATGGCTTGCAGCCCTCCACAAGAGGAGAGCCCCCAACTGCAGGACATAGATGACTTCCTATGAATGCTAGAGGCCAGATTTGAGGAGGCGGAGGATGATCCATATGCAGAAGATAAACTCAGAAACCTAAGGCAGAGGGGCCAACCCATCAAGGAAAACATCTGTGAATTCAGAAGAGTCATTGGGAAGCTCCTTTACCAGAGCAGCTGTTAGTATATTTTTTTCAGAACAAGCCTGGACAAGCAAATTGCCCAGGTCACCACCTACCAGGACATCCCGAACTGACTCTCTGAGTGGTTCTGAGTAGCCATAAAAGTTTATGGTGGATTGCGTGCCAATGACATGAGAAAGCAACCAGACACAAAAGAGAGAGGTCAACCAAACCAGAGGCCACCCAGCCGATGGGGAAGCACAGCACCACAACCTGCCCCAAAACCAGCTCTTCCATGAAGTCCACTGAAATGCTACAGATACAGGGGAATAGGCAACATGGCATCAGCATGTGCAACCCCAGCTCCAAAACCAAGGCCAGAGCCACCACAACTGGAACGAGTCCCCAGGCATGCCAACAATACATCTTGGAAATCCCTCCAGGCTGCAGAGGTCCCTCCCCACCCAGCCAAAGGTGGGGGGAACCAAAGGCAATTACGACCAGTCACCGGAATCCTACAACAGTGAGGACTGGTGAGTAAACCAGTTCACCCTTTCGTTTTCCTAATACATCTAACAGCCCCAAAAACAGGAACCCAGGGGACTTTTCAAGCCCTAATAGACTCAGGCTGCACTAGATGCTTGATCAACCTAGCCATGGTCCTGAAACTGGGGATCAGAGCAAAAAGACTGGCCCACCTGATCTGGTTCGAACAGGTCGACAGGTCCCTATTGGGGGGAGCCTGTGCCACCTAGCTGACCAAAATGACATACACAGTCATACTGGGACTCTCCTAGCTAGACAAGTGGATATCGACCATTTGGTGGCAAGGGGGTAGTCACAGACTGAGGATAGCAAGGGGACCCCAACCCCCTACACACCAGGAGATAGAAGCACCACCCATGCAGGGAACCCTCACAAAGGGCCCATCAGAACTACTGGCAGCCACCTCGCTTCCTGAGTTCCGGTTTGCAGCGCTTCGGCGACAGGCAGGAATCTGTGATCGTGCGCGGTTTCTGCCTGGGCTCGCCGCTGGAGCGTCCCGAGCCAGTCTGGCTTCGGGGCTAAGCCACCCCGTAGAGGTGGCAAAGAGGGGGGAGATCCCAGCAGGGTCGAGGGAAGCCGCATCTTTCCTCCCCAACTGGCTAAACTCCCTTTCCCGAAGGCGAACAAGCGGCAGTCAGAAATGGCTGCCTCAAAGAAGCACTCATCCGGAAAAGAAAGTGCAGGAGGAAGTTAAGAAGTGAAAGTTTTGGCTGACCGGGATAAGAAGCAACAATCAAGGTATCCTGGAATTTAAATTTTTAAAAAGATACATCGTTCCCAAAGAAGATTTGGAAGCAGCGAATGAAAGTCAAAAGGGAAAGTTTTTTTTTTCACTCTCCTTCCTTATGTTGACAGTGAACAGAGATGAATGAGAAATCAGAAAAAACCCGCTTTGGCATCAAGAGGTAATTAAACTGGATAATTAAATGTCAAGGGGATAATAAGGATTTCTGAACATTAAAAAAAAAAATTTTTTTTCTTGCTGTAAGTGGGAAGGGAGAGGAAAAGAATAAGAATAAGATTTGGAAGGAGGAGACTGCCTGGAATTTAAAAGAATCTGATTAAACTCTAACAAGACTTCTAAAAGATACATCTTAACTGGAACTTTGTAACTAAATAGCAACCCCAAGAAGAGAAAGTGAAAAAAGAAGTAAGTGTTGAAAGAAACAGCTTGTGTGTATTTGGATTGCTTGGTGACGTTGGGACTTCTGGAAATTATATTTGAATGACTAAAAACAATTGGGTGGTTGTTTGAAAAAAAAATCTACAATGGCATTGCTTGTGGATAAACTGAAAATGGAATTTAAAAAATACGAAGAAGAGGAACAAGAAGGGAAGGGCTCTCTTGGCTCTGTTTTTCAATTCTTAGAAATGGCGATTTGTACCTATGAGAAACTGACTGTGCAACAAGAAGATTGGGACAAAGAAGAAGCCATCTTTGATGAACAAGTGACTTTTCTTAGAGAAGAAGGGGGAAAGGGGGGAAAGAGAATGGAGACTTTAAGACCCCCAAAAACAACCAAAAAAGGGAAAAATAAGGTGAAAAGTGGATATAATGTTAGAAAGCAACAGAAAAAGAGAACACGGAAGAGGGAAATGGAGGTGGAGAGACGAGGGGGTAAAAAGGACAGAGAGAAGAAGCAAGGGAGGAAGGAAGGGAAGAGAAGCTACAAAGGTGTGGAGCAAGATGTAAAGAAACAGGACTTATTTAGAGATAATGGGTAAAAATTTAACTGAAAAAGTGATTCTGCAAAGGTACATAAGATTGTATTGTTATATTTGTATTAGAAATTATGTTAGAAAATTGGAAATAACATATGATTAAAAAGTGGGATAAAATACTCAGTATAACTCAGTGAAACTTTTGTCAACAAAATAAATGAAATGAAATAAATGAGAGAATTGAACTAGGAAGAAATGGGAACATTTTAATGATATAATGTTTTAAAATATGAGTGAAGTGGGGGGAAGCAACTATGGAAAGTTTATAAGTGTTCCCATAGAAGTATGATACTTATTTGAAATGTAACGTGTAAAATGTTTAAGATTTAAATGAATATTAATATTAACGATAGATTTGAATTGGTATGGATTGTTGTTTTAATTATATTATATATTTATATTTTTTTCTCTTTTTAAAATATAGTGTGTAACTCTAGAATGTACTAAGCAGAATCCGAATGGAAGCTATACTAAGTGTTATAAATTTAGGGGAAAGAGATAAAGGCGTCATACTCCAATCAGTGATTACAGGAGAAATTTTGTTTAATGAGAAAAGATAATAGACAGCTGGAAACAGGACAGACAAAGAATATAAGTATAATGATCTGAACTGAGATGAAATAAATAAAATAAAATTAAGAAAGTTAAAAGAGGGGAGAAGCTATATAGAAATTGTAGAATGGTAATAAGATATGGAATGGTATATAAAATGAACATGAATTTGAATTTGTGTCTGTATGAAGAGATGTAACCCGGGATCAAGCTGTTTTCAAAAATGATGTTTTATGTTTTTATGTTTTATGCTTTGTTTGTTTATGTTTGTTTTTAAAAATCAATAAAAAAAAATTCAAAAAAAAAAAAAAAGAACTACTGGCAGCCACCTCCGACAAAACCCCAGAGGCCAAACAGATCTTGAGGGAATATCAGGATCTCATGGCAGTATTCAGCAAGGCTGAATGCAACATCCTGCCTCCCCACCATGAGACAGATTGTGCCATTGAAATCATCCCTGGGGCAAAATTACCCAGGCTCAAATTATATGACATGATGCCCCGGGAAATGCTAGAAATGCACAAATACATAGACAAAAACCTAGCAAGGGGGTTCATCAAACCAGCCAAGCCACAGGTCATAGCCCCAATCCTGTTCAAAGAAAAAAAAGATGGAACTATGAGATTATGTGTGGATTTTAGAGGCATACACTGTGTGTGTGTATACACAATCTATACCCCCTCACTCTCATGAAGGACATGCTATCTCACCTGGCCAAGGGAAAAGTCTTTATCAAATTAGACTTCAGAGAAGCATACTACCAAGCAGTGGTGGTATTCAGCCAGTTCGCACAGGATCAGGCGAACCGGTAGCAAGAATTTGGCGTGGGTCACTGAACTGGCAGTAACTTCTGGCTGGCCATGCTCCTGACCCAGTCACCTGGTCTCCGCTTGCTCCCTTGCCCCACCCACCTGATGCTCACTCACCCCGCCCACCTGACGCTCGCCCCGCCTAGTCACTCCTCTCCTATGCAGTACACTGGATCCTCGTGGCTTATTTTTAACCTGTTTTCCCACATGGTGCCTGTGCCCCAAGTGAGGAGCCCTGATCTGACCGCGACCTTGCCTGGCCTCCCTCGCCCTTGCCTTGCCTCACCTCCCTTGCCCTTGCCTCGCCTCGCCTCCCTCGCTATTCCCAGGACCTTACAGGGCCTCCCTCACCCTTGCCTAGCCTCCCTCACCCTTGCCAGGACCTTGATGGGCCTCCCTCAACTTGCTGGGACCTTGCCTGGCCTCTCTCTTTGTCGTCTCGCCTCCCTCACTGTTCCTGGGACCTTGCTGGGCCACCCTCACCCTTGCCTGGTTTCCCTTGCCCTTGCCTCACCTCCCTTGCCATTCCTGGGACCATACTGGACCTCCCTCACCATTCCTGGGACCTTGCCTGGCCTTCTTCACCCTTTCCAGGCTTCCCTCAACGTTCTCTGACATTGCCAGGCCTCCCTCCCCCTTGCCAGGCCTCTCTCCCCTTGCCAGGACCTTGCCTGGCCTCCCTTGCCATTCCTGGGACCATACCGGACCTCCCTTGCCATTCCTGGTACCTTGCCAGGCCTTCTTCACCCTTGCCAGGCCTCCCTCCCCCTTGCTAGGCCTCTCTCGCCCTTGCCAGGACCTTGCCTGGCCTCCCTCGCCATTCATGGGAACCTGCCGGGCCTCCTCACCCTTGCCTCACCCGCTCGCCATTCCTGGGACCTTGCCTGGCCTCCCTCACCCTTGCCTCGCCTCCCTCACTTTTCTCGGGACCTTCCCGGGCCTCCCTCATCCTTGCCAATCCTCCTTCACTCTTGCTGGGACCTTGCCTGGCCTCCCTCACCCTTGCCTGGTCACCTCACCATTCCCTCCCTGGGACCTTGCCAGGCCTCCCTCACCCTCCGCCAGGCCTCCCTGCACCCTCCTCACCTTGCCAGGCCTCCTCGCCCTTACCTCGCCTCCCTCGCCATTCCTGGGACCTTGTCTCACCTCTCTTGCTGTTCCCGGGACCTTGCCAGGCCTGCCCCAACATTCCCGGGCTCAGCTGGCTTACTAAGCTGCCACGTGGTGCTCTCCCAGGTCTCCCTTACCATGTGGCGGCCGTAGTGCAATGAGCAGTGGCAGAGGTGCAAGAAACCTGCTTGCCCGGGCCGTCCTGGGCTTTCCTTCCTCCCCGCCTGGGCAAGCAGGCTTCTTGCACCTCTGCCGGCGCTCATTGCATCGTGACCATCACATGGTAAGGAAACCTGGGAGAGCTGGCAGGACCGGTCAGTCAGGCGAGGCCATTCAGACGATCCCCCAAGGCCCGGAGGCTACGAGGGTCCAGATGGAGAGGAAGGCACTCCCCATCACTTGGAAGGCCAGGAACAGGACAGGGCGAGGAGACTTGTGGGATCCCACCCCCCTCTGCCATCCCTGAAAGAGGCTCCTCTGAGGGATTCAGCAGCCCCCCCACCTCCCCCCAGGATTTGGAGACTGGGCTATGGTGGGGGGCTTTGCGGCTGGATGGCATTATGAAAAGAACATGGATTTTTTTGCACATTAATTGTGGGGAATTGAGAAATTCAGGGGGGAGGCAGTTGATTGGCAGCAAAGCATGAGGTCAAAGGGGCTATGAGGGCGAAGGCTTTGCCCATGTTTTTTTTCACATCTACTTTTTAAAAACTCGTATATTCTCAGCAGCCAGCCAGCAAGCTGCCAGGCTCTGGACAAAATGCAGATTATTTTGTTGTTTAAACAGTTTGTGCTCTGGTTCCTCCCCAATGAGCAGTGAAGGTGTGAGGCAGCACAGGGCAAGGACTTCAAGGGAGGCAGAGGTGGCAGCGGTCTGTTGCTGGTCGTGGCTGGTGCGGCTGCCCCGTTGGGGCAAGGCAAGGGGCGAGCACGGAGGCGCAGCTGCAGGACAAGAGTTGAGGGGATGGGGAGCTGCAAGGGGTGCATGGGGGGGTGCAGTGTTTGTTGCTAAGGGCAGAGTGTTTTGGGTGTGAGTGTGGGTGGCAGAGCGAGTGGCAGTGGTGCCCCGAAAGGGAGGGGGAAACTTCCAGGACTGCATCCCGTAGTCCTGCTGTCCGCCGCCACCGCCTGCCAGAGCACCTTCACGAGCTTTTTGGCCACCATTTTGGTGGCCATCTCTCAAAAAGGACATTGAAAACTATGTTGCAAGCTGCCCCCCACCTATGCTGCTGCGAAGAGAAGACAAGGAAAATCTCCCAGACTTTTACAGACAGTAGCAGACCGTTCTGCACCCTGGAAAGAGATCTCTATGGACTTTATAGTGGAGCTCCCTGAAAGTGCATGAAATACTGTGATTTGGGTTGTAACTGATCTTTTTTCAAAACAGGTTCACTTTGTTCCATGCCAAAAGATCCCAACTGCCAAGGCCTTGGCAAAGATGTTTCTAATACACATTTATCGCCTTCATGAAGCTTCCCAATGGATTAACTCAGATAGGGGTGTTCAATTCACATCCACATTTTGGTGGACATTTTTAAACCTATTAGGCTCCACCAGGAGTTGTCATCATCCAATCACCCGAAAACTAATGGCTCAACAGAGAGGGCTAACAGCGTATTAGAACAATATTTAAGATGCTTTATTAATTACCAACAGGACAATTGGACTGACCTTCTTCCTTTGCAGAGGTAGCATACAATAACTCGGTCCACAGCAGCACGGGTTTCACCCCATTCCAGGTAGCCACAGGCCAAGAATTCAACCCCATGCCGGAACTACCCACCAAGGAACCTGAAATCCCCTCCCTTAAGGAGTGGATTAATAATTTGCAAGCCACGTGGCCAGTGGTAAGACTAGCTTTACAGGAAGCTAGAGCCACTTTTTAAGTTCAAGCGGACAAAAAACGCTGCTATCCTAAAACTTTCAAAGTTGGGGATCATGTATATTTGTCCACAAAATTCTTGAAATCATTACAACCGTCTAAGAAACTGGGACCAAAATTCATTGGGCCATTCCCCATCTCCAGAATCATTAACCCCGTTACAGTAGAGTATCTACTTCCTAAAACACTTAGGCAGATTCATCTAGTATTTCACTGTAGCCTGCTCAAACTTCAAACCTCAGACCCCCCTCCCCACACCTCCAACTCCCATAATGGTACATGGGGAACAACATTTTGAAATTAAAGATATCCTTGACTTGTGCACTCACTGTGGATCCACACAATATAGTAGCTTGGAAACACCTTCCTTCCTCAGAAAATGAGTGGGTAGCCAAATGACATGTAAAAGCACCCACATTACTATGAAATTTCCACCTGAAATACCCTCATAAACCACCCTAAATTGTAAATGTAACACATGTTTTTTTGTTTTCCAGGTAGATCTATCTGCTTTTTAAAGAGGGCAGGATGTCAGATCCATGTATCTGCCATTCTTCATGGAAGAAGAAGGGGGGAGGGAAGTTGGTATATGAAATCATTTTGATATAACCTGAATATATTAAATCTTATATTAAATTTGTATAACCTACACATGGATAAAACGGAGGGACAGAAACCAGATGGCCCAGAAACCTGTCACCTCTGAAAGAGATAGCCAGGGGATGAAGAGACCATAAAAATTCCAGCAGGGAGATGTGTCCTGGGAAACTCTAAAAAATATTGTTCTCAAAAGAGGGGAGGGGGAATTAACATGTTGGCTCTTTGTTTTACAAAATACACATCAAGATAAGGGGAGGGGTTTTAAACTCCCTTATCTATCACTGCATGTTTGAGAGATGTTAGACGCTGCTTTTAATCCCTATGTGAATTGCCTCATCTCAATAAAGGATTCCTTTTGATACATCTAGTTTCAGAAGTTCATTCTTGTCAATTGAATGGGAAAAGTTCCGTAGCCTGACACCAGTCTTGCAGTCACTCTGGTACCCCTCGGATCCCACAGGCTTTTCTGACTTCTTGATCAATGGCTTCTTTAAAACAGCGAGAAGTATCCTGTCAGGCCAATGCATGAGATTTCCTGCAACCCATCTAAAGTCCCACACAAAGTCTTTTGTGAGTTGATTACCTTGCTTCATCACTTTTATTTTGTCTTCATTTTCACCTACTCTGTCAGGGTCTTCCAATCTAACATGGAGCAGCTCAACAAATGCATCTGCATCATTTAGCTCTGCAGCTCCCTCATTGTGTAGCTGAGCTATTTAGGTGGAAGTATCTCCTTCATTCATTCCATCTGTAATCACGGAAACTAAATTGCGATCTGTTTCATATTGGCCTCCATATTGATCTATATGTGTCCAGATTCAGCTGAGGAAATAAGCAAGTTTTTCAGGCTTCCCATCAAATGTCGCTCTAAACCTTGGTGGCACTGGCCTCGCTGGTGGAATCGCCTGGCGACCGGCAGTAGGGCAGAGACCTGCTGGGGCACTGCTGTGAGTGGCAGGAGGGGGGCCTGTAAGGGCACTGCAATAAGTGGCGGGGCGGCAGGGGGTGGCTGAGCTGGAATCTGCTGTGCTGGCTGCTGGATACGGGCAGGCTGCTGAGCTGGCTGTTGAGTTGGAAAAGGAGGGGTGGCTGCAGCCTGCTGCTGGATCTGACTCCATTGCTGTGCTGGGAGAGTTGTAGCAAATTGGCCCCATGGTGGTTTTCTGACCCAAACCCTTTTCCAATAAAACAAACATGAACCAAAGGGAACAGAAACATTTCAATTATTCTTACGAATCCCCGGTTAAAAGGCTGCTGGAAACTAATTAACTTTGACAAGCACAAGCCTCGCCAAAACTGTGCGAGGCTGCCGAGAATAACAGATAAGGTTAACCTAGAGATATTTTACAACACAAAAGTCTTCAAATACCAACTTAAGATACTGCAATGTCCATGAGGCTTGAGTTTCAAAATGTCTTTGCTTCCTACAAAGAACGTCTGATTCACAGCTGACTTTTATCTTCTTGAAGGTGGGGCCATTACCTTGCAGCCTTACTCCCAAGTTGCCCATTCTGCTGCAGCTGTTCTTTCCTGCAAGCAGCCCTGTGCACACACGCATTTGGCACAGGCTCCTTGGGAACCTCCTCATCACTGCTGCCAGCCCCCACAATCTCTGAAAGCATCAATCCACTCCCTAATGGTTCTGGCCCCTCATCTGAGTCCTCGCTGTCCTCAGCTGTCCGCACCTGCTGCCAGCTAACCACAACAGGTGGTCCCGAAGAAGGTGGTGCAACTGGTGCTGGCATCCACTGGCATTGGACCCATCCATGTCCAGGATAGAATCCCCAGCCTGGGGGAATACATTCCACAGGGAGTAGCATAAGGGTTGGCTGAGAGGGGGCAATTTGATGTTTCAGCATCCCAAATGCTGGCTGCATCTGCTATCTCTCCCCTGCTACTTGCCTCTGCTGTGCTGAGCTGATTCTCCAGTCATCTCTCACTGAGTGGAATGAAGCCGATGCCATGCTGGTTCCACTGCCAGGTCCCAGATCAGGAAAAGTGAACATGGGTTGTGCTAAGTTCCATCTCGGTTGGGGTGATTGGGACTGTGGGACATAACTTCCCACTTCAAGTCACTCAAACCTCTCCAGGACTCCTGCCAACAATTGGCTTTGAGACAGAAGCAGCAGGTTCCAGTCTCAAGAGTTGTCAGACTCCAAAAGCCCCACATCTGTCCATTCTGATTCATGGGCTAACTTCGCTGGGCTGCAGTAGGAATGATGTTCCGGTGGCCTTTCTTCCATTCCCATTTCTGGAGCTGGATCAGCCTGGCAACTTTTCCAGGAATCCATTTCCTTGGGTTGAGTGCCTAGCCTTTGTCTCTCCTCTGCAGCTTCAATGGCTTGCACAAATTCTTTAGAAAAAGGATATTGGGTCTCGAACAGTCCTCTGGTATCCGTTCCCACCACTCCTTCTGTGATCTCTTCCTTCTCCTCCATCTTTGCTGAGCCTTTGCATTGCCCGAACTTTAAGTCAGTACTAGGGCTAAGCACCCCAGATAGCCCCCTTTCAGGGTGCTGTAACTATTTAGAGATTCGGGATGTCAGCATTCCAGAAAAACTCGATTCCAACAATAACTCCAAACCAGACACATTCTCAAAGTTCCCTTTTATTAGAGTAGTAAACTGGCACCTCTGGGAAATCCCAAATCTGAAAGTTCCGGGTTTCCCTCCAATAAGTAAAATATTACAAATCCACCCTTGCCCCCTCATTCCATCACATGCCCCAATCATCATCTGTCCCAACTTGAGACATCCCCTCTACTACTCCTCAGCCAGGTGCAGGAACAAGATGACCTTGACTCTGAAGAAGAATGCTATTATGTCTACCACATATGTTCCATGCAATTTCCTGTCCCATCTTCCCAGGTTCCAGAATGTGGCAGCATGACAGTTTCTGGTGCTAATATGACTTCCAAAGCTGACAGGGTTACCCCTTATTGGAGGCATTTTGGGTAAAGAGTAGGAACACCCAGGCTGATTGCCTTATAGCAAAATTCAATGCAGAAAATCCAAACAAGCCTGGGGGGGAGTCATACCCCTAAATTCTATACCTGTAGTCAAATTGCTTTTGTTTTGCACAGGTTGGAGAGAGTGGGGGAGGGAGGGGCGAGGGAGGGAGAGAGATCCATTTCCCACAGAAAACACCAGGAGCAACAAAACCTGGGTAGGTGTGGCTGGAAGGGTCATGTGACTAGGTGGGAGTGGTGTTGAGTTGGCCACATCCAGTCACATGCCGACCTAGCCATGCCCACCTGATCACATGACTACCCAATCACATGATACCCAATCACATGAGCCACATGCCCACCCAAGGTTTCGCGAAACCCAGCCAATACCTGCTTGCCAGGAGACCCTATGGGGCCAAAGCCACCTTAGAGGGGTGGTGAAGAAAGGAGGATGCTTTATAGATCACAAGGAAACAGCAATTTCCTCGTTTGATGCAAAGAAAACCCTCCTGATTGGCAGCAGAGATGACAACCATTTTTTGCAAGACTGAAGCTGTGACAACTGGGATAAGAAGAATATGTGCTGAAGCGAGTTGTGGACAATGGACTGAAACTGGGTGAGATAACTTTCAACTTCTATAACAGGGTCTTAAATCCAAATAAAAGCAGTCTCAAAAACAGATTCTGCAAAATATAAAGAAAGTGGTGATCTATTACATGGAGAAAGATCTCAGACCTAAAAGTGAAACAAACTATTAAGGAAAGATTGTTAAGCCGTAAAATAAAATAAAGAAACTCTGGACTGGGACTGTTAGCAGTGTGAAAAGAAATTTAATTTGTGGATAATATTGTTTGATTATTGGAAGAAGTCATTTAAAGAAAGAGGAGTTTCGCTTTTCATTTTTCCTACTTTCCCTCCAGGTTTCATGGTGTTTTACAGTGTTTAAAGCTGGATTTTAGAGTGGGGGCCGCCATCTACTGGTCAAAGAAGATATGATATTAGTGCTTTATGGCAGGGGTCCTCAACCACCGGGCCGCGGACCGGTACCGGTCCGTGGAGCACTCTGTACCGGGCCGCAAATAAAAAAAAATTAAAAAATGGCGGCTTTCTTCGCCTTCGGTGAATGCTGCTGGGATCAGGGATCAAGGACACAAATGAAAGAAGGGGGAGGAAGCAACCGAAGCCTGTCCTGCTCTCTGGCTCAGCAGCTTCGGTTTCCTCCGCCTTGTTCCTCTCTCAGTCGCTCTCTCGCTGCTCCACCAGCCCAGGAAGAAACTGCTTCAAAGAAGCCGGGGGTGGGGTGGCTTTTCCTGTCACCGCAGCGCCTCCGAAGCGCCCGTTCACCCCCACCCCGCCCGCCCACGTGCGGTTCAATTCACTGCCCCGTTCTGCCTGCCTGCCTGTTTGGTTGTTTGGGAGCAGCTTCGGCTGAGAATAATAACTATTCGCCTCTTTTTATCAGCCGAAGCTGCTCCGAAACGAAGAAGGCAGGCAGGCAGGCAGAACGGAGCACTGTGGATTGAACCGCGCGGCGGGCGGGGTGGGGTGGAGGTAAACGGGCGCTTTGGAGGAGCTGCGGCGACAGGAAAAGCCACCACCCCCCGGCTTCTTTGAAGCAGTTTCTTCCTGGGCTGGTGGAGCAGAGAGAGAGCAACTGAGAGAGGAACGAGGCAGACACCTGAGGGAGGGAGGGAGACACCTGAGGGATGGGGCTGAGGGAGGCAGGGCCGAGGCGCTCCCTGAACTTGGTGGTTTGCTGGCAGATGTTTTATTACCCGACTAGGTAACAACATCAGATGTTACCTAGTCAGGTAATGAAACGTCTGCAAGCAAACCACCAAACTCGGATTCTTCTCCCCCTCCCCTGGTCCCTGAAAAAGTGTTTGTGCTTGAAACTGGTCCCTGGTACAAAAAAGGTTGGGCACCACTGCTTTATGGGAATAACCTTGGATTGTGAATAGCTGGAGATAAGACATGAATAACAAAGGACAACAAATAACAAAGGACATAAGGAAAGACAAATAACACCTGGAAGCATTTTTTACTTTGATTTCACATCAGCTGGAGTTTTGGTTGCCTGATAGTATTAGGGAGCTGTTTGAAGATTTCTAAAGCAAAGTGGATTACAATTAACAAGAAACATTTTTAAAACTGCATATCTGACTTTGTGGATTAAAGATATTTGGGGAAATTTGACCTAACCATACAGCAACGTGCCCGCTCCCGTGTACTCCGCATCGAACTCAAAAACCGTCTAGACAATGGAGAGAAGGACCTGTACATTGACTACCATGCTGACTGTATCAAAAGTAAGCCACGCAACCCAATACTCAGCTTTTACCCTCAACCACAACCCTACCTCAACCCATCCACCATCACCCAAGACTAGGCACGCACGCCCCCCAACTACCTCAATTCCAACTACTGCCGGCCTTAAATGCAAACTACTCAATGCAAGAAGCCTCGTGAATAAAATACCTGAATTTCTCTTCCTCCTAAATATGGCTAACTTCGACATTATATTTGTCTGTGAAACATGGCTCAATGCATCTCTCCCGACTCCATTACCACAGTAAGAGACTATCATGTTTACCGATCAGATCGTGAAAATCGTCGAGGAGGTGGTGTTGCTATATTCTATAAAAATCCTTACATCTAAAAATATCCAAGTTACCCAGGAGCTTGCCCTTCCTGAAACCATCATCTGTGAACTATCCTCAAATATCACAATTCGATTCTTACTATGTTACAGAGCACCTGATTATGACATCGAACATGTAAACAAGCTAAATACATTACTAACATGGGCTGCATCCTGCCCATACCCTTTTATCCTTCTTGGTGATTTCAATCTACCTCATATTGACTGGACCCTAAATGATTGTACAACTGAAATCATACACACAACCTTCTACAATGCTATTACAAATCTGGGACTGGAACAACTAGTAATCAACAACACTAGACTAAACAACTGCCTCGATCTCATCTTCTGCAACAGTTTGAACTTAATTTACGGAATACAAACTAAAGAACCCTTTTCCAGTAGTGACCACAATATGATTGACTTTTGTCTCAACATACGTCCACACAAAAATCACCACAATGATGTAATCCCCTATTGTAACTTCAAAAAGGCAACTATGATCTTATAGACAACGATCTCTCATCCCTTGATTGGCAATCTCTATTCACTGGATGCAATACCGTTGAAGACCATTACAACATATTTTTACTTGAAGTCAAAAGAGTCATCAAACTATATGTTCCAACAACAACTCCCAAAACAAAACAAAAAAGCAGATTACCCATATCAATAAGGAAACTTCAATCCAAAAAGAGATCACTCTGGCGGAAAAACAAATCTGGTCATGTTGCCAATTTCAAAAACCGATACAAAAATTTATGCCACCAGATAAAGACCGAATGCACCAATTATCACATTAAACAAGAGGAAAACCTTCTAAGCACCAATTCCACCCGTGCTTTTTACAATTTTGTAAACAACAAACTAAAAGACTCAAGGTCCATCCCTCCCTTGATAGGACCTGATGGTAAAGACTGCAACGACGACACCATTAAAGCCAACATCTTTAACACATTCTTTGGCTCAGTATTTGTAAACAGCAATGGATCATGCCCAGTATTTCCTAGCCGTACCACAGATAACAACAATGATCTAATACATATCGATTTCACAGAAGACAATGTCGAAAAATCACTACGCAATCTAAAACCATCTCTATCTATTGGACCGGATGGAATATGTGCCTACTTCTTAAGAAAGCTATCCACTGCCATAGCCAAACCTCTAAGCATAATCTTTGAAAAATCTTTCAGGACCAGCTCCTTGCCTAACCTATGGTCACAAGCCACAGTCATCCCCATCTTCAAAAAGGGAGACCCAAGCCTAGTTGAAAATTACAGGCCAATCTCCTTATGCTGCGTCACCTGTAAAGTCATGGAATCAATTATTAACCAATCCATCATCCTCCACTTAGAGACAAACAACCTACTCTCCGATAAACAATTTGGTTTCAGAAAAAAACTATCCTGTAATCTGCAACTCTTACACTGCAAAAACATATGGACGACACAACTCGACCAGGGCAAAGCAATAGACGCAATCTACATAGACTTCTGTAAAGCCTTTGATTCAGTGGTACACGACAAACTACTCCTAAAAATAAAATCCTATGGTATCTCTGGACAACTGAATAACTGGATAGAAGCATTCCTGTCAAAGAGACAACAAATGGTCAAAATCGAGAGCGTCCTATCAAATCCAGTACCTGTCAATAGTGGTGTCCCCCAGGGCAGTGTTCTAGGACCAACTCTCTTCATACTCTACATAAACGACCTCTGTGATCATATTAAGAGCAATTACGTTCTCTTCGCTGATGATGTAAAGCTGTTCAATACCACAGACAATACTGCTACCCTACAAAAAGATCTTGACTATGTATCTGAATGGTCAAACAAATGGCAACTTCAAATCTCAACAAATAAATGCTCTGTCTTACATATTGGCAAAAAAAAATCAGAAAATAAAATACAAGCTGAATAGTCAAGATCTTGTTGATGACCCAAGCTCTGTAAAGGACCTTGGAATACTCACCTCTAATGATCTAAGTGCTAGAGCCCACTGCAACTACATAGCCAAAAAGGCATTAAGAGTTGTTAACCTAATCCTACGTAGTTTTTTCTCTGGTAATATCACACTACTAACCAGAGCATACAAAACATTTGCTAGACCAATACTCGAATACAGTTCATCAGTCTGGAACCCTCATTACGTATCTGATATTAGCACAATTGAGAAAGTCCAGAAATATTTCACAAGAGGAGTTCTCCACTCTTCTACTCGTTGTAGAATACCTTATGCCACCAGACTTGAAATTCTAAAACTAGAAAACCTTGAATTACGCCGTCTTCGGTCTGACTTAAGCATGGTATATAAAATCATACATTGCAATGTCCTACCTGTCAATGAATACTTCAGCTTCAACCATAACAACACAAGAGCACACAATAGATACAAACTCAAAGTAAACCGCACCAAACTTGATTGCAGGAAATACGACTTCAGCAATAGAGTGGTCAATGTCTGGAATACTCTACCCGACTCTGTAGTCTCTTCCCCAAACCCCAAAAACTTTAACCTTAGACTGTCTACTATTGACCTCACCCCTTTCCTAAGAGGTCTGTAGGGGGCGTGCATAAGCGCACCATCGTGCCTACCGTCCCTGTCCTATTGTTTCTCTTATTCTTTTATTTTTCTTATATGTACCCATTTCATGTATTCACAACTATGTATACACTTATACTTATTATCTTGTAAACAATTGGCAAATCAAATAAATAAATAAATAAATAAATTTAGTGGGCCAACTTGGAATACTAAGAAGAAAGAAGAAAAGTTGAATAAGACTTAAAACTCAGAAAAATCAGAGGGTACAAATTGGATAATTTTAAGGATTTAGGGCAGTTTGAGGAACAGTTTCAGGACTGTGTAAATTTTATTAATACGTGGATTTGGTGTTTCTGGAAAATTGGGATATTAACGCTTTGGTTGAATATTGAGCAATGATTAGTGTAGCATTGCAGCACAAAATGTCTCAGTGGGAAAAAGAAGTCTATAAAGAAATGATGTTGATGTGTCAATGCATTAACAAGGAACCATAAGGAGATGATGGATTTGATCCAAGATACGGTGAGATTAGGAAAATCCCAGCAAAGGACAATTTAAAAAATGAACAAAAAATTCATAAAACAGAGGAGAAAACAGAAAGTGTTGAGGAAGAAATAGAAGAGACAATTCCAAAAATGAAGCTAGATAAGAGGATAGGAGAGATAACAATAATTACAAACATGGAACAAATATATTTCAAAAATCCAAAACAGAAAAGAGAATAACAAGAAAGATTCCTTAAAAATGATGGGGGAACTAAGGATGGATACTCTAGAGATCCAACAGCAAGAGACAGATGCTGTAACAGTGGAAATACTTAGTATAAATAAAAATGACAAAAGGAATCACAAGATACCAGAGGAGAAGCAGGACAGAATCACCAAAAAGTTAATAAGAGTTGAAATTTCAAAAAGAGCAAGAGATGATGGATAGGCATAGAATACTTTTTAACATGGTGATTATTCTAATAAGTGTTAGAAAAAAGAAGCAGAAAGTAGAAATTGGGAAAATAATATTCATAATGAAATATAATAGAATATATTATGATTGTTATCTATACACAAATGTTAGAAGTTGAAAAAGTATGACTATGTATATTTAAATGGTAATATCACTATTAGAATTGTATGCAAAATATATTGACCCAGATAATACACTGTCCGCTAAACAGTTATGGATGTTAAAGAAAAAATTATAAATAAAATTATATATACAGGTGAAACTCAAAAAATTAGAATATCGTGCAAAAGTTCATTTATTTCAGTAATGCAACTTAAAAGGTGAACCTAATATATGAGATAGACTCATTACATGCAAAGCAAAATAGTTCAAGTCGTGATGGGTCATAATTGAGATGATTATGGCTTACAGCTCATGAAAACTCCAAATCCACAATCTCAGAAGATTAGAATATTGTGAACAGGTTCAATATTCTAGGCTCAAAGTGTCCCACTCTAATCAGCTAATTCAGCCATAACACCTGCAAAGGGTTCCTGCACCTTTAAATGGTCTCTCAGTCTGGTTCAGTAAGAATCGCAATCATGGGAAAGACTGCTGACCTGACAGTTGTGCAGAAAACCATCATTGACACCCTCCATAAAGAGGGAAAGCCTCAAAAGGTAATTGCAAAAGAAGTTGGATGTTCCCAAAGTGCTGTATCAAAGCACATTAATAGAAAGTTATGTGGAAGGGAAAAGTGTGGAAGAAAAAGGTGCACAAGCAGCAGGGATGACCGTAGCCTAGAGAGGCTTTTCAGGAAAAGGCCATTCAAAAGTGTTGGGGACTTTCACAAGGAGTGGACTAAGGCTGGAGTCAGTGCATCAAGAGCTACCACACACAGACGGATCCTGGACATGGGCTTCAAATGTCGTATTCCTCGTGTCAAGCCGCTCCTGAACAACAAACAACGTCAGAAGCGTCTTACCTGGGCTAAAGAAAAACAGAACTGATCTGCTGCTCAGTGGTCCAAAGTCCTCTTTTCTGATGAGAGTAACTTTTGCATCTAATTTGGAAACCAAGGACCCAGAGTCTGGAGGAAGAAAGGAGAAGCACACACTGCAAGATGCTTGAAGTCCAGTGTGAAGTTTCCACAGTCTGTGTTGATTTGGGGAGCCATGTCATCTGCTGGTGTTGGCCCACTGTGCTTCATTAAGTCCAGGGTCAATGCAGCCGTCTACCAGGAGATTTTGGAGCACTTCATGCTTCCTTCTGCAGACGAGCTTTATGGGGATGCTGACTTCATTTTCTAGCAGAACTTGGCACCTGCCCACACTGCCAAAAGCACCAAAACCTGGTTCAATGACCGTGGGATTACTGTGCTTGATTGGCCAGCAAACTCGCCTGACCTGAACCCCATAGACAATCTATGGAGCATTGCCAAGAGAAGGATGAGAGACATGAGACGGAACAATGCAGAAGAGCTGAAGGCCGCTATTAAAGCATCCTGGTCTTCCATAACACCTCAGCAGTGCCACAGGCTGATAGCTTCCATGCCATGCTGCACTGAGGCAGTAATTGCTGCAAAAGGGGCCCAAACCAAGTACTGAGTACATATGCATGCTTATAATTTTCAGAGGTCCAATATTGTTCTATGTACAATCCTTGTTTTATTGATTGCATATAATATTCTAATTTTCTGAGATTGTGGATTTGGGTTTTCATGAGCTGTAAGACATAATCATCTCAATTATGACAAATCACAGCTTGAACTATCTTGCTTTGCATGTAATGAGTCTATTTCATATATTAGGATCACCACTTAAGTTGCATTACTGAAATAAATGAACTTTTGCACGATATTCTAATTTTTTGAGTTTCACCTGTATATAAAAAAGTTCACCACCATTTCAAACTTTTTAATTGAAAAATTTTTAATAAGTTTTTTTAGCCAAAAATTTTAAAGATTTTTTTTCTTTTTTTTAAAGATGAGATTGGAGAACCATTGTCTATAGGGTTTATATTTGTCTATAGGGATATAGGGTTTCCTGCTTGAACAGGGAGTTGGACTAGAACAGGGGTGTCAAACTCAATTTCATTGACGGCCGGATCAACATTATGGTTGCCCTCAAAGGGCAGTAGCCAGGTCGCTGCGACTAGGTGAGTGTGACTGGTTTGATGCTGGATGGGCGTGGCTGGCTCAGCACTGGGCGTGGCTGACTTGGGATGGCTGGGTTGGGGTGGAAGAAGTTGCAACAGCTAACCTGATGTGGGGACAATTTGGTGGCCCACAAGCTCCTCGCCTCACCAAACTGCTGGCAACCAAGCACACATACGCACACACACACCACATTCCAAGTTTGGGGACTTTTATCCACAGAGGAAGGAGAGGGCCTTCTTCCTGAACCCAGGTATGATTGGTAGCTTATAAGCTCAGATGTGGATAAAAGTCTCCAAGGTTGGAATGTTTTGTGTGTGTGTGTGCGTGTGTGTGCACAGCATGCCAAAGTAGATGTTGTTCTCCCAATCTCAGATATCATTGGCATTTCCCTGTCTGGTACCCCTCCCAGCAAAGCAGGAGACAGAGGATGCTGCTGCTGCATTCCTGTTGATATTTGGAATAAGATTGCATGGTTTTAAATATTTTGATGACACATTTGTCTGAAAAGTATTTTATAGGACATAAATGCATGGAAATGTTTCTAATGAGAAGGATTTCTCTACCCTCCTGTTTGAAAGCATTCACATATCATTTGCATTTGAATTTGCAGGAAAACTTTTCAATAAACGCTTCTTCCAAGTGAGCCTAGTTAACTATTCCTTCCTCCTTCTCCTTCCCATCTCCTTCCTTCCTTCCTTCCTTCCTTCCTTCCTTCCCTCCCTCCCTTCCCTCTGTGCCCAGGAAGGGACAAGGGGAGGCGGAAAGGTGGACAGCATGGCTGGTGGCCATGGTTTTCCCATGCAGGGACAGTCCCAGTGAAAGGGAAGCCTCAAGGGCTACGAGACCAGGCCAGTAAGTGGGCTATGGAGGCACTGGTGCCTGGTGCGGCACTGTTGGCCTACTATGTGCTGCTCTACTATGTGGTGGCCATCTGGGTCAGAACGTGGTCAGCCTTAGTTCTGGCCCATAGGGCCACCCTGGTGACAGCGAGGTGCTGCCCCCTCTGCCTTGGTCTCGCCCTCTGGGCACACGCAGTCTCCTAGCATTCCCAGTGACTATCTTAGTATATTACTATAGGCATCAATTGAAAAAAGCATAGTTAATAAAAAAAAAGTAATGGTATGCTGCCTTTAGCAAAAACTGCCAAGAAATCTTTTTTACTGATGAGCTCTCTGGGGTGAATATATGATTAACTACAGTAATATGTACTGTCCTGATCGTACCAACTGCACTTAGATATAGGAAGCCTGTTTGAGGTATGAAGATCACATCACTGCTCATCTAAATACTAGGTCTTCTATTGGCATGCACAAAGATTTTAATGCAGAATATTTGAAATAATTTTATTTTTCCACCAGATGTATTATTTCTGCTTCTAGATTTCTTAGCAGAAAATTAAAATCAATTAAAAGTATTTTTGCTACAAACTTATTCCTCAATTTTAAAAATGCTAGTTTAACTTGCCAACAAATGTGCTACGTTTTTTTTTCTTATTGGGGGTAAAGACTGAGCCTCCAAACTACTCAAAGAATTAGGGTCAACGTTCCCCCTCTCGAAAGAAAGCATACTTTCAAGAAAGTAACGATCCGAACCACGCGCATCAGTCAAACCTGTTGAGCATGCGTGGAAAAATAGAACACATTGTGACGTCCGCGCAGACGCGCATGCTCTTAAGTACCTTATCTGAAATGGTGTAGTTCGTTTTGATGCTTGCTGTTGTGGTGAGTTGTGGTGCTACGTGGTGTCATGTCGACAACTTCTAAGGCAGCCCTGGGGGTTTCTATCCTGCTCGCGGGCGGAGCCATTATTGGTGTCCACGTCCAACAGAGACATCTCAGAGAGGTAATGTCAAAAATATTTTCATACATTGCAAACTCCTGCTTCCTCGTTGAATTTGGGAGCCATTTTTTTTCTTCTCGGTCAGAGGTAATAGCTATTCCGTAGAAAAGCTATGGAGGAATCTCTGGTTTTATATTGTTGAACAAGGGAACTTGTAAAAAGTTTTTAAAAGCATATGTAATTCCGTTATTCCTCTTTTAAAGACAAACGGCATTAAATGATTTTTCCTTCCAATACCTTCTTCTGTGAAGAAAAGTAATGGAGTTTCTAAACGTACATTCTAAGGCTTATACTGCATTTGGACTGGGACAAACTCCGAGAGACAATATTACTTTTGCTCAACTTGAAGGTTGTGTTTTAAGGTTTTTGTTTTCTTCCTGGAAATCTAAACAAGCCTTTATTATTTTTCTGATTAAGCTACCTTGTAAAAAGCAAGCAATAACTTGTATCTTTATATTATATTTTTTGTTTTTCGATAGGGATATCATTTACAATGGCTTACCCTCAGTTCTATGCAGTGTGAAAGAAAAAAGTAACATTAAAACAGCATTGTTCCCAAACTTAATTCCACTTAAACGTTTTGAGAATTAAACAATGTTAGAGAATGAGAAGTCAAAGATTGCTAAATGAATCTTCATAAAAGTTTATAGGAAATTGAAAAATTCTCTGGAAAGTTGGTATCTTTTCTCAAAAACCTTCAGTTTATTTTTACTTCATCCTTTTTTTGCTAATTTTTTTCTGGTTTCTTGTTAAAGCAATGTACCATATAAAATAGGATTACAATTAGTTTCATTTTCATTTTTAATAGTAATAGTACAAGTTTCATTTTTCTATTAAAAAGTCTTTTAATATTATTTCCCACAAGTGTAGCTGAAGCTTTTATGTTCTACTTTGTGCATATCCCAAGAATTATGGATAATTCTCACTTATTGATGGCAGCTGGGACCAGCAACACCATCTCTACGTTTCATGGTCCTAACTTTCATATGCCAACTTATGACACAGTTTTGCCTGTTAGGCAAATCCCACATGCATCCCACAGTCTACTTGTCATTTTCTCTCAGCCCAAGGAAACACTGCTGAAAAATCTTGCCAAAAAACTGCAGGAACTTATCCAAGCAGGGACTTGTCCAAGCAGTTTCCTTCATGATTCCTCTTAATTGTATCCCTGGGAGATATGGTGGGACTGACAAGAAGTGAAGGGAGGATCAGGGATATTATCCAGAACCAATAGTTGCACCAAATTCTATGGAACAGCTTCCCAACGAGACATCTGATATTTATGACTGATCCTCAAAGTTATAGCCCTTGTGGCGCCCCTGTGGTCATGTGATAAAAATTCAGAACTTTGGTAGCTTGTCTGCATTTATGACCGTCAACTCTCCTCACCCGTCCAATTTTCCCTCCAACTCTGCTGTCCTCCTCTGCTGTATTTTGTCCTTGCTGCCCTGCACCCTACCCACACCTCAGTGGGAGGAAGAAGATGGCAAAGGTAATCTGGGGGCTGTGAGGAGAGCAGGGTGGTGGAGTAGCAGGGGCAGTGGAGTGCAGAATGACCCAAAAGGCAGAGATGAGAGGAAATGGGTTGGGGAAGTTGAAGTGAAGGGGAGCATGCCAGGACAGAATAAATACGAGGTCCTCACCTAATGATAGCATAGTCTTGGGCTAACAAGTGCAATCTGGACTACCAAAACTGCTGTTAGTAAATGGTGTGGTCACATCATGCTACACCAAACAAATAGTCCTCAAATGACAATTGAAATGATGCCTTACAATTCTCCTTCTGTGCTCTTCCCAGTGCGGTCATTAAGTGAACTCTTGGGAGACATAGTGCAGATCCTTCCTCAATCCTCCTAAGGCCTTCCCCACTCCCTGAGGCATTTTGTGCTCTGCTTCCTGCCCTTGGGTCTGTTTCCCACCCATAGACCCACATTCTCCTTACCCACGTCACCCATTGCATACTTACCTTTCAAACATATCTGGAATTTGTGTTAGGGAAACAAGCAAGCCTCATTGGGCAATCCTGGAAGTGGCTGCAATTTTCAGATAAGTTGCCCTGAATAGTGGACACTCTGAAAATGGTGGCTGCTTCTGGAATCATGCCATGCAGCCCAGACACAATGAGGCCTGCTTTGCTTCCCTAACATAAGCTCCAGAAAACTTCAAAAGGTAAGTGAAAAGGGTGTGGGGCCTGGAGGGGTGGGGTGCAGGCTCAAGCTATGCAGTCTGGTGGGGTAGTAGGCAGGGAGGCACTTGAAGGGTCCTTGCACTCAGTCGTAAGGGCAAAGGACTGCAGGGGTGCTGCAGAAGTCATAACTTTGGAACTAAGATATAAGTAGCTTTTAGACGGGTCCACTGTAACTTTGAACAGTCACTAAATTATTGGTCTTAAGTTGACTACTGTAGTTCTTAAGCAACCTTTCAAAGTTACAATGGCACTGAAAAAAAGCAAGTTATGACAAGTCCTTGTATTTACATCTGTTCGGAGCATCCCCATAGTCATGTAATCAAAATTTGAACACTTGGAAACTGGCATCTATTCCAGTGTCTCAGAGTCATGTGATCATCATTTATGACCTTCCCAGTTGCTTCCAACAAAGTCAGTAGAGTAATTCATTTAATGACCATGGGACTCACTTAACTGCAGTGAATCACTTAACAACTGGGGCAAAAAAAGATCATAAAATCAGATGCAAGTCACCTAACAACCACCTTACCTAGCAGTGGAAATTCTGATGCCAATTGTGGTTGTAAGTCGAGGACTATTTATGTATGAGTAGAGGTAGTCCTCAACGTATGACCACTTGTTCAGTGACCATTCAAAGTTATGATGACCCTGAATGGAGAAGTTATAACCTGTGACCTCAATTTTCCTCCCAATGTGACGAGGTGGCTGACACTACTGTATATGAGTCAGCTGATAGCTCTGCCAAGCCTCTGGAAGAAGGCTTGGTGTGGCCAGCAACTGCTTCACATGTAGTAGGGTCAGGCTTAGTGCATCTTAACAGTGAGGAAAATGGCAAAGACCAATTGGTTGTGGCAGAGCGGCTGGGTTGAGATGGCTGAGGTTTCTAGGGATGGCTGCAGCTTTGTGCAGCACTATAACTCAGGCATCTTGCACTGTTCTACATCATAAAGCCCCTGAGCCAAGTATATTTTTCCCTAGCTTATGTGTGCTTGTGGCATATTGCAAGACCCCAGTTTGCACATAACCTGTGTTAGGCCTCCCCCCCCCCCCCGTGCTTTTTACTGAAAGGACCTCTAGAGCTGCATGATATCTTGTTTATGACCATGTTGCTTAGAGATGGAAATTTGGTCTCAATTATGGTAATAAGTCAAGGGCTATTGTATTTTTGCTTATTGTATTTTTTCATAAGGATCTTTAAAGATCTGTAATCTAATTAATGTATTATATTAATTTATGTGCATCTGTTGAAAAGTTATATTGCCGTATATTTAATGTATTCTTAATTTTATAGCAAGTATGATTTTTTTCCAATTTTTAATAATAATGTATCTTTTTTCAGAGGTTACATGAAGGCGTTTACAGAGATCTTGAGAGACAGAAATACAAGGAACATTTTAATCTTTTAGATAAACATACTACTTTGGCCATCCAACTTGAAACAGAGAATAGCAAAATGCTAATGACAAGAAAACCCCAAGCGTGAAAAGAAAGAGTTGTCATAATTTTTTGTTACATAATTTTATTATCGTATTTACCAAATCAATCA
The DNA here is from genome assembly GCF_049901735.1 of Notechis scutatus. Taxonomy (NCBI): domain Eukaryota; kingdom Metazoa; phylum Chordata; class Lepidosauria; order Squamata; family Elapidae; genus Notechis; species Notechis scutatus. Next base: position 114,703,495 of record NC_142011.1, on the reverse strand, counting down.
TTATTCTGATCATGCTTTTTAGATATTAGAAGAAAATTTTTTTATATGGTGAAAATAATTCTCCATAGGCATAATGGATAAAAATGCATACATGAATGACATGATGACTTGTCATGATGATGAAGCTACAAGAACATCTCCTTCAGAAGGGCTGGAAGAGGGGGAAGTTGAAGGAGAAACTCTTCTTATAGTAGAATCTGAAGATCAGGCATCAGTGGATTTGAGCCATGATCAAAGCGGAGACTCTATGAATAGTGATGAAGGAGAAACATCCTGGGCAGAGGAGATAACTTATTACTGTGAAAGATGTCAAAAATGGTTGCCAGCAAGTAAGACTTCTTAATTATTTATATTGTGATTTTGAGTTTCTCAAACTTATAGTTTTTACTCTGTTTACTCTGCACATAAGCACACGTGTCCATGTAGAGTGTCTGAACACAAGTTTTGGTATTCTGTTCTACCCACATGGTGTTGCTTAGAAATGATCAATTAGCTTTGTTTGAACTACAAAAGTTGGAGATATAATACTTCTTGAAGTAAACAACATTGAAATCATTTATGGTTACTTCAAAATAAACGACACAGATCTCAGTCTTAAGACACAAGTACATTGTTGCTTAGCAAATTAATTTTAGAATAGAATATTGTCCAAGTGTGATTGGACACACAAGGAATTTGTCTTGGTGTAAATACTCTCAGTATACATAAAGAAAAGGTACATTCGTTAATCAAGAATCATAACGTACAACACTTAATGATAGTCATAGGGTACAATCAACAATCAAATCATACTAGGAAACAGTCAATATAAATTGTAAGGATACAAGCAACAAAGTTACAGTCCTACAATCACAAGTGGGAGTGGATGGGTGATAAGGAGTGATGAGAAGATTAACAGTAATAGTAGTGTACACTTTGTAAATAGTTGAACAGTATCGAGGGAATTATTTGTTTAGCAGAGTGATGGCTTTCGGGAAAAAACTGTTCTTGTGTCTAGTTGTTCTGGTGTGCAGTGCTCTATAGCGTTGTTTTGAGGGAAGGAGTTGAAACAGTTTATGTCCGGGATGTGAGGGGTCTGTAAATATTTTCACAGCCCTCTTTTTGACTTGTGCAGTATACAGGTCCTCAATTGAAGGCAGGTGGGTAGTAATTGTTTTTTCTGCAGTCCTAATTATCCTCTGAAGTCTGTGTTTGTCCTGTTGGGTTGCAGAACCAAACCAGACAGTTATAGAGGTGCAGATGATAGACTCAATAATTCCTCTGTAGAACTGTATCAGCAGCTCCTTGGGCAGTTTGAGCTTTCTGAGTTGGTGCAGAAAGAACATTCTTTGTTGTGCTTTTTTGATGATGTTTTTGATGTTAGGTGTCCATTTTACGTCATGTGATATAGTAGAACCTAGAAATTTGAAGGTCTTTACTGTTGATACTGTGTTGTCTAGTATTGTAAGAGGTGGTAGTATGGGAGGGTTTCTTCTAAAGTCTACCACCAAGTCTACGGTTTTGAATGTGTTCAGTTCCAGATTGTTCCGGTTACACCATGAGGCAACCTCCTGTCTGTATGCAGATTCATCATTGTCTCGAATGAGACCAATCACTGTTTTAAAAAGCCCTAAACATATACTAGCTATTTGAACTTATTTTAATCAACATTTCTTTGTTGCATAGTAGAGAAAACACCTGCATTTGTTCTTGCTATGAGAAGCTATTGAGAAATTCAAGGACTACACTGTTTAGATGTTCAGAAAGATCCAGAAAGGCAGCAATCACAAACCAGTTCCATTCCTGTATTAAAAATATTCCATGAAGTCAGGGCCTTCAAAAAGAACAGATGCCTTTAATGTTTATTTGTTAATTTTTATGTGTGATTGATGGCAAGCAGGTGTTTTAAGTTGCTTGCATTTTCCTTCATTTATTATTATCAAAATAACCCTATGCCCAAACTTACCCAAGAGGCAAGCAGGTGTTCCTTCAGGTATTTTAAGTTGGCTTGCATTTCCCTTCATTTATTCTTATCACCACAACCTTATGCCCAAAGTTACCCAAATGAATTTCCAAAGCTGAGGAAAACTTGAATCTGGTACAATACCTTAACTAATAATTAGTACTTCTCCAAGCCTCAAGGTAAGTAAACAAAGCTGGAAAACAGACAACTTTTCCCTTTTTCCAATTTAATCATTTTGATATGCATTATCAAGCAAGATCAAACATAATATGCTTTCTATGCAGAAACCCAGTAAAAAGCATGTATACTGTTTTTGCTAGTGTTATTCTTACATCTAAGTGGTGATTATTGACTAGAAAACAGCTTGCTGCTGTTTTAACTGTATAAATAGCATTGACACTAGAGCAAAACAAGGTATGCACAAAATGCATACATCCCATCTAGAAGAAAAAATGGCCCAAACTAACATAAAGCCTTTGTATTTTTAAATGCACCCTGAAACTTAATATTGATAGAATAGAACAACATTTATAGTCCTTTGTTATGGTTCAGGAAAATCATATTTTGTACTAGGTATTTATTACAGCATTTCAATTTCAATCAGAATAGAGTTGGAAGGGGCTTTGGAGGTCTTCTAGTCCAACCCCCTGCTCAAGCAGGAGACTCTATACCCGTGATGGCGAACCTATGGCACGCATGCACAGCCACCTCTCCGGGCATGCCAGCCGTCCATTGTTCTTCTGGGTTCCAGCATGCGCAGCTGGGGTTTGTGCATGCAGAAGTGCAGGAAATCAGAAGGGTTGCTCCCTGGTGTGCATGTGCATGCTGGGAAGCTGAGCTTCCAGTTTCCAGTGCACACATGTGTGCTGGCTGGCCAGCTGGTCTTTGCACATGCTGGAGTGCCAGAAACCGGAAGACCAGGTGGCGCGCCAGAAACTTAGCTTCTTGGCACACACCATGCGTGCCGGGGAACTGCTCTTCTGGTTTCATGGTGCTTCCCTGCGCGCATGTGTTTGTGCTCCCGTTTTGGCACTTGGTGCCGAAAAGTTTCGCCAACACTACCTATACCATTTCAGACAGGTGGCTGCCCAGTCTTTTCTTAAACATGTCCAATGATGAAGCATCTACAACTTCTAAAGGCAAGCTGTTCCACTAGTTAATTGTTCTCACTGTTAGGAAGTTTGTCCTTCATTAGTTTCCATCCATTGTTTCTTGCCTTCTTGCGCTTTGGAAAATGTTGACCCCCTCTTCTTTGTGGCAGCCCCTCAAAATACTGGAATACTACTATCATGTTACCCATAATCTTTCTTTTCTCTAGACTATCCCTATCCAATTCCTGCAACTGTTCTTCATATGTTTTAGTCTCCAGGACTTTAATTGGTCTTCTTTGCACTTTTTCCAACATCTTTTTTGTAACGTGACCAAAATTGGATGTAGCATTTCAGATGTCTTACGAAGGATTTATAAAGTGATACTAATACTCCACGTGATTTTGATTCTATGTCTCTGTTTATACAACCAAGGACTGTATTAGCTTTTTTGGCTGCTGCCTCACATTGCTGGCTCATGTTTAAGTGATTGTCCACTAGGACTCCCAAGATCCCTTCACAGTTACTGTTTCTGAGCCATGTTTCGCCTAATCTATACTTATACCTTTGGTTTTTCCTGTCTAGGTATAAAACTTTCCTTTTCTCCACATTTAATTTCATGTTGTTTGATAGGGTCCATTATTCAAGTCTGTCAAGATCTTTTGGATCCTGAGCTTGTTTTCTGGGATGTCGGGTATTCCTGCCAGCTTAGTATCATTTTCCAAATTTGATGAGTTCCCCTTCTATTCCTTCATCTAAGTCTTTTATAAAGGCACTGAAGAGTACTGGGCCTAATTCTGTGGTGCCTCACTGCTTACTTCCCTCCATGTAGATGTACTACCATTAAGGACAACTCTTTGAGTACAGTTTGTCAGCCAGTTACAGATCCATCTGGTGGTGATGCTGTCTCTACCACATTTTTCTAATTTATCAAGAAGTAGGTTGTGGTCTACTTTGTTGAATGACTTGCTATAACAAGTCAGCTGAAGTATATTATATATATTAGCATGCTAAGTACCATGTTTCTCCAACAATACGCCCCCCCAATAGGAAGACCCAGCATGTATTCTTGGCATAAAATGAAATTAAGCCCCTCCCCCAAATTTAGGCCTATTTTAAAACATGTGAAATGGGGGGAAGGGGGGGGGACTTGCTGGTAGGAGCGGCCCACAGGCAGCCATGCCTCATCACCAGCCTCTCCTAATGGGCAATCATAGTGGAGCTCCGAGACCTCCTTACTCCCGCCAAGCACCTATGCTGCAGACCCGAGACCTTTGGTGCCCGCCACTGCTGCTTCCCCTGCTGCCGTTGCTTCCCCTTCTACCCGTGCCGCCGCCGCTGCTGCTTCTGCGTTTGGAGCACAACCGCCGCATTTGGAGCTGCCGCTTCCACATTTAGAGCTGCTGCCGCATTTGGAACACCGCTGCCATCCCCACTCCAAATGTGCTCCAAATGGCAGCGGTGCTCCAAACACAGCGGCAGCTCCAAACGTGGAAGTGGCAGCTCCAAACGCAGCGGCAGCATGGGTAGAAGGGAAAGCAATGGCAGGAGAGGAAGCAGCAGCAGGTGCCGAAGGTCTCGGGTCTGCAGCAAAGGTGCTTGGCAGGAGTAGGGGGCTCTCCGCGCTCTGCCATGATCGCCAGTTAGGAGCGGCTGGTGGCGAGGCATGGCTGCCCGCGGGGCACTCTATGCGAGGATGCAAGGGGGGAATTAAGTCACCCCTGAAAAGTCGGCCTAGCCATTTTTTTCGGGGCTCAAAAAAAAAAAAAAAAAAAGACCCGGCCTTATTTTATGAGAAACATGGTATATTAGCATTAGGTCTACTAATTTAGTCACTTTGTCAAAGAATAAAATAAGATTGGTTTGGCATGATCTGTTTTTAACAAATGCAATGTCAAGGTTCCAAATAATAGATCCCATTCAATAAGAACTTGAGGCAGGCAAATTCCTCAAATAATATTTTATTGGGACATATCAAATTGGCACAGTCTTGGTGGAAAACTGGCTCTAAGTTCCCGCCTAGTCTAGTACTGCTTTGACTTTTGCCCAGTCCATTTCTACCCCCTTGTTTGACACTCAGCAGTCCAGAGCAGTCTTTTGACAGCCAGTATAGCTTTGCCATGAGCAGTTTTTTTCAGGACTTCGCTCACTAGCTTCACATTTCCTCCATTGTTTCACTGAATATAAGAATGTCGACCAAATAGACAAGGATTCCTTTATATTGGTGATCATTGATTAATTGCATCAAGACAGCAAGGGCCTGGGGCCTCTTGTAACCCAAACGACATTACTTTGAATTGGAAGCTGCCTAGCGGGCAGTTAAAAGCAGTTTTCCATTTGTCTTCTAATTCGTACCTGGTAGTAAGCTTCCCGCAGGTCTAACTTGGTGAACATCTTCCCCTTGGCCAGGTGGGACTGCATGTCCTTTATTAGTGGCAGTGGGTAGGTGTTTTCCACGCATACTGCATTTATTCCTCTAAAATCATACAGAGCATCTTCGACCCATCTTTCTTCTCAAGACAAGGTGGCCACCCTAGATTTTGCTGGTTGTGTGAAACCCCGGGCTAGGTTGGCATCGATATAGTCCCATAGTTCTTTCATCTCCTTAGAGTTATAGAACACATTTTTAGTTTTGGTAGCTTAGCCCCTGACACGAACTCTGTTGCCCAGCTTGTGGGTCAATGGGGGTGGGGTGGGGTGGCAAGAGTATTGCATTCCTTTTTTTCTTTTTTTTGTAAATTTTATTGGTTTTTAAAAACAAACAAACAAACAAAACATCAAAACATCAAACTTTCTTCCATAGGTATACAAGCAGTGTGCCAGTTGGTTTACAAATTTTTTTGTGCATCCATTTCGTAGTCTTCAGTTACAGTTACAGTTACATTGCATAATAGCTCATATTATCAATCAAAAATTGAATACCCTAGTATTATTAATCATTTGACTATAGTTTTATTCATTCATATTTTACGAGATAACCATAATTTACTTAGTTTATTTTGTAACAATTCATATAATCCTCCCAAATCTATCCTAAAAACATTTTGTAGATATAATAAAAAAGAGGTACATCTTTATATATTTATTATTTTCTAAAAATCTACATATTTCATTATTGTATTTTATTATCTAACCATTGATAGAAAAGGTCCCAAATTTTATAAAATTGTGTATCCTCTTGTTCTCTAATTTCAAATGTCAATCTACTCATTTCAGCACATTCCAATATTTTCTTAATGATTTCCTCCTGCGATGGTATTTTCTCATTTTTCCAGTTTTTAGCAAATACAATCATAGCCGCTGTTAATACATTTACAATCAGGTATTTCAAATCTTTGCTATATGTATCAGGTAAAATTCCCAATAAAAATATCTCTGGTTTCAAATCTACATGTTTTTTTGTCATTTTTTTCCAACCACATGTGGATTTTAGTCCAGTATTTTCTAGCATCCGCACAAGTCCACCACATATGGTAATATGAGCCAGGTGTCTGATGACATTTCCAACATTTTTCGGATTTATTCTTGAACATTCTTGCTATTGTTGTCGGGGGAAAATGCCACCTGTAAAACATCTTATACAAATTTTCTTTATAAGCTGTTGACATTGTCATTTTATAATTTTGAGACCACAATTTTTGCCATTTCTCTAAATCAATCCCATATCCAGAGTTCTTCCCTCAAACAATCATAGTTTCTTTAACTTGTTCTTCTTCTAGTTTAGTTTCTAATAAATATCCATACAGTTTTTTAATCACCTTTTCATTAGTACCTGTCAAAATCTTATCTAGATCAGTCCATTTATAATAAAAACCTTCTGTTTTAAAATCTTTATCATACCTTGAATGTATTTGTGCATATGAAAACCAATTCATCTTTATACCTTGTTCCTCTAGTTTTTGCATAGATTTAAGTTCACCCTTTATATTCAATATTTCCCCATATCTGTTTGTTCCTTCTTGTATATTATAGCTTCAATAGTCGATAACCAGACTGGAATTTTCAAATAATATTGTCTTTTAATCTTCTCCCAATTTAACCACAAAGACTCCCGTATATGATGTCTTCTAAAATACCCCTGTATTTTAGTTCCCTTGTACCATAAAAAAGCGTGCCAATCCAACAACAAATCATGTCCTTCTAATGTCAACAATCTAGTATTTCTTAATGTTATCCATTCCTTGACCCACATCAAGTTTGTAGCTTGGTAGTACAACTCCCATGTGGCAAACCAAATCCTCCTCTAATTCTAGCATCTTGCAAAAGTTTTAACTTTATTCTCGCTTTCTTACCTTGCCATATATATTTCAACACAATTTTATTTAAATCTTCAAAATAGTCTTTTGCAAGCCTAATTGGAATTGTTTGGAACAAATATAAAATTCTGGGTAATATATTCATCTTGATTGTTGAGATTCTCCCTATTAGTGACAGTTGTAAATTTCCCCATTTCGTCAAGTCTAGCGCTATCTGTTGCTTAAGTTTAATATAATTATTCTCTTTTAACGTACTACATCTTGCTGTCAGATGTATCCTCAAATACTTGATCTTATTCGTGACTTGAATTTTCAATAGATCTGCCAATTCTTCCTTTTGTCTTGATAACATATTCTTTGTCTTTGTTTATTTTCAAACCAGCCACCTTGCCATATGCCTCTATCTTTTCCAATAATTTTGGTGCTGTTTCTTTTTTTTTTTAAACAAATTTTATTGATTTTCAAAAACAATACACAAACAAACAAAACATAAAACATAAAAACATAAAACATCTTTTCTGAAAGCAGCATGATCCCGGGTTACATCTCTTCGTACAGATACAAATTCAAATTCATGCTCATTTTATATACCATTCCATGTCTTATTGCCATTTTACATTTTTTATATAGCTTCTCCCCTCTTTTAACTTTCTTAATTTTATTTTATTTATCTCATCTCAGTTCAGATCATTATGCTTATTATTCTTTGTCCCTGTTTCCAGCTATCTATTATCTTTTCCCTTTAAACAAAATTTCTCCTGTACACTGATTGGAGTATGACGCCTTTATGTCTTTCCCCTAAATTTATAACACTTAGTATAGTACATAACTTCCATTTGGATTTTGCTTAGTACATTCTAAAGTTACACACTATATTTTTTAAAAAAGAAAATATGTAATATAATTAAAACAAAAATCCATACCAATTCAAATCTATCATTAATATTAATATTCATTTAAATCTTGAACATGTTACACATTACTTTTCAGTTAAATATCATACTTTTATGGGAACACTTATAAACTTTCCATAGTTATTCCGCCCCCCACTTAACTTATATTTTAAAACATTGTGTCATTAAAATGTTCCCATTCCTTCCTAATTCAATTCTCTCATTTATTTCATTGCCTTCCTTTTGTTCACAAAAAATTCACTAAATTACACTGAATATTTTATCCCACTTTTTAATCATATGTTGTTTCCAATTTTCTAACATTATTTCTAATACAAATATAACAATACAATCTTATGTACCTTTGCAGAATCCCTTTTTCAATTAAGTATTTACCCATTATCTCTAAATAAATCCTGTTTCTTTACATCTTGCTCCACACCATTGAAACTTCTCATCCCTTCCTTCCTCCCTTGCTTCTTCTCCCTGCCCTTTTTACCCCCTTGTCTCTCCACCTCCATTTCCCTCTTCTGTATTCCCCCTTTCTGTTGTTTTCTAACATTATATTCACTTTTCACCTTATTTTCCCTTTTTTGGTTGTTTTTTTAGATCTTAAAGTCTCCATTTTCTTTTCCTCCTTTCCCCTTTCTTCCCCAAGTAAAGTTACTTGTTCATCAAAAATGGCTTCTTCTTTGTCCCAATCATCTTGTTGCGCAGTCAGTTTCTCATAGGTACAGATCGCCATTTCTAAGAATTGAAAAAGAGCCAAGAGAGCCCTTCCCTTCTTGTTCCTCTTTATATTTTTTGAATTCAATTTTCAGTTCATCCACAAGTGATGCCATTGTAGAAAAAAAAACTTTTTTCCAAACAACCACCCAAATGTTTTGGCAGAAATCCATTTTGGTCAGAATGAATAAAGTTATTTAAATATTTTTTAAGTCTTTCTGCCAATATTGAAGCAAAAATTTTATAATCTGCATTTAGTAGAGAAATAGGTCTATAGTTCTTAATTTGCAATGGATCAGCCTCCTCTTTTGGAATAAGTGTAATATAGACTTCTGACCATGATTTGGGTATCTTCTTCTTTCACATAACTTCATTCATAACTTCTAGCAATGGAAGGTTCAACGATTCTTGTAATGTTTTATAAAATTCTGCCGGGAGTCAATCTGGGCCTGGTGCCTTTCCATTATTTTGCTTCTTAAGTGCTTCAGTTAACTCCATCATAGTTATATTGCTTTCTAACATTTTTTCAGTCTCTTTAGGTATCTTAGGTAAATTAGCATTCTGTAAATACTGCTTAACTCTTTCCTCATCAATATTCTCTTGCTTATATAATTTCCAATAAAAATCTCGAATGATTTCCTTCTTCTCTTTGCTGCCATGGCAAACTTGGCCTTGTCTATTAACTGCAATATTTTCCTTGATTCTTTCTCTTTTCTCAATTTATATGCTAACCATCTACCTGGTTTGTTTGCATCTTCAAAGTAGTTCTGTTTAGCACCTCTAATTTTCTGTGCTAATTCTTCTTTCTCTATTTGACCCATTCTCCATAGAGCTGCTCGGAGCATCCAGAGTGGGAGGTGCTTCAGACTCCGCTCTCACAGGCTGAGCTTGAATTGAGGAACGCTCCTCCTCCTCCACGTGACTCCTCCGTAGCGTTCCCCAGTTTATGCTCAGCCTTGTGCGAGTCAGGCAGTTTCTGATTAAGCTCCTTGGCCGATTCAGGATCTCTTCTATTCTTACTATAAGGTTTGATTGAATATTTTTTTCTCTAGCCTCTGCGCAATTGGTTTCTTCTCTAGCTTCATGGGAGCGTTTTCCTTGCCCCTCAGGGGGAAAAAGCGGGCAGTTTAGCAGCGCTCTTGCGCTAACCCCCCCATCCTCGATCTCAACCTCCCTGCCGCTTTCCACGCCGCCCTCGTTAGCGGCTTGAATTTATTACGCTCCAAAGCGCCGCTGGTTTTCCGCCCCCACGAACGCCGATCATCTCAGGAAGGGGCGACTTTCTCCTTTGCTGCCCCTCTCCGCATTCTAAGCTTGCCGGAGGAGCTTAATTCCGCTCCTGAGAGGCCCCGACATCTAGCTCAGTAGGCGTCCGCCATTTTGGGCGCCGCCTCGTGGTCGGGCGCCATTTTTGTTTTTTCCATTCTCACTGATTCTGCTGTGAGACACCCTAGCTCACCAAAACAGGCCTTATCAGCCTGTTCAGAGCTTTTTCACTATAATCGGATACCTGTGACTTCTTCTGTTTATATTGTTGGCTATCCCGCAGCTACGCTCAGGGCGAAGTAATAGCAGCACCCCCCACCCCAGTTTTCGCCTGGGAGTACAGCTGCTGGAGGCCTTATCTCCCTTTTTTCCATTGGCCTCAGGCGTTCATTCGGCTAATTGGCTAACTAATCAACCTGTCTTCCATACAATTTTTTGCTAAAATTTAGCAGCCAAGGTTGTTACTCTTATTGGACCAAGATCCAAATTTATTCCGATCAAATTTACATATTTTTATATTAAAAAAATTAAAAAATATTATTAATAATAATATATATTTATATACATATATTTATATCATAGTACATACCAAAATTCCAAAAGGGGGCGCAGACCAGTTGAAAGGACACCCGGCCTTTGTGCAGGTCGAACCCTAGGCGAGCCAACCACCTTTAGTATCCTTGCATACACTCATTACTTCTTAAAATGGCAGATGACAATTCTTCTAAAGGCCCTTCTTTGAAGGCCTAATCTAAATCTCACCATTTGCGCAGACAGGCTAAGGAAACTTCCAAGGCCTCTCAAAGGGACGCCTTAAGGCGCCATAAGGCGTTGGAGAAGGAATTCGACAGGCGATCCAGGGGGTCACGCTCGGTGCCTCCAGCCCTCCCACCCTCCACTCCTACCTCTACTCAACCCCCCCTCCTCCAGATTACTCTTCCCTATCCAGGCACAGCTCACCCCAGGGTCATCAGGCTCCTGGAACAATGACCAGACGGACACCCGAAGCTACATTTACTCCTACGGCCGCTGGTCTGCGCCAAGAGGAACCTGCCATAGTCAAGGTTCCAGAGCAAATGAGGTCATGGATGGAGCTGGCTATCCGCCAGGGGATTGCGGAAGGTCTCCAACAGATGTCCAGACCCGGCTTCTTCCCGATGGCTCCCGAACATGAGTCTCTATATGTCAGATCCCTGCCTAGATCGGATCCTCCCCACGGTCAGGTACCTTCACAGAGGGACAGCCCTCTTCCAGAAAGGGAGCAGGAGGAGGAGGAAGGGGGCCTGGATCAATTCAGGGAGGAGGATGAATTCAAATTGGGGTCGACACATTACATTGAACCTCCATCGGAGACGGAGCCAATGGAGGGGGAGATGTCCGAGGATGAGGGTCTCACCCCCGACCAACCCACCTTTGTGGGCTTGTTCAAGCCACACCTGTATAAATCACTACTCTTTAAGGCCAAAAACATCTCTGGCCTGTACACACAGTTTCCCTCTGCCCCCCCCCCTTCCTCAGCGGAGGGCCCAGAGGATTCCATTTTTAAGCAGCCCGTTGTGGAAGCTGAAGTCATTCTGGCTCCGCCCATTTTTTCCGACCTGGTATCAAAACAGTTGGCTTCCACAGGGGCCCCCCCTGCCCCATCCAGCCAGGATAAGAGGTTTTTCAACCTCGATTCAGACTTCTCTAGTCTACTTAATACCCCCGAGGTTGATGAGCCCATTGTTGGCTTAGCATCCTTCTCCTCCCCTAGTGACCCTCTGGAGGCTCTGAAACCCGAAGACAAGAGGGCTGAACTGGCCTTATGCCGGGCTCACCAATCTGATGCTTGGGCCATTAGATCGGCCACGGCCGCTTCCTTTTTCACCAGGTCTTCGATCCGGTGGCTCCGCCAGCTAAAACAGCATGTCCCCACCTCTAATACAAGGGCGCATCAGGACATCGCTAAGCTTGCGGCCGCGGCAGAATTCTCAGCCGACGCCACCTACCATTCAGTTAAGTTTTCCACTAGAGCTATAACCTCACATGTTACAGCCTGCCGCCTGCTCTGGCTCAAACACTGGCAGGCGGATGTCAAAAACAAAGTCAAATTGGCCACTGCTCCCATCAAGGGAGACAAATTATTTGGCCCAGCTCTGGAACCCCTGCTAGTTGAGAGCCGAAGCAAGAAAAAATTTCCCTCTCTTTTTCGGAGGTCAGAGCCCAGAGTCCCTCAGCCCTTTCGGAGAGGGTCCTTCCGACCCTTCTACCAGTCTCCCTTCCTGCCCAGGTACCCGAGACCCCCCTCCTTTCGGCCATCCCACCCCCAGAATCGAGCCGATTCGGGCGACAGGAACAGAAGGGGTGGCAGCTACAAGAGACCCTTCAGGGGATCAGGCGGGAGACCCTTATGGCGCCCAAGATAGATCCTGTTCCTCCCCCCCATTGGCGGACGTCTCAGACATTTCACCGACCAATGGGATTCCTCTACCTCCGATGCCTGGGTCAGAGACACCATCAGGTTCGGACTCGCCCTTGAATTTCAGTGCGCCCCCTCTGACTTTTTCATGGCATCGCCCCCTTCGAGGGACCCCACCAAACGCAATTTGATGGATTCCGCCATTCAGCTTCTCCTCGACATACAGGCTATCCAACCCGTCCCACCCTCTCAATGAGGGCGGGGGTTTTACTCCCACCTCTTCGTGGTCCCCAAACACTCAGGTGGATGGAGAGCAATCCTAGACCTAAAACGACTTAATCGTTACCTGATCCACCGCAGGTTTAAGATGCACACCTTACAGTCCATTCTCTTGGGTACCAGGCAAGGGGACTGGCTCTCCTCTATAGAACTTTCAGAAGCGTATTTATACATCCCAATCCGGCCCTCCCATTCCAAATTCCTCAGGTTCTGTTACAGTCATCACCACTTCCAATATGTGGCCCTCCCCTTTGGGTTGGCATCGGCCCCTAGAACCTTTACTAAAGTCCTTGTGGCACTAGCGGCTCACCTTAGGAACCTTCCCGTACGTCTCCACTGTTACCTGGATGACATCCTCATCTTGTCCCCCTCCAGACGCAAGCAGAGAGGGACACCAGAGTTACTCTCTCTGTCCTCCAAGACTATGGGTTCCTCATAAACTGGCAAAAGAGCCAACTGTCGCCATCTACCCGAATAACCCACTTGGGGTCCGTAATTGATACGGTTAAAGGAAAGGTCTTTCTTTCCTCGGAAAGACTCCTTAGTATCCAGAAATCTGTCAAACAGATCCGGCGATCAAAAAAGGTAACTCTATTAGATTTGTCTAAGTTATTAGGTAAGATGGTTTCATGCATTTCCATTGTTCCCTGGGCCTGTTTACACACCAGATCCCTACAGTGGTTCCTGCTTCCATTTCAAAGATCCGCCAGAAGCAATTCAAAATCCATGGTCAGGGTACCTCCAAAGGTCCTCACGTCTCTCCTCTGGTGGACCAACCCCGCCATCAACAAAGGTCATTACTTCAAGGAGCCCCAGCGGCTCACCCTCACCACAGACGCCAGCCTATCCGGATGGGGCGCTCACGTCCACTCGCTCACGGCACAGGGCAGATGGTCGGAGACAGAACGGGTATGCAGTATAAACTGGTTGGAACTTCACGCCGTACACCTGGCCCTACGCAGCTTCCTCCCTCAGGTACGCGGACGTCATGTCCTTATTCTCACGGGCAACGTCACAGCCAAGGCTCACGTCAACAGACAGGGGCACACAGTCCATATGGTTGATGAGAGAAGCTGAGCGCCTCTGCCACTGGGCGGAGTCCAATCTCCTCTCCCTCAAAGCAGAGCATATCTCAGGAGTTTCAAACACCCAAGCAGACTGGTTGAGCAGGGCCACGGTGGACCAGTCAGAATGGCGCCTCCACCCGTCTCTGTTCAGGGAGGCGTCCACAATCTTCGGCCAACCGATAGTGGACCTCTTCACATCCCCTCTCAACGCACAACTCCCAAGATTCTTCTTGAGGTACCCCTCCCACGGGGCGGAGAATCACAACGCCCTACGTTGCCCCTGGCCTCCAGGGCTCCTATACGCATTCCTCCCACTAGCTCTAGTTCCCAGAGTCATCCAAAAACTGATCCACGAGAAGGCAGAACTGCTTCTGGTGGCCCCCTACTGGCCCAGGCGCCCATGGTTTGCGGACCTCCGCAACCTATCAGTAGCCCCCCCTGGAAAATCCCCCCGAACAGGATCTCCCTTTCTCAGGGGCCCCTTCTGCATCCGGATCCCCAATGGCTCCAGTTAGCCGTCTGGAGGTTGAGCGGAACCGCCTATGAAACGAGAAGTTCTCTGACCAGGTTATTGACACCATCTTAGCCGCCAGGCGGCCCTCAACTACCCAAATCTACAATGCCACTTGGAATAGTTTCTGCAAGTGGTGTCATAAATCCCAAGTCAACCCACTCTCGCCCTCTATCGCTCGGATTTTGGATTTCCCCCAAGAGGGACTGAAGAAAGGGCTTTCCCCCAACACCTTGAGACGACAGGTCGCAGCCCTCACAACTGTTATCTCTTGCGACAACATTGGTTCCCTTTCCCACCACCCTCGCATTAGGGCATTCCTCAGAGGAGCCACTAATTTGTGCCCTCCGACTGTTCACTGGTACCCTACCTGGGATCTTAATAAGGTCCTTGTGTCACTCACTAAACACCCCTTTGAGCCTCTAAGGGAGTCCACCCTCCAGTTTTTAACATTCAAAGTTGTGTTCCTGGTGGCCATTACATCGACCCGTTGGATCTCGGAAATCGCAGCTTTGTCAGTTAGAAAGGACCTCTGCGTTTTTCACGCTGACCGGGTGGTTCTCCGGCCCGACCCTACCTTCTTGCCCAAGGTCAACTCAGCTTTCCACAGGGCACAGGAACTCATTCTCCCAAATTTTTGCCCCAAACTATCGCGGGATAGGGAAACGCTTTGGTATACCCTGGACGTGAGACGTGCCCTGCGCATCTACATCAAGCACACCCAGCCCTTTAGGAGGTCCGAATCCCTATTTTTTTCCTTCCAGCCCAAGACATTGGGTCACAAAGTATCCCCTTCAACCATCGGCTGCTGGATCAGAGCTACTATCTCTAGACCTTATTTGTCACAGGCTCCGCCAGTACCCAGCGGAATAACAGCACATTCCACCAGAAGTGCGGCTACCTCGGCAGCTTGGGCCACCCAGGCCCCAATCACTGATATTTGCCAGGCTGCCACCTGGGCTTCCCCGTCTCCCTTCATTAGGCATTACAAGATCGACATATTTGCCTCAGCGGAGGCCTCGTTTGGCAGATGAGTCCTACAGCGGGTCCTCAAGGACCCAGAGAGGCTCCCGAACCAAACGGAGTCCCTCCTGTAGGACAGCCAAGCTTTGGTATGTCCCACTCTGGATGCTCTGAGCAGCTCTATGGAGAATGGGCGTTGGTTCTTACCTGACACGCCCCTTCTCGGCGAGCTGCGAGGAGCATCCAGCCCCACCCTAATTTCACCGTCTGGTGGGGAATCTTGTTTCGGCCAATGATCCATTAGTTAGTTAGGATGAGAACACTGCTTTTTCTTCTCGTCCTCGCAAAACTGGGGAACGCTATGGAGGAGTCACGTGGAGGAGGAGGAGCGTTCCTCAATTCAAGCTCAGCCTGTGAGAGCGGAGTCTGAAGCACCTCCCACTCTGGATGCTCCTCGCAGCTCGCCGAGAAGGGGCGTGTCAGGTAAGAACCAACGCCCATTTTGTGTTTAATTATATCCATTTTAGCTTATTGTCCTTTTTCTGTGGCGTTTTCTGTAGCTCTTTTTCAAGTCTTTTATGCTCATCCTCTAGAACCTTAGTGGCTTGCCTTTTCCTAGTATTCCTTTTCCTTGTATAATCTATTATCAAGCCTCTAGCATATGCCTTCATTGTATCCCATACATTCTGAATTGATGTATCTTCTTTTTTATTTTCTCTAAAGAAAAAGGCCAATTCTTTCTCCATCCGCTGTCTTTTTCCTTTAAAATACTATTATTTAACGTCCATCTCGATCTTCTTTTTTGTCCTTTCCATTTAATTGTCATTGGATTGTGGTCTGCCCATGTACTTGTTTCAATATTTATTTCTTGAATATTAGATATTAATTCTGTTGATATCCATATCATATCTATTCTGTACCATGATAAATGTCTATTTGAATAGAAGGTATATTGTTTAGTTTTAGCATTTCTTTCTCTCCATGTATCTTTTAAATTTAATTCATCAACCATTTTAAAAAAGGATGTTGGGAGAGTCTTTCTGTTTTGCTTTGTTGTTGTTGCTGTATAGTCCAACTTATTGTCTACAATTCCATTAAAATCTCCCATCATAACTATATTGGCATAATCCAGTTCAATTATTTTCATATGTAATTTTTTGTAAAATTCTTCTTGTTTGTCATTTGGAGCATAAATTGCAATCAGGAGTGTTTTCATATTTTTGTCCATTATTTCCACCATTAATACTCTTCCATCTTCATCAGTATAGATCAATTTTGCTGGGGTGATCTCTTTAATATATAAAACCACTCCTCTTTTCTTACATTGGGTCAAGGAAGTAAATATTTCCCCTAATTTTGGCTGTACCAACAATTGTTCATATTGTTTTTTAATATGTACTTCTTGTAGACAAATTATATCAAATTTTAATTTCTCTAATTTATGAAAAGTTTTCCTTCTTTTAACGGCTGAATTAAGTCCATTTATATTAATTGTGATCAATTTTTTCTCTTCCATGGTTATATTTTATAGTTGGGTTTAGCAGCTCTCGTAGATCTTGGTTCACGTTGTTCTTTGGTTTCCACCTTTCCACCTACTGCGCCTTCTTCTTTTTCAGTCCCCATTTGGTCCTCTTGGAATTCAATTAGTGAGATCTCTATTTCTGCCTCTTCCTCTTTCCTTCCAAAAAATTCTGTATAAAATAATTCCGCTTTCTCAATTGAGTCAGTTCTATGTCTCTGTTCTTGCCATGTGAACATTAACCCTTCTGGGATCAGCCATCTATAATTCACCTCTTTTTAAAGTAGCATTTTAGTTAGGAATCGATATTCTCTTCTCATCTCTCTCACTCTTCTGGGTATTTGTTTTAAGACCACAATCTCCTTGCCTTTGTATTTCAACATTTTCTCTCTTGCCACTTGCAATATTTGCGTTTTAATTGCTTTCTTTGTAAATCTAATATGAACTTCTCTTGGTAGGCTATTTCTCATGGCATATCTTATAAAAACTCGATATAACTCATCTATTCCATCCATCATCTTCTCTTGAGTTATTTCCAAAGCTTCAGCCAATATTTCTATCATTATCTCAGCTAGATTTTGTCCGTTTTCTTCCTCTATGTTTTGAAATCTAAGATAAAATTCTGATCTGTCCATCTCCCATCTCAGCATACCACTTTTATCTTGTTCAACCACAGTTAATCTGTTATCAATGTCTCCAATCTTCTTGTCTCTTTGTTTATCTTCTTCAATTTTTTGGAATCTCTCATCATACTTCGACATCATTTGTTGAATGTTCTCCACTTTTTCATCAGTTTTCCCTGTTCTTTATTCAGTGTTCTCTGTTCTTTGTTCAATATTCTCTGTTCTTTGTTCGATGTTCTATGTTCTCTATTCTCTTTTCAATAGTCTCTGATCTTGCTTTAATATCTTGGATTCCTTGCATAATCATCTGCAGAGTCACTTTTTCTTGTTCTTTTTCTTGCTTTAACATTGTCTGTATTGAACGTTGTCCTCCAGATGGTGGGGAGGCAGAAGTAGAAGTTGAGGAACCAGGAGCTGTAAATTTCCTACTCATTTGAAACGATTCAAAGTTTTCAGGTTCTTCTAAACCTTAATCCAATTGTGAAGTAGCCAATTATAATCCAAGGTGAAAAATAAAAATGGTAGAGAGAGAAAAGCCCAATAGTAATAAAAAAGGGGGAGACAAAGTTTCTTCAGGTTCTTGTAAACCTTAATCCAATCAGTAGTTAAGTAAAAAAAAAAGACTTAAAAAGAAAACAAAAGAAGGAGAAAAATTCTTCAGGTTCTTCAACACCTTAATCCAATTGAAAAGTCTCAAATAAAAAAAAAGTGCATAAAAATGAACCAAAAAGGTGGGTGAAAAAACAAAAAATGCCAGGAAAAAAAAGGAGAAAAGGCTTTTAAGGCTTTCCCTTTAAAATAAAAAGCAAACGTGAAGACTGGACTTCCAAAAAAAAGGACAAAAACAAACTCCAACCAGGCCAAAAACCCAAGTAGTTATTACAAGAATAAAGATTTTTTTAAAAAAAATACAGTAAAACTGGTAAGGAGGGGTAGCACAGCTTAAAAAAAATAAAAAGGGCATACTGCACTTTGTTTACTTATCCAAGGCTCTTATTATAACTCTCTTCTCCAAAGACTTATCACCTTTTCTTTTCGTGAGCTTCAATACCAGGCTCCAGCTGTTGATAGAAATCCAGAAGAGCACCTGCAATAACACTCTCCCGTGCTCTTCCCTCTATCTTATCACATAGCAATGTCCTTGAAAAGGAGTCTCAGTTCTTTCTTTCTCAGCTTTCTCAGCTTCATCTGATCACAGGAAATAAAGCATTTTCAAGCCTCTAGTTGGCAGTGTTACAAAGTTTCTTTGCTTTCACTTTCCCCCTCCTTTCCCAAGCAAAACATAGTAAAAATTACCGAAAAAAAGGAAAAAAATATTTAAAAAAGGGAAATAACTAAGTAACTAAAAGGAGCCTCAGCCTAAAATATTACAAAATCAAAAAGGAGAAGAAAAGATAGGTATAAATAAGAAAAGAACCAGTCCAGTTAAAATCGCGTATAGAAATCCAGCAATGAGAAAAAAACAAAAAACCTTACTTTGACATTTCCGTTTAAAATCGCCGCTTAATCACTTCTGTCAAAACTTTTACAGATTCTTTCTTTTCCTTCGGGTGTCCTTTCAAGTCTTAGAATAAAAAAGTTCTCACCAAACCGGCACACTTTCTCTTTCTGCTCTCTTCCGTTTCGGAGCTGTCCCAACTTCAGCAGCTTTAATGGCTGCTCCTGGATCTACCAGGGACTTTGCGGTATCCCTGGGATCAACAGGATGCACTCTTCACTTTTGCCATCTCTTCGGGACGGTTTAGATCCGTTTGGACCATCCAGGGGCAAAGATATCGGCTGCGATCTCAGACCTCCGAGATCGCATGCTGTATCGTCGCAACGCCAGCTCCACCCTCCTGCATTTCTCTTTGCTGAACACCTCTGCTAACACCTCTTGGTATCCGTGCAGTCCCTGGGAGTGGCTGTGCCATTATGGCAGCCTTCTCTGTTAGTGTTACTCAGCCACTGGCATACTTCCCTCTCTGTTGAGGTTGTGAGTGGGTCTGGAACCAGCTCCAATTTCAGTTTTTGGTAACCTCCTTTCCAGGTGATTGTTGGGTTCCATTTGTCTAGCCAAGCCAGTTCCAGTATGATGGACTCGGGCATTTTTGGGACCACCTCAAACTGGATTAGCTCCCAGTGGTGCCCCATCTATAGTTTGACAGATTAGGTGACATGCGTAGCTGACCTCCCCCCTATTATTGACCCATCTACCTGCTCAAATTATATAGGGTTTGCTAGGGGTTTCGTCTTTATGCCCAGCTTAGTGACTCTGGAAGGGCTGATGAGGTAGCGGGTGCAGCCCATGTCTATGATGGCTTCTACTTCCCCATGGTCTCCTGTCTCTGGCACCACTATTTTTTACTTAATCGTAAAAGGACGGATGGCTTCACTTACCATCAGGTCGTCCTCACTATCATCACTACTGTCACTGCTCGTCAGTGGTGGGACCTCAGGGGTCGGAGTTTTCTCTTCCCCTTTTTGGGGGAAGAGACATCAACGTCTTGCTGGGTGAATTTCCCCTTTTCCATGGGTTTTTGCTGTAGTCTCTTTGGTTTTACAGAAGAGCTTTGGCCTCTTGCTTGTGGTACACCGGAAGCATTTTATGGGCACCATGGAGGCCCCTCCAAGTGGCTCCTCTGCTGGGCATGGGCTAGTTCGCCATCCCAGTTATCTCTTGTGTTTCCTCTCTGGGGTCTCCTTCTGATGTCGCCATAGTTCTAAGTCCATTGCTACAGCCATCCAGTACTATACCAGCAATGGATGTGATCTGGGACTCCCTGGCAAAGGCAGATTTGTAACAACTTCCCAGCGATTCTTTGGAATTCCTGGATGTATTCTTTGGCTGGGGGACTTTATCTGATTTTCTTGATTTCTCTTTCTGCCTCTTGGCTCTGGGATACGTCCTCAAATCAGCTCCTTAATTCCTGTAGGAAATCATTGACATTTTCTAGCTCAGGAACCCCTTTGTCGTAAACTTGGGTCACCTATGTCAACGCTTCCCCCTCCAGGTTGTCAGTGAGGGTGGAAACAATTTCTTGGTAATCTTGGTAGCTGTCCCCAAAGTGGTCGATGTAAGCCCATGCTTGGTTTAGAAAGAAGGCCAACCTGTCTGGGCTTCCATCGAACCCCACTCGAAAGCGCGGTGGAATTTCTCCTCGAGGCTGCGGTAGTGGTGGTCGTGGCGCAGCCAGTGGCTGTGGCACAACCAGTGAGGCTAGAATCCACTGCACCTGGACCTGGGCCCAGCCTTGTCTGGGCTAGTATGACTAGCCAGGAGGCACTTTCCCAGCTGGTGACAGTTGGTGCTGACTTACTGGGCCGGCCAGTCTCCTGCGCCCAAGTGGACTCTGGTAAGAAGTGGAGCTCGACCAAGCCAATAGCAGCTGCAGGGGGCTGGTAGGTTGGGCCACTGGAAGAGTTGACTGCTCTCGCCTGGGAACACTCGGTTGCATCCCGGGTTGCACTGTATGCAAGGGTTGAGGCCCCACGCCCTGGGTAGATCGGTCCACTTTCGCGGGAAATGTGAAAGTCAGCTGGCCCAGGACAGCTATTATGTAACCGGTATGCTGCTGCTGGCTGACGCTGCTTGAATCTTTCAGGCAGCCCTTCCAGAGCTTGGCTGTGAGCCTGGTACTTTCATTCCCCCAACTCATTTGAATCCAAGAGTCCTGTCAATCTCCACTCCAGGATCGTTGTTCTCACTTCCCTCATGGATGTGATCAGTCTCTTCCACATCTGGCCTTGACTAGTTTGGATTCCAGGTCCTCTGCTTGCTAAAGCTCTTTGGAAACTGGCAGGTGGATCTGCTCCTTTGCCCATGCCCCTAGTTGGCGTTCAACTTCAGCTGCAGCCGCTCGCTAGGGTGTCAAGGGGAATGTCAGGTTCTCCTCAATTCCCCACAGGCTTCTCCGGCACCTCTCACTTCTCCAGTTTCTTCCTCCATCTTCCCTGAGTCTTTTCTGCTGCTCGGGTAGACCGGCAAGCGGCTGGAGCTCAGGACCCCAGATAGCAACTCTGGTTTGGAGCCTTAGAGTTTAGAGAGCCAGTTTAATGTCAAGGTTCCAAGTAATACATCCCATTCAATAAGAACTCCAAGGCAGGCAAATTCTCAAAGAATATTTTATTGAGACATATCAAATTGGCACAGTCTTGGTGGAAAACTGGCTCTAAGTTCCCACTGGTTTTTCACCCAATTAAATGTAAAACTTGTCACTTCCCCCCACAGTCTCCAATCAGCATGTAGTCCAGTTGCTAGGTGACCTCAGTCTCCACCCTTCAAATACCTACAGCAACATCCTTGATTCCCAGAGGAAATAATTTTATTTAGGCTACAACACCCCAGCTATCTTTACACCCCCCTTTCCTGGCCGCTTTGCTCCTGAAGCAGTCAGAAGAGAAACCTACAAGAAAAAAACGGCCACAGTTAGGCCAACTTCAGGGTTGACACCCATTCTAGTTATAACTTTGTTTCTAGATGTTCGCATATCTGTTTTGTGATTATTTTTTCCAGTATCTTCCCAGGTATTTATGTTAGGCCGATTGGTCTATAGTTTACTGGATCTGTTTCCCCCCCCCCCCTTTTTTTTAAAGATGGGACCTACATCATTAATAACATGTGAGCACAAAAAGCCACCACACATGTTTATCTTTAAATTAGTTGCTGGAAATACAAAGTACGGATTGCACACATTCCTCTCACTCATCCATTTTTAATTGCATACACTGGTGTACATTTCTGCATGTATATTATTTTAGAAAATCTATAATTTCACAGAAAGGCTAACTGTCATGTAACTGAGAAACAGTTAAGCACTATTAAGAATTGTCTTTTGTCTAACCACATGTTAACTGTTTCTATCTTCATGCTTCATACCATGATCTCAAAAAGTTGAAATCAGGAACAGCAAGAACGTGATCAATTAATTCTACCTTAAGTTGTCACAAGTTTGAAAACAGTACAAGTTAAGGAATAACAGCTGAGTCACATGCTTGGACACTTGAAATACTTACAGTTTTTTTTCTGAAATGGAAAGAAAGTAGCATTATTCTGATTTTGGTATAGAACTCCCAAACAAAAGTATTTGGTTTTGAACATGTAACATCAAACAACTGTTTTTAGTATGGAATATTTTAATTGAAATGTTTTATATAGCATGTAAATATTACATAGTAGCATGTAGTATATGTTTTCTGTATTAATAAGAAGGTAGCAGATGCCAAGATTTCTGTTTGAGGGCCATTCTATCTCTATTTGTTATGTTTTACGCTCAGATAATTACCATGTTATCGGTATACACGCACTTTTCCCCCTGAAAATAGGGGGCAAATGATGTATGCGTGTTATACGCCGATATAATGTTAAGAAGCCTTCGGTGAATGCTGCTGGGATCGGGGATCAAGGACACAAATGAAAGAAGGGAGGGAGGAAGCAACCGAAGCCTGTCCTTCTCTCTGGGTCAGCTCTCTCAGTCGCTCTCTCGCTCCTCCACCAGCACAGGAAGAAACTGCTTCAAAGAAGCGGGGGCTTTTCCTGTCGCTGAAGCGCCCGTTTCTCCCCACCCCCACCCCGTCCGCCCGCCCGCAGTGCTCCGTTCTGCCTGCCTGCCTGCCTTCATTAATGGTTGAATCGGAACAGCTTCGGCTGAGTAAAAGAGGCGAATAGTTATTATTCTCAGCCAAGCTGCTCCCAAACAACCAGAAACTAAGGCAGGCAGGCAGGCAGGCAGAATGGGACACTGTGGATTGAAGCGCGCGCGCGCGGTGGGAGTGGGGGTGAAATTTCCCTCTTAAAATGAAGATGCGTGTTATACGCCTGTGCGTGTTATACGCCGATAAATACGGTACTTTGTGAGAATCATTTTGGTATAATGGTTAAGATATCAGGCTAGACCCAAGAGACATTGAATGCTAGTCCCATCTTAGGCACAGAGTATATTAAAAAGATTTTTTTCCCCTTCCATTTAATCACGGAGACTATTGGAGTCTGCCTGGATAAATCCCTAGAGTTTCCTTGGCAAGGATTTTCAGGCTTGTCTCCCTCCCAGGGCTAAAATAGAGAACATTACAATTGGAATCAAGTAATATATATGATAAGAGCCAGTCTGAGGTAGTGGTTAAGGCATCAGGTAGAGAGACTATGAATATTCTATTCCTGCCTTCAGCACAATGCCAGCTGAGTGACCTTGAGCTGGTCACTTTCTGTCAAGCCTGCAAACAAGACAACAGCAAACCACTTCTTAAAAACTTTGTCAAGAAAATTGCAGGTTCTTGCCAAGAATCAGACATGATTGAATGGAAGAAAAAATATTTTGTAATATACTTCATAATGATGTGACTTAAATTGTTTTGTGGAGAAAAAAGGACCAATTTTTATTTATTTACAGGTCATACAAAAGAGCACATCACCTATCTTAAAGGTGATAACTTTTTCAAGTTTACTTGCTCTGATTGCTCAGAAGATGGGAAGGAGCAGTTTGAACGGTTGAAGCTAACATGGCAACAGGTAAGTAGCAAGCTAATTAATAAAGTTCAAATAATGTAATGATAAAAATAGTTCAATTTTTTTAATATGTTAACATTAGAAATTTTTTTAAAATTATTTCCTTCAACATCTTTCAGTAAACAATGTTTAAAATATTTCTTTTCATACATACATATATGTATATATGTATATTTAAAGATTATTTGAATGTAAAAGTAAAATCTATATGTAAACGAAGGAGAACAGAAAGAAGTAAATAGTGCAAGAAAAAATAAATAAGGACATAGCCTTTATCGCAACTATAATGAAATTTAATGATTCTTCACCCTCTTTAAGGTTACAGACATTTTTATCTCTTCTATCTTATAATTTTTTTTGAAAAGTTTTATTATTTTTTAGACAAACATACACAAACACAACATAAAAACATCAAGCCACCTTCCATTTACGTACATACAGTGTGTCGATTGCTTTACAAATTGTTTTGTGCATCCACTTCATAGTCATCACTTACAATTACTTGTATATGTTCTCATATTATCTATCAAATATTTCTAAATGCATTAATATTGTTATCAATCATTTGACTATACTATTCATTCATGTTCTGCAAGATAGTCCATATTTAAGTTGATTTATTTTATGACAATTCATATTATCATCCTAAATCTATCCCATAGTTATATTATGATAATACATCTTTATATATTCTTTATATTCTAAAGTTCTACATATTTTATTACCATATTTTATTGTCTAACCATTGATAAAATAAATCCCAAATCTTATAAAATTGTTTATCTTCTTGTTCTCTGATTTCAAATGTCAATCTACTCATTTCAGCACATTCCATTATTTTCTTAATAACTTCTTCCTGAGTTTGTATTTTCTCATTTTTCCAGTTTTTAGCAAATACAATCCTAGCTGCTGTTAATACATTTACAATCAAGTATTTCAATTCCTTACTGTATATTTCAGGTAAAATTTCCAATAAAAATATCTCTGGTTTCAAGTCTATGTATTTTTTTGTCATTTTTTCCAACCATGTGTGGATTTTAGTCCAATATCTTTTAGCATCTGAACACGTCCACCACATATGGTAATATGAGCCAGGTATCTGATGACATTTCCAATATTTTTCATATTTGTTCTTGAACATTCTTGCTATTCTTGTTGGGGGTAGGTGCCACCTGTAAAACATCTTATACAAATTTTCTTTATATGTTGTTGACATTGTCATTTTATAATTTTGAGACCACAATTTTTGCCATTTCTCTAAATCAATCCTATATCCAAAATTTTCCCCCCAAACAATCATTATTTCTTTAACTTGTTACTTCTTCTAGCTTAATTTCTAGTAAATATCCATACAATTTTTTAATCACCTTTTCATCAGTACCTGTCAAAATCTTATCTAAATCAGTCAATTTATCATAAAAACCTTCTGTTTTGGAATCTTTGTCATATCTAGAGCGTATTTGCACATATGAAAACCAATTCATCTTTATACCTTGTTCCTCTAGTTTTTTCATAGATTTAAGTTCACCCTTTTCATTCAATATTTCACCATATCTAACTGTTTGTTCCTTTTTATATGTTATAGGATAAGAAAATGCTTCAATAGTTGATGGCCAGACTGGAATTTTCAAATAACATTGCCTTTTAGTCTTCTCCCAATTTAACCACAAAGCCTCCTGTACATAATGTCTTCTAAAATACCCCTGTGTTTTAGTTCCCTTGTACCATAAGAAGGCATGCCACCCCAACAACAAATCATGTCCTTCTAATGCTAGCAATCTAGTATTTCTTAATGTTATCCATTCCTTAACCCACATCAAATTTGTAGCTTGGTAGTATAACTCCCAATTAGGCAGGCCAAATCTTCCTCTTATTCTAGCTTCTTGCAAGAGTTTTAGTTTTAGTCTCGCTTTCTTTCCTGCCATATATATTTCAACACAATTTTATTTAAATCTTCAAAGTAATTTTTCCCTAGCCTAATTGGAATTGTTTGAAACAGATATAAAATTCTGGGTAATATGTTCATCTTGATTGTTGATATTCTCTCTATTAATGATAATTGTAAGTTTTCCCATTTTGCCAAATCTAGCGCTACCTGTTGCTTAAGTTTAATATAATTATTCTCTTTTAATGTACTACATCTTGCTGTCAAATATATCCCCAAGTACTTGATTTTATTTGTGACCTGAATTTTCAAAACATCCGCCAATTCTTCCTTTTGTCTTAATAACATATTCTTTGTCAGAATCTTTGTTTTATCTTTATTTTCAAACCAGCTACCTTTCCATATACCTCTATCTTTTCTATCAGTTTTAATGCTTTTTCTAATGGATCTTCTAAGATGAAAACCAAATCATCTGCAAATACTTGCACTTTAAATTCTTCCTTTTTAATTTTCATCCCTTTTATATCTTTTTCTTCTCTAATGTTTCTATTTAGCACTTCCAAAGTTAACACAAACAACATAGGTGACAGTGGGCAGCCTTGTCTTGTTCCTTTTCTTATATCAATAGAGTCCCTCAATCATTACCTTTGCTGTTTGTTTATGATATATAGCTTCTATTGCATGAATTTTTTACCAAAGCCCATCTGCTCCAACTGTAATAACATAAATCGCCAATTCACATTGTCAAAGGCCTTCTGTGCATCTAAAAATATCAAAGCCATTTGTTTTTCAGGATGTGCCTCATAATATTCCAATGTGTCCAAAATTATTTTCATATTATCTTTAATTTGTCTCTTTGGCAGAAATCCATTTTGATCAGGGTGAATAAAATTATTTAAATATTTTTTGAGTCTTTCTGCCAATATTGAAGCGAAAATTTTATAGTCTGAGTTTAATAGGGAAATGGGTCTATAGTTTTTGATTTGTTGTGGGTCGGCATCCTCCTTTGGGACAAGTGTAATATAAACTTCTGACCATGATTTGGGTATCCTCTTCTTTGACATAACTTCATTCATAACTTCTATGAATGGGAGATTCAATGATTCTTGTAATGTCTTATAAAATTCCGCTGGAAGTCCATCTGGACCTGGTGCTTTTCCATTATTTTGCTTCTTAAGTGCTTTAGTTAACTCCATCATCGTTATATTACTTTCTAACATTATTTCAGTCTCTTTAGGTATCTGGGGTAAATTAGCATTCTGTAAGCACTGTTTAACTCATCATCAATAGTCTCTTGTTCGTATAATTTCCCATAATAATTTCGTATGATTTTTTTCTTCTCTTTACTTCCATAGCAAGCTTGGCCTTGATCATCTATTAATTGCGATATTTTCCTTGATTCTCTCTCCTTTCTCAATTTATATGCTAACCATCTACCTGGTTTATTTGCATCTTCAAAATAGTTCTGCTTCGCACCTCTGATTTTCTGTGCTAATTCTTCTTTCTTTTTCCATAAATCCCATTTTATGTTTCATTGTATCCATTTTTAATTTAATGTCCTTTTTCTGTGGCAGTTTCTGTAACTCTTTTTCAAGTCTTTTATACTCATCCTCTAGTGTCTTAGAGGCTTGTCTTTTCATAATATTTCTTGTATAGTCTATTATCAAGCCTCTGGCATATGCCTTCATTGTATCCCATACATTCTGCATTGATGTGTCTTCTTTTTTATTTTCTTTGAAAAAAAAAGGCCAGTTCTTTCTCCATTCTCTCATTCTTTTAATATAGTGTTATTTAACGTCCATCTAGATCTTCTTCTTTGTCCTTTCCATTTAATTGTCATTGGATTATGATCTGCCCAAGTACTTGTTTCACTATCAATTTCTTGAAGATTAGTGATCAATTTTGTTGATATCCATATCATATCTATTCTAGACCATGAGGAATGTCTGTTTGAATAAAAGGTATGTTGTTAGGTCTTAAAGTTTCTTTCTCTGCATGCATCTTAGATTTATTTCATCTATCATTTTAAAAAAGGATCTAGGGAGAGTCTTTCTGCTTTGCTTTGTTTTCTGTGTTGTATAGTCCAGTTTATTATCTACTATTCCATTGAAGTCTCCCATCATACAGATATTAACATAGTCCAATTAAATTATTTTCATATGTAATTTTCTATAAAATTCTTCTTGATTTTCATTTGGAGCATCGATTGCTATCAGGAGTGTTTTCATATTATTGTCCATTATTTCCACCATTAAAAGTCTTCCATCATCATCATCCGTATGGATCAATTTCACTGGAATAACATCTTTGATGTATAAAACCACTCCTCTTTTCTTGCATTGTGTCAAAGAAGTAAATATTTTCCCTACCTTGGGCTGTATCAATAGTTGTTCATGCTGCTTTTTAATATGTACTTCTTGTAGGCAGATTATATAAAATTTTAATTTCACTAATTTATGGAAAGTTTTCCTTCTTTTAACAGCTGAATTAAGTCCATTTATATTAATTGTAATCAGTTTTTTCTTTTCCATGATTATACTTTGTAGGTAGGTTTTGCAGCCCTCGTAGATCTTGGTTCACGTTGTTTTCTAACTTCCACCTTTCCGCCTACAGCACCTTCTTTTTCAATCGCTGCTTGGCAGTCCTCTTGGAATTGAAATTGTGACATTTCCTTTTCTGTCTCTTCCTCCTTCTCTCCAAAATATTCTGTATAAAATAATTCTGCCTTCTCAATTGAATCAATTCTATGTCTTTGTTCCTGCCATATAAACATTAAGCCTTCTGGTAACAGCCATCTATAATTCACCTCTTTTTTGAGTAGTATTTTAGTCAGAAATTGAGACTCTCTTCTCTCACTCTTCTAGGTACTTGTTTCAGAACTACAATCTCCTTATCTTTGTATTTCAGTGTTTTCTCTCGCCACCTGTAGTATTTACGTTTTAATAGCTTTCTTTGTAAATCATATGAACTTCTCTTGGCAAGCTATTTCTCATTGCATATCTTGTGAAAACTCAAAAAACCTCATCTATTCCATCCATCATCTTCTCTTTTGTTATTTCCAAAGCTTCGGCCAAAATTTCTATCATGATCTCTGCCAGATTTTGTCCCTTTTCTTCCTTTATGTTTTGGAACCTGAGATAAAATTCTGATCTGTCTATCTCCCATCCGAGCATCCCACACTTACCTTGTTCAACCATGCTTAGTCTGTCATCAATATCTCCAATCTTCTTATCTCTTTGTCATCTTCAATTTTTCAGAATCTCTCATCATACTTCATCATTTGTTGAATGTTCTCCACCTTTTCATCAGTTTTTCCTGTTCTTTGGTCAATGTTCTCTGTTCTCTTTTCAATATTCTCTGTTCTTGTTTGTATGTTTTGAATTCCTTGCATAATCATCTGCAGCGTCACCTTTTCCTATTCTTTTTCTTGTTGTAACATCGTCTGTATTGAGCATTGTCCTCCAGAAGGTGAAGAGGAAGAAGTAGGAATTGAGGAAGCCGCCACTCTTAGTTTCTTACTCATTTCAAACAATTCAAAATCTTCAGGTTCTTCTAGATCTTAATCCACTCGTGTAATGACCAATTGTAATTCCAAGTAAAAATAGTGGAGGAAAAGGGAAAGCAAAATAAAAGTTTCTTCAGGTTCTTGTACACCTTAGTGCAATCAATTGATTAAATAGTGAGAAAAACCCCAAAAAAGAAGAAAAAAACCATAAAAAGAAAAAGGAAAAATTGTCAAGTATTGTGGGTGGCAAAAAAAAAATAAAGTTCTTCAGGTTCTTCAACACCTTAATCCAATTAAAAAGTCTCAGGTATAAAAAAGAGAGAGAAAAAAGAGTCACAGAAAAAACCAATATAAAAAATAAGTAAAAAGATGGGAAGGGTGAGGAAAAAAAGAGAAAAAAAAACTACTCCCTTGAAAAGAAAAAGAAAAATTGATACTAATAATAGTACCAAAAAACAGGTAGATGGAAAAAAAATTTCCTTTAAAATAAAATATAAAAATAAAAAATAGACTCAAAAACAAAAAAGAACAAAAACAAACTCCAGAAGGCCAAAGATCCAGGTGACTATCAAAATTAGTAAGCTAATAAGGGGGGCGGGGTGTTGAAGTAGAGAATAGCCCAATGTAAAAAAGTTAAAAAAAAAAGAACACACTGCACCTATTTAAACATCCAAAGTTTTTGTTAAGTTCCAAACAATTTTATAACTTTCTTCTCTAGAGTCTTATAATCTTCAACACCAGATTCCAGCCACTGATAGAAACCTGGAGGAGCACCTGCAATAATACTCTCCCGTACTCTTCCCTCTATCTAATCAAACAGGCTCAAAGTCCTTGAAAAGAAGCCTCAGTTCTTTCTCAGCTTTGTCTGGTCTTCAATAGTAAAAAAAAGAAAAAGAAAACAACATTTCCAAGCCTCTAGATAGCAGTGTTACAAATTTTCCTCTACTTTCACTTTCCCCCTCCTTTTTCAAACAAAATGTGTTTTAAGTAATAAAAAATTAATTAAAAAGAAAATAAAAACTTAAAAAAGAAAACTAAAAGGGAATCTCTAGCCTAGAATATTATAAAGGCAAAAAATAAAAAATAAGGTAGAAGAAAACCAGTCCAGTTTCAAAGTAAAAAAATCATACATTAAGAGTCCAGCAGTAAAAAAAGAAATACTAATTTTGACTTCCTGTTTAAGATAGCCGCTTAATCACTTCTGTCTTAAATTTTATAAATTCTTACTTTTCCTTAGGGTGTTCTCTCAGATTATGAAATAAAAGAAAAACTCTCACCAAACCGGCACACTTTCTCTTTCCATTCTCTTCCGTTTTGGAGCTATCCCAACTTCAGCTTTAATGGCTGCCTCTTTGCCGCTGGCAAAAGGAGCTTCTCCTGGATCTACCAGGGACTTTGCGATGTCCCTGGGATCGACAGGATGCACTCTTTACATTCACCATCTCTTTGGGGTGGTTTAGGTCCATTTGAACAGTCCAGCAACGGTGGTGATCTCAGATCTTCAAGATCGCACGCCGTACCGTCACGACGCCAGCTCCGCCTTCCCTATCTTATAACTTTTATCCCATATTCCATCTCTTATCTATAAATAAATCCATAAAACTTCCATCTATTCAACCCTAATGTCAGCAGGTCTGTAAAGAGTTGCCTGAGATGTCATATTTTGTTTTAATCTTGATCAAATCAATCAACTTTATATATCTTACTTTCACTTCTAACAGTCTTAATCTTTAATTCACTCAAATATTGTAGGATTCAATTTCTCTTCATTTCCTTTTTGTCCCATCAGATAGAATTTTTCAAGACTTTAACAAGCCTTTTTTGTAAATCCAGTAGGAAAAAAATTATCAAGGTTTGTCTTGGCTTGTCATTTGCTTTTAGTACTTACGCTTATATACCACTTCACAGTGCTTTACAGCCCTCTAAGTGGTTTACAGAGTCAACATATTGCCCCCAACAATCTGGGTCCTCATTTTAGCAACCTCAGAAGGATGGAAGGCTGAGTCAACCTTGAGTTGGTGAGACTCGAACTGCTTTAAAATTTAAATTCTCAACCAATTTCTTTTGTAGATTCAGTGAAACATCCTCTTCTAAACCATTCTCTTAGCCAGTGAGTTGTAAATACCATCTCTGCTAAAATTTGTTTTATATCTGTCATTTTTTCAGTAAAAGTTTTGGGTATAGTCTATCAATAGATGCAAATATCTTTACTGACATATTTGATATTGTGGCTACTATTTTCTATTTTTAATTTTCTTCAGTATTTTCACTGTTAGAATTTTTACTTTACAGGTTAGCAAATCTGTACTTAAAAACTTTAGTCTCTTTGAGTGTCCAATTTTTAAAATGAAATTGCTTATGTTTATTTTGTCTTGTGGAAAGCAAAACAGAATCTGTTTTCCAGAAAAAGCTGTTTATTTTTTATAATTCATTCCAAAAACCTATTGTAAAAGTTTCAATATTCCAATTTTATTTGGACCTTTAATCTGTTTACAATTTTCTAAGATCAAAATTGTATTTAGTATTTTGTTGTTTATTTCAGATTCTTTAAATTCTTAACCTTATGATTAAAGTGTTCTTCACTCAGAATTGAAGGTACTCGAGTGTTTTCAAGCTTGTCAGTCCAATAATCTCCAGTAGTCTACAAGTAATTAATGAGCAATTTCTGAAACTTAGAAAGTAAGGTTTTGTGAACTTAATATTTTTTAGAAGTCTCTGCTGCGATTGTGAGGCTAATCCACAGCCTCCCAGTCCTCAAACCTGCAGCAAATTGCTGTTCTGTGGTGTCCTTGCAAAAAATAACCATCCAGACTAGTGTAATTTTAGGCTTTGATAGCTTAGCTCCTGATTCAGTTTCAATTGCAGTCAGTTGGGTGGTGGTGGTGGGGAGAACATTGCTGTCCTCTTCGCTAAAGACAGCGGCCAGGTCTTTGTATTCTTTGGGCAGCATCTCAGTGGCAGTTGCTGCTATCTCCAGTGGCTTGGGGCCAGTCAGTGGTTGGCAGCTTTCCAGAGGGATTGGCGGCAAGGGGCCAAAGGCTATTCTAATTTTTCTGTAGCCATTTTCCCATTTGAACATTTGGGCCCACCTGTCCAGCCAGGCTAGCCCCAATATCACAGACTCTGTCATTTTTTGGGCTACCATGAATCGTATGTTGGTGTTGCCCCATCTCCATCCTAACAGACTCAGTGACTAGGGTAGCAGGGGTTCCGCCTATCAGTGTCCCATCTACTTGCTCAAAGCAGATTGGCCGGACCAGGGAATTTGTCTTTATTCCTAACTGCTCAACAATGGAGAACCCGATTAGGCACCTGATGCAGCCTGTGTCTATTACTGCTTCTACTTCCCCCTGCACCCCAGTCTCTGGTACTACTAGTCTGACTTAACAGTGAAAGGGCTTCACTCAGCATTGGGTCGTTGTCCCTGCTAGCAGACCTGGAGTGGGCTTCTTTGACTGGAGGCTCCCTGTCTTCCTTTGTGGGAGGGGGAACCTCTATGGCTTGTCGGGAAAATCTGCTCGTGTCTGGTGGCTTCCTTGGGGTTCTCCTTCCTCTGGTTGCTGTGGGAGGTTGAGGTTGAGGGACAGGTGCAGGAGCTAAGCACTTGGACGCTCGGTGCCCTGGTTGGCCTCATCTGTAACATTTAATTGTGCTAGGTTGCTGTGCTGGTGGTGGTTTCACCGGGGCTCACCAACCCAGGGGGCTTCTTGCCTGCTTCTTTTGTGCGGGTTTGTGGTGAGGAGTGATTTCTCAATCTATTGCCATGGCCATAGTGTACCAGTCCTGTAGTTGGCTTGGTACTTCTCAGATGCCATGTGCTTTTCTGATCTCTGGGTCTATGGCCTCCTGGAAATAATGGATAAGAATGGATTCAGGCCAGTGTCTGAGGTTCCCAGCTACCCTTCTGAACTCCCAGACAAACTCCTTAGGGAAGCAATTCCCCTGTTTCATAGTTTTAATCAGGACTTCATTCTCATTCCTGTGGTCTGTATCTTCAAATCTAGCCGGAGCAGCTGGACCAATTCATTGGCATTGTGTAGCTCAGTAGCTCCTTCATCATGTAGTTGGGCTATCCATTCAGCCGCTTTGCCCTCGTTCATCCCGTCACCAATAGCTGAGATCAAGTCATGGTCAGATTGGTACTGGTCCCCATGCTTGTCGATGTATGCCCAAATTTGGTTGAGGAAGTATGCCAACTTCCCTGGGGTTCCATCAAAGATGGCTCTAAATCTTGGTGGTGGTACCACAGCTGGAGGGGATGGCTGCACTGCAGAGGTGCAGCCGGAACAGCTGGTGGTGGGTCAGGGACTGGCTGTTGCACTGGAACTGGCTGTGGAGCCGGAGCTGGCTGCAGGGCTAGAGCTGGTGGTACGGTTGGTGCTGGCATCCACTGGTACTGAACCTAATGCTGGCCAACCCAGCCTATTCCGCCAGCCCAGCCAGGCGGAATACATTCTGCTGGCAGTAGCATTAGAGCCAGTTGGCGAGGGGTGGCTGGCTGGCCATTGCAGACTTCTGAGCCCTGGCTGCAGCTGCTGCCCATTTCTGGCAGGTTGGGCCGGCTGTAAAAGGCATGTTCTTCTGTCATCTCTGGCTGAATAGAAAGATACCATTGGTGCATTATAGCCACTTGCTGACCCTGGGTCCAGGAGGGTGAATGTAGGTTGAGTCAGAATCCACCTCGGCTGACCAACCTGGGCTTGCAGGGCATAGTTGCTCACCTCGAGATGTTCAAACTGTTCCAGGAGACTTGTCAGCTACTGGCTCTGTGAGGGAGGTAACAGGCACCAATCCCGGGAGTTGTTAGTCTCCAAAGGTCTTGGCTCTCTCCACTCAGGACCTTGAGTTTTCTTCATTGGACTGGTCCCTGGTCGGTACTCAGGTGGCCTAATCTCAGTTCCACTCCGGAGTTGGGTCAGCCTGACTGAGCTGCTAGGACTCTGGCTCCTTGGGCTGAGTGCCTTGCTGCCATTTCACTTCGGCAGCTTCAATTGCTCGTGCCATGTCTTCAGAGGGAGAGTAGAGGGTCTTGACGAAAGACTTTGTGTCAGTCCCCACGGCTCCCTCTTCGACTGTCGCGTTCTCCTCCATCTTCCCTAAGTCTTCCCGGCCCCAGTAGGCAGGTCGGCGTTTGGGGCTCAGAATCCCGGACAGCCCCTGGGTTCCAGGGAGCTGGTTGAAGTTTTAGAGATTCGGGTTGACATCAGCATTCCAAGTAACAACCTCCAAAGAATATTATTTTCCAAAAGATCCACTTTGTTAGAGATGTCATATTGGTATATCTGAGGAAAACCTGTCATGCCCCTGGTGGAGACTGACTCTGAGGAAGAGGAGGAACAGTCAACAGGGAGTGGGAGTGTGGCTCCAGAGGTGGTGGAGGAGGCTAGGGAAGGGCAGAGGCTGGCTGAGCAATCAGAGGAGGATCCAGACCCATCCCCTATCCATCCTAGGTCATGTAGGGAGGAGAGGATCAGGGAAAAGCGAGGTCTACTCAGGAGGAGATTACCATGATCTTCCTCGTGGCTTGCAGCTGGGAGCTATGTATATAAGTTTGTAACTGCATAGTCAGAATTGCTGGAGTCAAAGTTTAGTTTTTTCTTTGAAAGAGGTTTATCTTTGCTGGCGTTCTTCCCATGAACTCTCCTCGGTTATCTTCCTGGAATGTATGATTAATTATCTTGGCTTGCTTCGGAACTCTCGTCAATGCGGTTTGTTTTTGGTTTTCTTTTTGCCTCATTATTTAGTTTTGTGACTTTAAACTGTGCCTAATAAAACAGTGAAGTTAAGTTGAAGGCATTATCGGACTTTAATGTATGTTTTGGGTTTGGGGTTATTTTGAGAGACTACGGGTCATCACAAAACCCAAATCTCAGATTTCCAGGTTTTCCTTAGCCCAAAGAGAATCCAAAATCCAACCCCTGCACCCAATAGTTTATCACATGGTCCAATCATTACTTTGTTCCAACTGGAGATAACCCTCAGTCATTCACCTTCAGGTGCAGGGTAACATGACCTGATGATGTGGCTAATCTTCCACCGCTCCTTGAAATCCTCCCTCCCAAATTCCCAAGCACTGAATGTGGCAGCCCAGAAGTCTCAAAGAAAAAATGGCTTCCAAGCTGACAAGTGTTTTTACAAGAAATGTCAATTTTACATTCAATTTGTAAACTATTGGAAAGCCATGGGGATCCTACAACAGTTGTATGTGTGAAAAATGGTCATCACTTTTTTCAGTGCCATTGTAACTTTGAACAGTTACTGAATGAATTATTGTAAGTCAAGGACTACCTGTAGTACCATTCTAGCCCATATTTATCTTCTGCAAATATCACAAGAGATCTTGCCATATGCCTTATTAGGAACAAAATACATTTTAAAGAAGGGTCTAGACCAGGGTGTCCAAACTTTCTGCAAGGAGGGCCAGATTTGGTGCGGTGAAAATGTGTGGGGGCCGGCCATTTAGCCTGACATTCTTTGAACCATTAACATTAAATGCAAATGAAAGCTTATGAAAGATTAAACAAACAACTACGGTATTGTGAAGGGTGATACTGAGATCTCGACTGCATTATATAGGCCAGGTTTGGCTCAAAAACAGTGGTTTTGATGCACAAGATGTCACGCAGGTGAAAGTCACTTAGTCTTGTCCTCACACGGTTCTTGTTAATGTTCATAACCGAGAATGTCTTCTTGCACAAGTATGTCGAACCAAACAAGCTCAGCATTTTCTTAGCAAATGTTCGAAAATCTTGGAACCTGTCTTTATTCAGCTGGCGGTAAAAGTTGACAAGAGGGAGCTGTTGGTGTCGACTGCAACGCTTGGCGTCACACTGCAGCTCAATGAGCTCCAGCTGCAGGTGGTCTGGAGTGTCATCAGGGTCCACAGAGAAAGGAGAGATCATCATTCTGCCTATGATTTCAAAATATAGATGAACATAAAGAAAAGAACCTTCCAAATCTTATGGCAGAGCTGTTAGACAATGCACTACAGAGGAATGTGCAAGAAATGAGCAATGATATAGACGAGGTGTACTGAATTTATACCAACTACGTGCGGAGGCATAAGCTGCTGAGAGAGGTACACGTAAGATTCGCAAGAAAGACCATCAGAGACGAAATCTACGGGAGAACAAGAGAAGAACCATTAATGTATAAAGAAAGAAATTGTGATGCTAAAACAAGTCCCTAGGAGGGTAAGAGAACAAAGACGGAACCACAACTTTTTATCATCGCAGTTAATTAAAAACAAAATAATGTTTAGATGACTTATCCCCGAAGGCATGCTGATCTCCTGGCAGGAGAAGAAAATCTGTACAGATTCACTGGACAAAACACAAGAATTTCTTGAACACTACATGGCACCAGATGAAGAACATGATAGTAGAGAAGAGCAGAAGTCAGGAGGAACTATCAGTGGAAGAAAAAGGATCGGACCAAGAAGTAAGAGAACGACAGGAAATCGAATATCAAGAAATAGAGAGGATAAAGACATGGTCACAAAGAGAGATAAGAACAAGGAGAGGAAAGAGAACTCAGTATAAACAATAACATGCTAGAAGAAGTCACACTTCTATCACTATCATAAATGGACTAAATGCTCCGATAAAAAGAAAACAAGTATTGACTAAGCTCCGGAAACAGAATGCTGATATTACTTGTCTGCAAGAAGTTCACATTGAGAAGAAGTATGGCAACATTTTAGAATCACCTAAATTGGGAAAATTGCACCTTGCATTGGCACAGAAAAAGAAAAGTGGGATAGCGATGTATATAAAGCAATGGTTAAACCTGATTCAAATATTTGCAGATGAGGAAGGAAGAACCCTAATGGTAGAAGTACAAATAAATCAAAAGAAAGTATTGTTAATAGTAATATATGCCCCGAACATTAACCAAAAAGAATACCACAGTAAGTTGCATTGAAAAATAGTAGAATTAAAACAGGAAAATATATGCATTATAGGGGACTTTAATGCAAGCAGTAGATATACGAAAAGATTATACAATGAAGAAAAAAATAGGAAGGAGAGGAAAACACTGCCAAATACATTTCATAAATTGACACAAGAATTAAATCTTAAAGATATGTGGAGAGAACTTAACAAAGACAATATACCTTTTTTTCAAACCCACATAGTTCTTGGTCTAGGACTGACATGGTGTGGCTGGATACAGAAGTAGCAAAAGATCTAGAGAAAATAGAGATACTACCAAACATATGGGCAGACCACAACCCACTGACAGTGAAATGGAAAGGGAGAAGAAAGAGAGGAAGATGGACTTTAAATCAGAAACTCCTTAGGGACAAAAGCTACCTACAAATGTTAGAAAAAGAATTAAAACTATTCTTTAAAGACAATGTAACTGACCAAACAACATTGAAAAATCTATGGGACGAAAACTTCCGGTTTGTCGGCTTCGCAAGCGGCAGGGATTTGCGATCCTGCACGATCCCTGCCGCGCTAGCCGTTTTGGTGCCTCCGATCCATAGATCTGGAGGCTAAGGTTGCTACGAAGAAGCAGCCGAAGATAAGGAGGAGCTGGTGAGGGGTTTGGGGGTGTTGCAGACCCCCTTCCCAGCTGGCAAAACCCCCCTTTCCCAAGACGGTCGAGCGGCGGTCTGTAATGGCCGCCTCAAAGAAGCCGGCAGCTGGGTAAGACTGAGCAGGAGGAAGAGAGGAGAAAGTGGTAAAGAGAAAGTTTTTGTGGCTGACCCAGGACTTTAAGAGGCGTTTAATCCTGAGAACGATGGTTTTTTGAAAAATACTTTGTTTCCAGAGGAGGATCTCAAGCGGCAAAACTGAGTGCTGAAAGGAAAGTTTACTCTCCTTCCTTATGGAATCAACAAATGGCCATTGAGAAACCGGTTGTTGTTTTTTATAAAAGGTAAAGACTTGGCTTCTTGTTATAAGTGGGAAGGAAGAGGACAAAATATATATATTAAGATTTTGTTGGAGGAGATGCCTTGAAGATCTTGAGACCAGAAATTAATTGTAACAAGGTTTTAAAATACAGATTGGAGGTTTTTTCCTTTCCCTTTGATACCTTACCAGGAAGAGAAAGTGAGAAATTTGTGTTTTGTTTGGACTGATTGACTCTCTCTGGAATTTTGGGGAATTGCTCTAACTTTTGAAACACTTTGGATGCTTTAAGAAGAAGAATAAAGAATGGCTTTATCTGCTGATGAACTTAGAGAATATGAAGAAAGAAAGGACGCTGTGAAAAAAGCCTTTCTCTTTCTAGAAATGGTGCTTGTTAATTATCAAACACAACAACAGATGGAAGAAGGAGAAGAAGAAGACACCATCTTCAATGAATTTAAAAATTTAGTTAAGAGAGAAAGGAGAAAGAAAGGAAGGAAAATGAAGGACTTAAGATCTAAAAAAATACTTAAGAAAGGAAAAAATAAGATGCAAAACCAATTCAATGTTAATGTTACTGAGCAAAAGGAGAAGAATACAACAGAGAGGGGAAGCTGGAGGTAAAAAGGTTAGGTGGGATAAGAAAGGGAGGGAAAAGCCACAAAGGTATAAAACAAGATGGGAAAAAAGGAAATTTTTTTAGGGATAAAGGGTAATGTATAATTTCTTTAAAAAAGAAGATTCTGCAAGGTACATAAGATGGTGTGGTAGTGTTTGTATTAGAAATAGAAAATTAGAATGTTATAAGAATTTGAAATGTTTAGTAATGATAGATTTTAAAATTCAATAAAAGATTAAAAGGAATGTTTAAAATATTGAGTTTAATTGAAAAGACTAATTTACTGTTGTTTTGATCTTATTATAAACTCATTACTGTAGCATTTGTTTCTTGAAATAGACAATTGGAAGGCTATAAGATTTAAAATTTAGATTTATTATTTAATTATATTAATTATTGTGGACTTACTATTTTTTTTTCTTTAGAGACTAGTAGGTTGAATGTACTAAGCAGAATCAGATTGGGTATTAGGTGTTATTTTAAATATTAATTTAGGGGGAGGATAGAAAGGCATCATACCTTGATCAGGGATTTCAGGGAAAAAAATTTTTTCTTTACTTGCTGTAGGGAATGAGATAAATGGATAATTTGGAAACAATGGACAAAAAATATAAATATAATGAATTAAATTAAAATGAATTAAATAAAATAGAAATAAGAAGAGTGAAAAGTGGGGAGAAGTTATATGGAAGTTATAGAATGGTAAATAAGATAGGTAATGGCATATAAGATGAGCACGAATTTAATTGAAGTCCATACAAAGAGAGGTAATCTGGGGCCAAACTACTTTCTTAAAAGAAGTTTTATATTTTTGTGTTTTGTGTGTCTATGTTTTCTTTGAGAATTAATAAAACCTCGGAGGAATGTTGGATGAGAATAATGTAACAAGACAGAGAGGAATGAAGATGATGGTTATAAATATAGAAAATTAATAATAATTAATGAAATTGAATAAGAGAAGAGAAATAATGAGAAATTTGTTGAGAGATATCTATATGGTTATATTGAAATGGTGAAAAATAGAATTATGTTGTATAAAATAGTATTTTATCTGACTTGTAAAATTAACAATGGAGAGGTTTGTGTACTTAATGGATAATGATGGTTTGTTTGTCTTTAAAATTAATAAAATTTGTTTCAAAAAAAAAAAAATCTATGGGACACAACCAAAGCATACATTTGAGGTCTAACAATTGCATATGGAGCAAAAAAGAACAAAGAAAAGAAAAAACAACAGATAGAATTAGAAGAGAAACTTGAGGAATTGGAACACAGAATGCAAAAAGAACCACAGAATGAAGAAATTAAAAGAGAGAGAGGTGACCAAACATAAAATAAATTTAACCTTACAAGATGAAATGTCACAAAACCTCAGGATGGTAAAGCAAAATTACTTTGAGTATGCTAATAAACTGGTGAGATGGTTGGATCATAAACTGAAAAAAGACAAGGAGAGAAAAACAATACAAACCCTACAGGATGAAAATGAAATTCCACACCATCGGGCAGAAGAAAAACAATCTATTGCCCAGAAATATTTTGCAGTACTGTAAACTCAGGATGAGATACCAGAAGAGAAGATCAAACAATACTTGAACGAGAAAAAATTACCTACAATCCCAGATCTCACAAAGGAAATGTTAAATGCTGAAATCACAATGACTGAAATGAAAGAGGCAATTAGTAAACAAAAATGTAATAAATCACCGGGACCAGATGGGATCCCTGCAGAATTATATAAGGAAATTCAAACACCATTGGAACAGCTAATGTTGGATCTGTACAATGAAACATTAGAACAAGCAAAACTCCCAAATTCATGGACAGAAGCCTATATTACCCTCATTTTAAAAGATAATACCAATGACAGCAGATACAAAACTACAGACCGATTTCATTTTACTTAATGTGGATTACAAAATATTCGTTACAATAATTGCAGAGAGGGTTAAGAAAATTTTGCATGAATATATCCACCCTGACCAAAATGGATTAGTACCACAGAGACATTTAAGAAATAACACCAGACTGATAATGAATGTATTAGAATATTATGAGGCACACCCAGTTAAGCAATTGGCGTTAATGTTTATGGATGCACAAAAAGCCTGCGATAATTTGAACTGATTTTTTAAATTAATCAATTACATCTAATGAACTTTGGAGAATTTTTTTTAGATATCATCAAATCCATATATACCACCAAACAGCGAAGATAATTTTGAACAGCAAACTAACGGAGAAATTTAATATATCAAAAGGAGTAAGACAGTGGTGCCCGCTATCGCCACTGCTATTTATCATACTATTAACACTACTATTAATCTACTATCGTACTATTAATACAGATTAGAAATGACCAAGAAATAAAAGGTCTGAGAATTAGAACAGAAGAATATAAAACGCAAGTATTTGCCGATGACATGGCATTCATCATAGAAAACCCTCTGGAAACAGGACAGATATTGTTACAGAAAATTGAAGAATTTGGCAGAGTGGCGGGACTAAAAATAAATAAAGAAAAAACAAAGATATTAACAAAGAATATGATGGTGAAACTGAAGGAGGAATTGGAGAAGAAATTGGGGATTCAAACAACAAAAAAATTGAAATATCTTGGGGTGTGGTTGACAGCTAAATGTACATCGATAAAAATAGATAATTATGAGAAATTACTAACACAAATACAAAACGATTTGGAAAATTGGGGGAAACTTCAGATATCATTGATAGGGAGAATTGCTACTATTTAAGATGAATATACTACCTAAGGTGTTATTCCTTTTTCAAACAATTCCACTAAAATTAGGCAAAACCTTCTTTGAAGAATTAAATAAAACAATTAAAAAATTTATTTGGCAAGGGAAAAAGGCCTGGATAAAACTAAAGCTCCTGCAGGATAGTAAAGACAAGGGTGGGTTCGGACTTCCAGATAACTCTATTATCAGGCTGCAATAACAACATGGCTTAAAGATTGGGTAAATCTAAAGAATAAAAGAGTGTTACTATTAGAAGGACACGGCCTGCAGATTAGCTGGCGCACGTTCATGTGGGAAGGGAAAAATAAATCTCATTCGTGCTTTCAAAGACATCAAATTAGAGATACATCACTAGGGGTTTGGGAAAAACTAAAATGAAACCATTATACAAAGATCTAAATCTGGATGTCAACCATGGAAGCTATGGTATACCCAAATGTTTTAGATCTGAATAAGACAGTGAGCTATAAAGAGCTATTAGATGAACAAGGGAAATTAAAATCTAAACAGGAGCTTGTGTCACAAGGAATACAAGTAGATTGGTGGCCATACTTACAGATACAAACTAGATATAAGAAAGACATAAAACAGTATGGGATATATTTCGACTAACAAGAATTGGATAAAATTTTACAGGGGCCAGAGAGAAAAATGATTACCAAATGTACAAGTATTTGTTAAGATATAAATTAGAAGAAGAAACTGTGAAGGAAACAATGATAACCTGGGCCAAAAACTTTGGATATAGTATTAATTTGGAAGATTGGGAAAACCTGTGGAAAATAAATTATAAATTAACTCTATCAGCAACTTATAAGGAGAAGTTATATAAAATGTTTTATTACTGGCACTTACTGCCAGCGAGACTTGCAAAAATGTTTCCCAATAATTCAGCAAGCTATTGGAAATGTGGCTATGAGCAGGGAATCTACTATCATATGTGGTGGACCTGTTCAAAAACAAAAAAAATATTGGTGGAAATTAGAAATTGGCTAGAAGAAGTTACAAAAATTAAAATTGAATGGAAACCAGATATGTTTTTATTAGGAATTTTAAAACAAAGCATTAGTAAAAAAAATATTATATATTATATTCCATATATTAACAGTAGCAAGGCTTTCCTTTGCCCAAAATTGGAAATGCGAAAATACTCCCCCTGACTTCAAGATTATAAAGAAAACTTTGGAATGTGCAGAAATGGACAGGTTGTCAATGGAACTTAAGAACAAAGAGGAGTCAGAGTACTATGAGATCTGGAATTTTTGGTACAGTTGGTTGGAAGGTAGATATGAAAGGAACAAGTCAAATAAAAAGGTATGACGGAAATTAGTAATACATGCAACTATGTAATATATAATTAGATGAAACTTTGCATTATATATTAATGTAATAAGTGTGAATGATTATATAATTTGAGAGATGTCAGATTGAGTGAACACTGTCTTGCTTACGTTGTGATAAGCGGAATGTTTGATTTTACTGTATTTATTATATTTGTATTTGTATAAATTTGTTTAATGAAGTATTTTTATAACAAACAAAAAAAAGAGAAAGGAGAGGAAAAAAGTGTGATCTTTTCAATAGCTGCAAAATCCCGAAAGCACTGTTG
Organism: Notechis scutatus; assembly: GCF_049901735.1. Taxonomy (NCBI): domain Eukaryota; kingdom Metazoa; phylum Chordata; class Lepidosauria; order Squamata; family Elapidae; genus Notechis; species Notechis scutatus. The sequence goes on along the minus strand of NC_142011.1, from coordinate 114,660,242 downwards.
AAACTCCTCAGCCAGAGATGAGATGTCTGCTTCATACCTCCTTATTTGTACACTCATATTGTTCTGTGGAAAACTGGTCATTATTTCCTGCAGTGATGGGAAATGTGTGGTATTGGGCTGCATTTGTGACAGGTGCCTTTGGAAAAGTAGCAGCTTTGATATGTGAATACAGTTTGCTTACCACTGCATTTTGCCCCTGAAGGCTTGTGTTCAGCAGAACACAAGCCTTGTTATGTCAACTAAAAATCCAAAATCAGCCAGCCAAACAGGATCAGATATCTCTGGCATTGGTTATCCCTTTTTTGCCAAGAATTGCCCGATTTTCCCCCCTGAGGGAGTAGAAGTGCTGCAGTTTAGACCCCCGGCTGAGCCATCTTACCTCGTTGTGATACACAACATCTCCGTATTCAGCCTGTATTCAACTTTTGAAACTGGCGTGGCACAGGGCTTTGGAGTGAATATAATTAATAGCCTTCATCACTGGTTTCATAACATGATCATATTTCAGATGTTTGGCACAGAGAACTTGTTGATACAGTGGAGTTTTACAGCTTTGCCTCCTTCTTCGCTTCAGGTCATTCATTCTATTCTATCCATACTATTTCTTTCCCTGTTGGAATATTGGGAGTCTGCTTGTTTTGTTTTGTTTTGTTTTGTTTTGTTTGGCACCTCACCAATTCTCCTGGAGTTTTCAAAGATTGTAGTCGGTAATTGTAAGATCACCAATTACTTCAGAATATTTTTATTTTATTATCTGGCAAGAGGAAAAGGAAGGAACGAAGTCAGGAATGTATTTGTGGTGACATCTGGAAAGTCTTCTGAGCTTTTAGAACAGGGATGGGCAAACTTTTTGGCTCAGGGGCCGCATTGACTTTTAAAATTTGACAGACGGGCCGGGTCAGCACAAGATTTTTTGGGAATCGCCCCCCTTCCCCCCTTCTCCTCCCCTCCCCTCGGAGGCTCCCCTCCCCTCGGAGGCCCTCTGAGTCAGGAGTTGCTACCGCCGGCGCGACTCCGCGCGGCTCCAGTCCCGCATTGCCTCGGGAAGGGAAAGGCAAAAAGGAAGAGCCGCGGCGGTGCTTTGCAACGGGAGCAGCGGCACCGGAGGCTCAGGCTCAGCGGCTCCTGGTTTTGCCTTTTCCTTCCCAAGGCAACGCGGGACTGGAGCCGCACGGAGCTGCGCCGGCGGTAGCAACTCCTGACAGCCCCAGCCGGACACCTGAGCGGAGCTCAGGTGAAACTGCCTCTTGCTGCTGCCGGAGCACCGCCGGGTCGCCTCCTCCAAGCAGCCTGCCCGCCCACCGGGCTTCCCCTCTGCCGCGCGGCTCGGGGCCAGGCGCGAGCGCCCACGAGTTAAAAGGAAGCCGAAAGTTGCTGGGAAGTTGCTCGGGTGCTGGGAGCAGGCTTTTAAAGTGCCGCCCGAGCAAAGTTTAAGCAGCCCGCCCACCCGCCGGGCAGAACCCTTCCTGCTCCTCGGCGGGAAGACGCTCCAGCCTGCAAACTTTGTCTTTGCAAAGTTTAAGCCTGGAAGCCCGAAAACAAGCAACTTCCCAGCAACTTTGGCTTCCTTTTAACTCGCGGTCGCTCGTGCCTGGTGGAGGGGAAGCCCGGAGCCTCCTCCAAGCAGTCCGCCCGCCCGCCCGCCGGGCTTCCCCTCCGCCGTGCGGCTTGGGGCCAGGCGCGAGCACCCGCGAGTTAAAGGAAGCCGAAAGTTGCTGGGAAGTTGCTCGGGTGCTGGGAGCAGGCTTTTAAAGTGCCGCCCGAGCAAAGTTTAAGCCTGGAAGCCCGGAAATCCGAGCAACTTCCCAGCAACTTCGGCTTCCTTTTAACTGCGGGCGCTCACGCCTGGCCCCAAGCCGCACGGCGGAAGGAAGCCCGGCGGGCGGGCGGGCAGGCTGCTTGGAGGAGGGCTCCGGGCTTCCCCTCCGCCAGGCATGAGCGCCCGCGAGTTAAAAGGAAGCCGAAAGTTGCTGGGAAGTTGCTCGGGTGCTGGGAGCAGGCTTTTAAAGTGCCACCCGAGCAAAGTTTAAGCAGCCCGCCCCGCCCGCCAGGCAGAACCCTTCCCGCTCCTTGGCGGGAAGACGCTCCAGCCTGCAAACTTTGCCTTTGCAAAGCCCTGGAAAACGGAGCAACTTCCCAGCAACTTTCGGCTTCGTTTTAACTCACGGGCGCTCGCGCCTGGCGGAGGGGAAGCCCGGAGCCTCCTCCAAGCAGCCTGCCTGCCCGCCCGGCGGGCTTCCCTCTGACGCGCGGCTCGGGGCCAGGCGCGAGCGCCCGCGAGTTAAAACGAAGCTGAAAGTTGCTGGGAAGTTGCTCGGGTGCTGGGAGCAGGCTTTTAAAGTGCCGCCTGAGCAGGACCGCCGAGCCGGGAAATGGGGCACCAAGGCAGGGCAAAGCTCCACCAGCAGCGGCCTAGCTTTAGGTGGCTCCAAGCAGCCCGCCCCGCCCGCCGGGTGGAACCCTTCCCGCTCCTCGGCGGGAAGACGTTCCAGCCTGCAAGCTTTGCCTTTGTAAAGTTTAAGCCTGGAAGCCCCGGAAAAAAAAGAGGGATCGGCGGGGACTCACCTTCGGAGAGGTCGCACTCGAAGGTGATTTCGAACTCCCAGCCGAGGCCTTTGCAAATTTCTTTTCTTTCCTACCCCTAGATCGCTCCGCACTGTTTTGCAGCTTTGGGGGCCACGCAGCACAGGGCAATTACGCCACGCCCAGCGATTTTTTTTCAGGGGCGGGCCGGATTGGACAGACCAATGGCAGCGATTTTTTTTCAGGGGTGGGCCGCATTGGACAGACCAACGGGCCGGATGTGGCCCGCGGGCCGTAGTTTGCCCACCCCTGTTTTAGAAGATGCATGTTTGGATTTTCTGTGGCTTTGAGATGTAATTAAATTGGGAAATAGAATATAGAATTGCATCAGTATTTCATCTTTGGGAATTTTTAGTTTTATGACACAAAGTTTAGAAGGTTTAGAAGGTTTTTATACATAAGGACATGAATTGTTTAAGGTGTTAATATTAGCATTTCTGTTTGTAAAATAGGTTGTCATGCTGGCTATGTATAATCTATCTCTAGAAGGAACTGGTCGCCAAGGTTATTTCCGATGGAAAGAAGACATTTGTGCTTTTATTGAAAAACACTGGACTTACCTACTAGGAAACCGGTAATTATTACAAGTATATCGTAATGTATACAGTAGTATTATCCTTTAAGTACTCATGTTAATTTGGAAAATACAGTTTCAGTAATATTATTTTTAATTCCTGATAGAAAGAAAGGCCACAAGCTCCAGAACTTGCAAAGTATATAAAAAAACTTTGTAAAGCATAGTCATAAAGTCATCCTTTTTTTTTTTTACAAAAATGTATCTAATAGTTGAAACATTAACCTAATATGATTCAAGGAATCTAATATACCAGCAATTTTAGTAAAATAAAATGCTCTGTTATTTTCCTTGTTATAAATCGCTTGCTTACAGCTGGCTATACTTTTCAATTATTGTAACTTTCTTAAATATATGGTACATGAAATCTCAGTGTATTGGATCTCAATTCAGTGGACTTAGTCTCTGCAACAGGAAATTGACATAATATATTTATGTAAATTGTCATAGGACTACTCTCCAATTTAATCTGTTAATATTTGACACCTGCATCCCAATTAGTCAGTTAAACTGAATTTATACTGTACTGTATTTTAAAAACCACAAGGCCACATTGCATTATTGAATAAAGTTTTTTAAAGGCAATTTTTGGTTGGAGAATCTGAATCTGGTTGGTGTTCATGTTTCTGCTTATTTAAGATATTAAATGATGAATTTTTATTATTTGAAAAATTATAATACAATTGATCGAAAGTGTGGAATAGCAGTGTGTTGTAAAATATGTTTTGATGTCTAGATATGGCTCAGCAACTAGAAATGTTCCAGAATTCCTTCTAGAGAATTTAATAATTTATAATAATAATTTAGGAGTAGTTGTTAAAATAAAACAAATTACACATGATCGTCACTTAACATCTACCCCTGTTTAGAGATCATTCCAAAGTTATGAAAGCATTGAAAAAGTAACTTTACAACTGGTCCTTGAACTTACAATGGTCACAGTGTTCCATTGTCACATGATTGCCATCTGCACTCTTCTCAGCCAGCTTCCAATTAGCGAAGTCAATGGAGCAGTAAAATTTTATTTCATGTGATGACTTGTTTTTAAAACTGGGTGATTTGCACAACCTGCATAAGTAGGTTTGTGGCAGTGGTGATGGTTCACTTAACAACTGCATTAATGACAGAATTGAATGTTTCAATTGTGGCTGTTGTGAGAACTACCTCTAGATATTCAAAAGGACATAGAATCAGAAATAAAGGAACTGGATATCCATTTTAGCATGTATATATCACATTTTAATATATTTAAAATTAGAGAATTCAGGAAAACATTTTTACTATCTTTTGGATTCTTGTGAGTCCTTTAAAGCAGAAATCAGTGATTTCATCTAATTGACATGTTAAAAATACTATACAACAGAAGTTAACTTCACATGCTAATTTTGATCTTAAGGTACTTATGAACTGGAGGACAACAAGATTAGCTATTACAATTGGTTAATGATTGGAATTTCTGTTGCTAATCACTGCTGTCATAAAGTGTGATCTCACATGACTGCATTGCTTAGTCATGGCAAACCCTGCAGTCCCTATTGCTGTCATTAAGCAGGGAATGTTGACAACTGCTTGCTGGCTGCCAATAAGCAAAATCAGCGGGGGAACTGGCAGGAAGTTACAAGTCCAAGGCAGCCCACAAGCATCTAGTGGATAGGTAAGTGACTACTGAATTGCGATGTATGGCGGGGCCAGGGGTAGCTGCTACCAGGTGAGGATATGCAGGTGGCTGGCACTAGATGGGCACACGTGCTATGGAGTACAAGATCCCTGGGAATGATTCCCTGGGATCTTGTACACACCAGAGCCAAACTCCTCAGGAGAAAGAGCTGCAAGGGTGCAAACAACTCACAAAAGCAACTTGCAAACTTCCTTTCAAGCTTCCACATTGACTGTGTGAGAAGCCAGCAAGGAAGGTTGCAAATAGTTGCCAAGCACCCAAATTGCAATCACATGGCTACAGGGATCCTGGGGCAATTGGAACTTTGAGGACTGGTTGTGAATACCACTTGTTTAGTACCATCATGACTTTGAAAGGTTGTTGAATGAGTGGTCATTAAACAAGAATATTGAATAATGCCTGTAGTTTATAGAGCTTTGCATTATTAAATGTTGGTATAAATGTTAAAGGTGTTATCTAAAAATCATAATGCTAAATTCCTTATTCCCTTCTAATTATTTAGAAAGAAGACATCTACATGGTGGAGCACTGTTGCTGGTTGCCTTTCTGTGGGAAGCCCTCTGTATTTTTGCTCAGGGGCTCAGGAATTTGGAGAACCAGGATGGTGGAAACTTGTTCACAATAGGCCACCTATAATGAAGCCTGAAGGAGAGAAACTTTCTGTGTCTTCCCTTAAAGCAAAAGGTAGGGCTTTATGAACTGCATATAAATCTGCATATTTCAGGATTCAAACTAAACCTAAGTTCATAGGCATTTTGGGGAGTGAAAAGGGAATATATGCAAGCTTTGAAAAAGTAATGGAGAGTTAATTTTATGCATCACGAGATATAAAAATACAGAGTACAGGTAATCCTCAACTTACAGCGGTTCATTTGAATTTATAATGGCACTGAAAAAAAGTGATGTATGACTTTTTCACACTTATGACCATTGCAGCATTCCCATGGTCATGTGATCAAAATTGGCAACATATTTATGGTTGGTTGTAGTGGTTCATATTTATGATGGTTGTAGTGTCCCAGGGTCATGTGACCACCTTTTGTGACTTTATGACAAGCAAAATCAATGAAGAAGCCAGATTCACTTTACAGCTGTGTTACTGACTCAACACTGCAATTATTCATTTAACAACTGAGGCAAAAAAAAATTGTAAAATTGGGCAATTTTACAATTGTCTTGCTTAGCAACAGAAATTTTGAGCTCAATTGTGGTCATAAGTTGAGGACTACCTGTACAGAATAATAGGGTTTGAAGGGACCTTGGAAATCTTCTAGTCTAACCCTCTGCTCAGTCAGGAGACCCTATATCATTCCAATCTCTTGTTGTTTTCCAATCTCTTCTTAAAAATATCCAGTGATAAGCGTATCCACAACTTCTGGAGGTAAGCCATTCCACCAATTAATTGTTCTGACTGACAGGACATTTCTTCTTAATTGTTAATTAATAGTCTGATATCTTTAATAAACTTCCATCTATTACTTTTTGTTCTACACTCAGGTGCTTTGCAGGTCAATCCCCTATTCTCTGTGATAGCCCCTCAAATATTGAAAGACTGCTATTATGTCATCCTAGTTCTTCTTTTTGTTAGACTAGACTAGACATGTCAAATACAAGGTCCGCGGACCAGATCTGGCCTGTGATTGGTTAGATCTGACCAACAGGGCTGCCCTGCAGATGAGGGGCTGATCCATCCCAGAGGCGTGTGCATAGAAGGTGGCGAGCACGTGGGGAAGGGAAGTGCTCAGAATGTGGTCAGTCTGTAGCGCAAGATGGGAATTCTAAGCCTTATGCTCCATCCACCTTCTGTGCGTATGCCCAGGGGGTGGGGCTGAGGCAGCAAGGGCGACCCCTTGCTGTCACCAGGGCTGCCAACAGTTTGGGGAGATGAGGAGCTTGTGGGGCACCGAATTGTCCCCACATCAGGTTAGCCGGTGCGGCTTGTTCCATCCCGACCCAGCCATCCCGAGTAATCTGCGCCCAGTGAGCAGCATCAAGCCGGCTACGCTCACCTAGTCATGGCGACATGGCTATTGTCCTTTGAGGGCAACCACAATGCTGATGCGGTCCTCAATGAAATTGAATTTGACACCCCTAGACTAGACAGATATAGTGCCAGATATAATGCCACCTAAGGTCCTTTGTCGTAGTAAAAGCTATTTTTAAGTTTCCTTATCTGTTCATTCTTACAAGATTCCTGCAAGTGTTCTTCATATATTTTAGTCTCCTGTTGCTACTCACTTTTGTTGCTCATCTTTGCACTTTTTCTAGAGCAAGGATAATTTTTCCAAGGGGCCAAGTGAGATACTGGGATTGTGCAGAAGGCCACCACCCTGCCCCCTGCTGATGCCCTGTCCTCTGCCAACACCCCCCCAGTGCTGAGCTGATACCCCAATGATGACACAGGCCAGACAGGAATCACTGAAGGGTGTAAAATGTTTTTATTATTGTGGTCAAAACTGGATGCATTAGAACATAGAGCTTATGTGCTTGAGCAGGAGACCATTTCAGGCAAGTAGCTGTCTAGTCGCTTCTTAGATTCCAAGTGTATTCCAAGTGTTCAAATGTTGTCAAGATCCTTCTGGACCTTGAGCCTATCTTCTAAAGTGAAGACTATTTCTCCACCTTGTTGTCGTTTGCAAATTTGATGAGTTACCCTTCTGTCCCCTTTATCTAAATCATTTATGGAGATATTGAAGAGTACTGGGCTTAAGACAGAACCTTGTATCCCACTGTGGGGTTAGTCAGCCAGATACTTAAAATATATTTTTCATTCTTAATATCAGTTAGATTTATGCTTGAGACAAAATAGGAGTTGGAGGTGAAGAGTTAGTGCTTATTTGTTTATGCTGCCATTCTGACTTTCTTCATTTCATTTCTTCAGGCTCATCTCACACCCTATTTAGTGATTCCATTCATCACTTTCTTTATATCTTTGCTTTTCTGTCAGAGTTTGCAGCAATCCAACCAGCACACAAGTAAATAATTCAGCAGGATTCATTTATAGAAGAAACTTGTTTATATACAATAATAAAACCTGATGCATGTATACAATACCCATGCAGTTTTTGCAACGTGGTACCCTGTTTCTCCAACAATACGGCCTCCCCCAATAGGAAGTCCCAGCATGTTTTATAGGCATAAAATGAAATTAAGCCCCTCCCCCCAAATTAAGGCCTATATTAAAACATGCGAAATGGGGGGGAATGGTGGGGGGCTTGCCATTAGGAAGTACTTTCGTTGCACACCCAGATATGGTGCTGCCTGCGTTGACCCCGATACGAAGTGCCCCACCGACGCCGAGGTCAACATCCAAGCCGTTGCCACCCGCCCAAAAATGCAAGGGGGGGAATTAAGTCACCCCTGAAAAGACAGCCTAGCCATTTTTTCGGGGCTCAAAAAAAAATAAGACCCGGCGTTATTATATGAAAAACACGGTAGCAAGTACAAGAAGCAGAAGCAATCAGAACCACCAGCACTGAAGCACAGAAACACAGAAGCTATATAAGCGCAGAAGCAATATAATACAGAGGCAATATTGCAAGGACAAAGCAACTCTTATATATAAATCAGTCAAGCCAAGCCATGCCCAGGCTCTGAAATGTTTGGGTCACCAAACAGTCCCCATTGTTACCATGTCTATTCCAATTCATAAACTCTTATACACTGACACTCCTCCCTTCATGACTGGAATAGACATAAAACCGAATTACTTAATATTCTTCCCATGGTGCACTCCACCCAATGGCTTTGTCATTACATCTGCCAAATTGTCCTCTGAAGAACAGTGAAGCAAGCTAATTAATTTACATTTGATGGCTTCTCTGACATTACAATACTTAATATCCACATGCTTGCTTCTATTCTTTACTCTGTCACCTGCTGCCATTTTAATGCAAGCAGCATTATCTTCAAACACTGTTACAGCGTCATTTACCTTTACGTTTAAATACTGTAACAGCTGTACGTACCAAGTTACCTCTGAGCAAAGTTCAGATAGAGCTGTAAATTCTGCCTCCACAGTAGAAATGGTTACAATTGTTTGCTTTCTGGACTTCCAAACTATCAAAGCCCCTCCAAACAATACCACAATCCCAGAATTAGATTTTCTGGTTTTTACATTATTAGCATAATCACTGTCAACATAACATTTCAATTTCAGTTCTTCAGAGGCCTGTATTTGAAGACCCAAGTGCACAGTTCCCTTCAAATACCTGAGAATCCTTTTTATACCCATCCAATGCAATTGCTTTGGTGCAGCAGTAAAGCAACTTAGGATGCTTACTGCACAAGCTATGTCTGGTCTGGACCACTGTGACAGATGTAACAGGCTACCTATTGCTGACTGATATATCTCGATCATAGGCTTCACTTTTGTCCTCACTCGAACTTATGAAAATCTGTACTCATAGATGTTGGAGCAGAATTACAATAATTCATGTTGTATCTCTCCAACAGCTATTCAATTTTCCTTCTTTAACTGAGAACATAACCACCTTTCCAATGGTGGGATTCAATTTTTTTTTACTACAGGTTCTATGGGCGTGGCTTGGTGGGAATGGCTTAGTGGGTGTGGCAGGGGAAGGATACTGCAAAATCCTCATTTCCTCCCCACCCCACTAACCTACTTTCCAGTTCTAATTTCCAGTTCTCCTGTGCAGGGCAATAAAAGAAGACCGAGCCAATCAACTGGGACTCGGGAGGCAGAGAATAGATGGGGGCGGGGCCAGTCAGAGCTGGTATTTGCTGGTTCTCTGAACTATTCAAAATTTCTACTACCGGTTCTCCAGAACTAGTCAGAACCTGCTGAATACCACCTCTGCTCCTTTCTCAGTTTTTTTGTGTCTCCATACCGAGATAATTTTGTATTTCACCCCAATCTTTAATTCAAATTTTTTCTCTAATTGATTAGCAAATTCTTTTTTTTATGACACATCTTTTGCAATAAAACAAAGATCACCCACAAATGCTAACAAATGACAATCCCCACTTTGTAACTTTCCAGTATATATGCAACCATTAGCCTTACAACTGTTGAACCCAGGACCCTTCAATGCTTTAAACAGATATTCCAATTCCTGGCTGACTGCTTGAGCCCATAAATGGCCTTGTTCAATTTATACACAGTGTTAGGCTTTTTACTTTCATATCCTGGTGCTTGAACCATGTAAATTTCTTCCTTTAATTCTTCATTGAGGAATGCTGTGGTTATATCAAAATGCCAAATTTTATGGTCACGTGCCACTGCCAACACTAGTGCCAACCTTATGCTTTCACTCTTCATAGTTGGTGCGACTTTTCATCATAGACTTTTCGTCATCCCAACTTTTCATCATAGTGCATATTTTTCTTTTGTGAAAAACCTTGTGCTATTAATCTTGCTTTATATTGGACCTCATTGGTGGGTAGTACTTTCTTTTTGTATACTCATTTACATCCTACGGCTTTGCAACCCTGTGGCAAAGTCATAGATGTGAACACCCATGGATTTCATTTCTTTCTCCATGGCTTCTTTCCACTTGTTCAATTTTGGGTAATGCCAACAATACTTATAGTTCCTTGGCTCATACCACACATACACCTTTACTTCACTAGCTGAATACCTGTCACATGGAATCCCTTTGTTCCATCACTCTGACCTGTGTGGCATTGACTGCTTCTGTGTTTCAACCATCTCTAGCTTTGTATTTGAGTCATTATCTATTCTTGACTCCTTTTCTTGTTCTTTTTCAACTTCTCCTCCGTGAACGCTGACACCAGTGCTAAGTGAATTACCATCACTAAGTGGGTCAACATCACTAAGTGTCAGTGTTTCAGCAAACCTCCATTCCAACCAATAACTCCGAGACAGACATCTCTCCAAAGTTCTTTTTATTTGGATAGTAAATGGCACATCTGTGGAATCCCGAATCTGAAAGTTCCAGGCTTCCTTGCAATAAGTAAAAACTACAAATGCATCCCCTACACCCATCACCATATCACATGCCCAATCACCATCCGTCCCAAAGTAAGACTTACTTTCACTATGCGCAACACGACCTGACCTTGAATCAGAAAAAGGATTATGTCTGACTAGATATACTCCAATGAATTCTCCCCTCCCACTTGCTCAATTGTGGCAGTGTGGGAGCATCGGATCTCAATATAGCTTCCGAAGCTGACAGGTGGCCCCCCCTTGAAAAAATCATATCCTGAAAAATACAATAAACAAAACACAACCAGGGGTTAATGCAGTGCCCTTAACCTCCTCTTCCCCCCTTCCCCCGGGGGACCCTTTGGCTTGTCAGGGAATTGTTCATGGAATTGTTTAACCAAACTATCTGCATTTATATCCCAACTTTTCATCCAAGTTAGCTTCTGACAAAGGGTAGTCTTTCCATAGCACCAAATATTGCAGTAGTCCTTGGTGTAATATAGAATATAGAGAATATAGAATACTTTATTGGCCATGTGTGATTGGACACACAAGGAATTTGTCTTGGTGTAAATACTCTTAGTATACATAAAAGAAAAGATACATTAGTTAAGAATTAAGAATCATAACATACAACACTTAATGATAGTAATAGGGTACAATCAGCAATCAAATCATACTAGGAAACAGTCAATATAAATCGTAAGGATACAAGCGACAAAGTTATAGTCCTACAATCACAATTGAGGATTTTCTTTATTTCATAATGTGTCTCATCCTGTACAACCAGAGGTTGGGGGGAGCTGCTGGTATTGGCCTTAGATTAGAACCTACAGCAGGCTTCAACAAGCTACTATGGAATACTGAGTGTATTTTCCCCAACAGCCGAGGGAGACTTAATTGGACCATCACTGGATTGATTATCTTAGATATAGATTCCCAATGGATTTCAAAAACTCCCCCAAGAATTTAGGGCCCAACTTTCTACTAGAAAGTTTCAACTTAAGATATTTATTTGACAAAAACACTTTGTCCCCCACTTTAAACGATGGTTGGAGGGATCTGTGTTTGTCTGCTTGTTTTTTATATTCCTCAGCGCTTCAGCTAGAGCTTTTTTAGTATCCTCTCAACTTTCTTTAATGATTCCATCCACTCTGTTAAAGACATGGATATTAGGGGTTCCCTAGGAAGCTCCGGCATAGGGACAAAATCCACGCCGGTGTTGATTTAGAAAGGACTTAAGCCTGTGCTGCTTGTTGTAAGCAACTTCTGCAAATGGTAACAGTTTTGCCCAGTTCTCCTGTTGATAATTTACATAACATCTAATGTATTGTTCCACCATAGCATTCACTCTCTCTGCTGCCCCGTTGCGTGCTGGATGGAATTCTGAGGAAAGCCCTTGGGACGACCCAATGGACTTCAAAAACTCCCTCCAGACTTTGGCAGTAAACTGTACACCTCAATCTGAGATTACTCTATGAGGCACTCCATGGAGCCGATAAATATGCTTCACAAACAGTTTCACCAGTTTCTTAGCCGAAGGTAGTCTGTTACATGCTGTAAAGTGGGCTTGCTTAGAGAATAAGTCAATAACAATCCAAATCACAGTACTTCCTCTGCTCTCCAGTAACTCTATGATAAAGTCCATCACAATTTCTTCCCACAGCTTCATTGGTTCAGCTACTTGTTGAAGGAGGCAGGCCAGGGGTTTTTCCAGTTCTGTGTTTCATAGTGGCATAAATTGAGCAGCTTTTCAGTCTTTGACATCAGTTTTCATTTTTGGCCACCAGAACTGTTTCCTGACTAAATGTAGGGTTTTTAAGAACCCAAAGCGTCCCCCCAATCACGAGTCATGGCTACGTTTCAGTATCATCAGTCTTAGGGTATTGAGTACATAAATCTTTGTTCCTTTCCAAGCCAGTCCTTTGATCATTGTCAAATCAGATTGATGTTCAACAAACCATGGATCAGTTAAAAGTGCTGCTTTCAAATCGGTTGTCAGTTTGTCTTCTAGGAGTCTGGGGCTGTGTTTGGCTTGGCCTCGGGTAGTTACTTAGCCTGCGGGTTGGGTTTCTGATATCATAGTTTGCACTACCTCTTCCCGGTGACTGTCAAATTGGGGTTTTCTCGACAGGGTGTACACCAATGTTTTCCTTTCCTGGGATATATTTCATGTTAAAGTTGAATCTCTTCAAGTATTGAGACAAGCGGACTTGTTTATGAGAGAGCTTCTGAGGTGTCTTTAGAGCCTCGAGTTTCTTATGATCAGTCCACACCTCGAAAGGCTCCTTTGCTCCTTCCAGGAAATGCCTCCGAGATAGTAAAGCCCATCGCACAGAAAATGCCTCTTTTTCCCAAACCGCCCATGTACGCTCTGTGTCTGTCAACTTTTTGGACACATAAGCACAAGGCACCAGCTGGTCTTGAGAGTTCTTCTGGAGAAGAATCGCCACGACAGCCACATCACTGGCATCAGCTTGTACTGTAAAAGGTTTGGTCTGGTCCGGATGCTGGAGGATAAGCTCAGCAGCAAATAGACGTTTTAATGTTCTGAGAGTTCCAAGTAAGGGGTTGACTGAATTTTAGTTTGGTTGGGAAGGCCCAGTTTTCAGTAACTCTGTTAAAGGGAGGACGACCTTGGCAAATGAAGGAATAAATTGTCTAGAAATTTGCAAAACCCAAAAAGCTTTGGAGTTGTTTCCATGTTTTGGGGGATTGCCAGTCTAGCACCGCCTTTACCTTTCCAGGGTCCATCTCAATCCCCTGGTTAGATGCTCGGAAGCCCATGTAGTCCAACAACTCTTTATGGAATTCGCATTTTGACAGCTTTGAATATAACTTGGCGGCTAAAAGTTTTTTCAGTACTTGCCTAACTAATTTGAGATGTTCTTTGATGGTTTCGCTGAATATAAGAATGTCATTCAAATAGACAAGGACTCCTTTGTACAGGGCAGACATGATATTCTTCCGATTAAAATCGGAATTCCGATTTTTTGGGGAATTGCCCCCCCCCTTTCCCCCCCTTCTTCTCCTTCCCCTCCCCTCGGAGGCCCCGAGTCAGGAGTTGCTACCGCCGGCGCGGCTCTGCGTGGCTCCAGTCCCGCGTTTCCTCAGGAAGGGAAAGGCAAAAAGGAAGAGCCGAGGCGGCGCTTTGCAACGGCAGCAGTGGCTCCTGGTTTTGCCTTTCCCTTCCCGAGGCAACGTGGTGTGAGCGGAGGCCGGGCGGGCGGGCGGTGCGAGGGCGGGCGGGCGTTGGGCGGGCGGTGCGGCGGAGGCCGGGTGGCGGCGGCCAGGCGGTGCGAGCGGCGGGCGGGTGGGCGGTGCAAGCGGCGGGCGATGCGAGTGGTGGGCGGGCAGGTGGGCGGTGCGAGCGGCGGGCGGGCAGTGCGAGCGGAGGCCGGGCGGGTGGGCGGTGCGGCGGAGGCCGCTGAGCGGCAGGAAAAGGGAGCTGGGCAGCGATTTCTTGGCGCGCGGTGGGGGGGGGGTCTCTTTTGGCCGGCTCCGATTTTTTTTCAGAGGGCAATATCATGCCTGACAGGTGTGGATGTAACACTTCATTGATGAGTTTCATAAATACTGCAGGGGGGCTAAAGTCTGAAAGGCATGACTCGGAATTGGAAATTACCCAGAGGGCAGGTGAAGGTGGTTTTCCATTCGTCTCCCTCCTTTATGCGAACTTGGTAGTAGGCTTCTCTCAGATCTAGCTTGGTAAAGACCTTTTGATAGGTGATTTAATAATTTCTTCATGAGGAGCACATGTTTTTTATGCATACCATGTTGACGCCCCTAAAATCCACACATAAGTGTAAGCCTCCATCTTTTTTTTCTTTAAACAGTACTGGGGCTTCCAACCTAGATTTGGCAGGTTCAATGAAACCTCTGTCCAAATTGTTTTCGATGTATTTTCTCAACTCAGTCATCTCAGCTGGTGTCATGGAATACATACTTTGTTTTAGCAGTTTTGCCCCAGGTTCTAATTCAGTGGCTCAATGGGGGGGGGGCGGGTAAAATGTTGCATTCCTCTTCACTAAAAACATCAGCCAAGTCCCTGTATTCTTTAGAGACTTGGGGTGCACCTGGAGGAGAGACTGAAATGGTGGCTGCTACTTCTGGTTGTGGATCCCTCTTGGGTGGCAGTGCCTTTGTGGGAGGAAAGGGGGGCAGCGGCCCAACCCCGATTATGATTTTATGGTATCCATCTTCCCACTTGATGGTAGGAGCCCATTTATCAAGCCAAGCAAGTCCCAGTATGATAGATTCTGACATTTTTGGAGCCACTACAAATTGTATAAGTTCACGATGCCTGCCCATCTCTTGTTTGATTAGCTCTGTAATTTGGGTGGCTGGGACTCCTCCAATTAATGTTCCATCTACCTGTTCGAACTTGATTGGGCGTTTTAGGGCTTTAATCTTTATCCCTAATTGTTCAATAATAGGGAACCCAATAAGGCATCTGGAACAACTGGTATCTATTGCTGCTTCTACCTCCCCTGCCTCCCCGTTTCAGGCACCACCAACTTCACTTTAACTGTAAAAGGGGAATGGCTGCACTCACCATGGGGTCCTCTTCTTTGCCTGCCTTTTCAGGAAGGATTTCTTTGGCTGGAAGTTTCTCGCTCTCTTCTGTGGGGAGGGGAACCTCTACAGCATGTCTGGAAAATCGGCTAGTATTTGGAGGCTTTCGTGGAATTCTTCAGCCTCTGGCTGTTGTACTAGGCCTCGGTTGTGGAATAGGTGCAGGCGCCAGACATTCGGCTGCCCTATGACCAGTCTGGCCACATCGATAGCACTTTATAATCCTTATAGGTTGGGTAAGAGCAGCTTCAGCAGGGGGGCTTTCAGAGTGGGTTGATTTCCCTGTCCAGCTTCATGAACATGGAATACCAGTCCTGTAGTCTCTCTCGTATTCCTCTGATGATGCATGCTTTTTTGATTTCCGGATCAATAGTGTTTTTAAAATAGTGCAGAAGTATTCTGTCAGGCCAATTCATGAGGTTGCTTGTGACCCTTCTAAAGTCCCATACAAATTATTTTAAGGGTCGCTTGCCTTGCTTCATTTCCATTATTTTGCCTTCACTCTCCCCTATTCTGTCAAGGTTTTCAAATCTAGCCCTGAGCAGTTCAACAAATGCATTGGCATCTTGTAGTTCAGGGCATCCTCATAGTGTAATTGAGCTACCCAAGCGGAAGTGTCCCCCTCATTCATCCCATCTGTAATTGCGGAAACTAGGTCGTGATCTGTTGCATAGTGGTTTCCAAATTGATCTATATGTGACCAGATCCGGGTAAGAAAGTAAGTTTTCATGCTGTCCGTCAAAAGTTGCTTTGAAAGTTACTGAGTCTGGTTGGCATCGCCATAGCAACCACGGGCTAAGCTGGAATGTATGGGGCCGGCTGCAGGAAGGCCCCCTGCAGGGGTACCCCGAGAGGTGGCTGAGCTGGGATTTGACATGCAGTTAGGGCATGCTGCAGGAAGGGCCCCTTCAAGGTTGCTCCGAGGGGCAGCTGGACTGGAACCTGCTGAATAGAGGGCACCTGCTGAACTTTTCTCATCACTGGGAAAGGGGGGGGGTGACCGAAGCCTGCTGCCTGTGCTGATCCCCTTGCTGAGGAGGGATCGCTGCTGCTCCTTGGGCCCATGGTGCTCTTGAACCAGGTGGTGTAACTGGTGCTGGCATTCACTGGCATTGGACCCACCCCTGACCAGGATAGAATCCACACCCTAGAGGAATACTCTCCAAGGGGGTAACCTCCTTGCTGGCTGTGGAGGGGGAGGAATTGGGGTTTATAACGTAGCCAATGTTGGCTGCATCTGTTGTCCCTCCCTTGCTGCTTGGCCCTGCCATGATGAGCTGATCCTTAGGCCACCTCTGACCGATGCCATGCTGGTTCCACTGTCAAGTCTTAGACTAGGAAAAGTGAACGTAGTCTGAATTAGGACGCAGCTCAGCTGGAGAGGTTGTGGCTGAGAGACATAACTCCCCACATTAAGTTGCTGGAATTGCTCTGGGATCCCTGCCAACGACTGGCTGCGGGATGGAGGCAACAGCTTCCAGTCCTGGGAGTTGTCTAATTCCAAAGCCCCCCTCCCCACTTCTCCACTCTGTCTTGTGGGCCGATGTCAGAGGGCTGGAGTAGGAAAGATTATCAGGCAGCTTCCCCTCCAGTCCCATCTCTGGATTTAGCTCAGTTTGGCAGCTTCTCCATGAATCTAGTTCAGTCAGTTCATTATAAAACCCATGCGTTTTAACATCTTTTTCATATCTAGAATGTATTTGCATATATGAGTACCAATTCATATCAATCCCTTGTTCATTCAATTCTTGCTTTGTTTTGAGTCATTTAACACATCATTATATCTAACAACATGTCCCATTTTAAAAACATTTGGACATATAAACGCCTCCATTATTGATAACCAGACTGGTATTTTCATATATTAACTTTCTCTTCTATGATCGTCTCTTGGTCGTATAGTTTCTCATTATTTGAGGATCCAATTAAGAGCAAGATGCAGGACACTTAAAGAAAATAATTATTATAGATTGAAACAACAGATTAAGACGGACCTGGAAAAATGGAGAAATTTACAACTGGCATTGATAGGGAGAATAGCAATGATTAAAATGAACGTATTACCAAGAGTGTTATACTTACTCCAAAGAATTCCAATAAAGTTGGAAAAAAATACTTTGATGATTTAAATAAGATAATGTTGAAATATATATGGCAAGGGAAGAAAGCAAGGATTAAACTTAAACTGTTACAGGATGCAAGAATGAAAGGAGGATTTGGGCTACCCAATTGGGAATTATATTATCAGGCCGTAGTATTGATGTGGATGAAAGAATGGATTGTATTAAGAAATATAAGGCTTTTAACATTGGAGGGACATAATTTACAATTGGGTTGGCATGCTTTTTTATGGTACAAGAAAAATAAGATACATGGTTTCTTTCAAAGATATTTTGTGAGAGATGCTTTATTGTCAATATGGGAGAAAATAAGGGAACAACATTATATGAAAATACCAGTCTGGTTATCACTTTCTTTGTGATCTGGATATCTAGTCTATCCATCAATTCTTTGTTTTGCTTCTCAGCAAATATTCTTCACTAATATCTTAGTTTTTTTCTTATTTATTTTCAGTCCTGCAACTTCCCCATATTCTTCTATTTTTTCTATCAATTTAGGTCCTGTTTCTAATGATTCTTCTAATATATAATAACATCTTAACATAACATAACATAACATAACATAATGCAATGAGCCTCTGTGGCGCAGTGGTTAGAGTGTAGTGTTGCAAGCTACTTCTGCAGCCAGCTGCCTACAATTTGGCAGTTCAAATCCCAGGTTGACTCAGCCTTCCATCCTTCTGAGGTGGGTAAAATAAGGACCCAGATTGTTGGGGACAACATGCTGACTCTGAAAACTGCTTAGAAAGGGCTTTAAAGCACTATAAAGCAGTATATAAGTTTAAGTGCTATTGCTGTAAACACCAGATCATCTGCAAATGCCTGCAATTTGTGTTTCTCCTTTTTTATCTCCATACCCTTTATTTCCTTATTTCTTCTAATATTTCCAATATTCTTCTAATATTTCTATTTAACACTTCTAAAGTCAATACAAATAACAGTGGTGACGAGGGGCATCCTTGCCTAGTTCCTTTCATAATATTAACATTTCCAGTCATATCGCCATTTATCATCATTTTTGCTGTTTGTTTGTAATATATTGCCTTAATCATTTTGGCAAACCTTTCCCCAAAGCCAATTTCTTCCATTTGTGCCAACATAAATTGCCAATTTACATTATCAAACACTTTCTGTGCATCTAAGAAAACCAACGGCATTTATTTTTCTGGATGTGCTTCATAGTATTGCAGTGTATTCAATATTGTCTTCATGTTGTCTTTTATTTGTCTCTTAGGCAAGAAGCCATTTTGGTCCATGTGTATAAAATGATTTAAATACCTTTTAAATCTTTCTGCCATTATTGAAGCAAATATTTTATAATCCGCATTCAACAAGGATATTGGTCTGTAGTTTTTTTTTAATCTGTTGTAGATCAGAGTTTTCTTTCGGTATAAGAGTACTGTAAACTTCCATCCATGAATTAGGTACTTAGGCTTTTATCAATACATCATTTAATAACTCTAACATTGAATTGCAAAGAGAATCCTGTAATGTTTTATATAATTCTGCTGGCAGCCCATCTTGACCTGGAGCTTTTCCATTATTTTGTCTGTTTAATGCTTCAGTTAGTTCCATCATTGTTATTTTTTCTTCTAACATTAATTTAATTTCTTCCAATATTTTAGGTAGTTCTGCTTCTTTCAAATATTGTTTAACTTTCTCTTCTATGATAGTCTCTTGGTCATATAGTTTCTCAAAATACTTTTTAACTATTTCTTTTTTCCCCCTTCATTTCTATAACAAACAGTCCCATTATCTATTAATTGTATTATCCTTTTCTGTTCTTTTTCTTTTTTCAACTTACATGCTAACCATCTTCCTGGTTTATTTGCATTTTCAAAAAATTTGCTTAGATCTTCTAATTTTTTTGTGCCAGTTCTTCTTTCTCTATTAATTCCAGTTTATGTTTAACTAAGTTCATTTGATTTTTTATATTCTTTTGCTGCGGATATTTTTGTAAGTCTTTTTCTAGCCTCTTGTAGTCCTCTTCTAGTATTTTTTGATCTTGTCTCTTTTTTATTTCTCTTTCTTGTATAAGTTATAGTTAACCCTCTAATATAGGCCTTCATTGTATCCCATACATTTTGTAATGAAATTTCTTTTTTGTTTTTTGTTTAAAGACAAAAGCCCGTTCTTTTTCCATGTCTTTTATAAATTCCCTTTCTTTCAAGATTAGATTATTCAGTGTCCATCATGTCCTTTTCTTTTGTCCCTTCCACATAACCCTTATCGGATTATGATCTGCCCAGTTGTTTGCTTCAATGTTTATTTCTTTGTATTTTTAAAATTAGTTCTGCTGACACCCAAATCATACCAATCCTTGACCATAACAAATGTATATTTGAGTAAAATGTGTATTGTTTGTACATGTATTTGTATTCATTTCTCGCCAAGCATCCCGTATGTCTAGGTCTTCTGCGATTTTGAAGAAGGATCTAAGTAATGTTTCTCTGTTCTTTTTATTTAACTTCTGTGTTTTGTAATCCAATTCTGTATCTACTATGGCATTGAAATCTCTTAAGATACATATATTATCATATTCCAATTCTATTATATTTTTGTAAAGTTTATTATAAAAGTCTTCTTATTTCTCATTTGGAGCATATATTGCTACTAGAAGTATATTTTTGCTATTCTCCATTATCTCCACCATCAACATCCTCCCTTTTTCATCGGTAGCAATTAATTTGGCTTTTATTGTATTTTTAATATATAAAACTACTACTCTTTTGGTTTGGTGTGCCAATGAATTGTATAAATTGCCAATTTTAGGATAGTCCAAAACCTTAATATGTTGTTTTTTTTAATGTGTACTTTTTGTAAACAGATTATATTGCCTTAATTTACTAAAAATCTGTTTCCTTTTAGTAGCCGAATTCAATGCATTTATATTTATTGATACTAACTTCTTTTCCCCCCATACTTTATAAGTAGGATTTATTGCTCTCGTCCTTTGCTCCCTTCTTTTGGTTCTGCTCTTCCTCCTATTGCTCCTTCCTCTCATATTCTCTCTTCTTCCTTTCCTCTAAAATATTCTTCATAGAATTGTTCTGCTTTTTCTATTGAATCCAGTCTATGTCTTTGTTCTTGCCACGTAACCATCAAGCCTTCTGATTTTAGCCACCTATAATTTACTCCTTTCTTAATTAGAATCTTTGTCAAGAATTGATATTCCTTTCTCAAATCTCTCACTCTTCTTGGAATTTGTTTTAACACCATGATTGTTTTCCCTTTGTATTTCAAAGGGTCATCCTTTACTCTCTGCAATGTTTCTGTTTTTATTGCCATCTTGGTAAATCTCACGTGCACTTCTCTAGGTAGCTTATTTCTCATTGCATATCTAGTGTATACTCTGAATATTTCATCAATTCCTTCCATCACTTTTCTTTAGGTATCCCTAAAACTTCTGCTAATATCTCCACCATTATCTCTGCAAGATTTTCTCCTTTTACTTCCTCCACATTCTGTAATCTTAAATAGAAATCTGCATGATCCATTTCCAATGAGATCATTGATTTTCCCTTATCTTCTGCTTGTATCAGCCTGTAATCTATTTCTCCTACTTTTTTCTCTGTTTGGTCTGCTCTTTCTTCATTTTTTTGCATCCTCTCTTAATTTTTAGTCATCATCTGTTGTATGTTCTCCACTTTTTCTTCTACATGCTTCCCTTGTTCTTGAAGTGCTTACATCATCATCTTTCAATCTTGCAGTGAAACTTTTCTTTTTCCTTTTCCTGCTTTTACATAGCCTGTATCGATTGTTGACCCACTGGACTCAAGGAAGATGAAGTAGGAATTGAGGATGCTGTTGTCACTGTCTTCCTCATTTTTAATATTTATATTATAATCCCAAAACAGATTGGATCCCAATTAATCTAGGCCCAGCTTCTTTTCTTCAGGTTCTTCTTTACCTTAATCCAATTTTATAGGGGTAGTAACCTCAGTATTAGGAAAAACAAAAAATAAAATTCCAAGAAGGGAGGAATCAAAAATATAAAAATATAAAAGGGAAATATATAGGAAAAGAAAAAAGAGGAAAAAATAATCCAATAGTAATCCAATAATAATAATCCAATAGTCCAGGATTAAAAGAAGAAATCACAAAAAAGAAAAAACTAAGCAAAAAGCCAGTCAAAAAGAAAAAAAAGAATGTCCCCAAAAGCACACGCTAGAAAGAAAAAATAAAATAACCAGCAGTAACTTATCCACTTTTATATTCTCTTAAATAGAAAAATCCACAAAGCAAATTTGAGCCACCAACTCGTAACAAAACAAAATCTCTTCAAAGAGAAAAAGAAATCTCTTCCACTTTCAGCTGTTTCATGTATATTCCAAAGCTGCACCTGTTCAAAAGTCCAGTGCTTAGCTCCCTATCTTTCTTTCTGAGTCAAAAACAGCCTTTAGCCAAAACAACTTTTTATCTTCTTTTCCTTTCCCATAAGTTTTTATCCTCTTAATTTTCCAAACATTTCTCTTTGACCATCAGGTAGCGCTATTGCTCTGCTTTTTCTTTGCCTCTTCACTATATTATTTCAAGAAATCCCGTTCATAATTTAGAAAAAAAGAAAAAAAATTGACAGGAAAAAAAGGGAGAAAATAAATCCAATGTCCAATTTAGTCTCTGATTTTTAGTAAATAGCAGAACCCAAACCTGCTGTAGTCATCTACAATGACCAGTGCATACTTTGGCCCTCCCAAACTGGCTTGCATTGGCCCAACCAAATCTGCATATACCAGCTCTAGAGCTCTTGTTGTCTGCCTTGTGCTACTCTTGCTTACAGGAAATACCTTGGACTTTGATGATTTACATACTGCACAGTCCAAGTATCCCTTACACCCTTCTGCAAAGTGTTGCATCTTTTGCAAAACTCTGAAGCTGGCATGGCCAAGCTTTCTATGCAAGAGATGAATGCATGAACCATGTTGTGCTACATTTCCAAATTTTGGGGCACATTGAACCTTTTTTTCTTGCAACACATAAAGATTCTCCTGCTTTATGCCCTGTGCACATACTTTTTCATTTCTCTTTATGAGACACTTCCAATCTACAAATGTGGTCTCAAACACTTTTTGGTCTAGACTAGAGACATTCAGTAAATTATGCTCCATTTCAGGCATATGTTACTAAACTTTTCCTCCAGACATGGAATCAGTCCACTGCCTTTTGCTGTGACTTTAGCCTTCTGACTATTCGCCAAGGCTACTCTATCACCTATAGCTGGTGGTGTCAGCTTTGGAATTGTTATTAAAAGCTGTCACACAACTGTGGAGGATTGGAGGGGGCTGATGTTGTTTGAGTAGCTCTCAGTAGACAAAATACTGTAGATTCTGTAGTATTCAAGGTCATTGTGAATGGCGTAGCAAGAATTGGGACTGAAGGAGGATTGTTTCATGTGATGTATGATGTGGGAAAAAGGGGATGGGTTGTAGGTTGGGTCTTTGTGGGAAGTCTGGGGCGGGGGGAACTTTAGTTTTGCAATTCCACAGAAGTACCAAGATCTATTGTAATAAAAATACTTTGAGATTATGGTTGTCTTGGAATTACTGACTGGAATGGATAATCTCTGGAACGCTGACAGCTGGATCCTTTCTGAAAAACAATTTAGAATTATTAACAATTGTTTGACTATCCTCGCTGTCTATTAACCATTTGTCTCTGCTATTGCAATAGGTAACTTTTGCAACAGCAGCTTGTCCATCTGTTGTCTTTCTTCCTTGTAAGCAGTCTTTCTTCAAATGATTCTTATCATCATATATGAAACACCTCTGGTGTTGCTGTCCTTTTTCTTGCTTTTTAGAAAAGCTTTGCTGCGCTGTAATATGATCTCTGCAGACATCTTTTCTTTTGCTTTGGAAAGTGCAGACATCTTTTGCTTTTTTCTCTGCTCCTTGGGCCCCTACCTCAGGAATTTCTCCTCGTGGCTTTTTCTAAAATGGTGCTTGTTTTCTTCAGAAAGCAAACAGGCTTTAAGGGCTTCCATTTGTAAGTCCTGTTCTGGTTTGCACTCCAAAACAGCTGAAACAATGTCCCATGTTTCATCAAGACAATTTAACTCCAATAGCACCTTCTGTGATTCAGGAATCTGCATTCCACGCTGTTCCAACTCAATAAATAGATTCTATATGTACAGCAAATGCTGCTCCACACTCGCTTGTGCCTGCAGCAGGGCTCTGTATAATTGTCTCGATAATTGCACAATATTGCATTCTGATGCACTCACATGCACACTCCTCAATTTCAGCCAAACCTCATTTGCAGTCTTTAAATCAACTACAGTCAAGAATTATCCATTTTCAAAACTTAAGATGATGTAGGCCAGTGCCTTATCATGCTGCCTTTGATCTGTTGCTGCTAATGGTGCCTGGGGTGGATTAATAACATTATCCCAGAGCTCCTAACCCTTCAGGAAGCATTCCAATTTTGCAGCCCAAATAATATAATTCTTCTGTCCCAATCGAGGCAGAGAGCTTTCCTTGAACTCAACAGCCATCCTGCAAGCCTTCTTAGCTTTGTTCTCTTTTTCATTTAACATAGGCTGTCCTTCAGTCAGTCTTACTGTTATAGTTCAGTCTTACTGTGTGCTTGGTATGCTCTGGGCTCATAACCTCTCAGAGTTTGCAGCAATCCAACCAGCATACAAGTAAATAATTCAGCAGGATTCATTTATAGAAGAAACTTGTTTATGTACAATAATATAAAACTTGATGCATGTATACAATACCTATGCAGTTCTTGCAATGTGGTAGCAAGTACAAGAAGCAGAAGCAATCAGAACCACCAGAACTGAAGCATAGAAACACAGAAGCTATATAAGCACAGAAGCAATATAATATAGAGCAGGGGTGGGCAAACTACGGCCCGCGGGCCACATCCGGCCCGTTGGTCTTTTTAATCCGCCCGCCGAAGATTGGTACAGAATTAAGGTTTGATGTGAATGATTGAATGATTGCATTCATTTGATTTTTGACTTGTAATGACAGGCATTTCGACACCAGGTGGCGACCCGTCTGTCAAATTTTAAAAGTCAATGAGGCCCCCGAGCCAAAAAGTTTGCCCACCCCTGATATAGAGGCAAGGACAAAGCAACTCTTATATACAAATCAGACAAAGTAAGCCACGCTGTCAGATACGTGTATCTGCCATTCTGCAATGGGGGAGGTTGGATTTGATACATTTAATTCTTTTCCTCTCTATGTATCCCAAATATCCTATTTCTTACATTGTTTTCTGTATAACCTTTTACATGATTTATAATTGTTGTCTGGTGCTCCCGATGCCTGGAAAATTCTAATCTCTTGGGGAGATGTATGGGAAGAAGGGGCCATGTGGATTGCAGTGCCAGAAGATAGCCCCAGGAAACTTTCCTTATCTGCTTTCTCAGAGACGCTGGTATAATAACATCTTCACACCTGTAGATTGGTGGAATCCACATTGGACTGTTGGGAGGGGTCTCTAATTCCCTTTATCCTAGTCGCATGCCCTGAGGAATCTCAGATCCTGCTTTAAATGTTGACTTGCTTTTACCTCCCTTTAATAAAAAGATTCCTTTTGAGTATTGGAGAGGCTGGTCCTTACACACGCCCAGGCTCCTAGCTATCTGGGTCACCAAACAGTTCCCATTGGCTGACCTGTTACCATGTCTGTTCAAATTCTCAGACACTCATTGGGTCCACTGCGCCAAAAAGACTACTCACATCGCAAAGGGAATGAGATGTTTTATTTCTTTCCAAGCAGTAACATCAAGCAACATCTGAGCAATATCGGTTAAAGCTAGCTCTTGGCTTACCTTAGCCCAGAGCTGCATTTATGTAAACACAAGTATGTAATTATCTGATTACATTTACTAACATCCAGCAATTAGACTTCACCAGCATCTGGGATTAATCTTAAACGTACGCTTCCCAGTTACCCCAAGCAGTTATCTGTAAATTCCCATACCACAATGCTTCACCCCTTCCCAACCATCACCGTCACCAACTGGCACCAACACCACTCCACAACATTGTTCCGAATATCCCCACGCCAAACAAAAAAAAACCCTGGCATCTGCCCCATGGCTTCACTGTCATCTTCCATATCCACGTCATCATTCAGCGTCTCAGCAACTCTGGTCCGGAAACAAGGCAGCGAATGGCAAACGATCCCACGTATTTCAAATAGTCCATCACAATCTGTCACAAGCGACGTCTAGGTGAGTGGGATGTCCTGCTGGCTAACATCCCAGGAGTGTGGACTCGTGCAGGAACATGGAGGCATGGGCAGCTCTGTCGTGGATCACCGGAGATACGCAACAGACGGCCCCCTCTACCAGGATTCAGTCTACAACAACAATAAAAAAAGTTAGACAATGAATTTGTCCTCGGGACCCGGGTTTATCAGGATAGTTGATGTGGAATCGTTGTATCAGTCTATTTGCACATATGTCGGTGGATTTTATCCATGACACTTCTGTTTCGAGATATCCCATCGTACGAGGTATTGGAGGGTTTTCCTCTTCACTCGAGAATCAAGTATCCTATCCATTTCCACGTGACCAGTGTCCACAGGAGATGAATCGATGACTGACGATGTCATTTTATTTTCATATGGTTTCAGCAAACTTGTGTGGAACACAGGATGTATATGTCCTAATATTGCTGGCAATTTTAACTTCACTGTTACGGAATTCATTACTCTGGTTATTTGGAAGGGGCCTATGTATTTGGGGCCCAATTTCCTACTATTTAATTTTAATTTTATATATTTTGTGGATAGATATACTCGGTCACCAATGTGGAATGGCTTATGGTCCCATCTCTTTTTATTTGCCCGTGTCTTATATTATTGAGCTGTTTTTTCTCGGGCTTTTCTTATGTTATTCCAACAGTTTTGTACATTATGTGACCATATCTGAACATTAACAGGGTCGTTAATCATTACATTGTAATTCCGGCATCAGAACAAATTAGATACCGTTAACCGCTTGGAAAGGGCTATAGCCCATACTTTCATCAACTGCATTGCATCGCCCCAGTCACATTGCTGGTAGGACACATATGATCGCAAGTACTGTTCCATCATTGCATTAGTTGTTTCGGTGGCTCCATTGGTACTAAGATGGTAGGCCGAGATCAGTCCTTGACTCAACCCTAATAGATGGAGAAACTTGTGCCAAAATCGGGCAGTAAATTGTATTCCCCTGTCCGATATTATCCGCCTAGGCGTTTCATGTAGCCGATAAACATGTTTGATAAACAAACCTGAAAATTTCCTCGCTGAGGGTAACCCCTTACACGGGACAAAATGAGCTTGTTTGGAAAACAAATTTATAACAGTCCATATTACGGTATACCTTTTACTATTTGGGAGTTCAACAATGAAACCCATAGCAATGTCTTGCCATGGACGTAGTTCTGATACAGTCTGTAACAACCCTAACGGTTTTCCAACCCTTGGTTTCGATATAGCTCAGACCTTTTTGATATATTGCTCTACATCCAACCTCATGTTAGGCCACCAAATTGGCGTCTTGTCAGATGTAAAGTTTTCAAAACACTGAAATGCCCAGCCTGTTTCACATCATGGCATTGGGCTAATATATCCTCTCTACAACCAGATGGCACATAGATCTTATCCCCTCTCCAGGCTAACCCTTTCTTGTATAAACAGAGTGTTCTATGCTCTTTGAGCCACTCATCTTGTTCTGTAACCTCCTGTAACATCTTTAGTCTAATTTCCTTTACCCGTATCATCTGCCCGTTACTCTCTCTTGCATCATCAACAATAATTGGCTGAATGATGTCTTCCCGGTCCAATTTATATTGAGGCAATTGGGACAGAGTGTCTGCCATAAAGTTTCTTCTCCCTGGTACATAAAGTAACTTGAATTTGAAGCGCTTAAAGTATAACGCCCATCTAACTTGTTTGGGGGACAGCTTTCTGGGTTTCTGCAAGGCCTCCAGGTTTTTATGGTCAGTCCATACTTCAAATGGCTCTTTTATCCCTTCCAATAGATGTCGCCATGTACTAAGGGCCCACTTCACAGCGAAGGCTTCTTTTTTTCAAATAGCCCACCCCATTTCCGTGGGGGTAGATTTTCGAGAAGTATACGCGCGCGGTTGTAATTGTCCATTTTCATTCTCTTGCAGCAATACAGGTCTAACAGCTACGTCACTAGCATCTGCCTGCACAACAAAGAGTGACTGGGTGTTGAGATGTTGTAGCACAGGTTCTTGGGAGAATAAAGCCTTTAAATTAACGAACGTTTGTTGACAGTTCCTGGACCATACAATAGGTTGATTTGGCTTTGGTTTCATCGTTTGATATTTCATTTTCAACAATTCTGTTAAGGGTAGCGCAATCCGAGTGAACTGGGGAATGAATTATCTATAAAAGTTCGTGAATCTAAAAAGCTCTGCAATTGTTTCCTGGTTTTTGTGGCTTTCCATTCCAATACCGCCTTCACCTTATTAGGATCTATTTCCAAACCCTTACTGAATATTCTATATCCCAGATAATCCAATGGTGTGCAATGGAATTCGCACTTAGACAGTTTTACATATAACTTGGCATGGAGTAATTTATTTATTTTTGTTTAAAAGCAAACTTTATTGAATATACAATTAAAATAAACTCATACACAACATAGAAAAACAAAACAAAAAAACCGAATCAAGGGCAATTCCATTATCGACAGTTTGTGGTTCCTTATTTGTTATTATTGGTGTCATATTTACAATTAAATCTTAATGCGAGTATATAGTGACTACCGATGTAGCTTAATCTCCTTTACAGTTTAATAATGTTTACTATTATATTATCTATCTTTGTTCTATCCAATCGTACCAACATTCTCAACTCTTGTAATATTCTTTATCCTTAAGTGCTAGGGTCAATTTATCCATTTCTGCACAATTTACTGTTTTCTGAATAGTCATTTCCTCTGTTGGAATATAGGCTTATTTCCAACATTGTGCAAAAGCTAATCTAGCTGCCGTAAGTATGTGTAATAATTATATATTTAGCTTTTTTTGGAAGTTGTCTATAGCATATCCCTAATAGGAAGAATTCTGGTTTTAATTTCATCTGCTCAGCTGTAATTTCCTCCAACCATTTTTTGATTCTCCGCCAGTATCTTTGGGCTTCTGTACAGGACCACCACATATGGTAGAATGTTCCGTGTTTCTTTTTACATTTCCAGCAATTCAGATTCATGTTAGGAGACATCTTCGCTAATCTCGAAGGAGAGAGATGCCATCTGTAAAACATTTTATAGACATTTTCTTTATATGTTGCCGATTTTGTGATGTTGTTATTCCTGGGCCAGACCTTTTCCCATTCTATTAGAGTGAAGCTACATCTGATATTTCTTTTTTTTTTTTTTTTTTTTTTGAAGTGGAGGATGTACATTTATGTCTTGTTTTTCATTATAATTATTTTACAGGGTTTAGAAATACTTCTGTAGAATAGATATTTCAGTTACATAAAACATATGCCCTCTACTTTGCTGTGCAAGATCCCAGGGGTGATGCTCTTTCTAAACCCCGATGGCTATCTTCAAAAACCAATCAATTAAATCTTGCCACCAGTTTATTGGAAGGAAGACATAAAGCTGTTGCTGAATGACTTGGAAATTTTTCTTAGGAAATATACAATCTGAGGCCTGACATTTGCACAATGGGTTACTATAACTCACTTGGGCTTGAGAGTTCTTTTTAATAAATAAATTTTATTAATTTTACAATTAAAACAAAGCAACAACACATACACAAATGAAAGAAAAGAAAGAAAGAAAAAGAAAAAAGAAAGAAAAGAAAATAGACAGAAAGAACAGAAAGCAATTAAAAACATTCTCATCTTCCACAGTTTGTAAGATCTCTCTTTTTTTTCCATAACCCTTAATTTATGCCATATACACACACCTAATCTTTACATATATCTATATATCACTGCTATAGGTTTATCCTATCCTCTTTTGCCTTATAGTGTAAAATCTATCTTTGGTCAATCCAATTGTACCAACAGTTCCAGCTATCGTAGTATATTGAGGTGTTGTGACTGGGAGGTTTGAGCCTGCTGTGCGCTTTGAGTCTGATGTGTCAGAAGACACAGGTTCGAGTGATGAGGAAGGTTTGGCATTAGGATTTGAGCCTGGTTTAATGGGAGATGCAGACGTGAGCCAGGAGGATGAGGAAGTGTCGGAATCACCTTCCTCTCCAGAACCTACCTCATCAATTATGCCTCAGGTGTCAGCAGATGATCGACAGAATGTGCCGGAGTCCTTGGGTGATGATCAAGCTGATGAATGTTGGGTTGATGTAAGGACTAGACGTAGGCTGAGACGTCAAGCACAAATTGAAAGGAAATCAGGGACTGAGTAGAGAGACTGACACACCCCTTTAAGGAATATAAGGAGGCGTTTTAGCTTGGAATCCCTGTTCGGGTCAAACTTTGTTAGTCACGTTCGCAGTTTGGAAAAAGTTTTCTGTTTATCCCTCGGCTCTGATTTATAGTGCTGCTCGTTATCTGGACTTGCAGACAGCTTCTGGGAAAGCTGCCAACGAGGACTTCAGCCAGAGGAAAGTTAACTCTGTTGTTCCTGATATTGTCTGTTCGTGTTTTTTCCTTTGGACATTTGGACTCTCACCTTGTGGCCACAGGTGAGACAGAACATCTTTGTTTTTATCTTTTTATCTTTGTTTTTTAGTGCCAAAGTAAGTTTGTCCATTTCTGCACAACTTGAGATTTTTTGGATGATCATTTCGTCTGATGGCGCCTGAGGCTGCTTCCAACATTGGGCGAAGGCTAATTTGGCTGCTGTTAAGATGTGTATTGTTATGTATTTCGCTTTTTTGGAAATTTGTTTGTCAAAGATCCCTAACAAGAAGGACTCTGGTTTGTATTCGATCTGCTCTTTTGTCATTTCTTCCAGCCAAATTTTGATTTTCTTCCAATAACTTTGGGCTTCTATACATGACCACCACATATGGAAAAAGGTTCCTTCTTTTTTTTTTTGCATTTCCAGCAAATTGGACTCATTTTGGGGTGCATCTTCGCTAACCTCGAAGGAGGGAGATGCCATCTATAAAACATTTTATAGGCATTTTCCTTATATGCTACCGATTTTGTGATCTTATTATTTCTACCCCAGACCTTTTCCCATTCCGTTAAGGTGATGCTGCGTCCTACATTCCTACTCCAGGCAATCATGTTCCCTTTTACAATTTCTTCTTCTAATTCAACTTCTAATAAATAATTATAAAATTTTGTTATATTTTTTTGCCTGATCCTAATAAAATTTGATCTAATTGCTGGAGCTTGTTGTTGATTCCGAATTCTTTCTTATCCTGTTTGTATCTACTTTGAATTGGAAGGTATGCCCACTGATCAATTTTTTGTCCTTGCTCTTGAAGTTCTTGCCTCGATTTCAAATTTCCTTGTGTGTCCAATAGGTCCTTATATTTAATCATTTTGGTGATATCCAAATTGTTTGGGTGAATCATCGCCTCTATTGTTGAAATCCAGATTGGTACTTTTATATAG
This sequence comes from Notechis scutatus, assembly GCF_049901735.1. Classification (NCBI taxonomy): domain Eukaryota; kingdom Metazoa; phylum Chordata; class Lepidosauria; order Squamata; family Elapidae; genus Notechis; species Notechis scutatus. The sequence goes on along the minus strand of NC_142011.1, from coordinate 114,629,280 downwards.
TGTTTTTTCCGTATTTTCTTCCAATTAGTTAATAATGAGTCTCTGATTAGATGTCTATGGAAATATTTTTGACTAGTTTTCTCTACATCCCATAGAAAAGCGTGCCACCCCTTTGCAAATCATGGCCTTCTAAAAATAATGTTCTCTTGTTAATTAAATTCACCCATTCCTTCAACCATACTAACGAGGCAGCAATATAATACAACTCCCCTGCTCTTCATATCCTGCATTGCTTTTAAATTTATTCTAGGTTTTTTCCCTTGCCAAATGAATTTAACAGTTATTTTGTTGAGTTCTTCAAAAAAAAATTTGTGTAGTTTAATTGGGATCGTCTGAAATAGGTATAGGAATTTAGGATAAATATTCATTTTAATGGTAGCAATCCTGCCTAATAATGAAAGTTGCAGCTTACCCCATGATTCTAAGTCCTTCTTTACCTGTTGCATCAATTTATCATAGTTATTTTCTTTGAGTGTCTTGCAATGTGCTGTCAACCATATTCCTAAGTATTTAACTTTCTTTGTCACTTGTATTTCCATAACTTCTTCTAACTGTATTTTCTGTTTTTCTGTTAAATTTTTAGTCATTAATTTGGTTTTCTTCCTATTAATTTTGAGTCCTGCTACTGCTCCAAATTGTTCTAATTCATTCATCAATTTTTGTCCTCTATCTATTGGTTCCTCAATAAAAAAGATCATATTGTCCGCAAACGCTTGCAATTTATATTCTTCTTTCTTGACCCTTAATACTTTTATATCTGGGTTCCATCTAATTCGCGTTAATAATGTTTCTAATGATAATATGAAGAGGAGGGGTGAGAGTGGGCAGCCCTGTCTAACTCCTTTTTCTATTTTTATTGGGCGAGTATATTCCCCGTTTATTATAATATTAGCTTGTGTGTCGTAAATAGTTGTTATAATATTTTCAAATTTGGTGCCTAGGTTCATATTGTAATTTTTTTGGATTAAAAATTGCCAATTTAAATTGTCGAAGGCCGTCTCTGCATCTAAAAACATAAGTGCAATTTGTTTTTCGGGGTGAGCTTCATAAAATTCTAGGACATCTAGTACTGTTCTTAAATTATTCCTGATTTGTCTGATCGGGAGAAATCTATTTTGGTCTTCATGTATATGCGCATTTAACATTCTTTTTAATCTGTTTGCTATAATAGAGGTGAATATTTTATAGTCGGTGTTTAACAGTGAGATCGGCCTATAATTGTTTATATATCTGGGATCCGTATCCTCCTTCAGGATCAGCGAAATCAATGCCCCCCTCCATGAGTCCGGCATCCTGGCTGCCAATAAAACATCGTTAAAAACTTCTACCATAAGAGGTCCAATTTGTTCTGCAATTGCCTTGTACAACTCCCCTGGGATCCCATCTGGGCCTGGGGTTTTGTTGTTTTTCTGGTTCTCTATTGCTGATTTCAATTCCGACCAAGTAATGTCTTTGTTTAATAGTTCTACCATTTCTTCCCCAATTGCTTTGTCCTTCACTTCATCTAAATAGTTTCTTATTCTATCCTCATTAACATCTTCCTTTTTATATAAATCTTCAAAATACTTATGGGCAATTTCTTTTTTCTGTTCTATCTCCTGCTGTATATTATCATTTTCCTTTAAAAAATAATTTAATTCCTCCTTAAGTTTGTTCGTATATTCTTTTTCTCTTATTAATTGGGTATTTAACGTCCATCTTTTCTTTGGTTTTGCCCTACCCTTTCATATTATCTGAATTGGATTATGATCTGCCCATTCATTAGGTAAAATTTCAATCTCTTTTATCACATTTGCTATTTCTCCATTCATCCATGCCATGTCGATCCGTGTCCATATTTGATGGGGATTTGAATAGAATGTGAATTGTTTTTTCTCGGGGTGTAATCTTCTCCATATATCAATCAAGTTTAGCTCCTTCATCATTTCCCTACAAATCTTAGGAAGCTCTCTTTTCTCCCCTTTATTCTTCCCCCCGTTACTATGGTCTTTTTGATAATCAGCAATAGAGTTGAAATCTCCTATGATACAAATTTCTTTTTTCCAATCCTACCATTTTTCCATACAGATGTTTAAAAAACTCTTTTTGATCTCCATTCGGGGCATAGATTACCACTAAGAGAATTGGGATGGCATTGATCCAGATCTGCAAACCCAGAGTTCTTCCCTCAGAATCTGACCATAATAACTCAGCTTTCAAGTCCTCTTTAACATATACAGCAATCCCTTTCTTTTTTCCCGTGTCTGCTGGTGCGGTAAATAGCTTCCCTAATTTCGGGCATTCTAAGTGTTTTTCATCTGTTTTCTTTATATGAGTTTCATGTAGGCATATTATATCAGCATTTTGTTTGGTTAATTTAGCTAGTATCCTTTTCCTTTTTATCGTCGAATTTAAACCGTTTATATTAATTGATAGTAATTTTTTTTCTTCTTCCATTTATTTAATTCTGTTTCGCTCTTTGTCTTGTAATGACACCGATCTCTCCTTGTGTCTGAAGGTGTGTAGATTCTTCTGTCTTCTGATGTAGATGAGTATTTCCTTGGTTTCCTGCAATTCCATCTTTATTTTTATAACCACCATGATCTTCCTGGGAGTTTGTTTCCAATTCCTCCTTACTGCTCTGATCTTCCGGACCCACCTGCTGTTCATAGAAGTCCTGGGCCTTTTCCATGGAATCTATTTTAATTTTCCTTTCTTTCCAAGACACTAACATCCCTTCTGGGATAAGCCATTTGAATTTAATTCTTTTCTGGTTTAAGTAAGCTGCTAGAAACTTGTAATCTCGCCTTTGTTCTCTTACTCTTCTCGGTATCTGTTTGAGAATTATGATTTCTTTACCTTTGTACATGATTGTTCCATCTCTAGACATTCTGTAAATAATATCCTGGACACTTCTTCTCGTAAATCATATATGGACTTCTCTTGGGCATTTGTGGCGTATCGCATAATTGGTACTGACCCTATAAACTTCGTCAAACTCCCTTAGGATGTCATCTTTGTCCTTCTCCAATAATCCAGCCAGTATTTCCGCCATTAGATGTTCCAAGTCTTCTTCTCTGGATTCCACCACATTTTGGAATCTCAGGTATTTGGCTGCCTTGTCCATCTCTAGGAGGACCAGTGAGTCCTCCATTTATTTACTCGCATTCTTTAGTTCTTCATCTACCCTTTCTAATTTCCTTTCCGTTCGTTCAGTCCTTTTCTCTACCTCTTTTATTGTTGCTTCATTTTTCTCCAAGGCCTGCTGCAATATTCCAACTTTGCCCTCTACTTTGAAGATGTCCGCTTTCATTTCTGCCTTTAATTTCCCCATCTCCTCTTTTAGTTCATTAATGTCTGCTCTCGTCTCATTATGGTTTTTCATCATTGTTTCTTGCAGCTTCGTCATCGATTCCTGTAAGGTCAAAAACATTGCTTGGATGTTGGCATTCGAGATGTTGGCTTGTTTCTCTACTGGTAATGTTTCTTCTATGGTTTTTTGTGCCATAGGTGAAGTTGTTGCCAAGGTAGTTGTTAGTGTTGGGTTGACCTTCCTTCCAGTTTTCAGAGCTGTAGTAGTTGTGGAAGTCATTTCCTTTAAAATTTGTTTTTGTTGTTGGACTATGTTAAGTATATTATCCCAAATTAACATTCAGTGATATAATTTCTATGTTAAAATTGACCGGTATCTAATTACTTGATCTATCTGTCTACTGGGTAGCTGTATTCTTAACTAGTTACTGGGATGTATATTTTATTTTAGATCCTGATTCTAAATCAAATATATAATTTGTATGATCTGTGCTCAACCTCTATACTTCACTTCATGTAATAAATATTTGTATCAAATCCAACTATATTAAATATTATAAATCTATATGTATATTTATCTAATTTTATCTTAAATGTTAAATATTCTTGAACACAGCTAATATTACATTCGTAATTATAGTCACACAATAAATTGTAATATTAATATATAGAACCCTATACTTATTAATTAACTAATACTTAATGTTCTTACTATTTCCCCTATATATCTGGTCAAAATATAACAATCTCTGTTATTAATAAGTCAATTAAATCAATTAATTCAATTATTTAACAATCTAATACAACAATATTCCTTTACTCAGTATTCATATTTATAATCATTATAAAGAGAGAATAAAGAAAGAGAGATAATTCAACCTAACACCAACCTAGTAAAAAAGAAGGAAGAAGAAGAAAAAATTGATCAGATATATACAAGAAAAAGGGGGAGTAAATGGAAAAGAAAGGAGGGAAATCTAGAGGTAGGATTTTGGTTTTCCGTCTCTCAATTTAAGAGCTTTCACTCCAAACACACCGGAAGTGGGGGGGAAATGCTGAATAATAACTGCAGTTACGCGGTATCCCCACTCATTCAGAAGCTTCCAATTTTGCTTTCTATGTTAACGTTCCTAAGTTCAATTGTCCTGGTTTTCTTCAGAAAAAACAACAACACCTCCTCAGATAGAACAGTATTTTCCCAAAGATCTGTTAAGTAGTTTGTATCAGTTAAATTAGTTATATTGTTACAACCACTTCAGCGTTTCTAAGTACTGCCTCTGGCGCCACGCTGTCTTTTTTCCTGTCGACTTCAGTCTTCTTCCCGTCTCCGGTTTAATAAAATCTGTCCAAATAGAAATCAAATGAAATAGTCTGAACCCTCCACGGCTTCCAGGCTCTTTCCAGATGCTGATCTCCCAATCTCATAGATTTCCCTTTTTATTTGTTATTGTCCTCACTTTCTCTTCTGTCTGCCGAGCCCGTTCACTTTCACTTGTCTCGGCTTCGCTTTTAGCCGCTTTCTTTTAGGGCTCCAGACAGACACTTGTGACACTTATAACAGCCTAATACCAGTCTGTAACTTTCCAATCCTCCTCTCCGCCACTATTTTTCTCTACCACTCTCTTCCCAAACGATCTCACAAATTGTCACTCACTCGTTTCTTTGCATCGGTGGCAATCCGGACTTCGGAGCCGCCATTAATAGGAGGCTGTTCTTGCTCGTTGGGCTCTGGAGGGCTTCCTCTTCGCTGCAGGGGGGTTGCCTTCCCCACACTGCAGCCTGAGGCTTCCCTACACCGGCACGAATCTCTCCGGGACTCGAGCACCCTCAAAGGATCGCGCCAACCGCAAGAAGAGATTAGCTGAAACCGCGAACGGGCTTCTGCACCTCTGCTTGTCCTTGCCTTGCCACCGCTGCTCCTACGTCTGATATTTCTACTCCAAGCTATCATATTGCCTTTGACTACTTCCTCCTCTAATTCTATCTCTAATAGGTAGTTGTAAAATTTGGTTATATTTTTTGTGTCTGAACCTAGTAAGATTTTATCTAATTGTTGTGGCTTACTGTAGATTCCAAAAACTTTCTTATCCTGTCTATATCTATTTTATATTTGAAGGTAAGCCCACCGGTCAATTCGTAGCCCTTGTTCTTGGAGATCTTGCCATGATTTTAAAGTTCCTTGTGCATCCAGTAGGTCTTTATATTTTATCATCTTGTTAATATCCAGATTGTTTGGATGTATCATCGCCTCCATCATTGAGATCCAAATCGGAATCTTTAGATAGTGTTTTTTCTTTCTTTTATTCCAATTAGCCAATAAAGAGTCTCTAATTACATGTCTGTGGAAGTAATTCTGTTTGGTTTTCCCCATGTCCCATAAGAACGCATGCCACCCCCTCTGTAAATCATGGCCTTCTAGAAATAATATACTTTTATTCGATAAATTTACCCATTCTTTCAACCATAGTAAGGAAGCTGTGCTGTGATATAATTCCCAATTTGGGAGTGCCATACCCACCCCCCCACCCCCGCTCTTCATATCTTGCATTGCTTTTAAATTTATTCTTGGTTTTTTCCCTTGCCAAATAAATTTCGCTGTTATCCTATTATTGTAGGATATCCTATCCTACAAAGTATTTTTTATGTATTTTTATTGGTATTGTCTGGAACAAATAAATAAATTTAGGAAGAATAGTCATTTTAATAGTGGCATGGAGTAATTTAGTTAGAACACTCCGTACTAATTTCACGTGCTGTTCCATTGTCTCGGTGTAAATTGAAATATTGTTCAAGTACACCAACACTCCATGGTACAAGTGTTCATGTAACACCTCATTGATCAATTGCATAAATACCACAGGAGCTCCCTGTAGTCCGAAAGGCATAACATTAAAATAAAAGCTACCAAGGGGACAATTGAAGGTAGTCTTCTACTCGTCCCCAGGCCGTATTCAAACACGCCTCCCATAAATCCAGTTTCGTAAAATATTTCCCAGTAGCCAAGGTAGCCAATAGCTCACTAATCAATGGTAGGGAATATAAATTATCCACACAAATAGTATTCAGACCCCTAAAGTCAATGTACAGGCATAAACCCCCATCCTTTTTCTCCCTAAAGAGGACGGGGGCTACATATGCGACTGTCCTGTTTGGATGAACTCGCAAGCTAGATTTTTATCCAGATGTTGTCTCATTTCATCCATTTCTCTCAGGGTCATTGCGTACATGCAGGGTTTTGGGAACTTCGCTCCTGGGATCAATTTGATTGCACAGTCAGTTTTTCTTTTCTTTTTTTAAAAAACAAGTTTTATTAATTTTTAAAACACACAAATTATCATTATATGTTTAAACCTTTTTTCATTGTAAATTTAACAAGTCAGATAAATTATGATTCTGTTTTAAACCATTTCCATATAACATACAAAAACCTCTTATTCAATTTCTCTTTACTTCTCTTTACTGTTATTCAATATTATTATTATTATTTCATCTATTTCTTTCTGACTTAGTTACCATTATTCTCATTCTATATTTCTGCAAGCTTTTACTAATTCTCCCCCCCAAAAAAACATATACACACAACACACAAAACATAAAAAAAATCTTTTTGGAAAGTAACTTGGACCTAGGTATCTCTCTCTTCATGGACTTCAATTATCTTCATGCTCATCTTACATATCATTACTTATTTTATTTACCATTCTAAGTCTTCTATATTAACTTCTCCACATATTTCACTCTTCTTAATTCTATCTTAATTAATCATCTTAGTTTGAATCATTACATTTGTATCTTTTGTCCATTTTTTTATCGTCCCTTTGTCTCATTCCTTATAAAAAAGAAAAAAATAAGTTTCTCCTGAAATTATTAATCAGAGTATAATGCCTTTCTATCTCCCCCCTAAATTAATCAAATTAACCTTTAAGATAACATCCAATACCCAATCCGATTTTGCTTGGTACATTCTATCTAACTAGTACATCCAAAATATTTAGATACATAATTAGACAATAAATCCAAATATTAAAAACAAATACTATAATAAAAATTTTATAATAACATCAATACCATGATCTTATTAAACTCTTTAATTAAAACAGTATTCTAAACCTCCCCTATTATTAAATTTTAAAGCCTATCATTATTAAACATTTTAACATTTTAATCTCTTATCAACTCTTAAACCATTACAATACTACCATCTCATCTTATGTACCTTGCAAAATCTTTTTGAAAAAATTATACTTTATCCATTATCCATAAAAAATTCCTTTTTTTTATTTAATTTCAAAACATTGTAGCTTTTCTCCACCTTTTCCCTTTCTTTCTTCTCCCAACAAACCTTTCTACCCCCCCTTCTTCTAGCCTCTGCCTTACTGGCTTCCCTTCTCTGTCGTGTTCCTTTTCCCTTTTGTTTACTGTCATCATATTGATTTTGCACCTTATTTTTCCCTTTCTTAAATGTTTTTTTAGATCTTAAGTCTTTTAGTTCTCTTCTTTTCTCTCTTCCTTCTTTCTTGATCAAATTCTGAGATTCATTAAAAATGGCTCCTTCCTTTCTTTCTTGTTCCTCTGCTGTCTTCATCTGTTGTAATGTTTGTTGATAGTTAGTAAGCGCCATTTCTAAAAAAAGGAAAGCTTCTTCCACACCATCTTTACCATTTTTTTTTGCTTGTTCATATTCTTTTCTTAGTTCCTCAACAGAAAAAGCCATTATAAATCTTTTCTTTTCTTTTCCCCTTCTTTCTTCTTGCAACAACCAGAATATTCCAAAGAAAATAAAAAAAATTAAAGCAGTCCCAAAGTTATCAGTCAGTCCAAACCAAGGCAGAGTTCTCACTTTCTCCTTCTGGGGTAATATCAATCAAAGAGAAAGAAAGTCCAAATCTGTTTAAAATCTTATTGCAATATATTCTAGTCTTCAAATCCTTAAGGCATCTCCTCCAACAAAGTCTTAGCATACAAATATTTTCTTTTTAATCCTCTCTCTTCCCACTCATCGCTTAAAACCAATTTTCACCTAAAAAAAATAGGTTTCTTAATATCCAGTTATTTATTCCGTAGGAAAAGAGGGTAAGCTATCCTTTCAGCACCATCAAACTGCCGCTTTTTTCCTCTTCTGGCAGGTATTATTCAGAAAGTCATACTTTTCAGGAATTTTATTAAATATGTCTTAGAGTCCTAGGAGCCAAGAAAAACTTTCTCCTTTCAAGCACTTTCTCCACTTCCTCCTGCGCATTCTTACCCGGCTGCCAGCTTCTTTGTGGCGGCCATTACGGACCACCGCTGCACCGTCCTGGGAAAAGGGGGTTCTACCGGCCGGGGAGGGGGTCTGCAATACCCCCAAACCCCTCTCCGGATCCCCCCTACCTTCAGCTCCCCCTGCAGGGCAGCCTAGCTCCGTACCCGTCTGGGTCGGAGCCCCAAAAGCGGCTAGCGCGGCAGGGATCGCGCAGCTTCGCAAATCCCTGCCACTCGCGAAGCCGACAAACCGGAAGTCTCCGCACAGTGTCAGTTTTTCTATGGGGTAGCAGGGTTTTGCACTCATTTTCACTAAACACTTCTGCCAGATCTTCGTAAACCTCTGGGTATGATGGATTATTGGGCTCGGTTACCGTGGCCACCATCTCCTTCCTCTGCTTTGGTTGGGGAGGGTCAGGACCTATCAATATCAGCAGTTTACAGAAACCCCCTTCCACCATATTGTAGGCTCCCATTTATATAACTACACAAGCCCCAGAATAAGTGCCTCTCTCATCTCTGGCACGACAATAAATCTTAGTTGTTCCCAATGTGTTCCTATTTCTAACCGGACAGGGGTGATCATTAAGGTAGCTGGGGCCCTACCTAGCAAAGACCCATCCACCTGTTCAAACCTCATAGGCACAGGGAGAGGTACTACTGATAACCGCATTTTGTTAACAACTCATTGACTAAACAGCGAGTACACCCATATTGACCCCTTACACCTTTGTGTAAGTCTTCCAACACCATAGGTATGATGAATGGTCTTATTGGAGCACTTACAATCGTGTCCTCTTGACTGTCCTCACCACTATCATATAGGCCTGACACTACTTGAGACTGCTGACCATCATGCGTCTTTTTCTCTCTAGAGTGCCCCTCTGTCTTGTCCATCTGTGAAATTCCTTGGGACCTTTTACTACCGGCTGCTCCCTGTGTTGTTCCTCTCCCTACGAAACCTCTTTGTGTTACAGCCCCAGCAGGAACCCTAGCTGTCTGCCTCAGAGAACCTACGTAGACGGACGGACAGTCCGCCACCCGATGGCCTAATCCATTGCAGTGGAAACACCTCAAGGGTAACAGACCCTTGATATTAGCACTGCCCTCTTCGGCTCTACCTTGTCCTGTTCCCATGTTAGAAACCCCCCAATTAATCTTACGAATACTTTCTGGCCTAGGCTTAAACTCCCTTAGCCCAACTTCCAATTCCACTACAGTTTTGTACCAATCCACCAAACGCTGGGTAATGCCCCTATATAGACAGGCCTGCCTCAAGCCCCGATCCAACCTGACCCTAAACTCACGGATCAACAAACGTTCCAGCCAGGACCTCAATTTTCCTGCTATCCGTCGGAATTTCTTTACATATTCCACAGTGGGCCTCCCCTCCTGCCTCAACGACATCAAGGCTTCTTCATTCTGGTGGACCCTAGACCTGTCTTCAAACTGGGCCCTTAGGGCATCCAGAAACGAACCAACATCCACTAATTCTCTAGTGTGGCATCTCCCGTCAAAACCCCTGTGATGGCGACAACAATTGATCATGGCAATGACTAGCATATAGAATATAGTTCAAGGTGGTTGACAACCTGACTTAAGAATAACACTACTCGATTGGGGTTTTGGTCAAACGTTGTTTGTAATGGCGGAGCCCCCCACACCATATGTTGTGGCCAGTGTCCAGATACTCCCTGGGGTCCCCATGATGGCTCCTGTTGTCTATGCCTAGAAGAGACCTCCCCCTCGTCCTACTCTGGAAGTAATCTGTTTAGAGCCTTGTACTCGGGATTCCAACATGCCTACTACATCAGCCAACGACGAATCAACCCCCGCTGCAGTCTCCCCCTGTTCTCCTACTCATACTACGCTCCCTACCTTCCCGGGGCATGGAACTGAAAATTAGAAGAACTTTATTGTTATTGTACAAGTACAACAAAACTGTGGATGCACCACAGCAACTGTTCGCAATACAATAAAACCAAAGCACTGAAAAATGAAGATAAGAAAAATAGAGTACCCATGTCTCCATTTTTAATTTGAGAGTACAATATCTACGAATATACACAAAATATATATCCAACACTGACTGTAACGCTTAGCCGAGTATAATACACAAGAGATCGATTGTACTGTAATATGTTATTATACATCTGAATGGGGTATTGAGATTTCACATCTTTTCACATCTTAATAAGGTAGTGACTTTGTGTTTATCTGCGGTTTGGATGGCCCAGGGAAAGAAACTATTTGTTAGTCTAGTGGTGTGGGATTTTATTGACCTAAAACGCCGTCCAGACGGCAGCAGGCCAAAAACGCCATCCAGACGGCAGCAGGGTGTGAGGGGTCTTCTATGATGGCCTTGATTCTGCTTTGGCAGCAGAGGGTATCCTCTGATCTCAACCCCCCCAGACTATCCCAAGTGCTCTTGGGGGTATGTTCTCTGATGTTTAATTCCCCGTATTTCATACGTAATAATTCTAAAGTGCCAGCCCCTAGGCTAATGGTGGAGGTGCTCCATTCATCTTCATCTGCTATCCAACGTTCCTTCCACTTATTGAAAGTTCCAGCAGCCAAAGGCAAAAAAGCAGGAGGCTTTCCTTGTGTACCCCTCATGCCCATGTCCTCCTGAAAATCTAGTCCACTTTTTTTTCTCCTTCCAAATTTTGGGTCTTACAACCCATTGGGACTCCTCTTCGCTTTCTCCCTTTGCATTTCTTGTTCCACCAGCAGGTGGCGTGTCATCACCAGGTTAGACTGGGAGCTTCTCATTTACTCCCCTGTCCCCTGGAACAGTCTCCTCTCCTTCCTCCACTGCAGCCAACTGCAAGCCTTCATCCACATCAGTGCCCTCAGCCATCGTTTCACAATTCACTGTATTAAGAAAAGCAGTTATCTGTGAATTCCCATACCACAATGCTTAAACCACCACCATCCCAACCATCACCATCACCAACTGGCACCAACACCCTCCACAATATTGTTCTGAATATCCCCATGCCAAACAAAAAAAACCCAAACCCTGGCATCTTCCCCATGGCTTCACTGTCGCCTTCCATATCCACATCATCATTCAGTGTCTCGGCAACTCTGGTCCAGAAACAAGGCAGTGAACGGCAAACGATCCCACGCATTTCAAATAGTTCATCACAATCTGTCACAAGCGACGTACAGGTGAGTGGGATGTCCCGCTGGCTAACATCCCAGGAGCGTGGACTCGTGCAGGAATGCAGAGGCGCGGGCGGCTCTGTCGCCAATCACCGGAGGTGCGTGACACTCATATACACTGACATTTTCTTGTTTTTCATAATTATTCTTAGCATCTTCTATCTGTTTTTTCTTATAAGTTGCTAGTAATTTAAAACAGTGGTGAGTAACCTGTAATCCCAGGATCACATTTCCACAGAACCACCTTTTTTGCCTTAGATTATCTTCTGTCTGCACCAGTGAATTAATTTTATCTTCATTTTTATATAGGAAAAATTAAAAATATAGTCCAATCCTAAAATAGATTTAATACAGTTGACCATATAAGAAAAAATCCAGGAATGGCCAACCTCACACATGTACCTGGTCTCATTCACGTTGCACCATTACTGAACCATTTTTTTCTTGGTACTCTTCTACACCTTATTAAATATCAGCTGCACAACCAACAAAACGTTGCATAATTTGATTTAAAATATGCAAGCATATGTGTATGTAACTTGCTGTGGATTTTTTAAACACTTGTAATATAATCGACTATAATCAGCATTGTAATGCTGATATTATGATTATGGAAACTCACTGCTTGTTTTCCGACAGGTTCAAAACTGTCTATAGATCCAATCATTACAGTGGAGGGGCTTAGAAAGCGAGTGAGCCGTAATCCAGTAGAATCTGCTATGGAGCTGAAGGAGAAGCGGTCTCACACTCAAGAAGCCAAAGAAATCAGGAGAGCTCAGAAAGATGCAGCTGGCTTCTTGGACAAGAGTACATCTTCTACACTGGTCAAATTCGCCAGTCGAAACAGGCATCTAGACACTATGCTTGAGAAGGGAGAAGTGGTTGACTTTTCCTCCCTTAGTTCTTCCGATCAAACACCTTTGACCAGCCCATCTCCTTCTCCTTCTCTGGATTTTTCTGCTCCTGGAACTCCAGCATCACATTCAGCTACACCTAGCCTGCTTTCAGAAGCTGATCTTATTCCAGACATAATGCCGCCCCAGGCCCTTTTCCATGGTAAAATCAATTTTTAAGTTTCCTTATCTGATCATTTTTACTAGATTCATTTTCATAAACATGTTTTGAGTGTAGTTGTACTACTGAGATGTGTAATGTTTGTTAAGAATGTATATAGAACAAAGAATTTTCATGATTGAGCGCTTGAGAAAATAAAACTGTATTTATATAAATAAACACTTAACATAGAAAATATTAATACATCTTTTTTCTTTCCTTTTTTATTAAGACACATTGATAAATAAAATAGCGATTAATATATGAAAGGAAACATTGAATAATTTTTAAAAGCCCACAGTTTGGAAATGTATCTAAATAGGTTGATAGTGTTAAGAAGAATTTAAAGATATTAAACATAATAATGATACTTTGCCCAGAAAGACATTCCTGTAGACAGAAGTGTACCATATTTGTCAGAGTATAAGATGACCTTGGTTTAGAGGAGGAAAACAAGAAAAAAATAGTTTTTTGCCTCCACGGGTCCTGTTTTTGCTCTTCCCGATGTCCGGAAGCACTCTGCAGGCCAAAAACGTGCCTATTTTTGGCCTCACAAACCCTCGGCGCATCCCGTTTTTGCCCTCCCCGGCATCCAGAAGCACTCTCCAGACCAAAAATGGGCGCATTTTTGGCCAGCAGAGTGCTTCTGGATGCCAGGGAGGATAAAAACGGGACCCATGGAGGCCCCTGGAGCCAAAAACGTGCCCATTTTTGGCCTGCAGAGTGCTTCTGGACACCAGGGAGGTCAAAAATGGGACACGCAGAGGCTTTGGGAGGCCAAAAATGGGCCCATATTTGCTGTATAAGACACACAGACATTTCCACTCACTTTTTTGGGGTGTGGGGGGGACATCTTATACTCCTAAAAATGTGGTGGTGGTGGTATTATTATTATTATTATTATTATTATTATTATTATTATTATTATTATTATTGTTGTTGTTGTTGTTGTTGTTGTTATTGTTATTATTATTGTTAACTAAATTTATCACAATCTCATTTTGAAGAAACTGGGCAGCAATAATATTAGTAATAAGTGTTTTGACAGAGCTTCAAAATTCAGTGTACATGTTTGATTAGCATTTTTAAAACATTATATCATTAAAAATGATATCTGATTATAATATTCATTAGGTGTACACTATGCACGTTTTCTTTGTGTTGAGATGTGGAAGATGGACCAACTTTTAAATGGCTGTTTTGAATGTTCTGAACTCAGAATAACACATAGAAGTATTCCAATTGTTCTGCGCGCTATATTTGGACTTTTCTTTTGAGGCTTGCAATTGAATTTGCCAGTTCAGCAGTAAGGAGTAGAGAACCCTTGCTGCTATTATCTGAATTATCTCTGGATAGTGATTTTAGGAGTGGTGTGTTGGACAAAACATTAAAGTATCAAAAGGCTCAATAAAGAGTCATTCTGAATCTAGATGCTGCTACTGGAGGACTACCTTCGTGCTGGTAGAATTTCACTGCTGAGTATATCTGCCTATCTTCATCCCGTTTTGATAGAGCTTTTAAAAATGTTCTTTAGGTTTCCCTTAATTTTAAAACAGTGTAGCGCATACTAGCAGAACGGCATAAAGGAAGAATTCACTTTCTTTCTGAGCAACCAGTGCTAAAATCTGACTGAACCTGGCAATGGCTGCCTGGTGGTTTCTTGCCTACCAAGCAAGAATGTTATGGGCAAGTGATGTGGTTACACTTCATGGGTCATATCTGGTTGTTACTTGATGGAGTAAATCTTAAAATGAAACACTTATTAGTGGACTTTTCTGGCTTTCCTCAGGTTGAAGAATAAGAGATAAGCTCCTTACTTTACAATCCTGAATATTTTTAGCCTCTAAAACAATGTCTGGATTAAGCCCAAGGTGAAACATTAGTGCTGCCCCTCTGAACAATTTCACTTATTTACTACATTGCCTGGGAGATATATATTACATGAAGACCCTTGTGACTCTGTAATTCTTCAATCTCTGCAACTCCACTGTGTTGAGAATTACTTGACTGACCAACTACTTTGCTGGTCTGTCCATTATCATTGGAGCGACTTGCCCCATGCATCTTACCTGGAGCAGCATACCAATATGAGTTTACTGGAATAGCATACCAGTGTTACTCATATCAATGATGTTTGTTGAATCATCCTTGGTATTAAACTATCTGAACTAAAATGAGATTTAGACACTATAATTTATCCATCCAGGGGGACTGAGCATAATTAAGTATAATTACGTTTAATATTTAAAAAGCAGAGACAAATGTTTCATTATAGCTACAATCAGATTTGAATAAAACTATCCTTAGTTGTAGGGTTGTTTAATTTTTCAACCAATATAAATACTACTGATTTACAGAAAGTTGTACAGATAATCATTGACTAATGACTCAATTGAGCCCCAAATTCCTGTTGATAATTGACATAGTTGTTAAGTAAGTTTTGCCTGATTTTGTGACCTTTGTTGCCACTCCTGCTAAGTCAATCACTGCAGTTGTTAAGTTAGTCAGATAGTTAAGTGAATCTTCCTTCCACATTAACTTTGCTTGTCAGAAGATCATACAATCCTTGGACACTGCAACTATCAAAAAGGTGAGTCAGTTGCCAACTGTCTAAATTTTGATCATGTGACCATGGGCATGCTGTGATGGTTTTAAGTGTGAAAAATTGTCTTAAGTCATTTTTTCAGTGCCGTTGTAACTTCAAATGGTCACTAAACAAACTAGTAAGTCGAAGAGTACCTATATTTTAGTTTTCTGTTGTTTTGTAAAAATTGGGATATTAATTTTATCTCACACTTTGTCAAAGAAAAAAAAGCAAAGTTGACATTTTCAGAATTTCCTAGGCATAAACATTTACTATCTACAGGAAAAGTATTTGATTACAATATTACAGTATTTCTGAAGCATTTTGTTTTGTTTATAGATGATGAAGAGATGGAAGGTATGATAGACCCAGGTATAGAATATATCCCTCCATCTGGTGCATCAGGGGGAATGATCCAAAAGAAAATGAAGCTGTCTGATCAGATTAAACAAGAGCTGATGTGTGAAGAAGGAAGAGCAGAGAGACTAGTCAATGTTGTGGAAAATCATAGTACACATGCCTTCCTTCAAGACCAAAGTCTAAACAAGCGGAAGACCCAGCAGGCTCATAAGGATTCTCAGTCTAAATACACTTCTATTGGTATCTATGAAGAAAAATTTCTTTTGAGGAATTTGGAAGCCTGTCTAAATGCAGCAGACATAACTCCTGAGGTTCGGAGGCTGAGACGCAAGCTGATAGTCCGAAAGATGAAACGAGAGAGAGGTCTTCCCCTTTTTAACTTGGATGATATTGTGAATTCTGCTCTTATCTTGGTTGATCAGTTTTATGGAACCAAGGGAAGACATGCTGGCTATCTGCCAGCAGATTATACAGTATATAAAACTTCCTGCCAGGCTTTCCGGATTTTGGATCGATATCAGGTTCCTGTTTTCTGTTGTTATTATCACTACCATTATTGTAAACTACTATACATTATCTCACTTTTCTCCTAGGAACTTATAGTGATGCCTTTTGAAATCTCCCCCATGTCATAACAACAACCTATGAAGTAGCTTGAGCTGAGACAGAGCAATTGGCTCAAAATCTCTGTATTTTATTAAGTTATTCTGTATATATTTGGTGCCATGGTTAAAGGCACTGGTGTACAAACTGAGAGTTGGTGAGTTTGGTCCCATTTTAGGCACAGAACCATTTGGATGAGAGTGGGCCAATCACTCAGTCCTAATAAGAAGACAAGGACTAACCAAAAAATATTGCCCAGAAAACATTGTGAACTCTGATGGCAGGAGACAAGACTGACTTGAAGGGACAAATAATAAATTATCATCCGTTGTAACTTCCTGTGATAGGATGGAGCAATAATGCTAAACCACAGAATAATAGAGTTAGAAGGGACTTTGGAGGTCTTTTAGTGCAGGGGTCGCCAACCTTTTCAGACCTCAGGGACCACCAAACTCATACTTTTAAATCCTGCGGACCACTAATATGAAATTTTTTAAAAAGATAATATATTTAATTTTAAAAAATTATATTAAATATAAATGTAACACACACACACACACACACACACACACACATATCTACACATACATAAATACATACATACATACATATATATATGGTATTCAGCTTTGTTCGGGTATTTTCCCACGTCATTATAGTTGTGCTTTTAAAGTTGTAGCAACGTTTCGGCAGAATCCCATCTGCCATCATCAGGCTTCTGTATTGTGTTCGTCGACGACAGATGATGAGCGAACACAATACAGAAGCTTGATGATGGCAGATGGATCTGTCAACATTGCTGTAATTTTAAAGCACAAATATATGACGTGGGAAAACCCGAACAAAGCTGAATACCGTGTGTGTGTGTGTGTGTGTGTGTTGATGTATGTATGTATGTATATATGTATATGTATGGTATTCAGCTTTGTTCAGGTATTTTCCCACATCATTATAGTTGTGCTTTTAAAGTTGTAGCGACATTTTGGCAGAATCTCATCTGCCATCATCAGGCTTGTGTATTGAGTTCATCTGTGTGTCAGGCTTTCACAGCCGTTTCTGTTTTAAATTTGGTGCTAGCTTCCTGCTGTGTTGAAATGATTTTTTCTTCATCCTGATTGGTTGGGAGTCTTGGTCTGTGTTTATTGGTCTTGGAGTTTGCTGTGTTCTGCTTGATTGGTGTTTCTAATATCTTCTGTCTGTTTTGTAGCATTTTTTTTGTCTTGGTTGGCTGGCAACATTGTATTTCGTGTATTTTTAGTGCAGGTTTTTTAGTGCGGCTTGGTTTCAGGTGAATGGCCAGCTATCGTTTATTAGGAAGCTAGGTTTCACCTGGGTGGCTGGTTGGGATGTGTTTGGGCTGGAGGTATTGAGGGGGGTCTGTTTGTGCCCAGGTGTTTGCTTGGCTTGTGGTGTGAAGATTTTTTTGTTTGTGGGTGCAGGCTTCCAGATAATTGACAGATAAATGCTTATTTAATTATAATAAAAAATATAACAAGAAAAGCAGAGCCCCCCCAAAAAAAAAAAATCTGGTCTCCTGTCATTTCATATCTCCCCCAAATCAGAGGAAACCTCTCCCTCCTTTGCCAGGTGTGGCTGCCTGGAGTTGGGAGAGGGAAGGAGGGCCAGGCTGCAAGCCTCCCCCCACCTGGAAGCCTTCCCCCCCATCCCGGGTCCTTAACACCTGGCTTGCTTCTCCACTACTGCCTCCTCCTCCTCCAGGACCACCTTCTCTGGGTAAGGTGATTATGAACTAACCGAGCAGCTACACTGATACCCCAGCTGCTCTGTTTCCAATGGTAACACATGGCATGTAGAGAAAGGAGCTGGCAGCTGCTACTTGGCAGTCCCGTGGGTGAGGTGAAGTCATCCCGGTCTCAGTTAAGACATACCAGTCACAAACCCAGAGTCCCAAGCCGAGAGGAGTCACTTCCCCCTGCCGGGAAGAGCGGCAGGCATAGTCATGTACGATTCAGCACAGCAGGCAACCTCCACTCTGGGCTGACGAGCCACGTGCTGAAGACCAGATGGCTGTCGGGAAGGTGGGGCAATGGGTGATACTGGCGGCAGATGGACTCATATGCACAGGAGATCGTGGCATAGGTCTGGCCTGTGAGGGGGTGGGGGGAAATGAACCTCTGAACTGGTGTTACCTTCTGCCTCTTGCCTCCGTGCATTGAGGAGGTTGGGCAGCTGCCAGCGATGCCCTCAGGGGAAGATGTTGCAAGGGGGAGGCCCTCAGGAGCTTCTCTTCCTCCTCGCCAGAAGTGCTCACACACAAAGTGCTCCCCTCCCCTCTGGCCCCCAACAAGCCTCCTCCTTCCTACCGAGCGTGTGAGCGCTTCTGGCAAGGAGGAAGAGAAGTTCCTGAGGGCAGGGGCGCGGGAGATCGCGACATCGGAGCCCTTTCCGGGTGTTTCATGCCCTGCGAGGGGAGGGCGTCTCCCCAGGAGCTTCTGTTCCTCCTCGCCAGAAGCGCTTACACGCAAAGTGCTCACTGCCCCTCTGGCCCTCGACAAGCCTTCTCCTTCCCGCTGAGCATGTGAGTGCTTCTGGCGAGGAGGAAGAGGGGGTCAAGCCTCCCCATCACAACATCTTCACCAGAGGGCAGCTGCTTCCTGCGGCTTAGGAGGTCCACGCTCTTCTCGCTGCTGCTTGGACTCCTCGATGCGCTGAGGCAGGAGGCAGCAGCCACAACACGGGTTTGCTAGGGAGACTTCAGGATTGCCCCATCTCCCCGCCTCAGCATGCTGCGGCCCACCAAAATTTTCTCGCGGCCCACTGGTTGGCGACCACTGTTCTAGTCCAACCATCTGCACAAGCAGGAAACCCTATGCTATTCTGGACAATAGCTGTCTTATCTCTTTTTTAAAATCTCCAGTGATGGAAGACCCACAACTTCTGAAGGCAAGCCTGGTTAATTCTTACTGTCAGGGAATTTCTCCTTAATTCTAGGTTGGTTCCTTGATTAGTTTCCATCCGTTACTTCTTGTCCTGCCTTCTGGTGCTTTGGAAAATTGATTGACCTCCCACTTCCTTGTGACAAATATTGAACAACTGCTATCATGTCTCCCTGATCCTTTTCACTAGACTAAAAATACCAAATTCCTGCAACCATTCTTTATATGTTTAGGCTCCAGCCCCCTTATCAGCTTTGTTCTTCTCTGCACTCTTTCCAGAGTCTCAGCATATTTTTTATATTGAGGTGACCAAAACTGGATGCAATATTCCAAGTGTGGTCTTACCAAGGCATTATAAAGCGGTACACTTCACATGATCCTGATTCTAATCTTAGTGCAGCCTAGGATTGCATTGGCTTTTTTGATGACTGCAGCACATTGCTGGCTCTTATTTAAGTATTTGTGTACTAGGACTCCAAATGTCAAATGGACCCCTTCCACTGCACTCGGTATTGCAATTTCCCTTTGTAATACCTGGAATCCAGGATCCATTTTATTTCATAATGTTTCTCTTCTCCCACCATAGTTGGTCCAGGGGCTTCATTTCCTACAGGTCTTAAGTTAGAGCTTTGGACTGGCTTCAACAAACTGCAATGGAAAACTGGGTGCACTTTCCCCAATATCTTGGGCAGCTTTAACTCTACTGTAACAGGGTTGATTACCCTCACGATAGGGAAGGGCCCCACATACTTTCAGCTGGTTCTAACTGGTTCCAACTGACCAACCCAACCAAAGCAAGCACAACCGAGATGATCCAATCTGTTCATGCAAAACTTTATTGAGTACATCACTTCAGCACAGTTCAAGGCAAAACCAGATCTAGATCTTTCCCCTGCTAAGTCCCATAGTTAAATTATTCCACTCACATGTGACCTGAGCTAATTAGGGGGTGGAAGAATGCGAACTTTATGTGAACTCTGTATTGTCCAATACATTCTCCGGATATTGTTGTGGGAAAATCAGGCTTTTGTAAACACCTGCTGAAGTATCCTTGGTTCTCATGAAGATCTCTTGATGTCTGGGCCACATTCTATCTCCCATCCCTCCCCCCATAGTTTGTTGGCAAGCTGAGATGCGATAATAACGGCAACAGCAAAATATCTTTGAAGCTTGAAACCATGTTTTTCTCGCCTAAATATAAAATCTTATTTTTCTCATAATTGAACTTCATTTTGTTAGAAAAGGCCCAGTGCTCAAGTCTGTCAAAATCCTTCTGGATCTTGAGCCTATGTTCTGGAGTGTTGGCTATTCCTGCCAGTTTGATGTCATCTGCAAATTTGATGAGTTCCCCTTCTGTTCCCTCACTAAATGGAGGGAAGAGTATGAAGATACTGAAGAGTGATGAGCCTAAGGTGGAACCTTGGGTTACCCCACCATGTACTTCCACCCATGTGGATGTAATTCCATTAAGGACTACACATTGAGTGTAGTTTGCCAGCCAATTATGAATCCATCTGGTCTATCCCACATTTTTCTACCTCATTAAATAGTTTGTGGTCTACTTTGTCAAATGCCTAACTGAAATCCAAGTATATTAAGTCCACAGCATTTCACTGGTACATTAATTTAGTCACTTTGTCAAAGAATGAAATAAGATTTGTTTGGCATGATCTGTTTTTGACAAACCCATCTTGTTATAACTTTGCTTGCTTCTAGATATTTGCAGATCTGTTGCTTGACAATCTTTTCCAGGACTTTCCCAGGTATTGATATCAGGCTGATTGGTCTGTAGTTTCCTACATCCATTTTTTCCATTTTTGGAAGATGCTGCTTTTTTCTTGGATTTCTTTTCTTTTTTTCCAGTGATAATATGGTGGACTGAGGTTTTATAATCATTTTTCAGAGCTTCCCCCTTTTTCTGAAGTTTGGAATCACATCAGCTTTTTTCCAGTCATCTGGTAGTGCCCAGGTGCACCATTATGATTCAATGGTTCCATGATCATGTCTGCCAATTCCTGCAGAACTCTGGAATGCAATCCATTTGGTCCTGGTGATTTGAATTCATTTAGGGCAGGAGTGTCAAACTCAATTTCATTGAAGGCCACATTAGCATTATAGTTGTCCTTAAAGAACCAGTTGCATGTAAGACTATGACGACTCACAGCAGCCAGGTGAGTGTGGCTGGGTAGAGGTGACTGAGTGGCCAGCTTGCCGCAACTGAGTGGGCATGGTTGGGTGAGTGTGGTTGGCTCAATGCTGCTCACTGGGTGCAGCTGACTCGGAAAGGCTGGGTCGGGACAGAACAAGTTGCATCAGCTAACTCAATGTAGGGACAATTCGATACCCCACAAACTCCTCGCCTCCCCAGACTGCTGACAGCCAAGCGCAGCACGCACACACATACACACACATCGCTTTTCAAATTTGGGGACTTTTATCCACATAGGAAGGAGAGGGCCTTCTCCCCAAGCCCAGGCATGATTGCCAGTTTGCAAGCTCAGATGTAGATAAAAGTCTCCAAGCTTAGAATGTGTGTGTGTGCGCGCGCATGCACATGTGTGCACAGCATGCCAAAAGAGATTTCTCTCAATCCCAAACACCACTGGCATTTCCTTGTTTTATGCACCTCCCAGCAAAGCAGGAGGCAGTGGACTTCGCTGCTGCATATGGAAGCGTGGAGGAGAAAGTTTGCAGCAAGCAGTTTCCTCCAAGTCCAACTTCTGCCTTGACAGATCTCTGGAGAGCAAGAGGAGTAGGCAGGGGAACAGCGCTCCCCGGTGGACGGAGGCTAGCCCTTTTCTAAAGGGAATCCCTGTTTCCAATTGTGTGTGGTAAGGATGCTGGCTTGTTGGGACAGCCTTTGCTCATGTAGGTCCCCCGCCACCCTGTCCTTTCCAGAGATCTGTCAAGGTAGAAGTTGGACTCGGTGGAAACTGCTTCCTGCAAACTTTCTCCTCCATGCTTTCAATTGCAACAGTGGCCTGTGGGGGACAGGAAAGGCTGGGAGGGGGGATTCAGGGGTGTCCAGTGGAGAAAAGCAAGGCCAGGGTGAGCGCCAAAGCATTTTCCACCAGATGAGCCTTGCTGTCCCTCTCAGGCCACATGAAGAACCCCTGGATGGTGGTGTGATATGCCTGGAACCCCGGGCAATGGAGGGCAAGTGCCTAGCCTGGTTCTTGAGCTCCTGGAGCACTGAGACCCTCCAGCCAAACCCCACTTAGCCTAATGGGTGCCAGGCGAGCTGGTGGGCTGAGAGTAGTCTGCTGCAGGGTGTAAAGTGTGCCTGCTTGGAGAATAAGTCAAACAGAGTTCAGATCACTGTGTTCCCCCCATTCTTTGGCAACTCGACTATAAAGTCCATTGCAATTTCCTCCCATGGTCTCGACTCTGCCACCTGTTGCAGCAACTTGGGTTTTTTTCCTGGTCTCTTTTTCATAGTAGCACAGATGGTGCAGCTTTTTACATAATAGTCCACATCTTTCTTCATGCCGGGCCACCAGAATTGTCTCCTCACTAACTAAAGTTTTTAGGAATCCAAAGTGGCCCACCGATTTAACATCATAGCTTCTCTGGAGGATTGAGGTGCCTAGGGACTTGGAGATGTAGAGTTTCGCCCCCTTCCACATTAGGTCCTCCTTTTTTGTCAAAATGTGTTGGTTGTCATGGAACCAGGGGTCTGCTTCCAGTTTGGTTTTGAGTTTCACGGTTAAATCTCTTGCGAGTTGGCATTGCTGGTTGCGGCGTTGTTGGCAGGTGGTCACTTGGTCCGCAGCTTGGGTAAGGGTGTTTACTACCTCCTCCTACCCGCATTTGTATTTAGGGCATTCAGGAGAGGGTGTCAGCTAGGAAATTCCTCCCCCCGGGATGTGTTTTAGCATGAAGTTGAATCGGTTGAAGGGTTGAGCCCAGTGGACTTGTTTGGGCGATAGTTCCCATGGGGTACTAAGGACCTCCAGATTCTTATGGTCAGACCAGACTTCAAATGATTTCTCTCCCCTTCCAAAAGGTGACGCAAGGTTAGTAGTGCCCATTTTACCGCAAAAGCCTCCTTTCCCCACACTGCCCATCATCTTTCCATGTCACTGAATTTACGGGAGGTATAGGCACAAGTTTGTAATTTTCCCTGGCAGTTTCTTTGGAGTAATATGCTCCCACCGCCATGTTGCTGGTGTGTGCTTGGATGATGAAGGGTTGTTTGGAGTGGGGGTGTTTCAGTACATGTTCTTTTGCAAAGAGTTTTTTTAGTGTTTTAAATGCCTCTTGGCAAATTAGGTCCCACAGTAGGGGTTGCCCGGGTGGGGCTTCATCCCTGGGATCCCTATTTTTAGGAGGTCTGTCATGGGTTTGGCAATTTTCACAAAGGAGGGGATGAATTTCCTGTAAAAGTTTGTGATTGCAGGAAACTTTGTTAGTATCTGCAGGTGCAAGGGGGTTGCTATCCTAGGATGGCTTGTGCTTTGGCTGGATCCATCTCTATCCCCTCATTTCACACTCGGTAGCCCAGCTAGTCTAGCCATGAGCAATAAAATTCACATTTTGATAGCTTGATGTATAAGTTTGCCACCAAAAGATTTTCAAGCATTTGGTGAACTACCGGTATTTTCTTCTATGGTCTCAATAAAGATGAGGATGTCATTCAGGTAGACGAGGACCCCCTTGTAGAGGTGCTCATTCAGCACTTTGTTTATTAAACACCGCCAGGGCCCCCTGCAGTCTGAAAGGCATTACTTTGAATTGAAAGCTTCCTAGGGGGCAGTTGAAAGCTGCTTTCCATTCATCTCCCTCCCTGATTCAGACTCAGTTATATGCTTCTCTGAGGTCCAGTTTAGTAAAGACTTTTCCTTTGGCTAAGTGGGACAGCATATCCTTCATGAAAGGGAGTGGATATAGGTTGTGCACGCACACATTGTTCATCCCCCTGAAATCCACACATAATCTCATAGTTCCATCTTTTTTTCTCTTTAAATAGGACTGGGGCCGTGACTCAGGGCTTAGCTGGCTCGATGGACCCTCTTGCTAGGTTTTTGTCTATGTATTTGCATTTCCTGTGGCGCCAGGTCATAGAGTTTGGGAAGCTTGGCACTGGGGATGTTTCTGATGGCACAGTCCATTGCACGGTGGGGTATGTGTGTAGGACATCACACTCGGTTTCATTGAACACTTCAGTGAGGTCCTGGTATTCTCCAGGAATCCTTTTGGTCTCTGGGGCCAGTTGTTCTGGTGAGGCTCCAGGGGGAGTTTCTTATGTGGGTGTTAGGGATACACCCTAGCAGAATCTGCACGGCAGTCAGGCAGGCAGGCAAATATGTGAGATAAACGTTTTTGTAGCTTACACTCAGTAAAACAGATACACTGTGCTAGTTAAATAGTTTATTCCAGTAAGAGTTTTAGCATAGTCAAACAGTCCATATATCATTCACTAGTTCAGTCCGTTCGGGGATTATTCAGTTGCAAAGTCCAGTGTCGAAAAAGAGGTCAGTAAACTTACAAATATCAGTCCAGTAATATATCTTCTCGCAGTAGAGATATAACGAAGTCAAAACTCCTTTCTTCCTTCGACGTTCAAAAAACTCATCAGCAGGGAACACGCAGTTAGCAAACCATCAATCCAGCAATCCAGCAAGCAAGCAAGCCAGCAGGTTCTATTGCTCCCTCTTATGGCGGTTTTACAACCGCACCCAAAATTACTTGCTTTGCATTTTAAAGTGACACACACTTAAACTTACTATCATAGTTTATATATATTATTTTACCCAAACTATGTTAGGTAACCTTGTTATTCCTAACAGTGGGTAGTGCCTATATTTGCTGGTGCAGAAGGGGCTGGGGGCCTCTTGCTATCCTCAGCCTCTGGTTTCCCCCTTGCTGGTCGGGCCCCACTTGTCTAGCCATAAGAGTCCCAGTATGACCGTTTCTGTCATTTTGGGTGCTATTACAAATCGAATTGATTCCCAGTGGTTCGCTAGTTCTAGCCTCACTTATTTGGTCAGGTGGGTGTCATGGGCTCCCCCCAATTTTTTGTTTCGGCTGATTTGTGAATTCTTCGGTGCAGCTGCAAGGCACAATTTCCCATTCCCCTGCCTATGGCAACTCAGGAAAGCGTCGCGAGTTGACAGCAATATTATTAAAAATTTCTGCTATCCTCAATTTACGACCACAATTGAGCCCTAAATTTCCATTGCTCAGCAATACAGTTGTTATATGTGTTTTTCTCATTTTACAATGTTTCTTACCACAGTTGTTTATTGAATCACTGCAGAAGTTTGTTAGGTAAATCTGGCTCTCCCATTGACTTTGCTTGTCAGAAAGTTGCAAAAGGTGATGATCACATGTTTCCTGGGAACTGCAACTGTCATAAATACATGCCAGTTGTCAAGCATATGCATTTTGATCACATGACTATGGGGATGCTGCAGCAGTCATGTGTGAAAAGTAGTCATAACTTTTTTTGTTGCTGTTATAACTTCGGTCACTAAATGAATGGTTAACTACCTATTAACTGCCAAAATTATTTGTTGTTAGTACTAAAGCTCCCAAGCTTGCTTCAGACTATAATACAGATAATCCTCGGGTTACGAGCGTTCCCTTAGCGAATGTTCGAAGTTACGTGAACCCCCTCCCCCTAGCATTTACGAACAAGGTCCGAAACTATGACTCTTGCAGCACCACGGCAGTTGTTTGCCCTTACGAACAACTGCAGAGGGTCTGCAACATTCATCTGGCACATTGCTAGCTAAAATGGAATTGAGGGGAGGATTTGCCCCTCAGGAGTCCCGTTCAGTAGTCCAGAGGCCTCAGCCTATCTGTTTCCGGCTGAAATGGAGCTTCTGAGGGGAGGATCCGCCCCTCAGAAGTCCCATTTGGCCCTCTGTAGGCCTCTCCTGGTCTATTGCAGGCCAAAATGGATCCTCCAGGGGCTGGATCTGGCCCTCTGACACCCCAGCCATCCTGGCCCATTGCAGGCCAAAATGGAGCTTCCAGCCCCCCACCCCCACCCCCGAAGCTCCATTTCAGTTTGCAATAGGCCGGGACGGCCTGCAGAAGGCCGAACAGAATTGCAGAGGGGCACATGAGGCTGGAGAGGAGACTGCTTCCTAGATCTTCACAAGGTAAGTGACCCGGTGTGGCAGGTTCGGAGGGAAAGCAATTTGGGGAGCATGAGGTATTTCAGTGAGTCGGGGAGACCTTGGATTGTCTTAGGCAGGTGGCCTGTTCTATCAGTAGGCCCCATATGGCTTTCCCTACCCTGAAATACCTCATGTGCACTTAATGAGCCTCACATTTGATTAGCAAATGCTTGGGCAAAAGGAGGGAGTGATCTCGTTTTGGATACAAGATTCACTCCTACAAATCCTCAGGTTATGAATGGAATGGGCATTACATTCGTAACTCAAGGACTACCTGTAATGTAAACTATATTGAGGCTATGGTAGTCATTGGCAGAAGCATTTCTGAGGAATGAGAAGGAAATCAAAGTACAGCTATGTGTCATGGGAGAGAAAAGGTTGCAGAGCAGAAGAGAAAGATGGTCCTCTACTTTTAGAAAGCAAGAACAAAACCAGAAAAAATATTTTTTACTCTCAGGAGGAACTTGGGTTAGGGATGGACACACTGGCATCCTCTAGATCAGGGGCCGCCAACCTTTTGGACCTCAGGGACCACCAAACTCATAATTTTAAATCCCGCCGACCAAAGACCTGGGAAAATCCCAAAAAAAGTCTGCAGGAAAACTCCCCACCCCGTTTTCCTGCTGATCGACCATTCTTTATTTGGGATCGCAGGATACTGTCTCCAGCTCTGTTCTATGGGGGAGAGAGGGAGAGAGAGAGACTGAGACTCTTTTGGCTTCATGCAAGGGAAGCAGCAGAAGTGTTTCTTTCCCCCAAATTCCACCAGAAATGAGTATTCGTGAGGCTTGTCGTGCTGGCACAGCCTCTTGGAGCAGGATGCCTTGCAGGGTCCCAAAGACTCATTTCTGGAGGAGTTTGGGGGAGAGAAAGAAAGACTTTTGCTGCTTTCCTTGTGTGCAACCAAAAGCAGAAGAAAGAAACGGAAAGAAGCAGCCAGGCGAGGCAAGTGGGGCAAGTTCCTTCCCTCCTCTCTTTTTCTCCTCTCCTCACTACCTCATATTGTTCGCAATGCAAGCGACGCAAGCCTTGTGTTCCCACAGGCTATGTGGGCAGCCAGCCTTGTGTTCCCACGCAGCCTGGATTAATTGCTTTAGGGGTGCTTTGGGGTGACATTTCTCTGTGGACCACTAAAAGTTTCTCACGGACCACTAGTGGTTCCGTGGTTGGCGACCACTGCTCTAGATAATTTGAACTGCAATTTCATACCTCTTCAAAGCTATAAATCAAAGCAGATGGAGGCAAACTTGGTTTCTAGCAACTGTTCACAACCAAGAAAACTAGAATCTCACAGCATAATGCTAATAAAAAAAATGGATATGAGAATTTTGGCAACTATGTTTATTTTAGTAGCCTCTCTATTTCTAGTTTTTTTTAGGATGACAGGGATCTCATGATTCTCTTTTCAAATGTTGAGGTAAATGGGGGGCCTATTTTCCTCATAAAAGAAGAATGTGTAGATGTTCCAAATTTGTAATATTTCATAGATTGCCAGCCTCTTTCCAGGCATTGTGAAATTTCTTCCAGTCACATGTAGAGATGTTTCTGTTTCCCAGTCAAAGGTAAATAAATATATCCTGAGAATAACTTTTGTGCAACAAATATATAAAAATAAAAGCAGTAAATTTATTTATAATTTGCTGCTGTTAATTTTTTTGTCCCTGCAGTGTCACCAATTCAGAATTTTTTTACTTATCTTGCCCAATATTGGGCATCAAAGTAAGATAAGCAATTTGATTTTATATGCATAAGACCACTTATTCAGTAGTCGGTTTCTCTAGGATGCATGCAGCTTCTTGCTATTTTGGATACCTATATCATCTCTGTATATTAAATTAACTTTATTCTGCTTAACATTAGATGTCATCATATGCATCTGCCATATCTGATTGATCATTGGTACTAGCCATCTCACTGTTTTTATTTCCTGATTACTTTTGTAACTCAGTTATTTCTTAATTTTGTTTTACAGATTAAGGTTTCTGCTGTGAAAGAATTTCAACAAAGAACTACAACATTTTGGTGCCGACTTGTAGGCTCTGAAGATACGACTGATCATAGCATTGTCAGTCCCTATACTTCTCGTGTTTTGAAACCTTATATCAGGTATAGATAAGTTATTGGGAAGACATTTTTCCTTCTGGCTCCTTTATATTCTTTGATCGTGGTAAATATTGATAATTAAGGAAATAACACTGGTCACTCCTATTGCTTTTCATTTCTTTGTCATGAAGAACATAAAAGATGAAGAAGTAAAAGCTTTTAGGATAGGTGGTAGAGTTTGCTTCTGCATATAGAAGGAAAGGGAAACTGGACATTCCCTCTTCCTGCCACAGTCAGTGGACTGTGCTAAGATTATGATGCTAAACATTTTGATAATTTAACATTATGTGGGAAAATGTAACAGCCACATATACCTTACTTGCTGAAGGAAGAGCTGGTGAGTTTAACGGGAGATGAAATATTTAGATTTAACACATACACACGGTGACATCAGAGTCATAGAATCATAGGGCTGGAAAGTTTCTTGGAGGTCTTTTAGTCAAGCTCCCTTCCCAAAGCAGGAGATTTTCTGCATTCCAGACAAATGGCTGTCCAATTTTTTCTTCAAGACCTCCAACAATGGAGCTCTCAAAACTCCAGGAGGCAGGCTAATCCACCGATTAATTTTCTTAAGTGTCATTAATGTTTTCCTTAGTTCCAGATTGGATCTCTCTTTAATGAACTTACATCCATTGCTTCTTGTCCTGCTTTTAGGTGTTTTGGAGAATAAGTCAATTCCTCCTCCTTAGGAAAGCCCCTCAAGTACCAGGAGATAGCTGTCATGTCATCCCTGTCATGTAATTCCTTGTTAGGCTAGACGTATCTACTGTAGTTAACTCCCTTAAGAATTAATCCTGTGGTTTAGTCTCTAGAACCTTTATCATCTATTTGCTTTTCTCTACATCCTTTCTAGGGTCTCGGCATCTTTTTTGTATTGTGATGATCAGAACTGGATGCAATATTCCAAGTGTGGCCTCACTAGTACTAGTAGCACTTCTTGTTATCTTGATCCTATCCCTCTGTTCCCTCTGATCCAGCCTAGGATTGCATTTACTCTTTTGGCAGCTGCAGCACACTGGTAGCTCATACGTATCTAATGGCCCACTAGGACACAAAGATCCCTTTCACAATTATTACTTTGTTGAGCCAGGTAATGCCTATTCTATTCTTATGCATTTAGTTTTTCCTGCTTAAGTGTAGGATCTTACTTTTCTCACCACTGAACTGTATCTTGTTGGATAGGACTCAATGCTCAACTCTGTCAAAATCCTTCTGAATTATAACTCTGTCTTCCTCGTTGTTATTCCCCCTAGTTTGTTGTAGTCTGAAAATTTGATGCATTCTGTCCCATCTAGATCGGGGTGGGATTTGACCAGTTTGGACTGGTTTGGGCGAACCATTTGTTACGATTCTGCGCAGTTCACAGAACCGGCAAATCACACCACTGGCTGGCCCACCCCCTCCACCCCACCCAGTCATTCCTTATCTCACCCACATGCCATCGTTGCCTGCAGCCTGTCTTTGCCCACCCGCCTGCCAGCCATCGCTGTGTCAGCTTTGGAAGTCATTTGGGAGTCGATGCTCCCACACTGCCACAAGCCTGAGAAAGTGGGAGAAGTGGGGTTTCAATTGAGTAGCTCTAAGTAGACAAAATAAAATTCTTTTGTTAGTTCAAGGTCATTGAGTACGGCGCAGAATGAAATAATAATCTGACTTTAGGACGCATCATGATTGGGCCATGTGATGTAATGTAGGCCAAGGGGGGATGGATTTGTAGTTTGAATATTGAAGGAAGCCCAAAATCTTTGAGATTTGGGATTCCACAGATGTGCCTTACTGTCCAAATAAAGGTACCTTTGAGATATGTCTGTCTCGGAATTATTGATTGGAATGGAGGTTTGCTGGAACGCTGACATCCCAAATCTCTAAATGAACTCCAGCACCACAAAAAGGGGGCTGTCAGGGGTGCTGAGCTGCAGCATTGATTCCAAAAATGAAGCAGTGTGGAGATTCAGCGAAGATGAAAGAAATGGAAGGAGCTACAGAAGGGGTTATGGGGCTGGACACAATTGAAGCCACTAGCCCCCCTTCGGAAGAGGTGTTGCAGGCGATAGAAGCAGCAAAAGAGAGATGGGGATTAGGCACCTGGCCCAAGGAGGTAGATTTAGGCTACCAGCCTCAGGAGACAGATTCATGGAGGAGCTGCCAGACAGCTGAATCCAGGGGTGATACCGGAGGAGAAGCTGCCTGAACGCCTTTCTTTCTCCAGCCTTCTAAGGACAGCCTATGAGACAGAGTGGAGAAGTGGGGGGATGTTGGGATCAGACAACTCCCAAGACTGCAACTTGTGGCCTCCATCCTGAAGCCAGTCTTTGGCAGGAATCCCAGAACAATTCCAGGAACTTAAGGTGGAAAGTTATGTCTCACAGCCACAACCTCACCAGACGAGCTGGGTCCCAACGCAGCCCACCTTTACTTTCCCTAGTCCGAGAATTGATCGGGGAATCACTGTGGCATCAGTTGGGGGTGGCCTGTGAACCGGCCTTTCCCAGCAGACCCAAGAAGCAAGGGAGAGACAGCAGATGCAGTCGACATTAGGTACATTACAACCCCCAAGCCCCCCCTCCACAACCAGAAACGAGATTACCCCCTGCAGAGAGTATTCCTCCAGGGTGGGGATTTTATCCTGGTCGAGGGTGGATCTAATGCCGGTGGTTGTCAGCACCCGTTGTACTACCTGGTTCATGAGCACCCTGAGCCCAAAGAGAAGCAGAAATCCCTTCTCAGCAAAGGGATCTGAGCAGACAGCAGCCACCCCCCTCTTCCCATTGCGGAGAAGAATGTAACAAATTCAGTGGCCCTTGGAGCAACCCTGCTTCAGAGTGACCCAACTGGCCATCGGATCCCAACATAGACACCCCTTGGAGTACCCCTACAGGGTCCCTACATACCAAGGGCGGTTCAGTACATTCCAGCTCAGACCACAGTTGCTATGCGATCCCACCCCTCAGACCAGACCAAATGGCTTTAAAAGAAACTTTTGACGAACGACGTGAACATTTTGCTTACTTTCTCACTCAGATCTGGTCCCACATAGATCGGTTTGGAAACCAATATGCAACAGACCGCGACCTGGTTGCTGCAATCACAGATGGGATGAATAATGGGGATGTTTCCGATTGGGTAGCTCAGTTGCACTACAAAGAAGATGTTGAAGACTATGTGAAAAGCTGCTCAATTTCTGCCACAATGAAACACAGAACTGGAAAATCCCCTGGCCTCCTTCAACAAGTAGCTGAACCAACGAAGCCATGGGGAGAAATCACGATGGACTTTATCGTAGAGTTACCTGAGAGTGGAGGAAGTATTGTGATTTGGACTGTTATCAACTTACTTTCTAAGGAAGGCCACTTTACAGCATGTAACTGACTACCTTCGGCTAAGAAACTGGCGAAACTGTTCGTGAAGCAGATCTATAGGTTCCACGGAGTACCTCGTAGATTAATCTCAGACCGAGGTGTACAGTTTACTGCTAAGTTCTGGAGAGAGTTTTTGAAGTCCATTGGGTCATCCCAAGGGCTTTCCTCAGCATTCCATCCTGCGTGCAACGTGGATGCAGCAGAGAGAACGAACGCCATGGTGGAACAATACATTAGATGTAAATTATCAACAGGAGAACTGGGCGGAACTGTTGCCATTTGCAGAAGTTGCTTACAATAATGCAGTACACAGCAGCACAGGCTTGACTCTGTTCCAAATCAACACTGGCATGGATTTTGTCCCTATGCCAGAGTTACCTAGGGAACCCCTAACATTCATGTCATTAAGGGAGTGGATGGACTCATTAAAGAAAGGTTGGGAGGATATGGAAAAAGCTTTAACTGAAGCTGCTGAGGAATATAAAAAACAAGCAGACAAACATAAATCCCTCCAACCACTGTTTAAAGTAGGGGACAAAGTGTTTTTGTCAACTAAATATCTCAAGTTGAAACTTCCCAGTAGGAAGTTGGGCCCCAAATTCTTGGGTCCATTCCCTATATCTAAGATATTCAATCCAGTTACAGTCCAATTAAGTGTCCCCCGGGTGTTGGGGAAAATACACCCAGTGTTCCATAGTACTTTATTGAAACCTGCTGTAGGTTTACTATCCAAATAAAGGTACCTTTGAGATATGTCTGTCTCGGAGTTATCAATTGTAATGGAGGTTTGCTGGAACGCTGACACGCTGCCTGCCTTCTGCCACGGCCCTGGCTTGATCTGAACTTCCTGGGTGAGTGAGGCTCTGCCAAGCCCTAGTCACCTACCTGCCGACACTGTCGCCATCCCTGGTTGAGTCCCGATTCCTAGGCTACCCGGCCACCATTTTGCCTGGCCACCATTGCTGCCTGCCTTTGCAATCAGTGAGTGAGGCTCTGCAAGCAAGCCCGGGTCGCCTACCTGCTGCCACCACCACTCACCTTCCCCCCCCCCCCGCTGCTTGCCTTTTGCTGCCACTGCCTGCCTTTCCACCATCACCACCACTTGCCTTTTGCCACTGCCGCCCACCTCCCCCCCAGCCATGCTTGCCTTTTGCTGCCGCCATCAAAAACAAGTCTCCTGAGAAAACATTGAGCGGCTCCATGTGGTCTCCAGGTCAGAGGCTGGTTCTCTCGCCTGCTGCTCTTGCTGGGTGAGTGAGAGAGTGTTTCACAGCACAGCAAAATTTAGTTTTGGGTCCTGCAAGTCCCCCTTCCATTGGGAAGGGGCTTCGGAAGGCAGAGAAGCAGCCAGGTTGAATTATCCTGTTTCTCTTTGCCGCCCAGAGCTGTTTCCCAACACTGTGCTGCACAAGACGGTTTCCCAGGGCCCTGAAGGCTGTCCTCCTGAAGTGCGAGCACCGCCACTCTGGAGCTTGCTTTTGGGATGGATCAGTAAGTTCTTGCTTTGCTCCCCAGGAAGGACTCTTTTGTGGAGGGCTGTGTGTTTGGGCCAGGTGCTTTCTCTCAGGCTTCCCGCCTCGTATGGGGCGGCAGGAGGAGGAAGTGCGTGGTGGGGAAGGCTGTGTGCAGTTCTTGCAGCCAAAGCCGGGAATACCGGGATGTCTTTGAACTTGCATATGTATGATGTCGGAGCCACATGGCCGCGCTGGCTGAGAGGACACTTGCCCCACATGACGCTGCTCACCTGCTTGGCCAGTGTTTGTCAGAAGAGAGGGAGGCATACACACAGAGCATGCACACGTGAGGCCAGGACCTTCTGCGAGGAGACAGTGCGTTGGAGAGTCCCTCCGGCATTGTGAGATGTGTGCATATATGCTCTGTGTGTATGAGGCTGAGGAGGAGGGATGCAGCCATATTGAATGCTGTTAGCGCAGCTGCAGAGAGAAACCTCCTGAGCCACAGGAAGCAGCTGCCAGCGATGCCCTCAGGTGAAGATATTGCAGGGAGGGAGGCTCAGCCCCCTTCAGGAGCCATGAAGCGCTCACCATCCCTCACACCTGCCAAGTCTCCTCCCACCGCACTTCTTTTACTCCTCACCAGAAGCATTCTTTTTGGGGAGACTATGGGATTACCCCATCTCCCTTCCAGCCATCTGGTCTTCAGTACTGGCTCGTCAGCCTCCGAACGTCATTCCCACCACCCGACACCAGTTCAGAGGTTCCTGTTCCCCGCCCCCCAGGATGGACAGAGAGAGGAGGGAGGGAAAGAGAGAGAGAGAAAGACAAGAGACACAGAGAGAGGGGGGGGGTGAAAGAGATGAGTGAAAGGAGATGGGAGAGAGAGGGAGAAAGAAAAAGAGGGAGAAAGAAAAAGATGAGAGAAAGATGAGAGAGAGAGAAAGATGAGAAAGAAAGAGTCAGAGAGAGAGAGATTTAAAAGAAAATAGAAAAATGGCTCTTTGAGTGTTTAAGGTAGCAGAACACCATGGTCGTTAAGTGAACCTTGTAGTCATTAAGCCAACACTGTGTTTGTTAAATAAGTCCATTTTTCCCATTTTTAACCAGAAACCAGAAGGAATTGTTAGAAGCTGGCAAAAAACATAGAAAACCTCAGTCGCATGACTGTGTGGGATGTTGTAATTGGTCGTGTGTTTGTGTGTGTGGGGTGTGTGTGTGCACGCATGCATGGCTGTCAAAACTCCAAAAACAGGTCAATTAGCTCTGGGGAGGTCAGTCGTAAATTAGAACACTTGCTAAACAACCAGCCATTAAGCAAGGACCACTTGTATTTGGTTTGCCAGTCGCATGGCCACCTGGCCATGCCCACTCAGTCATATGGCCATAAAGCCACACCCACAGAACTGGTTGCTAAAAAAATTGAATCCCACCCCGATCTAGATAATTTATGAAAATGTTGAAGAGCATTAGCCTAAGAAAAAATCTTGAGGTATCTCACTGCATGCTTCCCTCCATGTAGATGTAATTCCATTAAGGACTACACTGAGTGCAGTTGGTCAGCCAACTGCAAATCCATCTAGTGGTGGTACTATCACACATTGTTCTATCATACCAAGAAATGGGCCGCAGTCTATTTTGTCTAATGTCTTACTGATGTCCAGGTATACTATATCCATAGCATTTCCTTGATCCACTAATTTAGTCAGGAATAACATTTGAATGGCATGATCTCTTTTTAACAAACTCATGCTGGCTTCCAGCAATTGCTTAGTTCATTTTTAGGTGTTCATAAATCTGAATATCTTTTCTAGGCTTTTTCCAGATACTAATTTTGCTAAGTGATTAGCAAAAAATTAATCTATTTCTCTGCTTCATTAAGTTTCCTGTAGTACACACCTTTAGCAATTCATTTCTTTTTCCTCTCACATTCACCCAAATGCATTTAAGAAGGCTTTCATCCATGGTGTTCTGTAATTCTGTAGAGGCGTATTCCTTACAATACAATGCAACGCTTCCTCTTTTGAACAGTGTATATCCTTCTCTTTTGAACAGTGTATATCCTTCTCTTTTGAACAGTTTATATCCTTCTCTTTTGAACAGTTTATATCAGTGGTTCCCAAACTTTTTCAGTCCACCGCCCCCTTGATGCTACAAACTCATCCTCAATGCTCCCCACGCAGGGGCGGGATTCAAATTTCTGTGGGTGTGGCCTAATTTGAGGGTGTGGTTTGCTGGCAACGTGATTGGGTGGGCGTGGCTTGTTGGTCACATGACGGTGGGTGTGGCTTGCTGGTCACGTGACTGGGTGAGCGTGGTTTGGTGACTGGCAAACCAAATACAAGTGGTCCTCACTTAATGGCTGGTTGCTTAGCAAGTGTTCTAATTTATGACTGGCCTCCCCAGAACTACTTGACCTGTTTTTAGAGTTTTGACAGCCATGCACACACATATACACATACTTCCTTCCAACCTTGCTGGAGCAGGTCATTGGACTAGAATTGGCAAAGCATCTCTGATTAGATTCTAGTAGTGAATAAAATCTAATCAGAGATGCTTTGCTGATTCTTGTTGATTTGTTTTATTTGTATTTCTTTATTTTATGTTGCTGAATTGCATTGACATGTGTGTCCCTTCTTGTGCACAACCCAGAAGCTTTTGTGATTCTTTGCAGCAAAAATTACTGACCTCTGGCTTTGCTCTACTTTTCAAACGTGCCGGCACTGCTGCATTCTAGGTGCTGGCCCCACAGGTCCACCCCATTGAGCCTGCTGCACTGGAGGGAACTGCCCAAGCAAGTGCAACCGGAGCGATGCACCAAATCAATGGGGTGAGCCTGGGAGACGGAAAGAGAGAGAGAGAAGAGAGAGAGAGAAGGAAGAAAAGAAAGAGAAAAGGGAAAGAAAGAAAATGGGACAAAGAAGGGGGGTTATGGAGGGGGGAGGGAGGGAGGGAGGAGAGAGAGAGAGAGAGACCTGATGCATCAGATTGAAATGAGGCCTAGTTTAGAGACCCTTTTCCACATTGAAACATCTTTGCCTGCATCTTGCCAGCACATTGAAACATCTTTGGCTTCTATTAATTAAAGGTTTTGTGGACGAAACATGGCCAAGACTATCAGGAAGCTCTCACATTTTGTTGAGGCTTTAAACAGGATCCATTGGACCAGATCTCTACCCTAAAAATTACTTTTCTCCAATGTATTACAGTGCCAATTCTGAAGAAGGCAAAACCAAAATGTATTGGTAAATTACACACACACCCTCCCTTCTGACCCTGCTGGAGCAGGTGATTGGACTAGAATAGATATCTCATTATCTTTCTTCTCCCTCCCTCCCTCCTTCTTTATTTCTTTCTGTCCCTTCCTTCCATCCCCCCTCTTTCTTTGTCCCTTTTTCTTTCTTTCCCTTTTCTCTTTGTCTTCTTCCTTCTCTCTTTCTCTCTCTTTCCTCTCTCAGGCTCACCCCATTGACTTTGTGCACTGCTCCGCTTCGGACTTGCTTGGGCAGGTGCCTCCGGTGCAAGGGGCTCAATGGGGTGGAACGCCGCCACGGTGGGATGTTTGAAAAGGAAAGCAAAGCCACTTTGGCTTTGCTCTCCTATTCCCAACACTGCGTTCGGGGTGACACCCCACTGCCCCAAACACTGCGGTGGGATGTTTGAAAAGGAGAGCAAAGCCACTCTGGCTTCGCTCTCCTTTCCCAATGCTGTGTTCGGGCGGACCTCTTTGCACCAGAGCGTGCAAGTCAATGGGGTGATCCTGCGGGGCCTTGCCTTGAATGCGGCGGCGGTGGGATTTTTTTCTCACCCCTGAATTGTGCCCTGTTGCTCACCTCCAGTGCCCCCCTGCCCCCTCTTAGCGCCCCCCTGCCAGCCCCCTTGCCTCAGCGCCCCCCTAAGGCATCCCACCGCCCCCCAGGGGGCGGTACCGCCCACTTTGGGAACCACTGGTTTATATCCTTCTAACAGTATGTTCCAGTTGTGGGGCTTATCCCAACAAATTTCAGTAATAGCAATAATACCATACTTGTCTTCAAGTTCTCCCTGTTTTTACCAAATTCTGAATATTAATGTATAGGATCTAAGCTCATTATGACTGATCTCGTATCTATTTCCAACCTTTCCTGTTTTGTACTAGGTTCCCTTCCTACTTTTCACTCCCTTTCTCATTGGCTCATTGTCTTGTGGGTTATGCTTGGCATTGGTCTTAAAATTTGGTCTCCCTCACCTTTCAGTCCTAGTTTAAAGTCCTTGGGTGAGCCTGGCTAGTTGTTTTCCCAACACATTCTTTCTGGTCCTTGGTGTGTGTTTTTTATCTTAAAGAAGTTTTATTACATATAAAAAAATTCCATTTCTAAAGAAACAGTGTGCTTTCTGCCTACAAATAATTTGAGAAATAATAATTGTAATATTTACAATAATATTCATTACATTGGTATTGGTCTTATAATAATAATATTTACTTATCCTTTTTAATAAACCTTCCTTATAAAATTGATCCTCTTATATTTCCATATTTCTTTATTATATTTTTATAATATAATATAATAAATAAAAGGAGCTGCTGATACAGTTTTATAGAGGAATTATTGAGTCTATCATCTACACCTCTATAACTGTCTGGTTTGGTTCTGCAACCCAACAAGACAGACACAGACTTCAGAGAATAATTAGGACTGCAAGAAAAAACAATTACTACCAACCAGTCTTCAGTCAAGGACCTGTATACTACACGAGTCAAAAAGAGGGCTGTGAAAATATTTACAGACTCCTCACATCCCAGACATAAACTTTCAACTCCTTACCTCAAAACAATGCTATAGAGTACACCAGAACAACTAGACACAAGGACAGTTTTTTCCTGAACACCATCACTCTGCTAAACAAATAATTCCCTCAACACTATCCAACTATTTACAAAGTCTGCACTACTATTACTATTAATCTTCTCATCACTCCTTATCACCCATCCCCTTCCACTTGTGACTGTATGACTG
The DNA here is from genome assembly GCF_049901735.1 of Notechis scutatus. NCBI lineage: Eukaryota > Metazoa > Chordata > Lepidosauria > Squamata > Elapidae > Notechis > Notechis scutatus. The sequence continues at coordinate 114,591,043 of NC_142011.1, read as the reverse complement.
TAACTTTGTCGCTTGTATTCTTTACGATTTATATCGACTGTTTCCTAGTATGGTTTGATTTGATGGTTGCACATCTTGCTGTTAGCTGAATTCCTAAATATTTTACTTTCTTGACAATCCAGATGTCTGTCTTCTCCATTAAACCTTTTTTTTCTGTTTATTTATAAGGTTTTTAACTAGTACTTTAGTTTTTTTCTTTATTTATTTTCAGCCCTGCAACTTCACCACACTTTTTAAAAATTAATTTGGGTCCAGTTTCTTGGGGATTTTCTAATATGAAGACCAAATTATCTGCGAATGCCTTTGTCTTATATATTTTTTTTTTAATTTCCATACTTTTTAATTCCATACCTTTGCATCTTGTCTAATATTTCTATTTAACACTTCCAATGTCAATATGAAAAGTAGAGGGGACAATGGACATCCTTGTAGAGATATTGGCCTGTAGTTTTTTATCTGCATTTAGTCTGACTCTTGTGTCGGCATGAGAGTGATGTTTGCAGTTGAAAAATGCTTAATAAAATTTATATATGTATAAAAATAGAGTTATGTTTGTTTCCATCCACGTATTTGGTACCTTAGCTTCTAACAATACTTAGAAGTCCTTGTGACCCATCTCTTGCTAGAAGTCCTTCTTCTAAGTAATGTAAACTATAGTAGAAAAATCCAAAGTTCTCTTTGTGGCACCATCCCTTGAGCCAGTAGTTTTACTTTTAGAATCCTCTGTTCCCTCATTGGATGTTGACCTTTGGTTGGAAATACAGATGATTGTGCTCCCAGATGCTTCGTTTCTCTGCTTAGTTGCTCATAACAATTTTCCTTGAAATTGTTTTCAGGCTCTTTCCAACATGAAAGAGGAGAAAGTGATAATAATAATCTGTTGGCCTTCATTATTTTAGTTTGTCTCTTTGTTACATCTTTAATCTTTGTATCTGGGAAACAATGCATCTCTCTCAAAAAAATATCCTATTAAAATTGTCTTATTAAAAATTAGAGGGTCAGCTAACATTAGTAATCCAAATCCAAATTAATCTACTATGTTTTCTTCAATCTTTCATTCCTCAATTCAATAATCAGTTTCAATAGAATTTAATTATTTGCAATTTAATTTGTCTTAAAAATTTTCAAGAGGGGAAAGAAACTCACTCAATAGTTCAAAATATCCAAATTGCCTTCTAAGATAACACCTTCCAGGTGTTATTTACTTTCTTCTGTTATGTGTATTAAACTTTTCTCACTTTCATTTAAAGTTCTCACATTTTAGTGCTCCTCTTCTTCCAGTAGATGGCTTTAAAGTTCAAACATTAAACAGTATGTCAAAAACAGCTGATTTTCCAATAAATCCAGGGGGTTTAAGAATACCAATAAAAAAGACAGTTTCTCCCAAAAATCACCTTTCAGATTGTGTAAGCTTTTTTCCAGACTTGCTATATTTTAAAGCTTCCTTTAGGCATTCTTTTTCCTTTTAATTTTCAATCTTTAATCTTCTCCGTGTGTCTAATCACCACTTCCTTAACGCTTGGGGATTATTTTTTTAAATTCTTATATTTAAGATAAGTCTTTAGAGTAAGAGTTGAATATTATCTCACCCAGTTTCAATGCTCTGTCCACAAACCGCTCCAGCACCAATCTTATGGTCCTGGTTGTCCAGCTTGTGATTGCCAAAAATGCCCATCATCCCTGCTGCCACTCAGAAGAGCTTGTTTCGGACCGAACGAAGAAATTGCGAGTTCCTCGTGGTCCATGAAGCGCCTCTCCTTTCTTTGCTGTCCCTACAAGGCGGCTTTGACCCCAGTTGCCGGCTGGATTTCACGGTGCTCGGCGGAGCCCACTAATTTCCAAGCCATTCTCACCGCAACGTCAACCAGAAGTCCCTTTGGAGGATAACGACCATTTGATTTTTGGAAGTCAAGATAATGCAGACAAGAAGCAACAGAGCAAAGTTAAACTAGTGTCTTAGACTGAAAGGGAGTGGATTTCAAAGATTTAGATCTTGGGAAGGTATTTCTGGATGGAAATCTTGAAGGAGAAAAGAAAAAAGCTTGAAAAACTCTGAAAAATGAGATTATAAAAGCCCAGCCTAGCACAATACCATAGAGAAAGAAACACAAGAGATCCCAGGAAAAACCAGAATGGTTGCATAAAGAACTCTCAAACTGTAAGAGAAAAAGAACAAGTATAAAAAATAGAAAGAAAGACACATAATAAAGCAGTTAGCAATTAGCATACAGCCTGAATCTGTAAAGATGAAAGTTTTCAGGAAAACCAAGCTCATAATGAACAAAGACTTGCAAAAAATGTCAAAAACAACAACTATTTTTCTTTCATCATGTAAAAAAAGGAAAGGAAAACAAATTTCTGATAAGCCTAGCTGAAAACTTTGTCACTCAAAAGATAAAGGAGGGAACTATAGGATCAGCTACACCGGACTTATTTGCTACTAACAGAGATGAAATGATAAAGGGGGTTGAAGTTGCGGGAACTTTGGGGGAGGGTGACTGTCGTATTGGAATTCAACATAATTCATAATGTAATCAAACAAAGTAAAACTACTGTCTCAGACTTTAAGAGACCTGACTTCAATAAACTAAGGATTTTATAAATAGCAATCCTAAAGGGTTCCTCCCCCCCTTCAGGATTGCTATCTCAAGATGCTTGGAAAATCGGAAAAATGAGATTATAAAAGCTCAATTTAACACAATACCACAGAAATAAAAACGAGATCCCAGATGAAAACAGTATGTTTGCATAAAGAAATTTCTGACAAGCTGGGAGAGAAACAAGGACAAGTATTTAAAAATGGAAAGATGGACATATAACTAAAACAGAATACCAGCAAATAGCTCAAATCTGCAAGGATGAAGTCAGGAAAGCTAAGGCTCAGAATGAACTAAAAGTTGGAACAAATACCAAAAATAATTTTAAAAGTTTGTTTCAACATGTAAAAAAAAAAGTCAAGGAAACAATTGTTCCACTAATGGAGAAGATGACAAGGAAATGACAGGCAGAAGGGAGAAAGCAGAATTGTTAACTTCATTCTTTACATCCGTCTCCAGACAAGGAAAAAAATAGTCCAAACTATTAAAACCAGTATCATAAAGCAGTGGTCCCCAACCTTTTTTGTACCAGGGACCAGTTTCACGCAGAAACACTTTTTCAAGGACCGGGGGGGGAGGAGGAGTCCGAGTTTGGTGGTTTGCTTGCAGACGTTTCATTACCTGACTAGGTAACATCTGATGTTGTAATAAAACGTCTGCCAGCAAACCACCAAGTTCAGGGAGCGCCAATGCCTCCTCATTGCAACCCTGAGCGACAGATATTCTCTTCTATTGGGACATTTAAAACGGAGGGTTTCAGCTGCAGATTCAGGAACTGCGCCTGGCTGAGGAGCGCCTTCAAAACAGCGCTGGGCGGCGGCGGCCCACGGCTGTCTCCGCGGCTCAGGACAAGTCCCTGCAGGACGGCTGAGAAGCCCCGCCTCTCGGCCCTGCCTCCCTCAGCCTCATCCCTCAGGTGTCTCCCTCCCTCAGCCTCATCCCTCAGGTGTCTGCCTCGTTCCTCTCTCAGTCGCTCTCTCGCTCCTCCACCAGCCCAGGAAGAAACTGCTTCAAAGAAGCCGGCAGGGTGGCTTTTCCTGTCGGCGCAGCTCTTCCGAAGCGCCCGGCCGCCCGCGGTTCAATCCAGTGCTCCGTTCTGCCTGCCTGCCTGCCTGCGTTTCTGGTTGTTTCGGAGCAGTTTTGGCTGAGTAAAAGAGGCGAATAGTTATTATTCTCAGCCGAAGCTGCTCCGAAACAACCAGAAACGAAGGCAGGCAGGCAGGCAGAATGGAGCACTGGATTGAACCTGGATTGATTGGCGGCGGGGTGGGGGTGAACAGGCGCTTCGGGGGAGCTGCGCCGACAGGAAAAGCCACCCTGCCGGCTTCTTTGAAGCAGTTTCTTCCTGGGCTGGTGGAGGAGCGAGAGAGCGACTGAGAGAGGAACGAGGCAGGAGGAAACCGAAGCTGCTGAGCCAGAGAGTAGGACAGGCTTTGGTTGCTTCCTCCCTCCCTCCCCTTCTTTCATTTGTGTCCTTGATCCCTGATCCCAGCAGCATTCACCGAAGGCGAAGAAAGCCGCCATTTTTTTTTTATTTTTTATTTTTTTTTTCTTTGCGGCCCGGTGCAAAGTGATCCACGGACCGATACCGGTCCGCGGCCCGGTGGTTGGGGACCCCTGTCATAAAGGACATAATAGGAATACAAATCAAAATAGGCAAGAAAAATGGTAAGAATCCAGTCCACCAGGATCAAATCGATTACATCCTTCAGATCACCAGGATAAAATCGCTTACATCCCAGAAATCTGAAGGTACTGGTAGATGTTATCTCAGAACTGTTGAACTATATTTTTCAAAGGTCCTGGAGCATCAGGATCTTTGGAGGGCTGAAAAAGATCTGGTTCCCATCTTTGAAAAAGGGGGAAAAACAGATCCAGGAAATTACAAACCGATCAGCATGACATCAATATCTGGAAGTTCCTGGAAAAGATAATCAAGCAAAAGATCTGCAAACACCTAGAAACAAGCAAAGAAGCCAATATAGGATTTGTCAAAAACAGATCATACCAGACAAACTTTATTGCAAAATGACTAAATTAATGGATCAATTAAATGCTGAGGATATAGTATACATGGATTTCAGTAAGGCATTTGTTTGGCCTACAAATTGATGACTGTTCCTATGAGTAGTGAGTCACCTATCATCAACACACATACATTTTTTGCTCTTGGGGTTAACGTTGAAATAACAATATGGAAACAAGACCAGATGAGCTCATTCTCATTGTTTTATAAGATCCAATCTAGGTCGGTCCCGGGACCAGAGGTTTTGTCTTCCGAGCTTTCAGACTCATGCTGGAAATAGAGTGAGCACTAGAACTCTCAAAAAGCCATTGTCCCTGAAATTCTGCTTTTGGGGAATTCAGGACTGAATCATATCGAAAGATTCACATTTTTATGCGGGGGAGATATATTTAGTAGAGATGGTTGGAAAGTATTACTGTGGTCGTGCTTCAGGTAGCATATTTGTATTTACCTTTGGATTTTTTCCTATTCATACACTTCTTAATCAGTTGAAATGAGTTGAGGATGGGTATCCTTACAAGTTTAATTTTTACATACACACACACACATGCATGTCAAAAGTTATATTAGCCATAAAAGATGGCATGCAGGGGTCAATATCTGGCAGCAGCTGCAGCCCGCTGACCCCATGGTCGCTGTACTCTGGGGCTGCATAGCCCATGCAGCACAAGTGAGTTGATTACCTGTCCAAGCAGCAGAGGTGCAGGGGGGGAGGCACACAATCCAGATGTGCCGCGTGGGCCACAGGAAAGCTGAGAGTCGGGTCAGAGCAGATGGGTGATCACGGGAGGCTTGTCTTTGTGTGGCAGCATCAGCAGCAGACAGAAGTGCATAGGAGACATGCAACCCGAACATGCTGCACGGGCTGCAGGCAAGCTGAGAGATGGACAGAGTGGGCGGGCACCTGTGGGAGGCTCGTTTTCATGTCTCTCCACATGCCTGTGACTTGTGCAGAGTATTGGGATCGCCTGCCTTCCACCCCACGCCTCTGCCTCTGCCTCTGCTACTGTTGTCAGCCATGCAAAGATGAGCCTTCCGCAGTCAGCTGCCCACTTCAGCCTGACTCATGTTTCCTGCGGCCTGCATGATGTCAGCTTTGGAAGCCATATTGAAATTCGATGCTCCCATGCTGCCACAATTGAGCCTGAGAAAGTGGGAGGAGGGAATACATTTGAGTATATCTAGTTAGACAAAATAAAATTCTTTTTCTAGTTCAAGGTCATGGAGTGTTGCACATAATGAAATGGGAATCTTACTTTAGGACAGATGGTGATTGGATCATGTGATGTGATGATGGCTAGGGGAGATGGATTTATAGTTTCGACTTTTGCAAAGAAGCCCAAAACGTTCAGGTTCGGGATTCACAGATGTGCCAGTTACTATCCAAATAAAGGAACCTTTGAAAGATGTCTGTCTTGGAGTTATTGGTTGGAATGGAGGGTTGCTGGAACACTGACATCTGGATTGCCTGCCTCCTCCCACCATGGACAGGTAATCAATTCACCTATGCTGTGCAGGTGTGGCTGCTGCCAGACACTGTCAGCCTCCATCACCTCTGGTGCTGGTCCTGCCCATTGCCCTGGGCTAATGACGATCTTCAATAGGGCTTATTTTTGGGGTAGGGGTAACATTAGGCACGTTTTAAAACAGGCTAGGTCTTATTTTGGGGGTAGGTCTTATTTGTTGGAGAAATTGCATTTAACTTAGTTTTTCAATTGTTCTCTCTAGACGCGATTATGAGAACAGGCCTCCCAAACTTCAGCTGCTAATGGAAATACGAGCTCATTATCATAAGAATGATCCAAGCTGGACTGCTGAACCAGAAGCCCCCATTGATTATTGCTATGTACGTCCTAATCACATCCCGACCATTAATTCATTGTGCCATGAGTTCTTCTGGCCAGGTAGGATTTTACTAGATCAGGGCGAGCCAATCTTTCCTGATCTAAATGCTGTATCTGATTGATGAATCGCTTGCTGGGCTGAGGTATTCTACTATCTCAGTAGTGGTAGTAGAAGTAGCAAATTAAAAGATTTTGACATATGTAGGGGATGGATTTAGAATGGAAATTCGAATTTTTTTTCTCATAATAATTTTGTGCTTCTATTACTGTCTGATTTCTCTTTTTTAAAAAAACAAATCTGAAAGTCTCACTGCTAAATTTAGGCCATATGCCATTGAATATTGGTAATTTGATTTTGTCCCATTAGGGGAGAGATTTAAAAGATAAGAACAGATATGTTTTATCTTCTCATGGCTTATAGCATCTATGTTCACACTCTGAAAATCATACTTCCAAAATGTTGAGGGGAGGGCAGAGCTGCCATTGAATTTCACTAGAATAACTTCATGTGCTTTTATGGAGGTAGGGATTATATGCAGAGCTAATTTGTCACACTAAGTCCAAAGATGACACAGTGAAATCTAGTTGAGTTCAGTTCTTTATTTGCCTAATACATAGTTTCCCAACCTTTCTAGCTTTGTGGACAGCTGGGGGAGGGATAGTTCCACCCGAGCAGCTGGAAAATGTGCGTACACCCACTGCACCATTTGTGTGAACAGTGGGCGCCGTTTCCACGACACAGGTGCAAACCGCTCATGGCCCAATACAGGTAGTCCTCAACTTACGACAACAATTAAGCCCAAAATTTATATTGCTAAGTGAGAAATTTAAGTGAGTTTTGCCCCATTTTACAACTTTTCTTGTCACAGTTGTTAAGTGAATCATTGCAGTTGGTAAATCAGTAACACAGTTGTGAACCTGGCTTCCCAATTGGCTTTGCTTATCAGAAGGTTGCAAAATGTGATCACATGACCAGTGGTGGGATTTAAATAATTTAACGACCGGTTCTCTTCCCTAATGACTGACTGGGTGGGCGTGGTGAGGGGTATGTGACAGGCAGCACTCCGCCTCCTGCACCCCCCGGGAGCAAAAACAGGCCAAGGGGGGGCATGCCATCCTCCCGTGCCCTGTTTTGGGCCTAGTGTGTGTGGGGGTGCCATACTTCCCCATGTCCCATTTTGGGCCAACTGGGCCTCCCTTCACTTACCTGAGAGCCAAAATGGGGCGTGTGGGGACTCCTTGAAGGGGCAGGGAGGGGAGGGGCCCGCCAGCAATTTAACAACTGGTTCATCCAAAGTGGTGTGAACTGGTTGAATACCACCACTGCACATGACCCCATGACATTGCAATGGTCATAAGTATGAAACAATTGCCAAACATAAGAATTTTGATCACATGATCATGGGGATGCTGTTATAACTGTGAAAAACAGTCATAGGCCATGTTTTTCAATGCTGTTGTAACTTCGAATGGTCACTAAATGAACAGTTGTAAGTTGAGGACTACCTGTAGTGGGATGGGGCCTAGGGGTGGGTGAGCCCTAATCTAATAGACAGAAACTCATCAAACTAAAGCTATAATCTTCTAACCTAATAGATTTACCTTGAGAGATACTAGGGTGTGATTACCCTGAAACTTTTTCTCTCTTCCCGTATCTAATTTAGGACTGTGCAGTCTCTTATTTGGGGCCTGCTCAGTCTCTTAAGTGTTGCTTTTTCTTTGGGAAGCTACAGTGCTGTGCTGGAAATTCCATGGTGGGCATGGCCAGGGTGGGCATGACACAGGACCCCACCTCCACAGACATGGTTTTATAAACATATAAAATTAAGGAGGCGTATATTTCTGTGACTTTGTTTTTTTAATACATACTTGATCTACTTGATGACCCTATGAGAGACCAGATTAAGAAACTGACTCCATAGGAAGACTAGAGCTTTAAATTATTGACATAGGCTATAGTAGCAGATTCCTGCAAGCCTGAACGGTAATATATTTTACTCTTCCTCCCTTTTATAATCTTCTGAGTCATGGACAGCCTCCTGGAACACTCTGAAGGCACTGTTTTGGGCCTGGAAGGCCTCCTGTAACATTCCAGAGGCCCCATTTTGATTCTGGATGGTCTCCTGGGGCACTCTGGAGGCCCCATTTTGGGCCTGGAAGGCCTCCTGGAGCACTCTGGAGACCAAAAGTGGTTGCGGGTAGAGGGTGTGCACTCCTTTTGCTACCAGAGACACCGCAGGCCAGTCCTTTGGCAGACCGGCTCTGCAGGCAAAATCTAAGCACCCCATGGGCCAGATCCAGCCCATGGGCCTTGAGTTTGACACCCCTGGTTTAGGTGATCTCTCTACAAGAACGGGGGGGTGGGGGGGGGACAGTTCAAGAATAAGATAATATGTAGTAACTGACTATAATGATGAATATATGACTAAGTAAAATGCTACAAAAGTTATAAGTGTACACCTTAATTGTGAAGTTATTTTTTCAGCACCATCATAACTTCAAACACTTGGCCTTTGATAAGCGAGGTCTACCTGTACAATGCTTCTAATGAAATGGACTGTCATCCACAAGTTTATGTTACATTTTGATATTTAAAATATTTTTGCTGCAATATTGTTACCACCTGGAAAATATCTTTTTATATATTTATTTTTATATGACACACTAGCACGTAATTATTTCCGTAATTAATATGTCATTGTTTGTGGTTTCCTTTTTTCATTATTTATAGGGATTGATCTGTCAGAATGCCTGCAGTATCCAGATTTCAGTGTTGTTGTTCTTTACAAAAAAGTTATAGTTGCTTTTGGTTTCATGGTGCCGGATGTCAAATATAATGAAGCATATATTTCTTTCCTTTTCGTTCATCCTGAGTGGAGACGATCAGGGATTGCAACTTTTATGATATATCATCTTATTCAGGTACTGAGAAACATGACTTTAATTCAAATATTCATTTATTCAAGTAAATAAATCTGCACTTGTGTGACTTATTAATTGTTCAGCTTTTTCAAAATTAAGGAGGCTATTTACCTAATTTTTTATTTTGCTTTTTCGCCTTGATGTAGCACCTGAAAAAATACCGATAGAGGAGAATATTTGTAGCTCAGGTGAAATGAGGGGTCTTTGGTGCACTCAGCTTGATTTTTTTTCTTGCAGATTTTTCATTATCCAAATTAAAGTAACATCATCAGTTCTAGTAGGGAGTGGGGTTTCTTTTTATGCTCAAGTGGCTTGCCCTGTGAGGGTTAGTGGGAGTGGTCTTGGTGATTTTTTTGGTTAGGCTCTTTATTGTTAGCTTGTTTGACAGTTCTTTGATTGGTTCTTAATTGTTAGTCTAATGCTAATCTTGATGTTTCTCTGCTCATCTGGATGTTCAGCACTAGTAAGGAGATATTTTAGTCTTTTTGTTCTCTTTATTGGCTTATTAATTGTCTCTTTTGAATAATAGATTTTGTTTATGTGTCTATTCATAACGTTTGTCAGAGTGCCAGACTTCCAGGAATTTTCTAGCATTTTTGGATTTGGCTTGGTTTAGCAGTGATGGCTAACCTTTTTGTCATCATGTGCCGAAAGTGCGGGCGTGCGTGCCCGACAGGGCGCGTGCCTGCACCCATAATGAAATGTGTGTGCAACCCCCTCCTGCTTGCCCTACACATATGTGTGCGGCCCCCGCATCCCACTTTTGGGAGGCTTGCTAGGCCCAAAATGGGGAGTGGGGATGGCTGCGCTGCACCCCCCTGCACTCCCCTGCCCCCCACATGCACACACAATACCCCCATGCTCCCCCACCTCCTGTGCATGCACACACATCTCCCGCATGCCCTCCCCACACAAGCACGGCGGAGACCCGAAAATCAGCTTGCCAGTGGGATGCGCATACACGGTAGAGCTGACTGGGGCGACGGCATGCGTGCCATAGGTTCGCCATCATGGGTCTAGGATGATCAGTTTCCCAGTGGAAACTATAGTTAAGTCTGTCCATGTATTATGAAATTAAGGAGTTTTCATCATGTCTTCTGACTGCTACTTGATGTTCATGGATACGCTGTGCTAGTCTTCTGCCTGTTGTCTTACATAGTAGCTGTTGGGTTTTCACAAAACAACAATTAAAATATCTTTTTGAGAACAGCATAATTCCAGGTTATCACTTCTCTATACAGACATAAAATCATTTACATATTCATCTTTTTCTAATCAGTATCTTTCTAATCATTATACAGTATTTACACTTTTGTCTGTCCTATTTACACTTTCATATTTTCTTTTCTCATAAAACAAGATTTCCCCTGTTATTACTAACCGGCGTGTAACACCTTTATATCTTTATATTACTGTCCATTCAAATCTCATTTAAGATTTAATTTATATCTTAACACTTATAACATTGAATTTCTAACCTCTATTTTATAACATATAACTCTTATCAACCGAATTCTGCTTGGTACATTCCCTTAGAAATACACACTAGGTTCTAAAAAATACAATTATAACATTCCATTTCATATAATTTATCAACCAAGTTCTATTTGGTACATTCCCTTAAGAATCAATAAATTCTAAACAGAAAAGGAAGTAAAGTAATAACTTGTTATTCTATTCAAATTCATCTTAACTTCTGATATTCATATTTCTTTTCAATTATATTTTAATAAATCATTGATAACAGTTAAAATATTCCCATCCTTTCCCACTTCCATTCTCTTATTCTCTTTATTTCATTACATAACAGTACCAATTTTATCTATAATTTTAATCACGTATATTTCATATTTTCTATACCCATTACTATTTCTAATATAACAATACTATCTAATGTACCCTTGCAGAATCCTCTTTCAATTAAGTTTTCAACCATTATCTTTGTGAATCCTTGTACGTTTTCCCTGCTTCTCTATATCCTGCTTCTGTCCTTTATAACTTCTCCTTTCCATTTTCCCCCTCTTCTTCTCCCTCGCCTTTTTGGCCCCCTTTCTCTCTAATTCTAATTCTCCCTTCTGTAATCCTTACTTCTGCTTCTTCCTAGTATTGTAATTACTCTCCAAGCTATTCTTTTTTTTGGTTGTTTTTTCAGATCTTAAGTTTTTCACTCCCTTTCCCCCCTTTTCCTTTTTAACTCCACATAGAATTACTTGATCATTAAAGATGGCTTCTTCTTTGTCCTGCCCGTCTTGTTCTGCAAGCATTTCTTGTTGTTTTTCATAATTCAAAATCTCCATTTCTTAAAATTGAAATATGAAGCCAAAAGATCCTCTTCCCTCTTGTGCATCTTCATTCTGCTTTTAAGTTCCATTTTAGCTCTTCAAAAACATCTCAGAAATCACCATCAGACTTCTAGTTTATCCCACTTTAACCACTTTTAAACAACCACCCAATTAATTTTAGTCATTAAAATCCAACAACCAAAAATTCCAAAAATCACCAAGTAATCCAAATAATCCAAAACTGTTTCTTCTTGCTTCTTTTTTCCACTTTCTCTTTCCAGAGGATCTGTTATCTTGTAGCCAAGTTTCAATGACAATGTATCTTTTAGCAGTCTTGTTAAAATTTCACTGTTAATTCTTGTTAATTTCAGGTGGTCCTCCTCCATTTTTTCCCGATCCCACCCTTTTCTTTTTTTCCCCTCCCCTTTCCTCCTTTTAAAGGTTTTAAAATATCCAAAAGTCTTTATTATCCCTTTGACATTTTATTTTCAGCTGAAAATTGCCTATTAATGTTAAAGTGGATTTATATCAATTTCTTGCTTAGCATTTAAAGCTAATTACAACTGTCAATGTAAGAGGGGAAAAAACACCAAGTCTTTTCCCTTTCCTCTCTCTTTCGCCGCTTCAAAGATCTTCTCTGGGAACAGTATTATTCTTTATAGTTCAAGACACAGGGTACCTTGTATAATTGCTTTCTCAATTCGACCTGGTTAGTCAAAACTTTCTCTTTTATCTTCCTCCTGCACAATCTTGTCCAGTCGGGTTCTTCTTTGTGGTGGCCATTTCTGACCACCACTGCAACCGCCTTCAGGAAAGGGAGTAATGGCCAGCTGAGGAGGAGAGATGCGGCTCTCCTCAACCCCACTGGTAGTTTCTCCCCCCTTTTCACCACCTCTATGGGTTGGCTTAGCCCCGAATCCAAGTGGCTCGGGGCACTCCGGCGGCGATCGCGGATCGAAAGCGCACACGATCGCGGATTTGGTCCGTCGCCGAAGAAGCCCAAACTAGAAGTCTGATGGTGATTTCTGAGATGTTTTTGATGTATAACAGTATTATATTTTTCACAGAATGTGTTGGGTTGTGCTATGTTGTGTTGAATGGTCAGGCAATTTTTGATGAAGTTGTGTGAATAACTATTTTGTTGGAAGATGTTGCATAGATCAGTGATCCCCAACCTTTCTTATGCCGCGGCCCGGTATCCCCAACCTTTTTTATGGCGCGGCCCGGTACTGGCATTAGCTGGGCGCCGCCATCTTTTTTTGATGAAAAGTGCTTCCGGCGAGCTTTCTACCTGGAAAAGCTCACCGGAAGCACTTTTTCATCAAAAAAAGATGGCGGCGCCCAGCAAACCAGCGGCCCGGTAGGACTTGTTCCACGGACCGGTACTGGTCCACGGACCGGTGGTTGGGGACCCCTGGCATAGATGACTTCTTTCTTTTTTCTGATGTTGAGGATTGTTGTGCTCATGTAAATAATGTTCTTACATAGCTTCTCTTGTGGGTGGTTAGGTTGTTGCTTTGATAGCGAAGCACTTGGTTGGTGTGGATAATTTTGAAAAAAATATTTTTGAAAAAATCCTGAACAAAGGTGAATCCAAAGTTCTCTTTAACATATAAGACTCCAAATAGCTAGAACTCAGCTTCTTCATAAAATTTGATTTCTAGTCTCCTGATTACCCTTCCTGTTCTTTTCTGAGCCTGTTTCTATTTTTTTAAAAAACTTTCTATAATGTGATGCCCTAAATACACACATTAACGTGGAGTCTGTCAAAGCGAAATAAAATAAAGTAATTCCTTCTTGTAATTTTGAAATTATACTTCTGTTTATGCCTTTTGAAATTACAAGTGGTATTTTCACAGCTGCATGACAATCCTGCTCATATTCAATTGAGTATGCAATCAATTGCTATTTCAATATTTTTTTACTTTTTTAATTACCAATCCAATTGTTGCCCATACTATGCCTTTATCACTGGGCTGTTACCTGATCTCTGCAGACATCTTGTCTGTTGCTTTTCTCTCTCTGCTCCTTGGGCCCCCAATCTCTGGATTTTCTCCTCGTGGCTTTTTCTAAAATGGCGCTTGTTTTCTTCTGAAATCAAACAGGCCATTAGGGCCTCCATTCTTAAGTCCTGTTCTAGTTTGCACTCAAAAACAGCTGAAACAATGTCCCACATTTCATCAAGACTATTGATCAATGTCCCCATATTCATCAAGACCAACAACACCTTTTGAGATTTAGGAATCTTCATCCCACGCTGTTCCAGCTCAAGGAATAAAGTCTGCATGTGCAACAAATGCTGCTCCACAATCACCTGTGGCTGCAGCCTGGCCCTGTACAATTGTTTCAATAATTGCACAATATTGCATGCTGATGCACTCATATGAACACTTCTCAATTTCAGCCAAACCTCATTTGCAGTCCTTAAGTCAGCTACATTCAAAAATTGTTCATCTTCTAAGCTTAAGATGATGTAGGCCAGTGCCTTATCATGCTGCCTTTGGTCAGCTGCTACTAATGGTGCCTTGGGTGTATTAACAACAATATCCCAGAGCTCCTTAGCCTTCAGGAAACATTCCAATTTTGGACTTCCAGTGGCACTTCCATCAAAGACGGATCAGAGACTACGATCATGCGCGGCTTCAATCTGTGCTCTACCCATTGGAGGGTCCCAAATGGGACTGGATCCACCCTGGAGGGGTGGTGAAAGAGTAGGAGACCACCAGCTGGGTCGAGGGGAGTCGCATCTCCCCTCCCTGGCTATGTACACTCCCCTTGAAGACAAGCTGTAGCAGCAGTCTTTAATGGCTGCCCTGAAGCTATTAAGTTTGTGCTGGAGCAGTGAACTGGTGAGCGGTGTGTGACCAGACAAAATACTTTGGATTTTTCAAGGCAACCCCGAGAAACAGAAGGAAAGAGCCCTCATTTAAGATGGTGGAAGCGGCAATTGGAAAGTAGCAGGAAAATTATAAGGTAAATAAAATTGGACTATAAAAGGACTGAAATGGGAGTGATATTGTTCAGAAAAAACTTTTTAAACAATAACAGAATCAGAAATTAAATTTGGAATATCATACAGAAATTGGATTAATTCAGCATTGATTAGAATGCTGGACTTGTTGGAATTGACCATATTTAAAAGATATAATAGCTAATGATTGAAAATTAATGGAGTTAATACAAGCAAAAAAAAAAATAACTTTAAAAGGTGGAAAGTGAAAACCAATGTAAGAACACCACCTAATGGTTAAAGGAACTTCTTTCATGATTTTATGGAAAACTAATGGTCTAGTAAATGCATGAATTGGAAATGAAATAAAGGTTATAATATAACAATAACCCTGGAAGCACAAAAATGATTACAGCAAAAGGACAAGTGAAGATATTATCTTGGGACTATTTGGTGGATTGGGAATGTGATAAGGAAACAGAAAGATTAACAACAGAAACTAAGATAAATGGATACTTCTGGTAAAGATTAAAATAAAAGACGTTGGCTTTTAATAAAATATAGAATAACTTAATTGAATAAGCAAAATGAATGAAATGTGCAAACAACTCAAATCAGAACTGTAAAATGTGAGTGGAATAGTAAAAGAAAGCATGGAACTATGGGATATATTGGCAGAAAAACTAGAAATGGCGACGCAGCTCACAGAAGAACAAAGAAAGTCCAAGGAGTCAGAG
The DNA here is from genome assembly GCF_049901735.1 of Notechis scutatus. Taxonomy (NCBI): domain Eukaryota; kingdom Metazoa; phylum Chordata; class Lepidosauria; order Squamata; family Elapidae; genus Notechis; species Notechis scutatus. Next base: position 114,575,685 of record NC_142011.1, on the reverse strand, counting down.
TTAAAGAACGAAGAAACCAGCCCAAAACAGCAAAAAGAACAGTGGACATAGCAAAAAGACACGAAAGGAATTAAAATTAAGACTTTGATGACAGATGTGATAAACAAAAGGGAAAATACTTCCAAGATTAAATAAAAGAAAAACTCATACAAGAAGAAACTGCAAAAGAGGGAGGGGGAAAAATAAGTCAATGGGAGATGAAAACCAAAATAATAATAGGGGAAAAAAGAGGAACTAAGAGAAAGGACTGGAAAAACTTAGAAAGGGGAAAACAGGCTAAAATTAGAAGAAATTACAGGGATGAGTGACTAAGAGATGATGGTTAAAGATAAAATAAAGGGAGTATTCCACATGGAAATATATTTTGGTTTTGGGTTTTTTTAGAAATATAGATTGGGGAGTTTTGAAGGTTAAAGTGTATTCAGAATTACTTTCAAAAATAAAGAAATAAGATTAATTGGAATTACATATAAAAAATCTTTTAGTAAAGTAACTTGGCCCCCGGTACCTCTCTTTATATGGGCTTTAATTATATTCATGGTCATCTTAAAAATCATTACCTATTTTGTTTACCATTCTGTATCTTCTATATATACTTCTCCACACATTTCACTCTTCATAATTCTATCTTATTCAATCCATCTTAATTTAAATCATTATATTTGTATCTTTTGCCCATCCTTTATTATCCCTCTATCTCATTCCTTATAATGAAAAAAAAAAAAAAGAATTTCTCCTGAAATCTCTAATCAGAGTATGATGCCTTTCTATCCTCTCCCTAAATATTAGATTAACATTTAAAATGACACCTAATATCCAATCTGATTCTGCTTGGTACATTCTATCTATTAATTTTTACTTTTAATAACAATAAAAACAGAGTAATAAATCGGAAATGTTTAAATACATAGTATCTTCCTAAATACGTAGTTAAATAATAAATCTAAATAATAAATCTTATAGCATTCTCATTGCCTTTCCCTTCAATATTTTATTACATTTTAAAAATCAATCATTATTAAACATTTCAACATTTTAATTTCTTATTAACTCTTAAGCCATTCTAATTTTCTATTTCTAATACAAATATTACAATACCGTCTTATGTACCTTGCAAAATCTTTTTTAAGAAAATTCATGCTTTACCCTTTATCCCTGAAAAAGATTCCTCTTTTCCCATCCAATTTTAAAACTTTTGTGGCTTTTCTCCGCCTTTCCCCTTTCTTTCTTCCCCCACCAGATCTTCCTACCCCCGCTTCTTCTAACCTCTGTCTTGCTGGCATCCCTTCTCTGTTGTATTCCCTTTTTCTCTTGTTTGCTATCATTGTATTTATTTTGCATCATATTTTTCTCTTTCTTAAATGTTTTTTTAAATCTTAAGTCCTTCATTTTCCTCGCTTTCTTCCTTCCTTCTTCCTTAGATAAATTTTGGGATTCATTAAAGATGGTGTCTTCGTCTTTTTTCTTGCTGTTGTTCCATCTGTTGCATTGTCTGTTCATAGTTAACCAGCGCCATTTCTAAAAATAGAAAAGCTTTTTCCATGCCATCTTTACAGGCTGCTTTTGTTTGCTCATATTCATCCCTCAGTTCCTCAAGGGAGAAAACCATTATAAATCTTTTCTTGTCTTTTTTCCCTCTTTCTTCTTACTCCAACCAAAATATTCCAAAAGAAAAGTAAAACAATCCCAAAGTCCACAATCCTCAATCAATCCAAGCCAAGCCAAAATTTCCACTTTCTCTTCCAGGGGTAGTATCAGACAAAGGAAAAAAAAAATCCAAATCTGTGTTTTAAAGCCTTATTAAAATTTTATTTCTGTCTCCAAATCCTTAAGGCATCTCCTCCAACAAAATCCAACCAGATAAATATATTTTTTGTCCTCTCCCTTCCGACTTATCCCATAAAGCTAGTTTTACCTGGAAAAAAAAAACAGGTTTCTCAATATCCGTTTGTTAATTCCGTCGGGAGGGAGAGTAAACTTTCCTTTCAGCACCTCAGAATTGCCGCTTACTTTCTCTTGTGGAAAGAATCATCCAAAAAGCCATCACTTCCAGGAATTAAATTAAATATATCTCAGAGTCCTGGATCGACCAAGAAGACTTTCACTTTTAAAAACTTTCTCCTCTTCCTCCTGCGCATACTTGCCCAGCTGCCGGCTTCTTTGTGGCGGCCATTACAGACCGCCGCTACACCGTCTTGGTAAAAGGAGGTTCTGCCGGCCAGGGAGGGGGTCTGCAACACCCCCAAACCCTTTTCCGGATCCCCCTACCTTCAGCTGCCCCTGCAGGGCAGCCTTGCTCCGCACCCTTTCGGATCGGAGCCCCAAAAGTGGCTAGCGCGGCAGGGATCGCGCAGCTTCGCGAATCCCTACCGCTCGCAAAGCTGACAAACCGGAAATTTTATGCTCATTTAGAAATGGTTTAAAATAGAATTGTATTGTATAAGATAAGGTTTTATCTGACTTGTAAAATTTATAATGGAAAAAGGTTCAAATATGTAATGGTTGGTGATGATTTGTTTGTTTTTGAAATTAATAAAACTTGAAAAAAAAAGATTAATTGGAATTAAAGGGGAATAAGACCTCACTGTAAGAATACTATATAATTATATATGAGAAAAATGTAAGAGTAAGAGAAATTAAGATGGTTGTATACATGATTATATTGTAAAGTATTTGCAATGAGATTATTACATTATGATTAAAAAGTGATGAATGGAAATTAAATAAAATTCCATAGGCAAAATTCCATAGGCTAAATGGAAACAAAGAGGAAATATGAATGGTTATATGAATATATCTGGAATAGAATAGAATAGAATTCTTTATTGGCCAAGTGTGATTGGACACACAAGGAATTTGTCTTGGTGCAAATGCTCTCAGTATACATAAAAGAAAAGATACACTCATCAAGAGTCAAGAATCATAAGGTACTTAATAATAGTCATAGGGTACAATAAGCAATCAAATCATACTAGGAAACAGTCAATATACATCCTAAGAGTATAAGCGACAAAGTTACAGTCATACAGTCACAAGTGGGAGGGGATGGGTGATGAGAAGGTTAATAGTAATAGTGCAGACTTTGTAAATAGTTGGACAGTATTGAGGGAATTATTTGTTTAGCAGAGTGATGGCATTTGGGGAAAAACTGTTCTTGTGTGTAGTTGTTCTGGTGCACAGTGCTCTATAGCATTGTTTTGAGGTAAGGAGTTGAAAGTTTATATCCAGGATGTGAAGGGTCTGTAAATATGTTCACAGCCCTCTTTTTGATTCATGCAGTAAGTATACAGGTCCTCGATGGAAGGGAGGTTGGTAGTAATTGTTTTTTTCTGCAGTCCTAATTATCCTCTGAAATCTGTGTCTGTCCTATTGGGTTATAGAGGTGCAGATGATCAAACCAGACAGTTATAGAGGTCCAGATGACAGACTCAATAATTCCTCTGTAGAACTGTATCAGCAGCTCCTTGGGCAGTTTGAGCTTTCTGAGTTGGTGCAGAAAGAACATTCTTTGTTGTGCTTTTTTGATGACGTTTTTGACGTTAGGTGTAAGATTCATTGTAGATTGGGGGGGAAATACCATATGGATCCTGAATGGGGGGGGGGGGGAGAAACACATGCATATAAAATAATAAATAGGGAATTGTTGTTAATTGGAAGGTAATAATTAAGAATGATTATATTGATATTAGTTTTATTTTATTTTTGTTTTTGTTTTTTGTTTGCTATACATCGGCTTTGAGAAAGTAAATGAAGAAAATATGTAAAATAAAATAGGTGGTAAGCTGGAAATGAAAATAAGAGGGGATAAAGTGTGGAAAGTACTGTGTTTCTACAACAATATGCCCCCCCATAGGAAGTCCCAGCATGTTTTCTAGGCATAAAATGAAATTAAGCCCCTACCCCCAAATTTAGGCCTATGTTAAAACTTGCAAAATGGGGGGAAGGGCGGGGGAGACTTGCCATTAGAAGCGCCCTGCAGGCAGCCACGCCTCACCACCAGCCACTCCTAATGACTGATCATGGCGGAACGCAGAGGGCTCCCTACCCCCGCCAAGCACCTTTGCTGCAGACCCGGGTCAGCGGGTGGGTGGCAGCAACGTGGATGTCCACCAGCAGTATTTCAGCTGCTTCTCGGGCCTCCATAGCTTCCACGGTTCCCGCCGGCGCCGCCTGCCTGCTGACCCAGATCTGCAGGAAAGGTGCTTGACAGGGGTAGGGAGCCCTCCGTACTCCGCCATGATCGGCCGTTAGGAGTGGCTGGTGGCAAGGTGTGGCTGCCCGTGGGGTGCTCTAAGCGTGGGTGTGTGTGGGGGGGAGAAATTAATTAACCCCCGAACAGACATCCTAGCCATTTTTTCGGGGCTCAAAAAAATAATAATAAGACCCGGCCTTATTATATGAGAAACACAGTATGTTTTAGGACGAAAATGTTTTTATTACTGGATTAATGAATGGAAAATATGAAGCAAAAATTTATTTAAAGATTAATGGAATAGATAATGATTTGATAGAAACTAGATACAAAAGCTGGAAACGTAACTGACTATGTATGTATGTTGTAACCTGAAATCACATTGCTCACTTGAAGAGATGTATAAAAAATAAAGAAGTGTTTATATATGTATGTATGTATGTATATGTACATGTACATGTACATATATATGGGAACATTCCAATTTTGCAGCCCAAATAATATAATTCTTCTGTCTGAAACAAGGCAGAGAGCTCTCCTTGAAATCAATAGCCATCCTACAATCTTCCTCTGCCTTGTTCTCTTTTACTATAACACAGGCAGTCCTTCATCTTAATTACAGTTCAGTCTTACTGTGTACTCTGGATCCATAACCTGTCAGAGTATTGTGCAGTATATCTGACTAGCACACAAGTAAGTAAACCTGCAGGATTCGTTTACATAAGAAATTTCTTTATATACAATACCACACAGCAGAAGTCAGCATACAAATTCAGGAACACAGAAGCAATATTCACAGAAGCCAGGGTAGAGATATACAGAGGCCTAGAGACCTAGATTTACAGAGGTTACAGTTTGTAGAGCAGGGGTCCCCAACCACCGGGCCCCGGACCGGTACCGGTCCTTGGAACATTTTCTACCGGGCCGCTGGTTTGCTGGGCGCCGCCATCTTGTTTTGATGAGAAAGTGCTTCCGGTGAGCTTTTCCGGTTGGAAAGCGGCGTTTGGGTCCTGAAGGAATCCTCGCGCCTTAGTTTCATCGAAGTGGGGGGGCGGCTTCGAACAAAACTAAGGTGCGAGGATTCTTTCAGCACCCAAGGCAAGGCGAGCCGAGCGACCGTCCCGAAGCCCATCGACAAAGGTACAAAGGAGGAGCTGAAGGTGGCGGGGAGAAGCAGGGGACGGCTGGCTGGCCGGTCGCTCGGCTCACCTTGCCATGCGTGCTGATGCCAGTACCGGGCCGCGGATCATTTTGTGATGCCGGTACCGGGCCGCGGATCATTTTGTGATGCCAGTACCGGGCCATGGCACAAAAAAGGTTGGGGGCCACTGTTGTAGAGGACAAACCAATTCTTATATACAGTTCAGCAAGTCAAAGCCAAGCCCAGACTCCAAACTGTCTCTTATGGTCCCATACAAAACAAACATTATGTTTCAGTTTCCAAACAGCTCCCATTGGCTGACCTGTTGCCATGTCTATTCCAGTTCATGAACTGTATACACTGACAAGGATGTCACAGATAACACAACATTAGTGTAAATAGAAGATTGTATGAAATCTTAAAAATTAAGAAGGGTTACTCCAGAAAGTAATGGTAATAATTCCAAAAGAGACTGTTTTAAAGTATGGAAGAAAATTGTAACATCAACAACTACTGAAATGGGTTACAGCAGTGGCCCCCAACCTTTTTTGTGCCGTGGCCCGGTACCGGCATCACAAAATGATCCGCGGCCCGGTACCGGCATCAGCACGCATGGCAAGGTGAGCCGAGCAACCGGCCAGCCAGCCGTCCCCTGCTTCTCCCCGCCACCTTCAACTCCTCCTTTGTACCTTTGTCGATGGGCTTCGGGATGGTCGCTCGGCTCGCCTTGCCTTGGGTGCTGAAAGAATCCTCGCACCTTAGTTTTGTTCGAAGCCGCCCCCCCCCCTTCGATGAAACTAAGGCGCGACGATTCCTTCAGGACCCAAACGCCGCTTTCCAACCGGAAAAGCTCACCGGAAGCACTTTCTCATCAAAACAAGATGGCGGCGCCCAGCAAACCAGCGGCCCGGTAGAAAATGTTCCAAGGACCGGTACCGGTCTGGGGCCCGGTGGTTGGGGACCCCTGGGTTACAGAGAAAGATTGTTCTGTAGGAGAAAAGGAAGACAAAATTGACTCTTTTTTTCCACTGTTTCTCAATCTTTTGAGCTGGAGAAATGTTTTTCAGGCTCCAGGGAACCTTGGCACATTTAGGTTCAAATATAGACCAGAGGTACAACATTGGATTTGTTTCGTGTGTGTGTGTATGAAAAAATTTCATTATTTTTTAGTTTAAGAACACTGTTAATCCATATATACTCTGTGTGTGTGTGTGTGTGTGTATGCATTAACAGTGTTCTTAAACTAAAAAATGAATTTTTTTCCTTTTTACATACATATGTGTATTGAGTTGTTTATTACTAAGTGTTATGGGATGAAGAGTTTTATACTTGTTAATTAAAGGGGTAAAGACATTATGAAATAGTTTATATATGTCATGATGATGGGAAATCCCTTTCTTAAAGGGACAGATGTGCATTTTATTCCTTCTCTTACTCGCCCCCCCCCCCATTTTTCTTTTTTTCTTCATTGTTCCTTCCCAAACTAAATCATTGTTAAAAAAAAGGTTTCATGACTGTAATGCAATTCTAGCATAGCAGACTCACACATGCAACCAAAGTATGGATCCAATATGTAGATATCTTTGTTATAATAAAGCAAAATAGAGAAGACATGTTAAAATAAATATTTTCAAAGCAATATATTTCACAAGGGAAGAAGAAAAAAAGGTACTACCATTCCTGGAAATCCTCATCTGCAGAGGAAATGGTGCAAACTAGAAACACAAGTCTATTGAAAAACCAGCCACACTAGCCAAGCGCTCCACTAATCAAACTAACAGCCCAACCTCCCACAAGAAGACCTGCATAAGAACATTTTTCAGTACAAACACATTACAGCAAACCAGAAAAAGAAAACAGACCACTTATGTAACATCTTCCAAACAAATACTCCCACAACTTTATCAAAAAGTATGGGACCACTCAACCCACTATAACACAACCAACACAAGGCATGAAAATGATAACACTACCATATATCAAAAACATCTGATACAATCAACATACTAATATAATCATGTGTCATGACTGCAGCATACATCTAAACCCCTCCAAAACATTTTAAGTAATATGTCAGTTTATTTAAAAGAAAATGGTTCACTTCTCCAAATGTGCCGTTCTTGAGGTTTCTTTAAATGACTACTGGTAGTCTGAAGTTCTCTTTGTCCTTCAATATTGTAAGAACTCAGTTTCAGTGCCAATGTTTCACTCCTTACAAGGGAACAACATGAACAGTGTTATATGGAAGCTAATGTAGGATCTGGTATTTCTACTGTCTTAAATTATTTACCTTATTAAAAAGAGGAATCATGTAACCTTGATATAATTCTTTTTTTCTTTTCTTTTTTACAGACTTGCATGGGAAAAGATGCAACTCTCCATGTCTCTGCTAGTAATTCTGCAATGCTGTTATATCAGAAGTTTGGATTTAAAACTGAGGAATATATTTTAGATTTTTATGACAAATATTACCCTTTAGATAGTAAGGAGTGCAAACATGCCTTCTTCCTGAGATTGCGACGATAATACATAAACTTAGTAGATATGTTTGTACAAAACCTGTCAGTAAAGGAAAATTTGGCCTAGAATGCTGCTCACTGCTCTGTTTTATTCATTGGATAAGCTGGATATTTGCTGTTCAGTTTTTCTGAGAATTCTTTGACATTTCTGAGAAGAGGAATTCTTGACAAGAAAAATCAATTAAAAAATAAAAAATGCAATTTATTGTAGAGGTGAAATTGGATCAATATTTTTGTGAAGAACCTTATCAGTTCAAGTGCTAAATAATAACAGTATCAATACAGGAGAATATTTATAACTTGGGGTTTAAAATGAGGGGTCTTTGGTGCTCTCTGAGCCTGGTTGTTTTCTTGCAGATGTTTCATTACCCAAATTAGGTAATACCATCAGTGCTAGTAAGGAGTGGGGCTTGCTTTCAGTTTATATTCTAGTGCAGGGGTCTGCAGCCTTAAACACTCAAAGAGCCACTTGGGCCCATTTTCCACAGAAAATAAACACAGGGAGCCACAAAATCTGGGTGGGCGTAGCCAACTCAACATCACTCACCCAGTCACATGACCCCCAGCCATGCCTACCCAGGTTTTGTGGCTCCCTGTGTTTTCTTTTCTATGGAGAATAGGTATCTCCCTCCCTCTCTTCCCCTCCCTCCCTCTCACCTTTATTTCTCCCTCTCTATCTCCTGCTCTCTCATCTCTCTCTTTTTCTCTATCTCCCTCTCCCTCTCATCTTTCTCTTTTTTTCTCTCCATCTCCCCCTCTATCACCCTCTCTCTCTATCTCCCTCTCTCTCTCTCCTCTTTTTTTCTCTTTCATCTTTTTCTCTCTGTGTCCCTCTCTCGTCTCTCATTCTCTTTTTCTCTCAATCTCCTTCTCTATCTTCTCATCCCCCTCTCACTCATCTCTCTCTCTCTTTGTCTGTTTCTTTCTCTCTCTCCCTTCCTCCCTCCCACTCTCCACCTCCACGTCCCAACCCACACACCCAGGGAATAACTATAAGGAAATTTGACTACATTCTCTCTATCTCTGGAAAGATATAAAAATAAACCTTGTGTTGCAAAAGGAGTGACTGTCAGGCTGTGGATCACTGCACTCACTTCAGAGAAGCATCATCCTAAGCAGCAGCATGCACACGCACATATATGCATCCTGCAACTCGGTCCAAAATGGCCAGAAAATATAATCCCTGGGCACCCCAGAAGACATTTGGCAAGCAAAGAATGGGAACAAATTCCCACCCCCACAATCACCAAGGCAGCATCTCCTGAATCCTTGCAAAACTGGGCAAGGCGGAGACAGGAGAGCAGAATCTGTCTTCCTCTCTCTGTGTCAGCTGTAGTTCCATTCAAAATCCAAGAAAGAAAACCTTAAACTCCATTATTATAGAGAAAAGGACTTTTACTGAATTTGCAGAAGAAATACAAGACCTGAGGCAATAGGCACAAAAATCACATATAGAAAGTTATCCCATATTCCCACCCCCAATAGTTCAAACTGGCCATCCAATCTGAGGTGTGTATAATGTCATGTGGGTACATCTTCAGGTGGCATTTCACACATCTGGTATTCCAAGGCAGTTGACCTTGGCCTAGAGAAATAAGAGTACATCTGGTCAGTAAGCAAGTAAGCATAATCAAGAAAGCATCCCAACTTTTACAATACACCAACTTCATCCTGCAGCACACACACCCCACGAAGCCCAATTATTCCCCCGTTTCTATGGCAGCTGGAAAGAGAACAAGCAGAAGAAGGATTCTTCGAGGCTGACATTCGGCCCTCCTGCAAAAGAGGCGTTAGCCCTAGAAAAGAAAAGAGAGTAAAACAATAGGAAAATAAACATTCTAGAGACAATATTATATATATAAGAATTTAAGGTTTGTCAGGATATTTTGAATGAAATGCTTGTATAAGCTTAGGGGCTTATTCGTTCACCCATTCCAACTGAGGAGGGAAATGCTTTCAACGAACTAAATATTGGAGACTTCCTCTCTGTTTCCTGGAATATAGAATATCTTTAATCTCAAACAACCCTTAATTAAAAGAGGAACTGGTGGGGCAGCCTAGTCAGGTCACAATTTGGACGTATGTTCAGGTTTCAACAAACTGACATGAAAAATAGGGTGGATCCTTCTAAACATCTTTGGCAATTGTAATTGCACTGCAACAGAATCCACAATTCGTACAATTGGGAAAGGTCCCACATATTTAGGTCCCAATTTTTTATATTTCTGGATTGTTTGTAAATACTTAGTGAACAAGAAGACTTTATCACCCACTTGGTATGGTTTTTGTGGAGCTCTCTTCTTGTCTGAGCTTGATGAGTGTCATCTAATGCTTTACGGCGGGGTCGCCAACTTTTTGGATCTCAGGGACCACCAAACTCATAATTTTAAATCCCAGGGACCACTAACCTGTGGGCGTGGCCTAATTTGTGAGTGTGGTAATCTGGACATAGCCTAATTTGTGGGTGTGGCTTGGTGGTCATGTGACTGGCTGGGCATGGCTTGTATGTAAATATTATAAATATTTATATACTGATTTTTTTATTAAAAAAGAGCAACTTTTACCCAAAATCAGGCAAAGCAGGCAGGCAGATTGAGCTGCTCACAGAATCACAGATTCATTCAGAAATCTATCTGCCATTGGCTAGCTCAGCCTGTCACATAAAATTTGCTTGCAAGCAAACTCACAAAATTAACTCACAACACACCATGTATGTAAATATTGAATTTTTTTATTTAAAAAAGAGCAACTTTTACCCAAAATCAGACAAAGCAGGCAGGTAGATTGAGTTGTTCACAGAATCATTCAGAGATCTATCTGCCATCGGCTAGCTCAGTCTCTCAAATTTGCTTGCCGTAAGTTTGCACTGAATAATAGAACCTTCAGTCCTAAGGGAGGTTCGGCAGTGCTTAAAAGCAGAGCCAAAGATCTAAACACTAGCTAGAAAGCAAGAAATCCAACCATTTCCTGCTTCCTAGCTAATCTAAATCTCCCGGTACAGCAGAACAGATGATGGTTGGAAAAAGGAAAAATAGGAATTTAGCAGGCAAGTTTGCTGGTAAGGAGTGAGTGGGCAGGGAGGATTCCTGCAGGCCATGTGGGATGCGCAGCCTTGTGTTTCTGCATAGCCTGGATTAATTGCTTTGGGGGGTGCTCTGGGGGTGAGATTTCTCTGCGTCCCACCAAAATTTTCTCACGGCCCACCGGTAGGTGACCGCTACTTTACGGGTAACTGGCCAGGTAAGCTGGAGTTGGGTTATCCACTCAGTTAATGATGAAACATTGGGTTTCTCCTGTTATGCAGGATGACCATCCATTTTGCTGCGGTTCCCTCTAATGTTCTGGTGCCACATCTCACTTTTGCTGCATCTGAGGCAAAATCATCACCATATTCCTCCATATGGTTCCAAACTTGGGCTAAGAAGAATCCCAACTTCTTGGGATCCCCTCTGTATTTTACTTACAACGGAGGACCTTTTGGAATTTGGCGCCTTTGTGGTGCTGCCCCCCAAAGGGGTTTAGGCTATGGCAGCCACTTGAGCTGGCCTGGGCTGAGCTATGGGAATGCCCGGCAGAGCTCCATGTTGGAGCTCCACTGACATGGCTGAGTCCAGCAAGGAGTAGCCATGATCAGTGGCCCTGAACACATTCCAAGACATTCTTTTTATACTTTTCTGCATGCATTTCATAACTTACTTCGCTGTTCTTTCTTACTGACAGTCTCCACATATACCCGTGTACATCTCAAACTTCTATCCATCGGCTACTTTCTGTTCCCTATTTCTCATGGTTTTCAAAACTACGTACTTTGCAAAATCACACTCCACAAAACAGCTCAGAAGGATTACAAATAGCTCTGGTACATTTTCAAATCATCCTGTCTAAAACTTTGGTTCATGTCTCTTTTATTCTGGGGTCTGCTATCATCCAAAGGCCTTGTTGAATCTGATAGATCGATGATCTATTTTTTTCTTTCCACATTCACTCTTTCTTGTTCGTATGAACAACACAAAATGAAACATACAAAGCAATATCTGCACATAAGCTACCGATATCAGTTATAGAAGTAAGTTCAACATCATTTAGGATGAAAGAGGACAGCTACTTTGATTAAAAGTCATTTCAGCTGGGCAAAAGGGGACAGACAGGCTGAACAATTTGGTGAGGGTCTATCATCCAAAGGCCTTGTTGAATCTGATAGATCAATAGCCTATTTTTTCTTCCCATACAAGCATAATCAAGAAAGCATCCCAACTTTTACAATACACCAACTTCACCCTCCAGCACCCTTCCCCCCACAAAGCCCAATTATTCCCCCCATTTTTATGGAAGCCAGAAAGAGAACAAGCAGAAAAAGGATTCAGAGAGGGAGGGAGGGAGAGAGAGAGAGATGCCAGGTGCAATTGGGGCAGGGTCACATTGTGTTGTAATGGGCTCCAGGAGAGGGAAGGGATCCAGGAGTACCCCATTGTGAAGCACGCTGTGAGCTTTCCAGCAACCTTCCATTCCAACCAATAACTTTGAGACAGACAACTCAAAAGTTCCTTTTATTTGGATAGTAACTGGCACAACTGTGGAATCCTGAATCTGAAAGTTCCAGACTTCCTTGCAATAAGTAAAAACTACAAATCCATCCCCTACACCCATCACCACATCACATGGCCCAATCACCATCCATCCCAAAGTAAGGCTTCCTTTCACTATGTGCAACATGACTTGACCTTGAATCAGAAAAAGAATTATGTCTGACTAGATATACTCCAATGAATCCCCCCCTCCCACTTTCCCAGCCACAATTGTGGCAGCATGGATGCATTGGATCTCAATATGGCTTCCAAAGTTGACAGGTGTCCCCCCCGTTGAGGCAATTCCCCGTTAGGAGAATGAGTGCATACAGGGAGACGTAGTGAGAGTAGTGAAGACACACAGCATACAGAAGTTTTTACTTCCAATAAACTTTTAAGCACAGTCCAAGATAAGCAGTCCAAGTCATTCACAGGTAAAGCAGTCAGTGTTCAGTTCAGGGATAATCCAAATATCAAAGTCCAGTATCAAAAAACAGTTCAGTAAGAGACATCAACGATCAGTAACAGTCATTAGGAGGAACGGCAACTCTCTCCAACAGAAGGAAACAGAGACTCGCTCTCTTCACTGAGACTCTCTTTGGAGACTAACAACCCAGGTTTCTGGCTCCATCTTATGGCCATTTGCGGAACCACACCCAATTACAGTTTTATCATTTTCTTAAAGCCATAGTATTAAAATGTCTATCTTAGTTTATATATTTCCAACCCAAATAACTGTTAGGTGACTTACATTCCTAACATTCTCCCCTTTGGGTGGACAATATCTACAACCTTACATTCTAAGTCCATAATCCTCGCAGCATGCCTTATGTTTTATAGAGCCTTGGGCCTTTGTAAAATGATCCGCTATATTGTTTTCTGACTTACAGTATTCTAGCTTAATCATTTTACTTTGCACACATTGTCTCACATTTAAATATCTTAAATTTGTGTGTTTCGTTCTTGTTTTAACAGCAATATTTGAAGCCATCTGTATTGCTGATTGTTTATCTTCATAAATAACAATAGAATCTTTTACATCAATTCCCATGTCAATTAGTAGTTGCTTATAACAAACTAAATCTGTACATAATAAAGACAAACATGAAAATTCAGCCTCCATTGTTGACAAACTTAGATGTTTCTGTTAATAGACCTCCATCCAATCAAAGCTTTTCCCAATAATACTACAGTACCCGATGTAGATTTTCGTGTATTTATGTCTGTAGCAAAACTTGCATCGGCATATGCAGTTAAACTCAGTTCATCTTTAGACTCCAAATACAATGCATAATGCATTGTTTGTTTCAGATATCTTAACACACGTTTAGCAGCTTGCCAGTGCCTTTCAGTCGGCTCAGCATTAAATCTTGCTAATTGGTTAACACTGTATGCTAGATCAGGCCTTGACCAATTACTGAGATAACATAAACTACCAATCAAAGACTGATAAATGTTCTTATCAAAATTAGGACTTTGAACATCACTATGGCTAAACTCTTGACTCATTGGTGTTTTAGCTGGCTTACAAAGTTCCATTTTAAAACTTTTTAGCAATTGGTTAATTTTATCTGCCTGTGAGATTTTGTATCCTCCCCTAGTTCTATCTATCTTTAAACCAAGATATTGTTTGATTTCTCCTAACTGTTTTATCTTAAATTTCTTCTCTAACAGTGAGATTATTTTAGTAGCTTCTTGTTCAGTTTTGGTGATTAATGCTATGTCATCAGTAAATAATAGCAACAATGAAATTACACCATTACTTTTTCTTTTGAACAAACATGGATCAGCCATGCCAGCTACAAAACCTATCTTAGTTAATTCTTTAACTATACATTGGTTCCACTCATATCCTGATTGCTTCAAACCATAAAGACTCTTTTTCAATCTCCAGCAATCAGTTGCATTACCATTTTGAGACCTAAAGGTTTCTTTAAATATATAGTGTGTTGCAACGGTGCATGCAGACATGCCGTTTCTACATCCAAATGATTTAGAATGTATTTCTCCTTAGCTGCCCACACTAATGCTGCCCTTAATGTAGTAGACTTCAGACTAGGTGCAAACACCTCATCATAGTCATTTGCTGTCTGATTGAACCCTTGTGCTACTAACCTGGCTTTATGGGTAACAGTCCCATCCACACCTGTCTTTAGTTTATAAATCCATTTACATCCCATGGCATGTTTACCTGGTGGTAACTTAACATTTTCATATACCTCCAACTTTTGTAAGGATTTCAGTTCCCTATCCATTGCTTCCTGCCAAGCAGCCTGATCCTTAGCAGGATACAGTTTTAGTTCATTATAGTTATTTGGAACTGTATTCACTTGGCATACAATAATAGCCTGATATCTATCAGGTGGTCGTGTTACTCGGGTTGAACATCTTGGTATTACAGGGCTTACTGGTGGACTCACCTGTGCCACCTGCTCCTGTTCTCCTACCTCCTCCTGTGCCTGTTCTACTTCCTCCTGTTCTTCCTCTTTAATGGCTATTTGTGGTTTACTTATTTTATCTTTAGGGACTATTTGGGTGTCAATAATAATATCATTGCTGGATTCCTGTTCCAGTTTATTCCACCCAACGTGCTCAAGAAATTTTGCACTAGCACTACAATGAACTTGAGCTGTGCCTGGATCCCAGAATCTAAACAATCTATGGTTGGCCTCGTAACCTACAAAAAATAACTTCTTAGCTCTATGTTGCCCTTTCAGTCTTACTTGTGAGGGAATATGCACCCATGCTGGAGCTCCAAATGTGTGTAGATAGCTTAAATTTGGTTTTCTGCCATGCCAATGAGTGAATGGCAATTCAGCAGTTGTTGTGTTAACTACATTGTTTAAAACACGATTGCTACACATTATGGCTTCACCCCACAGTGTTTCAGGCAAACCTGAATCAGATAACATAGTGCGAGCCATGGCTTGTAATGTTTGCCCTCTTCGTTCTACAAACGAGTTATGTTGGGATCTGTAAGGTGCAGAACGTTTATGCTCAACACCAGCCAATTTCAACATAGTTTGGAATCTTTTGTTAACAAATTCAGTCCCATTATCAGTAACTAAAGTAATTACTTCACTCCTCATTTTTCTCTCTGCAAACCTTAGCCAGTTAAAGAAATGTTGGAATGTTTCTGTTTTGTTTTTCATAAGATAGCAGAAACCGTATCGTGAGTAATGGTCCATAATACTCAAAATATAGCAGGCACCTCCTAAACTAGGTTTCTTAGGGCCAATTATATCAGCAAACACAATCTCTAAAAGTTCTTTGGTCTTAAACCCATTAAGTCTGTTTGCTGGAATGACCTTGCTTTTCTCTTGGCTACAAGCATTACAGTTTAAATACTTGCTACAGGGTTTTAGTTTTACTCCCTCTGACAATTCAACAGTTTGTTTTAACATTTTGAAATTAATATGACCTAGACATCTATGCAGTAAATGTATACATTCATCATGTGGCTTAACATTGTTATAAACTGAGTTAGCCATCTTCAACTGGTCATCATGTATCACATATAAATCATTTTCTAAAGTAGCAGTAACACTTTTACCCTCTTTCTCTATTATACAGTTATCTCCCCTAAAGGTTACTACATAACCAAGATTAACTAAAGCCCTTACTGATAGCAAATTAAATTTCAGTTTAGGTACATATAACATAGTTAAATGCTCGTTTATACAAGAACAATATGCAGTACTTTTACCAGAAGCCTTCATCTTCCATCCATTTGCCAATGATACATGTTGCTTACTTGTAGACATCTTTACAAACCTCTCTCTATCTTTAGTAATGCATTGAGATGCTCCACTATCAACAACCCACAAATCATGGTTTACAGTTGAATTGCTAGACATAGCTAAACTAACATTCTTATTGGCCTTCTGGTGATTACCAGTATTCTGTTGTTTTCCCTTACAGAATCTAGCTATATGTCCCCTAGCTCCACAAGAAAAACATTTCCTAACAGTATAGGCAGTTGAACACAAATCCTTTTCTTGTGGTTGTTCCTTCCTCAGTTGATCCCTATCCAGCCATCTTCTTGCTTCTTCTAACAACCTTCCAGTTATGTCAGTCAATGTCAGTTTATCTCTGGGCAGGACTTCCAGTGAAGATACATAATCATCATAACTTTCATCCAATGAGGAAAGAATGATGTAAACTTTATGCAGCTCTGAAAATATCAGTTCCTTTTCATGTAGCTCTTGAAAAGTTATTTTCATGAAGTTCAAATGAGCTAACATATCTCCACCTTTCAGAAGACGTGTTCCAACCAGTTTACGTGTAAGATATATGTGTGCACCTACACTGTCACGAACATAAATCCTCTTCAAATTATCCCAACACTTAGCAGCAGACTCTTCTCCATGAATATGGACTAGCTGCTGGTCACTCAGTGTTAGTCCAATTATACAAAGAGCTCATTTGTTGTTCTGTTTAAAGTCAGCAAGCTTCTTGGCATCGTCCTCATTTTCTGGATCCCAAGCATTTACATCCGGTGGATCTTGAACTACAGCCCATAACCCTTCTCTATGCAGAAGTAGACTGCACTTCATAGACCAGGAAACATAGTTTGTTCCATCCAACCAGGTTATCAGTGATAGACTTGTTGAAGTGTCTTGTGCCATCTTTACCAGGATAGTAACCCACAATTAAACAGTAAACAGCTGTCTGTATACAGTACTGTGTATTCACACCAACTCTCAGTTATCTGAGCCTGGTATGGCCTGGGCCCATAACCAGTGTTGAGGTAATTCCCCGTTAGGAGAATGAGCGCATACAGGGAGACATAGTGAGAGTAATGTTGAATAATACACACGCAGCACACAGATACACTGTACAGTAAATGTAAGTTTTTACTTCCAATAAACTTTTAAGCACAGTCCAAGATAAGCAGTCCAAGTCATTCACAGGTAAAGCAGTCAGTGTTCAGTTCAGGGATAATCCAAATATCAAAGTCCAGTATCAAAAAACAGTTCAGTAAGAGACTTACATCAACGATCAGTAACAGTCATTAGGAGGAACGACAACTCTCTCCAACAGAAGGAAACAGAGACTCACTCTCTTCACTGAGACTCTCTTCGGAGACTAACAACCCAGGTTTCTGGCTCCATCTTATGGCCATTTGTGGAACCACACCCAATTACAGTTTTATCATTTTCTTAAAGCCATAGTATTAAAATGTCTATCTTAGTTTATATATTTCCAACCCAAATAACTGTTAGGTGATTTACATTCCTAACACACACACCCCTTGAAAAAATCACATCCTGGAAAATTCAATAAACAAAACACAACCAGGGGTTAATGCAATGCCCTTAACCCCTCTGCCCCCTCCAAGTGGACCCTTTGGCTTGT
Organism: Notechis scutatus; assembly: GCF_049901735.1. Taxonomy (NCBI): domain Eukaryota; kingdom Metazoa; phylum Chordata; class Lepidosauria; order Squamata; family Elapidae; genus Notechis; species Notechis scutatus. The sequence goes on along the minus strand of NC_142011.1, from coordinate 114,557,910 downwards.
CAGGGAATTGTTCATGGAATTGTTTAATCAATCTATCTGCATTTATATCCCATCTTTTCACCTAAGTAGCTTCTGACAAAGGGTAGCCTTTCCATAGCACCAAATATTGTAATCGTCCTTGGTGTAATCTAAAACCAAGGATTTTCTTTATTTCATAATGTGTCTCAACCTGTACAATCAGAGGTTTGGGGGAGCTGCTGGTATTGGCCTTAGATTAAAACCTACAGCAGACTTCAACAAGCTACTATGGAATACTAGGTGTGTTTTCCCCAACAGCCGAGGGAGACTTAATTGGACCGTCACTGGATTGATTATCTTAGAAATAGGGAATGGACCCAAGAATTTAGGGCCCAACTTTCTACTAGAAAGTTTCAACTTAAGATATTTATTTGACAAAAACACTTTGTCCCCCACTTTAAATTGTGGTTGGAGGGATCTATGTTTGTCTGCTGGTTTTTTATATTCCTCAGCGCTTCAGCTAGAGCTTTTTTAGTATCCTCCCAACTTTCTTTAATGATTCCATCCACTCTGTTAAAGACATGGATGTTAGGGGTTCCCTAAGAAGCTCCGGCATAGAGACAAAATCCATGCCGGTGTTAATTTGGAAAGGACTTAAGCCTGTGCTGCTTGTTGTAAGCAACTTCTGCAAATGGTAACAGTTCTGCCCAGTTCTCCTGTTGATAATTCACATAACATCTAATGTATTGTTCCACCATAGCATTCACTATCTCTGCTGCCCCGTTGCATGCTGGATGGAATTCTGAGGAAAGCCCTTGGGACGACCCAATGGACTTCAAAAACTCCCTCCAGACTTTGGCAGTAAACTGTACTGAGATTACTCTATGTAAGCTGAGATTACTCTATGAGGCACTCCATGGAGCCGATAAATATGCTTCACAAACAGTTTCACCAATTTCTTAGCCGAAGGTAGTCAGTTACATGCTGTAAAGTGGGCTTGCTTAGAGAATAAGTCAATAACAATCCAAATCACAGTACTTCCTCTGCTCTCCAGTGTCTCTATGATAAAGTCCATCGCGATTTCTTCCCACAGCTTCGTTGGTTCAGCTACTTGTTGAAGGAGGCCAGGGGTTTTTCCAGTTCTGTGTTTCATCGTGGCATAAATTAAGCAACTTTTCAGTCTTTGACATCAGTTTTCATTTTTGGCCACCAGAACTGTTTCCTGACTAAATGTAGGGTTTTTAAGAACCCAAAGTGTCCTGCCAATCACGAGTCATGGCTACATTTCAGTATCATCAGTCTTAGGGTATTGAGTACATAAATCTTGGTTCCTTTCCAAGCCAATCCTTCGATCATTGTCAAATCAGGTTGATGTTCAACAAACCATGGATCGGTTAAAAGTGCTGCTTTCAAATCGGTTATCAGTTTGTCTTCTAGGAGTCTGAGGCTGCGTTTGGCTTGGCCTCGGGTGGTTACTTGGCCTGCAGATTGGTTTTTGATATCATAGTTTGCACTACCTCCTCTCATCGACTGTCAAATTGGGGTTTTCTAGACAGGGCGTCTGCCAATATGTTTTTCCCTCCTGGGATATATTTCATGTTAAAGTTGAATCTCTTCAAGTATTGAGACAAGTGGACTTTTCCTAAAAAGAGCTTCTGAGGTGTCTTTAGAGCCTCGAGGTTCTTATGATCAGTCCACACCTTGAAAGGATCCTTCACTCCTTCCAGGAAATGCCTCCAAGATAGTAAAGCCCATTGCACAGAAAATGCCTCTTTTTCCCAAACCTCCCACCTATGCTCTGTGTCAACTTTTTGGACCCATAAGCACAAGGCATCAGCTGGTCTTGAGAGTTCTTCTGGAAAAGAATCACCGTGACAGCCACATCACTGGCATTAGCTTGGACTACAAAAGGTTTGGTCGGGTCTGGATGCTGGAGGATAGGCTCAGCAGCAAATAAGCGTTTTTTGTTTTTTTTAAACAAATTTTATTAATTTTAAAGACAAACAAATCATCATTAACCATTACATACTTAAACCTTTTTCCATTATAAATTTTATAAGTCAAATAAAACCTTTTTTTAATACAATATTAAACCATTTCCATATGAGCATACAAATACCTCTTATCCAATTTCTCTTTACTTCTCTTTACTCTTATTCAATTTCACTATTATTATTTCATCTATTTCTTTCTGACTTGGTTACCATTATTCTCATTCTACATTTCTGCAAGGTTTTATTAATTCTCCCAGAAACATAAACACACAACACACAAACATATAAAAAATCTTTTAGGAAAGTAACTTGGCCCCAGGTACCTCTCTCTACATGGACTTCAATTATATTCATGCTCATCTTACATGTCATTACCTATTTTATTTATCATTCTATGTCTTCTATATTAGCTTCTCCACACATTTCACTCTTCTTAATTCTATCTTATTTAATCCATCTTAATTTGAGTCATTATATTTGTATCTTTTGTCCATTCTTTATTATCCCTTTGTCTCATTCCTTATAATAAAAAAAAAAAGAATTTCTCCTGAAATCACTAAACAGAGTATGATGCCTTTCTATCTTCCCCCTAAAATAATTAGATTAACATTTAAAATAACACCTAATACCCAATCTGATTCTGCTTGGTACATTCTATCTACTATTTTTTTTTAATAAGAGAAAAATAATAAATCCAAAATGATTAAATACATACTTAAATAATAGATCTAAATATTGAATCTTATAACATCCCCATTGCCTTTTCCAAAGACAAATGCTACAATAATAATTTTATAATAACATCAATACCATAGTCATATTAAACTCTTTAATTAAAACTCAATATTCTAAACATTCCCTTTAATATTTTATTAAATTTTAAAATCAATCATTACTAAACATTTCAACATTTTAATCTCTTATTAACTCTTAAACCATTCTAATAATACAAATGCTACAATACCATCTTATGTACCTTGCAAAATCTTTTTTAAAGAAATTATACTTTACCCTTTGTCCCTAAAAAAGATTCCTCTTTTCCCATCTAATTTCAAAACTTTGTGGCTTTTCTCCACCTTTTCCCTTTCTTTCTTCCCCCACCAGACCTTTCTACCCCCCCTTCTCCTAGCCTCTGCTTTACTGGCTTCCCTTCTCTGTTGTGTTCCTTTTTTCTTTTGTTTATATTGATTTTGCACCTTATTTTTCTCTTTCTTTAGTGTTTTTTTGAATCTTAAGTCCTTCATTTTCCTTCCTTTCTTTCTTCCTTCTTTCTTAGTTAAATTTTGAAATTCATTAAAGATGGCTTCTTCTTCTTCTTCTTCTTCTGCTGCTGCTGCTGCTGCTGCTGCCTCCATCTGTTGTAGTGTTTGTTGATAGGTAGCAAGCGCCATTTCTAAAAAAAGGAAGGCTTCTTTCACACCATCTTTGCCATCTTTTTTTGTTTGCTCATATTCTTTTCTCAGTTCCTCAGCAGAAAAAGCCATTATAAATCTTTTCTTTTCTTTTTTTCCCCCTCTTTCTTCTTGCAACAACCAAGATATTTCAAAAAAATAGAACAATCCCAAAGTCATCAATCAAGCCAAGACAAGACAAAGTTCTCACTTTCTCTTCCTGGGGTAGTATCAATCAAAAAAAGAAAGTCCAAATCTGTATCTTAAAGCCTTATTGCAATATATTTCAGTCTTCAAATCCTTAAGGCATCTCCTCCAACAAAATCTTAACATATAAATATATTTTTTGTCCTCTCCCTTCCCACATATCACATAAAGTCAGTTTTTACCTGAAAAAGACAGGTTTCTCAGTATCCACTTGTTGATTCCGTAGGGAAGGAGAGTAAACTTTCCTTTCAGCACCTCAAAATTGCCACTTATTTTCTTTTCTGGAAAGAATCATTCAAAAAGCCATAATTTCCAGGAATTATGTTAAATATGTCTTAGAGTCCTGGGTCAACCAAGAAAAACTTTCACTTTCAAAGGCTTCTCCTCTTCCTCCTGCGCATTCTTACCCAGCTGCCGGCTTCTTTGTGGCGGCCATTGCGGACCGCCGCTGCACCGTCTTGGGAAAAGGGGGTTCTGCCGGCCGGGGAGGGGGTGTGCAACACCCCAAAACCCCTCTCCGGATCCCCCCTATCTTCAGCCGCCCCTGCAGGGCAGCCTTAGCTCCAAACCCATCCGGATCGGAGCACCAAAAACGGCTAGCGCAGCAGGGATCGCGCAGTATCGCGAATCCCTGCCGCTCGCGAAGCCGACAAACCGGAAATCCCAGCAAATAAGCGTTTTAACGTTCTGAGAGTTCATTGTCCAAGTAAGGGGTTGATTGAGTTTTAGTTTGGTTGGGGAAGGCCCAGTTTTCAGTAACTCTGTTGAAGGGAGGGCGACCTCGGCAAATGAAGGAATAAATTGCCTATAGAAATTTGCAAAACCCAAGAAGTTCTGAAGTTGTTTACGTGTTTTGGGGGGGTTGCCAGTCTAGCAATGCCTTTACCTTTCCAGGGTCCATCTCAATCCCCTGGTTAGACACTCGGTAGCCCAGGTAGTCCAAAGACTCTTTATGGAATTCGCTATTTTTTTTTGTAAGTTTTATTTGAGTTTTCACAAAAAGAAAAGAAATACAAGTAAAACATCTTTTTTGAAAGCAGCATAATCCCGGGTTACATCTCTTCGTAGAGACACAAATTCAAGTTCATAGTCATTTTTATATTCCATTCCATATCTTATTACTATTCTACATTTTCTACATAGCTTTTCCCCTCTTTTAACTTTCTTTATTTTATTTATTTCATCTCAATTCAAATCATTGTACTTATATTCTTTGTCTGTCCTGTTTCAACTGTCTACTATCTTTTCTCATTAAACAAAATTTCTCCTGTAATCACTGATTGGAGTATGACGCCTTTATATCTTTCCCCTAAAAATTATAACATTTAATATAATACATAACTTCCATTCGGATTCTGCTTGGTACATTCTAAAACTACACACTGTATTCCTGAAAAAAGAAAAAAAATATAAATGTATAATATAATTAAAACAACAATCCATTCCAATTCAGTTTTATCATCAATATTAATATTCATTTAAATCTTAACATTTTGCACATTACTCTTCAAATAAATATCATACTTCTATGGGAACAATTATAAACTTTCCATAGTTAATTCCCCCCCCCTCTTCACTTATATTTTATAAAACATTGACTAATTAAAATTTTCCCGTTCCTTCCTAATTCAATTTTCTCATTTATTTTATTTCATTTATTTTATTCACAAACATTTCCCCAAACCACACCAACTACTTTATCCCTCTTTTTAATCATATGTTGTTTCCAATTTTCTAAAATTATTTCTATTACAAATATAACAATACAATTTTATGTACCTTCACAGAATCCCTTTTTCAGTTAGATTTTCACCCATTATCTCTAAATAGGTCCTGTTTCTTTACATCTTGCTCCAAGCCTTTGTAACTTCTCTTCTTTTCCTTCTTCCCTCTCTTCTTCTCTCTCCCCTTTTTACCCCCTGTCTCTCAACCTCCATTTCCCTCTTCTGTATTCCCCTTTTCTGTTGCTTTACAACATTATATCCACTTTTCAAATTATTTTTCCCTTCTTTGGCTGTTTTTTTAAGTCCTAAATTCTCCATTCTCTTTCCCCCCTTTCCCCTTTCTTCCCCACATAGAGTTACTTGTTCATTAAAGATGGCTTCATCTTTGTCCCAGTCTTCTTGTTTTGCAGTCTTTTCTTGTTGTTTCTCGTAGTTGCAGATCTCCATTTCTAAGAATTGAAAAACAAAGCCAAAAGAGCCCTTCCCTTCTTGTGCATCTTCTTTGTATTTTTTAAGTTCCATTTTCAATTCATCCAGAAGTGATGCCATTGTAAAAAAAATTAAACAACCACCCAATTGGTTTTAGTCATTCAAATATAATAACCAAAAATCCAAAAGTCACCAGACAATCCAAATACACACAAGCTGTTTCTTTTTACACTTTTTTTTTACTTTCTCTTCCTGGGGTTACTATTTAGTTGCAAAATCTCAGTTAAAATGTATCTTTTAGAAGTCTTGTTGAAGCTTTACTTTAGATTCTTTTGAAGTCCAGGCAGTCTCCTCCCTCCAAATCCTGCCCTTATTCTTTTCCTCTCCCTTCCTGCTTATAAAAGAAAAAGTTTTTAATGTCCAGAAATCTTTATTGTCCTTTTGGCATTTAATTGTTTTTTTCAGCTTAATTGCCTATTGATGCCAAAGTGGATTTTTCCGATTTCTTATTCCGATCTCTTAGTTGTCAATGTAAGGAAGGAGAGAGAAGAAGAAAAAAACTTTCCCTTTTCACTTTCTTTTGCTGCTTCCGACCTTCTTTGGGAGCGATGTTATCTTTTGTAAAATTTAAGTTCCAGAGTACCTTAATAGTTTTTTTTTTTCAGCTTAACTCGGTCAGCCAAAAACTTTCACTTCTTATCTTCCTCCTGCACTTTCTTTTCCGGTTGAGTTCTTCTTTGAGGCGGCCATTTCTGACTGCCGCTCCTACCGCCTTCGGGCAGCTGAGGAGGAGAGATGCGGCTCTCCTCAACCCTGCTGGCTATCTCCCCGCTCTTCACCACCTCTACGGGGTGGCTTAGCCCCGAAACCAGCCGGCTCAGGGCGCTCCAGTGGTGAGCCCAGGCAGAAACCGCGCACGATTGCGGATTCCTGTCTGTCGCCAAAGCCCTGCAAACCGGAATGGAATTCGCATTTTGACAGCTCTGTATATAACTTGGCGGCTAAAAGTTTTTTCAATACTTGCCGAACTAATCTGACATGTTCTTCGATGGTTTCACTGAATATAAGAATGTCAGCCAAGTAGGCAAGGACCCCTTTGTACAGATGCAGATGTAAAACTTAATTAGTTGCATAAATACAACGGTGGGGGGGGGGGGCTGTTCGAAAGGCATGACTTAGAACTGAAAACTACCCAGAGGGCAGTTGAAGGCAGTTTTCCACTCGTCTCCCTCCTTTATGCGGACTTCTCTCACATCTAGCTTGGTAAAGATCTTGCGTTTAGACAGGTGATTTAATAAGTCTTTCATTAGGGGGAGGGGGTACATGTTTTTTACACACATCCTATTCATGCCCCTAAAGTCCACACATAATCTCAAGCCTCCATCTTTTTTTCTTTAAACAGTACTGGGGCTTCCAACCTAGATTTGGCAGGTTCAATGAAACCTCTGTCCAAATTGTTATCGATGTATTTTCTCAACTCAATCATCTCAGCTGGTGTCATGGAATACATCTTTGGTTTTGGCAGTTTTGCCCCGGGTTCCAATTCGATGGCACAATCAGCGGCTCGATGAGGGGGTAAAATGTTGCATTCCTCTTCACTGAAAGCCTCAGCCAAGTCCCTGTATTTTTTAGGGACCTGGGGCTCACATGGAGGAGAGTCTGAAGGGGTGGCTGCTGCTTCTGGTTGTGGATCCCTGTTGGTTGGCAGTCTCTTCGTAGGAGGAACTGGGGGGCAGCGGGCCGACACCAATTATGATTTTCTGGTATCCATCTTCCCATTTGATGGTAGGGGCCCATTTATCAAGCTAAGCAAGTGCCAGTATGATAGATTCTGACATTTTGGAGTATAAGTTCACGATGCCTGCCCATCTCTAGTTTGATTAGCTCTGTAATTTGGGTGGCTGGGACTCCTCCAATTAACATTCCATCTACCAGTTCGAACTTGATTGGGCATTTTAGGGCTTTAGTCTTTATCCTTAATTGTTCAATGATAAGGAGTCCAATAAGGCATCTGGAACAATAAATTTTACTATCTATCTATTACTGCTTTTACTTCCCCTGCCTCCACTGTCTCAGGCACCACCAACTTCACTTTAACTGTAAAAGGGGAATGGCTGCACTCACCATGGGGTCCTCTTCTTCATCTGCCTTTTCGGGAAGGATTTCTTTGGCTGGAGGTTTCTTGCTCTCTTCTGTGGGGAGTGGAACCTCTACAGAGTGGCAAACCGGCTAGTGTCTGGAGGCTTTTGTGGAGTTCTTCAGCCTCTGGCAGTTGTACTAGGCCTCGGTTGTGGAATAGGTGCAGGTGCCAGACATTCAGCTGCCCTATGACCAGCCTGGCCACATTGATAGCACTTTATAATCCTTATAGGTTGGGTCGGAGCAGCTTCAGCAGGTTTAGACAGAGGCCGTCTAGCCAAAGTTCTTATAGGAGGGCCCTCAGAAGGGGGTTTTCAGTGTGGGTTGATTTCCCTGTCCAGCTTCATGGACATGGAATACCAGTCCTGTAGTCTCTCTCGTATTCCTCTGATGCTGCATGCTTTTTTGATTTCTGGATCAATAGCGTTTTTAAAATAGTGCAGAAGTATTCTGTCAGGCCAATTCATGAGGTTGCTTGTGACCCTTCTAAAGTCCCATACAAATTATTTTAAGAGTCGCTTGCCTTGCTTCATTTCCATTATTTTTCCTTCACTCTCCCCTATTCTGTCAAGGTTTTCAAATCTAGCCCTGAGCAGTTCAACAAATGCATTGGCATCTTGTAGTTCAGGGCATACTCATAGTATAATTGAACTACCCAAGCGGAAGCGTCCCCCTCATTCATCCCATCTGTAAATGCAGAAACTAGGTCATGATTTGTTGTGTAGTGGTTTCCAAATTGATCTATATGTGACCAGATCCAGGTAAGAAAGTAAGCAAAGTTTTCATGCTGTCCGTCAAAAGTTGCTTTGAAAGTTACTGATTCTGTCGGAGGGGGCATTGCTATAGCAACCACGGGCTGAGCTGGAATGTATGGGGCCAGCTGCAGGAAGGCCCTTGCAGGGGTACCCCGAGAGGTGGCTGAGCTGGGATTTGATATGCGGTTAGGGCATGCTGCAGGAAGAGCCCCTTCAGGGTTGCTCCGAGAGGCGGCTGGACTGGAACCTGCTGAATAGAGGCCGCCTGCTGAACTTTTCTCCACACTGGAAAAGGGGAGATGGGCTCAGCCTGCTGCCTGCACTGATCCCCTTGCTGAGGAGGGATTGCTGTTGCTCTTTGGGCCCATGGTGCTCTTGAACCAGATGGTGCAACTGGTGCTGGCATACACTGGCATTGGTCTCACCCCTGATCAGGATAGAATTCCCACCCTAGAGGAATAGTCTCCAAGGAGGTAACCTCCTTGCTGGCTGTGGAGGGAGAGGAATTGGGGTTTGTAACGTAGCCAATGTCGGCTGCATCTGTTGTCCCTCCCTTGCTGCTTGGCCCTGCCATGCTGAGCTGATCCTTAGGCCACCTCCGACCAATGCCATGCTGGTTCCACTGTCAAGTCTTGGACTAGGGAAAGTGAATGTGGGCTGAGTTAGGGCCCAGCTCAGCTGAAGAGTTGTGGCTGTGAGACATAACTCCCTACCTTAAGTTGCTGGAATTGCTCTGGGATCCCTACCAATGACTGGCTGTGGGATGGAGGGAACAGCTTCCAGTCTTGGGAGTTGTCTGATTCCAAAGCCCTCCTGCTTCTCCACTCTGTCTCATGGACTGATCTCAGAGGGCTGGAGTAGGAAAGGTGCTCAGGCAGCTTCTCCTCCGGTCCCATCTCTGGATTCAGTTCAGTCTAGCAGCTTGTACATGAATCCAGTTCCTTGGGCTGAATGCCTAGTCTCTGCCTTTCCTCTTCAGCTTTCATTGCTTGCACAAATTCTTCAGAAGCAGGGCACTAGGTCTCAATAAGTTCTCTGGTTTCACCATTTCTTCTGTAGCTTCCTCCCTTTCTTTCATCTTCACTGAGTCTTCATACTGCTCCATTTTTGGAGTCAATGCTGGAGCTCAGCACCCCTGACAGCCCCCTTTCAGGGTGCTAGAGTTTGTTTAGAGATTCGGGATAATGTTAGCATTCCAGCAACCATGAACTCTCCGCACTTGTCCAGGCCCAACTTGCTGTGAGGGGGAGCAGCCCTGACACCTCTGATGACCCCCCACGGCCCCAGCCATCGCTGCCAGGGAAAGGCACAGGAAAAGAAAGCGAGTAGAAACATAGCTCTTGCTGGGGTGAAAGAGCGGAGACTGGGGAAGGCACAGGCAACAGAAAGTGATGCATTTCAAAGGCTGCAGCTCATGTCTGGAGGTACCAAACAGTGTCCCATTGCGAGAGCCAGGCCATGCCTCTCTGCTGTCCGACTCACCAATGAAGGCGCTTCTGCTGGGCCATCTCCCCCTCCTGCTGATATATTGTGCTCGGTGCTAGGTGGGGCAAAGGAGCACTTCCTCATGCTGCCCCCTTCTTTCTCTTGGCCCCACTGACAAGGGAGGAGGAAGGTCAGGCTTGGGGGATGGCTCCCACCCCACAAGATCTGCCCCTGCCATTCTCTTCCAGCCCTCTTTGCTGGCAGCAATAGTAAATATCATGACAAAGGCAGAATGCTGATGCTGCAGAAAGGCAAATGCAGGAGTGCTTTGCTCCTGCACTAAGGCTCCGGCCATGCCAGAGGTGGTATTCAGCAGGTTCTGACCAATTCTGGAGAACCGGTAATGGAAATTTTGAGTAGTTCAGAGAACCAGCAACTACCACTTCTGACTGGCCCTGCCCCCATCAATTCTCTGCCTCCCAAGTCCCTGTGATCGGCTGGGTCTTCTGTTGTTGCCCTGCACAGGAGAACGGAGCTGGAAAGCAGGATACTGGGGTATAGAGGGAATGGAGATTTTACAATGGAGTGGGGTAGGAATGGAGATTTTGCGGTATCCTTCCTCCCCCACACTCACCAAGCCATGCCATGCCCACCAAGCCACACCCACAAAACCGATAGTAAATTTTTTTGAATCCCAACACTGGGCCATGCTACTGCCGTGACAGGGCAATAGGTCTTTCATCCCTCTGCTGCGACAGGGTGACAGGGAGCAGCAGCAGAAGGCCCAAAGAGCCACATGTGGCTCCGGGGCCACAGGTTGCCAACCCCCATTCTAGTAGCTTGTCCTGTCAGTGTTGGAGGGGGAGACTTAGAGGTTCTTTGTTTCTTCTGTTTACCGTTGACTTGTTTAGCAGTTCCTTTATTGAGGTATTGTTTACTTGGTCTGATGTTAATCTTAGAGTTTATGCTCCTCTGGATACTGATTGCTGGTGGAGAAATGCTTTTGGTCTTTTTGTCCTACTTTTGCTCTGTTGATTGTCTCTTTTCTATAATCTATAGTTATTGTTTATGTGTCTTTTGATGGCTAATTTGTCAGAGTGCCATGCTTCTAACAATTCCCTAGCGTTTTTGGACTTGCTTGGTCTAGGATGGTCACGATTTCCCAATTGAAACTATGGTTTATGAAACTATTCCCATTCAAACATATGGACATACATAACCACAGTCGTTACTAGCACTAATGATTTAACTAGTTTGGGTAATGAAATGTCTGCAGTAAAACAACCAAGTTCAGTCAGCACCAAGATCCCTAATGACAGAGTAGTAGTAGCAACAGTTTTCCAAATATTCTTATAGAAATTAATAAATATTTGACTCAAGTACATTACCACTTTTAGTCAGCAGGAACTTATTTTTCCTCTCACCTACTGAAGTTTACAGTTGTGTATCTTTCAGTAAGAAAAAGGGCTTACGAAATAGAACACATTTTTGTTCTGGACCCAGGACCCAGCAGCACTGTCTGAGACATTCAATTGGAGTGAGCTTGCAAGTATGCATCCCTGCGCCTTGAAGAGGTGTACATGTATGTGATAACAAACACTGGGAATTGCACCCTAAACTTTATAGGGAGCCCTGCATCTCAGAAACCAGTAATAGCGTCTTCATCTATAATACTCCTTCAACTGCATTCTGCAGCTTCTGGTTAGTTTTCAAGGTAGTTTTGTGTGGATGCATAGCAGTGGTCTGAGCAAGATACAATCGGGGCACAATGATTATAAGTAGCAGCTCTCAGTCTAGAAGCAGGCATGATTGGTGTTGCAGAAAGCAGACATCAACCTGACCAAGTGGGCTGGGGAGCTCAGAAGATGAGGTCGAGCGGGTCATCACCACAAGATCCCCGACTGGTTCCTCAACAGGCAGAAGGATGTCAAAGACGTCAAGTACAGCCAGGTCTTGGCCAATAGGCTGGACAACAAGCTGTGTCTGGAGAACCGGTAGCGGCGATGAACAGTGGAGACCGAACCGGTTCTCTTCGCTGCTCTGTGGTTGGCCCACCTGCCCATCCAAGCTCCCATACTCACTTTTATGGCCAGAATTCAAAGCGCAGCTGCTTTGCGCAGCGCAGAATAGTGCCGTGCAGCAGCTGCTACAGCGACCACCATTGTGCAGGCTTGCAGGAGGCAAGTTAGAATGCCTCTGAGCCTGCGCAAAGTGCGTGTTTGGCGCGCGGGTGCACGCAAAGTGTGTGCATGCGTGCAAAGCGCGGCCACCAAGCCATGCCCACGGAACCGGTGGCAACTTTATTTGAATACCACCACTGGTGCAATTGCCTAGCCATAGGTATGAAGCATGTGTATTGTTTTTCTTACTGTTCATACAACAAGGTGACGGACTGGGTGTATCTGTTCATGTGGAAGCAGACCACAGATCTACAATCAGTGGCTTCCAAAAACAGTAATTCAGGTATTCGGATCAGCCACCTGGGAAGAAGATGGAATGTGTGGTTATAGAACTCCTATATGTTGAATAGACTTATAATTACAGACTGTGCTTGAAATAATAACTAATGAAACTGCTATTGCTTTAACTTTAATGGCTAAATAGCAGACTCAGTTTACATCTTAGGCTTTGGAGATCTCCTCCTCCTCCCCTATTTCATCCCTCTGATCCAGCGTATGGTTACCTCTCCTATCACTGGGATGGCAGTCTTAGCCTCCTCAGTGTCCATTGACCCCCCCTCTTCTCCCCCCCTCATTAGACCAGCAAAACTCATGATCTTTAAATGCTCCCCTAGTCCACCATTGACAGGAAGCATCCTTTCATAACAAAAGGGAGGAAAGGGGTGGAAGGGCATGGGCAAGACATTGCCCACATTGAATAATGAACTTTTGTCTCTGATTGGATAAACTTTGTTTCTATTGGCATATATAATACAGGGTGTGGCTATTTCTTACATGCATTTTGTCTGTATGTTTTGGATATAGTATTCACCCAAACTTTTTACTGTGGCCAAAGAATAAAAAAAGTTGTTATTTTTGCAAGACTTGTCTCAAGTCTCACTCTCTTTAGCATCTCAGTGGCTCGGGAAAACTTTTGAGACCTTACAAGTGGAAGGAAGAAGAAAGGAGTATTAGAAGGAAGGAAAAGAAGTAAGGGAAGGAAGGAGATTATAATGAGAGGGAGAGAGGGTCTGAGGGAAGTCCTGCCTTAGCACTTGGCCCACCAGCAGTCCTGCTGTCCTTTTGCCATCCCCTTATCTCCTCCTCCTGACCTCTCCTGGTGGTTTCCCATCCTATTGCTGCGGATGCTTTGATTACAAAGCTGGGTGTCCTTATGTGGAAGGGAAGTGAGCCTCTCTCTGACCCAGACACTTTGTCCTCCTGCACACACCATCATGAGCAACCTGATCAAGGAGAGGGAGAACAGCAGCAGCAGCCTCAAGGAGGAGGTAAGTACAGCCAGGCACCCCCTCCAGGAAGCAGGGCTGGGCTGGGTTGTGGGATCCCTGGTGCCTTGGTGCTCGAGGACCAGGCTGGGCACTTGCCCTTTGCTGCCCTCTGGACAGCCTGCACCACCATCTGGGGGTCCTCCATGTGGCCTGAGAGGGATAGTGAGGTTCCTCTGGAGGAAAAGGGTTTGGTACTGTCCTTGGTCTCGCCTTCCTCTGCTGGAGACAATGGATTCCCCCAGCCCCGCCCGGGCCATCACAGGTGCCCCTAACACAAGTGATGTCGAGTAGGCCATGCCCACCCTAGCCACACCCACCCTGGTCACACCCACCCCAGCCCCCCAAGATCAAACACCACCCTAATGCGGCCCTCAATGAAATCGAGTTTCACACCCCTGCTTTAGAGTGTAAGTCATGAAATAATGAACTGAACATAAAGGTCAAGTTCCAACTGAATAATCAAAAAAATGTTCTTTAATAATATTAATACAGTATTAACTAGAAACATAATTAATTTCTCTCACTGCAATTTTCAGTCAAATGCTATGGAATCATCTATCCTGAATGTTTTGAGTTCTTGCAAAGAGCAGAGGATTGCATGTTGGCCTAAGTGTCTTCTTACGTTATTATGATTTTATGTGGGGGTGGGGGTGGGGAACTGAAAGGTTATGACACAAAATGAAATTCCACTGAAAATGTCTATTGTATCACCCGTACAGAATTCATATGGCATTCCACAATGAGTCTGAAATTGTATACAAAGAAAGTAATTAGGGTTGTTTTGGCTCCACAAATGGCACTAGTGCACTATCCAAGGGAACTGTGATGAAATTTATCTGTGAATGGGTCTCCTGATTCTTATTAGAATTTTTATTCCAATTCTTTTAGAAATAATATTAACTACCATTTCCAGCAGGGAATGCCAAAGTTTTTGACTAGATTCAGCTTAAAACAATATTTTGGAAGAATGAAAAAATGTATCCTTACTGCTGCTAAATAAAGAGCAGAATGTGTTCATGCAATCAACAAAAGATGAACTTGTCTTTATTGTACTTTATCCAGGGGTGGGATTCTATAAACCAGTTGTTATGATTCTGCCCAGTTCAGAGAACCAGCAAATTGCACCACCGGCTGGCCCCACCCCTTCTCTCCCTGCCCACTCACTCCTTACCTAGCATGCGCACCATCAAACTTGCCTGCATTTGGTAAGTTGCTATTTTTCCTTTTTTCCCCCTGACCATCAGCTGTTCTGCTTTGCCAGGAGATTTAGATTAGCTAGAAAGCAGGAAAGCATTGGATATCTTGCTTTCTAGCTAATCTAAAAGCAGAGCTGAACCTTCCTTAGAACTGAAGCTTCTATTTTTCAGTGCAGACTCAGGTAGCAGATTGCAGAATCATAGATCTCTAAGTGAATCTGTGATTCTGTGAGCAACTCAATCTGCCTGCCTGCTTTGCCTGATTTTAAGAGTTGCTCTTTTTAAATAAAAAAAATCAATATTTACATCAATATTTATAATATTTACATACAAGCCATGCCTAGCCAGTCACATGACCAAGCCACACCCACAAATTAGGCCACACCCACAGAACCGGTTGTTAAGAAGTTTGAATCCCACCCGACTTTATCAGGAAGAAATATTAATTCAGTTGCTCTGGAATTTACTGGATTCTTTATTCCTCTTTAAACTTTGGTATTTTATAGATTAATTTTCAAGTATCTAATATTGAGGTTAAAATAAGAGACATTATCTGGTTAATATTGATTCGATTTTAAAAAAAGAATTTTTTAAATTTACATTAGCATGGAATTTTGAAAATGATACAAATGCAATTTCCAACTGAATAATCAACTCATTATGGGAATTTTTCTTTCAGGATACATATCCGACAAATTAAAACGTCTGATTCCCCCTTTAAAGGTCTTTTTATTAATCTTTTTTCTTGCTTTCCTTAGTAGATCACGATCTCTTAAATATCAAACGCATCTATACAGGCGAAAATTCAAAAAGGCGTTGTTGGGATCCGTCTCCATGGTGATTTCCGTTACGTCTGTTCTGCCAGGCGCTTTGAAATGACGTTATCACACCGCTTCTTTTAACGGAGGCGTTTGGATGATTCATACGTAACGTAATTTGAATGGGTTCAGGGGAGAAAGTGGGGAAGTGTATATGAACGAAGAGAAGAAAAATGGTTTTGTAATGGCGGACTTGAAAGCTCCAGAACCTCTGGAAATCGAAAACAGGTAGTATGTGAGTGGGAACGGAGAATTAACTACTGATTGGTAGGCCTAAAGATAGTATGGGTCGAACTTGGGGGGGTTGAGTAGGACGCGGGGCGGGGTTAACGCGTAGGAATGAGAAAACCTGGATGGAATTAATGAATGTAGGATGTGTTGACACATTTGATTTTGAGGGAAGTTGTTCAAAGTGGTTGAACAAGTTTTAGTTTTCGAACACGCGTCTATTTCTTTAAGTGCTAATTGTTGAGAAGTCAGTGTCTTTTTATTCGCAAAATAATTGATATTAGATATAGATTTTAGCCAATTTAATTTTCATGTAAACTGCAAAGAACAAATTGTTTACATAATTCATTTCCATGTTTTCTGACTTTATTTTATGCTTTTATGTTTCTTTTCATTTGTATTTGCCTCTTTATGGGTGGAACATGTTTTTATTTATTTTATAGTCTCACTAGTAGACTCATAATTTTATAAGAAGAAAAGAGTACACAAATTTAGAGTTAAGTGTATTTGTCTTACCACTTCTATTTTGCCCAGGATAATGGAGCTGTGCCATCAGTTTCCCCATGGTATTACAGACCAAGTAATTCAGAATGACATGCCTCACATGGAAGCTCAGCAACGGGCTATGGCCATTAACAGACTGCTATCTATGGTAACAGCTTCTGAATTGTATGTGGTTGTTGTTAAAAAAGTTATCCAGTTGCAAAAACTATGTTCTATGTAGTAAGTACTATTTTAAAGTAAGAATACAATTTACAGTTTTCATCAACCTATAAGTTCGTATTTAGATTGCTGCATCCTTGCCATTCTAGGATTCTTAACATGTCCCTTATGAATTTAGTGTCCTTTATCCTGTTGGGGGAAAAAACCCTTTGATTTAAAAAAAACACTTCACATGTTAATTTTATTATAATTTCTTTTGACAATATTTTATAATATGTTAACTGTTTAATTCCTGCTTACATATTTATTACTCAAAGTTAGTTTCAAATGGAACAGCATAAGTAAAAATTAAACAATAGATGAAACAATAGGAATACGAGCTTGCCAATGAATAGAAGCTCACTGAAAACTATAGCCAGTCTATGCTTTTTAACATATGTATCTGTATTGTTATAATTCTCTGAAAACAATTATAGTATGGAATTTATTTCTTTATATTCTGCTTTTTAATCAGGAACTCTAGGCAGTATGTCTGCATCTCTTAAAAGTGTAAACCATTCATTGGTTTGCAGAAGAAGGATGAAGTAATTATTCCTAATAAGAGTCAGGGTTACTGAATTTGACTAATTTTGTGACTGAAGACTTTATATTTATTTATTTATTATATTTTATATTTCTTAATCTTCCATCTCCCTCACAGATAGGCAGTTAAGAAATATATTGCTTCCTGTTATGTATATATTATTAGAAATCTGTTTAAATGCTTTAAAGTTGTGTGTATTCTCTTAGGGTCAACTAGATCTTTTGAGAAGCAGTGGTGGACTTCTCTACAGAATCAAGGAATCTCAGAATGCTACGTATGAATTATTTTTTTACTCTTGTTAAAATTGTCCATCAGTTTCTTAGTATGAAAAAGCAGTAGAGATTATTTATTTAGCATAAGATGAGAACATAACAGAAGTGAAGTAAACATATACACACAATTTATGTAATTATATACAAAACTTCTACAGGGTTATGGCAGGGAACCAGGGTTCTAGGGAACCAGAGAATCTTTCCATCCCCACTGATACATAGTGACTAAATTAGTAGACCAGTGAAATACTGTGGACATAATATATTTAGACTTTAGCAAGGCATTTGACAAAGTTGACTACAACCTACTTCTTGGTAAGCTAGAAAAAGGTGGGATAGAAAGCATCACCATCAGATGGATTTGTAACTGGCTGACAAACCATACTCAATGAGTAGTCTTCAATGGTACATCTACATGGAGGGAAGAAAGCAGTGGGGTACCACAAAGTTCCATCTTAAGGCTCAGTACTCTTCAACATCTTCATAAATGACCTAGATCAGGGGTCCCCAACCACCGGGCCGCGGACCGGTACCGGGCCGTGGAGCACTCTCTACCGGGCCGCAAAGAATTTTTTTAAAAAAAAAAATGGCGGCTTTCTTCACCTTCGGTGAATGCTGCTGGGATCGGGGATCAAGGACACAAATGAAAGAAGGGGAGGGAGGAAGCAACCGAAGCCTGTCCTTCTCTCTGGGTCAGCTCTCTCAGTCGCTCTCTCGCTCCTCCACCAGCACAGGAAGAAACTGCTTCAAAGAAGCGGGGGGCTTTTCCTGTCGCCGCAGCTTCCCGGCGCCCGTTTCTCCCCCCCCCACCCCGTCCGCCCGCCCGCCCGCAGTGCTCCGTTCTGCCTGCCTGCCTGCCTTCGTTAATGGTTGAATCGGAACAGCTTCGGCTGAGTAAAAGAGGCGAATAGTTATTATTCTCAGCGAAGCTGCTCCCAAACAACCAGAAACTAAGGCAGGCAGGCAGGCAGGCAGAACGGGACACTGTGGATTGAAGAGCGCGGCGGGCGGGTGGGGGTGGGGGTGAAACGGCGCTTCGGAATAGCTGCGACGACAGGAAAAGCCCCCTCCTTCTCTTCTCTCCCCGGGTCCTTGGAAAAATTTTCTGCTTGAAACCGGTCCCTGGTACAAAAAAGGTTGGGGACCACTGACCTAGATGACTGAATAGAAGGGGAACTTACCAAATTTGCAAATGATGCTAAGCTTGCAAGAATAGCCAATACCCTAGAAGATAGGCTCAAGATCCAGATGGATCTTGACAGACTTTTAACACTGGGCCCTATCTAACAAAATGAAATTAAATGTAGAGAAAAGTAAAGTCTTAAACTTAGGCAAGAAAACCAAAAGTACAAATATAGACCGGGAAAAACCAGGCTTAAGAGCAGTAATATTGGAGTGTTAGTAGACAACCAATTAAATATGAACTAACTGTGTGACGGCAGCCAAAAAAGCCAATGCAGTCCTAAATTGCATTAACAGAGGGATACAATCAAGATCAAGTGAGAGAATAGAATAGAATAGAATTCTTTATTGGCCAAGTGTGATTGGACACAAGGAATTTGTCTTGGTGCATATGCTCTCAAGTGTACATAAGATACATTCGTCAAGAGTCAAGAATCATAAGGTACAACACTTAATAGCCATTGGGTACAATAAGCAAACAAATCATTCTAGAAAACAGTCAATATAAATTGTGAAGGATACAAGCAACGAACTTACAGTCCTACAGTCACAAGTGGGAGGGGATAGGTGATAAGGAGTGATGAGAAGATTAATAGTAATAGTGCAGACTTTGTAAATAGTTGAACAGTGTTGAGGGAATTATTTGTTTAGCAGAGTGTAGGTGTTCAGGAAATTCTGTTCTTGTGTCTAGTTGTTCTGGTGTGCTGTGCTCTATAGCATCGTTTTGAGGGTAGGAGTTGAAGTAGTTTATGTCCGGGATGTGAGGGGTCTGTAAATATTTTCACAGCCCTCTTTTTGACTCGTGTAGTATACAGGTCCTTGATTGAAAGCAAGTTGGTAGTAATTTTTTTTTCTGCAGTCCTAATTATCCTCTGAAGTCTGTGTCTGTCCTGTTGGGTTGCAGAACCAAACCCAACAGGACAGTTATAGAGGTGCAGATGACAGACTCAATAATTCGTCTGTAGAATTGTATCAGCAGCTCCTTGGGCAGTTTGAGCTTTCTGAGTTGGCGCAGAAAGAACATTCTTTGTTGTGCTTTTTTGAGGACATTTTTGATGTTAGGTGTCCATTTTAGGTCTTGTGAAATGATAGAACCTAGAAATTTGAAGGTCTCTACTGTTGATACTGTGTTGTCTAGTATTGTAAGAGGTGGTAGTATGGGAGGGTTTCTTCTAAAGCCTACCACCATTTCTATGGTTTTGAGTGTGTTCAGTTCCAGATTGTTCCGGTTACACCACTAGGCATGTTGAACAACCTCCTGTCTGCAGATTTGTCGTCTCAAATGAGATCAATCACTGCTGTATCTGCAAACTTCAGTATTTTAACAGATGGATCGTTTGAGATGCAGTCATTGGTATATACGAAGAAGAGAAGTGGAGAAAGCACACAGCCTTGGGGGGGGGGGGCTGTGCTAATTGTATAGGTATCAGATGTGATTCTGCCTAGCTTCACCTACTGCTTCCTGCTTTAGGAAGCTTATGATCCACTTACAAGTGTGTTCAGGTACCGCTAGCTGGTTTAATTTAGTTAGAATAATGTCTGGAATGATGGTATTGAATGCTGAACTGAAGTCTACAAACAGGACCTTTGCGTAGGTATTAGGAGATTCAAGGTGTTGCAGAATGTAGTGCAGAGCAGGGGTCACCAATCTTTTGGACCTCAGGGACCACCAAACTCCAAGCTCCAGCAAAAGATCCTTACAGAATCATAGAATAGCAAGGTTAGAAGGGTGTGTGTGTGTGTGTGTGCATGGCTGTCAAAATTCCAAAAACAGGTCAAGTAGCTCTGGGGAGGTCAGTCATAAATTAGAATACTTGCTAAGCAACTGGCCATTAAGCGAGGACCACTTGTATTTGGTTTGCCAGTCACATGGCCATCTGGCCACACCCACCCAGTCACATGACCACCCACAAATTAAGCCATGCCCACAGAACTGGTTGTTAAAAAATTTGAATCCCACCCCTGCTTTTGTAGTATAAGCTACTTTGTTGAAGTCTTTGAACCATTTTGCCCTAAAAAACATGTGCTACTGGTAGGACGGAATACATGTGAGCTGATGTGTGAGAGATCAGGAAGCCAAGTGATCTCATTTTGCTGAGAGGATTCCAGTGAGAGAATTCCAGTGGTTATAATTATTCAAGATTAGTTTTTTCTTGAGTTTCAGGAAGGAATACTTCCCTTCTATCTGTTCTCCATGTTTACCAAAGCTTTTTGATCTTTGAAAAATGAAAATATGTTCACTTTACATTATTTTTTCTTGCAGCAAAATGAAGGGATCTGACAATCAGGAGAAACTGGTATATCAGATTATAGAGGACGCAGGAGATAAAGGTCTGTGTCTGGTTTATCTGGTGTCCTGCTTTACTGTTTCTTTGTGAAGTGCAATAGCTATACTGTTCTTCAATATGATGGAATTCCAAAAGTATGAGAAAATTACTGATTGCTTGCTGAGTAGATATAAAAGGAAGTCTGGACAAATTCATTTTCATACATATGTGATCAAGGACTAGGAGGAAAAAAGAAATATCAAAAATTAACAGTTATTTCTATCATTTCTTAATTTGTAGAAAATGTATTGAATATTTAGTTGCCTTGGTAGCTGTTTGTTTGGTATTATTCCATCCCAGAGCAGGGAACATGTCTGTTGCAAACAACCAGATTCCCACATGAAGAGTTCAATTAGCTATTTTGTTGCTCATAATATCAGAAACTTCTCAGACTGGTGGTTTCCACCCAGGCCACACTAAATAAGGTTTAATGGCATTTGGGGGAGGGTTTTGGACCTTGCCCTCTTGGGCCTGTGTAGAAATTAATTCCCTGCTTGATTTCTCCTCCTGGTTTGGCCAGTCCTTCTGTGACATCACCTTGGTGGTCAAGACCTGCATTTGTCCTTTGGAACAATTACAGAATTGTAGTTGCATAAAACTGGGTCGAGTCTAGATAAAAAGTGATTGAGATGCTTGTGATTATTAGTTCTCAATTGTCCCCCGTCTTATTTTCTTTTGGGCCCCCAAAATAAGCAACAGGTCTTATTTTGGGGTGATGTCTTGTCCGCTTACCTTAGTACCACTCAGCCACACATATGCCCCAACACCTGTCTTGCTGCTGTCTGACTTCTGCAGCTGCTCATGGCCAGATGCCATGTGGCTCATTGCGCTGGTGCTGCCACTGGCAGCTGAACACTGAAGGGCTTGTTGCAATGGTGGTGCTGCTGATGGCAGGATGCTGCTTGGTGTACTGTGCCTTGCCGTGTCCTGCGAGCGGCAGCACCAGCGTGATGAGCCTTACACCCAGTGGATGCAAGCGGATACAGAAGTTGGGCAGGGGCATGGCAGCTGTCAGGGCGTGAAAGGTCTGGCTGTGGCGGTCCTAAGGTAAGTGGGTGCGGGTTGCATGGGGCAGTTCCACTCCCCACCCCAGCTTGACTTTTCCGACTGCGCCTTGCCCTACCTCGTATAACCATATGGTGGGCAGGGCTTAACTAGGGCTTAATTTTGGGATAGGGCTTATATTAGGTACAGGTGTGAAAATAGAGCTAGGGCTTGTTTTTGTCGTAGATCATATTTTCTGGGAAACGTGATAATAGCCACAATTATTATTGGCTATTCAATACCTGTTGGTGACACAACAATTGCTATTGCTCTTTATACAGCAGTCTTTTTTTTTTTAAGAAATTTTATTTTGGTTTTCACAAAACAAAGAAAAATAAAACATGTCTTTTAGTGAACAGCTTGGTTCCAGTTTTTCAAATCTCCATACAGATATAATCTCAGTTACATATTCATCTTTTATCTTTCACATTCACATTATCTTTCACATATCACTACTTTAAATATTCTTTATTAATTTTTCCCCTCAAATACTTCCCACAGGCTTATTTTATAACTCATTCATATCTAAATCCTTTTCAAACCTTTTCAAGGTTTTCATATTTTCAAAATAATTATACTTTTATCTGTCCTGTGTACAATTTCAATCCATATCCACATTTCAAACATTACAAAAAAAAAAGATTTCCCCTATGGTTGCCAATTAAAGTGTGTCACCTTCAGTGACCTGAAATCACAGATACAACTCAAAACACAAGGAATTGAAATTGGGTGGTGGCTGTACCTCCAAATTCAAACAAAATATAAAAAAGACAAGGAACAATTTGGATTTTACAACAAAGAACAGGAACTAGACAAAATGTTACAAAGAAGTGGAAAAAAATGATTACTAAATTATACAATTGCTCATTGGAATTTAAAATAGAAGGGGAAACGGTTAAGGAGAATATGATAATATGGGCTAAAAATTACGGTCATAACATCCACTTAGAACAATGGGAACGAATATGGCAAACCAACTATAAATTAATGTTATCAGTATCATATAAAGAGAATATAAAATGTTCTACCGCTGGCACCTTCCACCAGCAAGATTGGCAAAAATGTTTCCCAATATGTCACCCAAATGCTGGAAGTGCAATCATAGCCAGGGAACATATTTTCACATGTGGTGGACATGCCCCAAAGCTCGAAAATAGTGGTCTAAAATACAGGGATGGCTGGAAGAGATGACAAAATTAAAGATTAAACTCAACCCAGAGACCTTATTGGGAATGCCAGAACTGTCTTGGAGTAAAAAACAACAGCATCTAATACTACACATCATCACAGCAGCAAGAATAGCCTTTGCCCAAAATTGGAAATTAACAATGGTACCCACATATTTAGCAGTAATCAACAAAATTTACCAATGCACAGAAATGATTAGATTAACTATGATATTAAAAAACAAGGAAGAGGGAGAATTTTTTATAACATGGAACACATGGTACAAATGGTTAAATGAAAAGGAAATAAAGATGTATAAGTGAAAATGATTGAAGAAATATGGAACAACAGAAATAAGGATAAATGTATAGCTATGAATATATGTATAGTATAGCTATGTATACAGGTGTAGTAGTGTAGTAACATAGGAAAACAAACTATTACGACGTATTAATAACGTAGATGTAAGAAATCAGGAATTAGATTTAAGATATCTTTATAGTAAATGATCTTAATTAACACTAATAGAGATATACACTGTTATGAAAACACTAAAATGTGAGAACATGATTCTCTTTTTAAAATATTTTTTCTTGAATAAAAACTATTAAAAATAAATAAAGTGTGTCACCTTCATATAGTTGATTTCCTTTCACATCCCATTAAAAATTCTACTTCTAAATTATCCCATTAAACAATTATAATTCCCATCACCTAATAGCTATATTATAACATAAATCCCTTTTTAGTCAGATTCTGCATGGTACTTCCCCTTTAAATTACCTCTAAACAATTTTAAGTTTAAAAAAATAATAATAATAAAAAGGAAGAAGATAATCAGTTCAAATTCATCCTAAAAAAAGGAAAAACTGGTATTTCCCTTACAATCCATCTTGTAATTCATTTCAATCATATTTTATAAATCCTTAATATACATTAATATAATTCAATTGTATTTTACATATTTTTGTTTTTTGTTTGATCTAATTGTTATCGAGCATTTTATTAAGTAACAATCCCCATTTCATCTTCCATTTTAATTATGTATATTTTCCTGCTTTCTACATAATTTCTTATTTCTAAAATATTTATACAATCCCTTATCACCATGCAGAATCCTCTATTTTAGTTGTATTTTCAACCATTATCTCTGTCTATCAATCAAATTATTTCCTTTAGTTCTTGTTCGTTTCCCATATTTCTTTATTTCCTGATTCTGTTTTTTATAACTTTTTTCCTCTTTATTTTCTCCTTTTTCTCACTCCAGTTTTTCCCCCTCCCTCTTTAATGCTTCCTTCTGTAATCCTCCCTTCTGCTCTTTCCTTATATTTTGTTTATTTCTCACACTGTTCCTTTTTCTGATTACCTCCTCTAATATCCAATTTTTAAGTCCCTTTTCCCCTTTTTGAGTTTCAAACCTCATCCCAATTTTTTATTAACGATGGCCTCTCCTTTATTCAAGTCTTCTTCTTCCTCTGAAGTTTTTCGCTGATCCTCATAGTCCAAAACTGTTATTTCCAGAAATTGCAGAGCAAAGCCAAACAATTCTCCTTGTAGTTGCAGTTGTTCCTTCATATTTTTTAATTCCATTTTCAGTTCCAAGTAAAGTTCTGCCATCTTTCAATGCTTCCCAGTACTTTTAGACAACCAAATTCTATAAGATTGCTTCCCAGAATAAATTTCATTGTATCCAGTAATAATCCAATGTTCAAAGTTTCCAAAATCATCAAACAATTCCAGAACAGTTTTTTCTTGCTTCTTTCTTTGTTACAAAGTTCCAAGCTCCACTTTCACTTTCCAGGGGCTCTATTTGATTGTAGCAAAATTTCATTTACTTTGTTATTCTTTAAAAGTATTTTAAAAGTTCACATTAATTTCTTTTACCATCAAGTGGCAGTCTTTAGTATGTCCAAGTTCCACCCCCTTTTTCCCTTCCTCCGCTTTTTCTTCTTTTCTGGCTTTTAAGTTTAAAAAGTTCCTTGTTTGCCTTTTTTCACTTTCGATTTCAGCTTTAATTTTGCCTATTTAGTGTCAGGATCATTTTCATTATTTTCCTCTTCTAACTTTTCTCTCAAAATTCAAAGCCGCTTCCAGTTGTCAGATCTCCCCCCCCCCCTTCATTGCCGCAGCTTTAAAAGTCTTTTCCAAAGAATTCTTAAGTATTTTAGCTCCAGGGTACCTTGTATTCAGATGTTAATCCTGCTTAGCCCAGTCACCCAAGCTGTCTTCCTTCTCCACTCCTGCATGATTCTTGTCCAGTCAGATCTTCCTCTTTGTAATGGCCATTTTGGCCACCTCTGCATCTGCCTTCAGAGAGGAATTTTATGCCTCACCAAGGAGGGGGAATGCGGCTCCCCTCAACTCAGCTGGCATTCTCCCCTTTTTCCGCCACTTCTACTGGGTGGCTTCGGCCCCAAATCAGGTAGATCAGGGCCCTCCAGCGGCGAGCACAGACCGAAACTGCGGACTTCCAAGATTTTGGTCCGTCGCCAAGGGAGCCTAACCGGAAGCTCTTTATACAGAAGTCTTAAAGCAGCCTTTCTGTGAGTCATTGGATCTATGTAGCAATAGTATTTAGACCAGAAGTATCAAATTCAATTTCATTGTGGGCCTCATCAGCATTATGGTTGTCCTCCGGGGGAGGGGGGAGGGGCATGGCTGGGATGGTCACAGCTGATGGGGCATGGGCAGCTCAATCTTGCTTGTGCAGGCCAGGCAGTATTTGAGAAGGAATCCAGCAGTCTACGGCAGGTGGGGTGAGGGGCGGGAGACTTGTCCCACAGGATGAGGTGTAGTGAGACAATGCAGGGGGCAGGATGGAGGTTATGCCACTGCAAGGCAACATGGGTGGGACAGCTGGTGCAGGAAACTGTCAGCCATTTGTGCCCTTTGTCTGTTTTTGCTTGCGGCTGGAGAGCAGGTCGCTCCTGGTCATCTTCTCGGCTTCCTCTTGAATCTTGTCCTTGGCCTGCATGTGGAGTGTGTTCCTTTCACGCACCTGATGCACCTTGGGCCCAATGCAGCTAGAAAACTAGCTAGAAAGCCCGAGGAGAGGTGGTAGAACATGCCCAGGCCCAGCAGGCAAAAGTTGGTCACTGCAAGTGGGGAAAGCTGGATCCTTATCAGCACCATGGCTGCTGATGGGGATCTGGCTTTCCCTGCTCAGGGTGCCTGAATTTTGCCTGCTAGACTTGGGTGTGCTCAGGTTGCAGATCAGTGCCCGGACAGCCTGGGGCAGGCCAAGTTGCTGCTGGCCGGTCCCTCACTGTTTCCAGGACAGCCCTGCGGGCCAAGTCTATCTTGTGGAACGGATCTGGCCCACGGGCCTTGAGTTCGACACCCCTGCTCTAGAAAGAATGCAGAAAAGAGCAACAAAGATTATTAGGGGACTGGAGGCTTCAAACAAGAAAAATGGTTGTAGGATTTGGGTAGCTTAATGAAAAGAATGTCTTGCCTCAGCTGTATCCTCAAGAAAGCAGAACTCTTGAAACAGGCATTTCATAAGGAACTTATTGGGAGACAGTGATAACAAAGAGAATAGGCAGTATCTGAAGTTCCCACACTAAAATGTTAGGTTAAAAGTTACTTGGTGAAACTTCTCTCCCCACCCCTCCTGCTCAGTCAGATGCGAGCCAATCACCAGGTGTTGAGTTGCTCTGAGAACTTTAGGCTGGGAGGGTGGTAAGTTGTTATCAGGTGCCACACTCTCATCTTCTTTGGGGTTGAGACAAAACAGATGGCCCCAAGCCCATCCCTCCCTCCTCTCTAGCCCAGGAAGATACGTCATAGTAAAAAAAGACCTAAGCCATTCTTGACTATTTTTTTCTTGATGCTTTCTTTTAACATTTTTATCTTTGATCTGCCAAAGGTCATTGATGTCAAGGTTCTGACTGATGAACCCAATCCAGTAAGCACTGATGAGACGATCCAATTGCTTAATGCAAAGCTTTATTGAGTACATCATTTCAGCACAGTATGAAAGCAAAACCAGCTTTGACTATTTCTTGGGTCACATTGTCCAATTAATTGTCATAATATTGTCATGAGGAGATGTCTTGCAAGTCTGGCAAACAGTTGCTGAAGTGATGTTGGTTCTCACAGTCTGATTGCATTATGCAGGAGTCTTCAAACTTGACAGCTTTAAGACCAGTGGACTTCCAACTTCCAGAATTCCTCCTCCAGTCATGTTAACTCAGGAATTCTGGGAGTTGAAGTCCACAAGTTTTAAACTTGCCAAGTTTGAAGACCCTTGTCTTGATTATTACAATCCACATTCTAATTCCACCTTCCTCCCCCTCCCCCCCAGTTCATTGGCAAGCTGAGAGCAGTAAAAGTGAAAGCAGCATGAGCACATTTTAAAGCTTGACAGCCCACATTTTAAAACAGGAGAAATCTGAAAAATAGCAAATGCATATTAATAGCATTGAAGTTCCTTATCCCTTAACTGAGAGGGTCCCTGACTTCTGAGGGTATTTTGCATGGAATCTATTTATTAGGTGATCTGCTTTAATATTAAGGCTTTAATCCACCTCACTTCTGACATTGGATAACCCTTCCACTGCACCAAGTGTTGTAATTTCCCTTTGTAAAGTCTAGAATCTAGAATTATTTTAACTTCATAATGCTTTTCATCACCCTCTATTATTGGTCCTGGACCTCCTTTCTCTTGACTGGCCTTAACTTAATCCTTGGCTGGCTTTAACAAGCTACAATGGAATACCAGGTGTATTTTACCCAGTTTTCTGGGTAGCTTTAATTCTATTATAACTGGGTTAATGACCTTCACTATTGGGAAGGGCCCTATGTTTTTGGGCCCTAGTTTTTTACAAGGCAGTCTCAGTTTTAGGTATTTTGTAGACAGATACATCTTATCCCCTATGTGGAATTCCCCTTGGGGAATTCGTTTTTATCCACTTGTCTTTTTTTGATTCTCTGTTGCTTTAGCTAGGGTCTTTTTTTTAATATATATTTTCCCATGCATTTTGAAGATAACCTACTCATTCTGTTAGGGACACCGATGAGGGAGGCTCTCTTGGGTATTCTGGCATAGGCACAAACTCCACTCCTGTGGCTATTTTAAATGGGGCGAGTCCAGTGCTGCTCTGCACTGCATTGTTGTAGGCAACCTCAGCAAATGGTAGGAGTTCTGCCCAATTTGATTGCTGATAGTTGACATAGCAGTGTAGGTACTGCTCTACTATTGTGCTGGCTCGTTCTGCAGCTTCGTTCGTGCTCGGATGAAATTCAGAACTAAGCCCCGAGAGGGCCCTATTAGTTTTATGAATTCCCACCAGAACTTAGCTGAAAATTGCACCCCTCTGAGGTGATGCACTTCAGCACTCCGTGCAGTCAATAGATCTGCTGCAGAAACATCTTGGCTAGTCTCTGGGCTGAAGGCTTGGGCAAGCTACAAATCTGAAATCTGGCTTAGAGAAGAGATTAATCACCATCCATCAGGATGGATTTGATTTAAATCAACTTGATTTAAATCATAATTTTTAAAGAGCAACTGTCATCTTTGTCCCACACCAGCTCCTCCTTTGACCCGCTGTTGACTCACCAACAGTTCCATTCATTTTAATGGGATGGCTGGTGATGAGGCAGTGATACAACAAGGTGAGGGATGTGGCAGACAGCAGCTGAGTGGATGCCCGCTAAAAGGCTCTGCCATGATGGATCTGAAATTACAGGTACTCTTTAAATGGTAAGGACTCATTCTTGCTGGTAGTTAGAATCTTTAATATTACTTGCAAACAAAAAGAAGGTTTCCTGTTTAGATTGCAGAGCTTGGATTCATTGAATGAGTTTACCAAAAATGTAAATGTTGCAGACTATACAGCCTCATGCTACTAATTAAGAATTCTATTTCATGCTGAATAAACTAAATTATTAATGTATCTTAAATAGAAAACTATCTTTAGATAGATTTTTACTCCAAAACCATTTTAATAAAATAAATTTGATAAAAATAAAAAAAATCTGATTTAAATTAAAAAAATTGTTTTTTTAAATCAATTTTTATCCACCCTGCCGTCCTATGACAGTATTCCCTCCATTTTCTGGAAATTTGACTATGAAGTCCATCGCTATCTCCTCCCAAGGCTGGGTTGGCCCCACTACTGCAGCAAACTCGAACTCTTCCCAGGCCTTTTTGTCATAGCTACACATACCGCGCAACTTTTTAGATAGCTCTCTATGACAGGGGTCACCAACCTTTCGGACCTCAAGGACCACCAAACTCATAATTATAAATCCCGTGGACCAGAGACCTGGGAAAATCCCCAAAAACGTCTGCAGGAAAATTTCCCACCCTGTTTTCCTACCAATCGATCAATCTTTATTTGGGATCACAGTCTCCAGCTCCGTTCTCAGGGGGAGAGAGAGAGAGACTTTTGGCTTCATGCAAGGAAAGCAGCAGAAGCAGCAGAAGTCTTTCTCTCCCCCAAACTCCACCAGAAATGAGTCTTTGTGAGACTTGTTGCACCAGCGCAGCCTCTTGGAGCAGGATGCCTTGCAGGGTCCCAAAAACTCATTTCTGGTGGAGTTTGAGGGAGAGAAAGAAAGACTTTTTGCTGCCAAAAGCAGAAGAAAAATGTTGAAAGAAGCAGCCTGGTGGCCAGGGAAGGCGCATGGGCGAATGGGACCAGTTCCCCCCTCCATTCTTTCCCCCCTCCCCTCACTACCTCGTGTTGTTCTCAATGCAAGTGATGCAAGCCTTGTGTTCCCGCATAGTCTGGATTAATTGCTTTGGGGGGGAGGTGCTTTGTGGGTGACATTTCTCTGCGGACCACCCAAATTTTCTCACGGACCACCAGTGGTCCCCTGGTTGGCGACCACTGCTCTATGTCCTTTTTCATTCTTGGCCACCAAAATTTCTCGAACTTCATGGGTTGATGTAGTCTCCTTACTCACAACCCAGCTTTCATATGTCAGGATTCCGGCAGTTACTCCAATTAAATCATGTGCCTTGAGCTACACTGTCAACACTAAAAAAGATTTATTTGAATGTAACATTTACGTCCGGCATTTACCTGGGCGTAGCCAACTCTGAGATACGTAATTCACTTGTCACTCTTGATCCTGCTTTTCCCCCCAACCCTTTGAATGTATCATCCAATGAAAAACATCCATAGCCAAGAGTCATCAATCATGCTCTCCAATTAGATTTTTGCATGGCAGAAGCTTCAGTCATTAATCAGTGTTTGAAGAAAATATGAATGGAATGTACTTTCGATTCCACACTGCCACCAGCTCTTTGAAACTCCCCCCCTTCTTTCTGTTATCAACTATAAAACATCTATACAAAATGTTTTATGAGTTGACATTTGGCTTCCCTCATTTTTTGAAGGTGACTTGTATAACACACACAAAATCAAATGAATTGCGGATATGGAAGCTTATGCTCACAAAAAACCCCAGGTTTGGTTGGATTTTTCTGCATGGAACCTTGCTACAAGGCTATCGGCTTGGACATTCCTACTCTTTACCCATGGTGCCTCTGATAAGGTAGCCCTTCCACTTGATTAAATATTGGAGTTGTCTCCTGTGCCACCTCAAATTGAGGATTCGTTGCACCTCATAATGGGTTTGGCCTCCTATGACCACGGGATCTGGGAGCTCATGAGGTAGAGGCCTCAGCGCTGATCTGACCACGGGTTTTAATAGGCTACTATGGAATACCAGGTGTATTTTCCCTAACAATCATGGCAACTTCAATTGCACCGTGACTGGGTTCATGATCTTTACTATGGGGAATGATCCCATGAACTTTGCCCCCAATTTCTTGCTAGGGAATCTTAACCTCAGATATTTGGTGGAGAGACAGACATTCTCCCCCAACTGGAATGGTCATTGCAGGGTTTGGTGTTTGTCTGCCTGTCTCTTATAGGTCTGTGCCGCTTTTGTCAGTGCTTTTTTGACATTCTCCCAAGTTGCTTTCAGCATTGACATCCAATCGGTCAGCCTGACTAAGGAGGTGGGGTGGGTCCCTTGGACACTCAGGCATTTGGACGAAGTCTATGCTGCTCACTACCTTGAAGGGGGTTAGTCCCGTGCTACTGTGAGCAGCATTATTGTACGCGACCTCCGTGAAAGGCAGGAGGTCCGCCCAATTGGATTGCTGATAGTTTACGTAGCACCTCAGATACTGCTCTACCATGGCGTTCAATCTCCCACATTGGTGCTTGGATGAAAGGCCGAGCTAAGACCCTGGGATGACCCAATAGACCGCAGGAACTCCCTCCAAAATTTGGCTGTGAGTTGGACCCCTCTGTCTGAGATAATTCTCCATGGTACTCCATGCAGGCGGTAGATGTGCTTCAGGACAGCTTGGCTAACTGGCAGGGTAGTCCGCTGCAAGGGATGAAATGCGCCTGTTTGGAAAATAAGTCTATTACAGTCCAGATCACCGTGTTTCCCCCACTTTTCGGTAACTCCACTATGAAGTCCATTGCAATCTCCTCCCATGGCCTCGTCGACTCTGCTACCGTTTGTAGCAGTCCAGGGGGTTTTCCTGGTCGTTTTTTCATTGCAACAAAGATGGTGCAACTTTTCACATAACTGTCCAGTCTTTCTTTATGCCAGGCCACCAGAACTGCCTGCGAGCCAAGTGTAAAGTCTTTAAGAACCCAAAGTGGCCTGCCGGTTTGGCATCGTGGCTCCTCTGAAAAACTAGGGTGCGTAGGGATTCAGGGATGTAGAGTTTTGTCCCATTCCACACCAGGTTATCTCTTTTTGTCAAGGTGTCTTGATTGTCACGGAACCAGGGGTCTGCTAGCAGTTTGGTTTTGAGTTTTGTAGTTAGGTCATCTGCGGGTTTGGTCTTGTCGATCACGGTGTTGTCATCTGTTGGTTACTTAGGCAGTTATTTGGGTACGGGGGATGATGGCATTTGTGACCTCCTTCCTTTCGCATTTGTACTGGGGCATGCGGGAGAGGGCATCAGCCAGAAAGTTCCTCCCCCCTGGGATGTGTTTTAGCATGAAGTCGAATCAGTTGAAGTATTGAGCCCATCGGATTTGTTTGGGTGATAGTTTTTGTGTGGTCCTAAGGGCTTCCAGATTTTTATTGTCAGTCCAGACTTCGAATGGTCTCTGCCCCCCTTCCAGCAGGTGGCGCAAGGTTTGCAGTGCCCATCTCACTGCAAAATTATCTCTTCCCCATGCAGCCCATTGTCTCTCTGTATCCGTGAGCTTGCGAGAGGTGTAGGCAGAGGGCTGTAGGCTTCCTTGGTTGTCTTTGAAGTAACACTGCTCCCACTGCCACGTCACTGGCATCTGCTTGAATGACGAAGGGTTGTTCGGGGTCAGGATGCTTCAGCACTGGTACTTTTGCAAACAGTTCTTTTCAGTGTTTCAAATGCTTTTTGGCAGGTTAGGTCCCACTATAGGGGTTGTCCCAGGCAGGGTTTCGTTTCTGGACCCCCTGTCTTTAGGAGGTCCGTCATGGGTTTGGCGATCCTTACGAAGGAGGAGATGAATTGTCAGTAGAAGTTTGCGAACTCCAAGAAGCTTTGAAGCTGTCTGCGGGTACGAGGGGGCTGCCAGCCCAGAACGCTTGTACTTTGGCTGGGTCCATCTCTATGCCCTCATTGGAGACTTGGTAGCCCAGGTAGTCCAACTGTGTGTGGTGAAATTCGAATTTTGTCAGCTTGACATACAGGTTTGCTGCTAGAAGTTTTTCTAGTACCTGGCGGACGAGGGGTATGTGGTCGTCCATCATCTCAGTGTAGATGAGAATGGCACCCAAGTAGACAAGAACCCCCTTATAAAGATGTTCGCGTGGCACCTCGTTTATTCACTGCATGAACACCGCCGGGGTCCCCTGTAATCCAAAAGGCATGACCTTGAATTAGAAGCTCCCTAGGGGGCAGTTGAACGCTGTTTTCCATTCACCTCCCTCCCTGATCCAGATTCGATAGTATGCTTCTCTGAGATCTAATTTGGTAAAGACCTTCCCTTTGGCCAGGTGGGATAGCATGTCCTTCATGAGCGGGAGGGGGTATAGATTGTGTACGCACAGTCCATTGATTACTCTAAAGTCCACACATAATCTCATAGTTCCATCTTTTTTTTTTTTCTTTGAACAGGCTGCAACCCGTGGTTTGGCTGGCTTGATGAACCCTCTTGATAAGTTTTTGTCTATATATTTGCGCATTTCTTACATTTCCCGGGGCATCATGGCGTACATTTTGGGTTTTGGTAGTTTTGCCACAGGAATGATTTCTATGGCACAGTCTGTCTCACAGTGGGGAGGTAGGTTGTCACACTCAGTCTCACTGAATATTTTAGTGAGGTCTTGATATTCTCTTGGGATCTGTCCAACCTCTGGGGTTTTGTCAGAGGTGGCTGCCAGTTGTTTTGGTGAACCCTCTGGAAGGGTTCTCTGTGTGGGCGGTGCTTCTATTTGCTGGTGAGGAAGGGGTTGGGGTCCCTTCACTATCCTCAGTCTGCAGCTACTCCCTTGCCACCAGATGGTCGGGCCCCACTTGTCTAGCCAGGAAGGCCCCAGTATGACTGCATCTGTCTTTTGGGAGTCACTATGAATTGAATGGTTTCCCACTGATCCGCTAGCTCTAGTCTCACTGGCTTGGTTAAGTGAGTGGCATAGGCTCCTCCCAACAGGGAGCCATCTACTTGTTCGAACTGGATCGGGTGGGTCAGTTTTTTCGCTCTGATCCCGTTTCAGGACTGTGGTTAGGTTGATCAGGCACCTAGTGCAGCCTGAATCTATTAGGGCTTGGAAAGTCCCCTGAATTCCTGCTTTTGGGGCCATGAACCTTATTGGGAAGATGAAAGGAGGAACCGGTCCACTCACCATTGGGTCATTTTCGCCTTTATCCTTGCTGTCATAAGATTCTGGCAACTGATCACTGTTGCCTGGGGTTGCCCCCCCCCTTCAGCTGGGTGGGGAGGGACCTTTGCTGCCTGTAGGGACATCTGG
The DNA here is from genome assembly GCF_049901735.1 of Notechis scutatus. Lineage (NCBI taxonomy): Eukaryota > Metazoa > Chordata > Lepidosauria > Squamata > Elapidae > Notechis > Notechis scutatus. The sequence goes on along the minus strand of NC_142011.1, from coordinate 114,524,019 downwards.
GATGCCTTCGTAGCACGTCTGGGGCCTCATTCTGGTCATGCTCTGGGGGTTGGTTTCAGACTTGGTTTCAGGTCTGAGGTTGTACACGCCCTTGCCATATGCCCTACTCCCTCACTTCGGTAACTTTAAATGGACTTCATGAGAGGGCTGGTTTTGGGGCTGGTTGTGGTGCTGCAGTATCCCACTGGCTGGGTGGTCTCTAATCTGGCTGCCCTCTCTGGCTCCCAATGGCTTTCTTGTATCGTTAGTACGTCAACTTTTATGGCCACTCGGAACCACTCAGAGAGTCAGTTTGGGATGTCAGATTTGAGGAGGCAGTTACTTTGCTAATTTGCTTGTCCAGGCTGGTTCTGAAAAAATGAACCAGCATCCGCTCAGGCAAAAGGGGTATCTTCCCACTGATTCTCCTGAATTCACGGATGTGTTCCTTGATAGGCTGCCCTCCCTACTTTAGGTTGCTGAGCTCATCTTCCACGTACAGGTCCTCCTCTCCCTCCTCAAATCTGACCTCTAGCAGTTGTAGGAAGTCATCTACATCATGTAGTTGGGGGGGCCCTTCTCTTGTGGAGGGTTGCTAGATATCCTCTTGCTTCTCCCTCCAGCCCAGTGGTTCCCAAAGTTGGTGGTACCGCCCCCTGGGGCAGTGGGATACCTTAGGGGGGCGCTAAGAGGCAAGGGCAGGCACTGGAGGTGGGGCCCTCGCAAGGCACAATTCAGGGGTGGGATTCTACCTGTTCATTACCATTCCCGGTAGTTTGAAGAACTGGTAAAACGGGCCCCTGGCTGGCCCCACTCCTCTCCAACCATTCCTCTGTTCCCTGCCCAGTCAGTCCTTATTGTGCATGCGCGACGTCGCACACAATCGCTGACAGCCACAGCAGCATGTTGGAGAAGTGGAGCAAGCAAAGCCGGAGGTCGGTAATTTTCACTGCAAAAAGCATCCAGATGCCATGTGTTTTTTTTTCAGTGCAGCTGGAGTCCAGCCGCACCAAAAAAAACATGCGGCATCTGGAGTCTTTTTGCAGCTAAAATTACCAACCTCTGGCTTTGCTCTGCTTCTCCAACGTGCCACCGCCCCCGCGTTCTAGCAGGCTCACCCCATTGACTGCTGCACCACTCCTCTCAGACTTGCTTGGGCAAGTTCCTCCGGTGCAGTGGGCTCAATGGGGTGGACCTGTGGGGCCGGCGCGTAGAATGTAGCCTCAGCGGCGCATTGGAGAAGCAGAACAAAGCCAGAGGTCGGTAATTTTAGCTGCAAAAAACCTCCACCCACTGCGTGTTTTTTTCGGTACGGCTGCAGTCCAGCCGCACTAAAAAAAATACACAGCAGCTGTAGCATTCGTGACGTGGGCTGGTGGGGACCCCAGCGACAACAATGTCTCAGCCCTGGCTTGCCTTCCCTAGCAGCCAGCCATGGGAGGAAAGTAAAGTCATGGCCATGGGACGACGAAAGAGGCGGTCGTGGGGGAGGAAACGCGGAGATTAAGGGCTGGGGCCTCAGAAAGGGGAAACGGGGTGATGCAGGATTAGCCCAGGCCTTTGACAGATTAGGCCACGCTGCCTGGGCAGAAAATAGGTAGATAGGTTAAGGAAGGGACAGAGAGAGAGGGAAAGAGAGAGAGGGAACTAGAGAAAGAGAGAGAGAAAGAGAGAGAAAGTGAAAGGGAAAGAGAGAGAGAGGGAAAAGAAAGAGAAAAAGAGGGGGGAAGAAAAAAAGAGGGAAAGAAAAAAGAAAGAGAAAGAGAGGGAAACAGGGAAAGAGAAGGAACAGACAAGAAAGTAAAGAAAGAAAAAGGGAGAGAGAAAGGAAAAGAAAGGAAGAAAAGGGATAGATAAAGAAAGGAGGGATGGAAGAAAGGGATAGAAAGAAAGATAGAGAAAGCGGGAATGAGAGAAAGAAAGAGGGGAGGAGGAAAAAGTGAATGGGGCAGGGAGGGAAAGGGAGAGAAAGAAAAAGTGAGAAAAAGAGAGATGGAAGAGACAAGAAAGAAAAGGGAAAGAAAAAGAGAGAGAGAAAGGAAGAAAAAGGATAGACAAGGAAATAAGGGGGGATGGAAGGAAGGGACAGAAAGAAAGAGAAAGAAAGGGAGGGAGGAGAAAGTGAATGAGATATCTAGTCCAACCACCTGCTCCAGCAGAGTTAGAAGGGGTGTAGGGGTGTGTGTGTGCGTGCATGTGCACGCGCGCGCACATGGCTGTCAAAACAACAAAAACAGGTCAAGTAGCTCTGGGGAGGTTAGTCATAAATTAGAACACTAAGCAACCGGCCATTAAACGAGGACCACTTATATTTGGTTTGCCAGTCACATGGCCACGCTCACCCAGTCACATGACCACCAAACCATGCCCATCTGGTCACATGACCACAAAGCCACGCCCAGCCAGCAAGCTACACCCAGCCAGTCACATGACCGAGCCACACCCACAAATTAGGCCACCCCCACAGAACCAGTTGTTAAGAAATTTGAATCCCACCCCTGGGTGGGGGGCACTGAGGATGAGTTTGTAGCACTAAGGGGATGGTGGACTGAAAAAGTTTGGGAACTTATACCATCCCGGACAAGTGAATGTCCAATCTTTTCTTGAAAACTGCCAGCGATGGAGCACCCACAGCTCAATCAATTAACTGTTTCCACTATTAGGAAATTACTTCTTAGTTCCAGGTAGGATGATTTTCCAACCATTGTTTTTTGTCCTGTTCTCAGGTGCTTTGGAGAGAATAAGTTAATGTCATCTCTATGACTGCTTCTTAAGTACTGGAAGAAAGGTCACCCCTAATCCATCTCTGTGTTAGACTAAACATACCAAGTTCCCATACGTTTTAGTCCCCAGAGTCCTCATTGTCTTTGTTGCTCTGCTCTGTGCTATTTCTAGGATATCATCATCTGTTTGGTATCATGGTGACCAGTACTGGATGCAGTTTTCCAAGCGTGGCCTCATTAGTGCAGTATAGATTGATACCATCACATCTCTTAATCTTGATGCAGCCTAGGACTGCATTAGCTTTTCTGGCAATCACATCACATTGCTGGCTCATATTTAAGTGGTGGTCCACTAGGACACTTAGATCCATCCCTCTCACAGTTACTACTGTTGAACCAAGGACTCAGCATGCAAGATCTTACTTTTCTCACCACAGAACTGCAGTTACTTGGATAAGGCCCATTTCTGTAGCCTGGCAAGATCTTTCAGAATATGGAGTCTGTTTTACAGAGTACTTGCAATTCTCCCAGCTTGGTGTCCTAAGCAAATTCTTCTATCCCCTAATCTAGATCATTATAAAGATGTTGAAAGAACACTGGACACAAGATAGAACTTTGAGGTATGGCACTACATACTTCCCTCCACGTAGATGTAGTTCCATTGAGGACTACACATTGAATATGGTTAGTCAGCTAACTACAAATCCACCTTGTGGTGCCATTGCCTAGCCCACATTGTTCTATCTTACCAAAAAGTAGGCTGTTGATTACTTTGTCAAATGCCTTAATGAAGTCCAAGTACAATATATCCATAGCATTTCCCTGAGCCACTAATTTAGTCACTTTGTCAAAGATGGCAATAAGGTTTGTTTGGCATAATTGGCTTTCAACAAACCCATGCTGGCTTCTATTATCTTTTTCATTTCTATGTGCTCACAATCAGCTATTTGATTATCTTTGCCAGGATTTTCCTAGGTATTGGTGTCAAACTGATAGAGCTGTAGTTTCCTGGTTCCACTATTGTCCCTTTTTTTGAAAATTTGAACCCTGTCACCTCTTTTCCAGTCCTCTGGCTGTGCTCCAGGAATTTTTAAAGATTTTGTTCAGTGGTTCCAAGATCATAACTGCCAGCGGAACCATAGTGTCAACCTCCAGCTCGACTATCCAAATAAAAGTCCAGGATTCTTTTCATTTCTGAAAATTTTACTATTTATTGAATACAAGGCACGGTGATGGCAAAGTAAAACTAATTCTAAAACCTCAAAGCATCTGACCAAAGTACATAACAATGTCTTTCCCAGCCATATCCCTACCATATTCACGTAGCTCAAGGAAACACGTTCTCTTTGTTATGGAAACTGTCTGCTATCATTTTCACGCCTGCTCAGTCTCAGTCTCAGTAGGCTTCCGTGGAACTGGAGAGGTTTCGTTTCTCTAACTTGCCCATTTCAAAGTAACAACCCCTCTTACTCTTAATGGCAAGATGAAAACAAAGAAGCACATAGCTGCTAATCTTTCACTCTTGACATGCTGCCCCCTCAATAGAAGAATGGATCTGAAAAATAAGATAAACATATATGTACATCGTTTACTATCACAAACTCAATTTCCCTTCCCTTATCGTGGTTGGTTAGGGTATTTTGAATGGACTTTTCTTATTAGCTTATCTGCTCTAACATAAAGTTGACACCCATTGTGCCTCCCCTAAAGGGTATCCTTTCCATTTTACTAGATACTGCAACTTTCCCAGGCAATATATAGAATCAAGGATTTCTTCAATTTCATAATGCCTTTCTCCCTTCACTAAAATTGGAACTGGAGCAGTTTTTCCAATTGGTCTCATTCTTGATCCTTGAACAGATTTCAATAAGCTACAATGAAACACTGGATGTATCCATTTAAAATCCCTTGGTAACTATAACCTGACTATGACTGGGTTGATGACTCCTATTATAGTAAAAGAACCAAAATATTTTGGACCCAATTTTTATTAGGTATTGTTAGGTTTAGATATTTTGTTGATAAATATACTTTACTTTAAACATCTTTTGTGTAACTCGTTTCTTATCCACCTGTCTTTTTAAAAAAAAACTTATTTGTGCCTGTTCCAGAGCTTTGCATACTCCACATTGACAGTATGTTGTCTGGTTACAATTGATTTTGAATAAAGACAGCAAAAAATTAATGATGCTATTTATAACAATTATCAAAACATATTAATAATATTTGTGTATCCTTACCTTACATGATTTAATTATACATTCTTTTCAATTTTAAATTTCTAACTTCTGCTTCTATTTTCTAGCCATTGATAAAATGTCTCCCATATTAAAAAGTATTCTGTTTCCTCCTTATCCTTAATTTTCATTGTTAATCTATCCATCTCAGCACATTCTAATATTTTCTTTATTACATTTTCCTGTGTAGGAATTTCTTCATTTTTCCAATTTTGTGCATTTATAACTCTCACTGATGTTTAAAACATGTAAAATTAAGTATGTATTTCCTTTATTATAATTTTCTGGTAAGATGCCCAATAGAAACAATTCTGGTTTTATGTCTATTCGTTGTTTTGCCATTTCTCTTAGCCATATCCGTGTTTTTATCCAATTATTTTTTTTGCCTTTGGACATGTCCACCACATATAGTAATAAGAGCCCGGTAACTGATTACATTTCCAACATTTTGAAACAACTTTACCATTCTCGCTGGTGGCAAATGCCACCTATGAAACATTTTATATTCATTTTCTTTATAGGGTTTTGTCATTGTCAATTTATAATTTCTCTGCCAAAGTATTTGCCATTTATCTAATTCGATAGTATATTCAAAAATTTAGCCCATATTATCATTGTTTCTTTTACTTGTTTTAAAAATTTAAAACTCAATAAATGACTATATATTCTTTTTATTAATTTATCATCAATCCCTAAAATATCTGATCCAATTCTGTAGGTTCTTTATAAAATCCATACATTTCTATGTCTTTCTTGTACCTTGAATGTATTTGCATATGTGGCCACCAAGTCAAATCAATCCCTTGGTTTTTCAGTTTTTTCATCAATTTTAGTTTCCCTTGTTCATTTAGGATATCTTTATATCTCATAATTTTTTCCAGCTCCAGAGGGAACGTTTTGAGGGTTCTCAGGAATAACAAAATATTCTTTTTAAAAAAAAATTTTTTTATTTTTTATTTAAATATACATCCATATTGTGTGTGGACAGTGTTGATTCTGTGTATCATTCATGTTAATTCTAATTACAATAACAATATTGGCAATCTTTATCACATTTATCAAACTTAGGTGATCCTCATAATATTATTTAAACAACAAAAAAGTTAACATCTGTAAACCTCTAATCTTTCTTTCTTTTTGTTTATTCTATAAAAATATATGTTCTAATATTTCCCCTATCCAATTTTATTTCTGCCTCAATCAGCTTACAACAAGCTACTTTAAATGTTTAAAAGGCAATTCTTTCTATCCATCATCTCTTGTTCTCATTAGTGCTTCGATTTTTATCCATTTTTTTACTTGCCTCCCACATTTCTCATCTTTATCTCTATCTTTTTTGTTCAGTCTAAACATTTCTCCCAGTACAAACTTATGCTCGCAATGTCTGCCCATGTCTCAATCTCCTTATCAAAGATACCTTCCTGACTATCCAATTGATTGATCTGCTTTGTTTTCTTCAATCTTTTTTTCCTTTATCAGCTGGTTTGTCAGTCCTATTTTTTGCTCCAGTCCTTGATTTATTTGTTGATGTTGCCACTTCATCTGTTCTTTCCGCTCCTTTTGCTTGCCATTTGTCTGGTCTTCCTCTTCATTGAGCTTTTGCTTCATTTGCTGGTTTTTCTGATCCATGTTTTTTCCCTGTTCGTAGTCAGTTTGCTGGCTTAAGTAGTCCATTTCATCCAATCTTTCTACTGTTTCCACCAGTTCATGGGCAGTTTGGTCTTTTATTCATTGTTCTTTCCAGGATGTTTTCCATTTTCTCGTCTGTACCATCCATTGATATTTTAATACTTTTGAACAACAAAGTCATCTCATTGAAGAGTCCTCTCATTTTCACAGCTGTTCCTTCAACTCCAATCATGATAGCGATATAAGTATATTAAACAGTAAAAGTCTCAATTTATTTCAAGAAGAATTCAAAATTATAGGGTTCCAGTCATTAATAGGTGGCATTTTCCTCTCAGATTTCCATGCTGCCTTTTTTCCAGCAGATATTAATTTCAGTCAAAAGCCAATTATTTCAAAGCAAAGTCATTTATTTAGATGGGCCAATTCCAACATTTATTCCATATTCTAATAGTGCAAGCTATTTTCCAAATTCTTTGAATCTGCTCTGTAATTTTGGTCTTTTATTCTGATTTTCCAGGGTTTCTTTTATAAAATGTCTTTCTTATTTCCACCTCTGGTAAGTGCAAGATAATAAACAGTTAAAGGTCACAGCCCTCCACCGGCTATCCGATATTCCTTTCCTCCTCTGTAAATTTCCAGGAGTCTAGGAGTCACTTTTCCTTTCATCAGTAGATGGCACTCTCAACTTACTTTTCAGCATAGATCTCAGAAGTGCTTATTTTCTCAGCTGAAGCAAACTTTTTAGACTCTTATCACAGATTTTTTATTTTCCTTGGGGTTGATTTTTAAGTAGAAAAAGAATCATCTCACTCAGAAGCAATCATTGTTCATTCTCTTACCTCCTGCACTTTCTTAGGTGCTTCAGCTGTCCCTAGCTTCAGGACAGCCATGTTGACTGCCGCTACTCCTTGTCTTCAGATGAGGGGGATTTTCCAAGTCAGGGAGGAGAGATGCGGCTCTCCTCAACCTGCAAGTTGCACCCCTTTACTTCACCACCCCTATACGGTGGCTATGGCTCCTTTTGGAGCCCTCTGACAGGGAGGGCTCGGAGTGGGGCCACAGAGCTCGCGGTCCTCACCTCCAACACCACCGGAAGTGCAGCTGGAAGTCCTAGCATAACAAAATATTCAATCCTGGTGTCAGGGTTCCAGTTAACACACCCAACAGAATCAAAACTCCAAGGCAGGCATATTCCTATAGGTTTATTAGGCATGTCATATTAGCATATCTGGGGAAAACCCGACACTGGAGGACCCAAGGTTTTCCCCACCCAAATCAAACCCCAAAGTTCTTCCCCTCAAGTCACACGTCTGTCAGATGGTCCAACTCGGTTGCAGCCACCATCTTGGTTGGTTTTGGTCCACCCCTCTCCAACATGTCGTAGAACGTCCTTGGCTCCCACAGGAAAGAATGTTGTTTTAGCTACACATCCCCAGCTATCTCTATCTCCCCCTTTTAGTTCTTACAGAGTTGCCACAGTTGGCTGTGGCAACTCTGAAGATGCTCCCAAAATGGTTCTAGCATTAAACAAATTGCTTCAAGGCTGAAACCCAGAGGTTACTTTAAAAGATGAAAACCCAGTACTACTGTGTTCAGCATTATTGTAGGCTACTGCAGCAAATGGCAATAGGTCTACCCAATTATTCTGTTGATAACACATATCATCTTAGGTATTGTTCTATCATTTAATTTACGTTCCGTGGATCCATTTGTATATGAAGTAATTTATCATCAATATCATCAGATTTCAACCAGAACTGAATCCTTATGATGACCCTATTGATCTGATAAACTCTCTCCAAAATCTTGCTTCCCCTCGGTCTGAGATGCTATGAATTGTTCCCCTCGGTCTGAGATGATATGGTTAGGTCGGGTTTTGGCAACCCATGGCTCTGGAACCGCATACAGCTCTTTGGGCCCTTTGCTACAGCTCCCTATCCCATCACTGGCTGGCGCTGCCCTTCGCCCTCTCTCACCTGGCCTGAGAAGGTAAGGGCGACCGGGAATGGAGAAGCGGCCGGGGCTGATTCTCCAGTGCCTCACTCTTGCTGGAGTTTCTTCTGACCCTTGTTGGTGCTGGGTGTGCCTCGGTCGCTTGAGTAGATGTTCAACCTGCTTTCTGCCCCAAGACACTGGCCTGGCCTGGCCCGGCCCGGCTGCAATCAACACTGACCTCGCTAACATGAGGGCTAGCGTGGTGGGAATGGGATCCAGGAGGAGGGATGCCGGAAAGGGAGACAGGCCCGCAACACCTGGCTGCAGCTTTAAGAAACTCAGGGCAGCAGAAAAAGGGGGCTGGCCCCACTGAACCTTGCATGCCCACCTTAGGGGTCAGGCTCAGAGAAAGCCGGAGCACCCTCACCAAAGATGCTTGCCTGTCAGCCTGTTCCCCCCCCCCCAATGTCTCTATATATGTATCTCTCACGCGTTCTCTGTCTCTGCACCTCCTCTCTCTCTCTCTCTCGGAATGCCGAGGCTGGGCCAAGCCAGCAAGCTCTCTTTGGGGCTCTTGGCTACTCCTTTTATTTCTTCTTTTTGGAAATATTTTGGAAGGCTAGCTGTGGAATGATTGCCAGCCGCAGCAGAGGCTTTCCTTTGGGTGACCTTCCTCCTCCTCCCCCTCCTTCTCTCGCAACCCTCTGGGCAACTGTGGCTGGGCCAGAAGTGTGAGAATGCAGGGTGAGACCATTCTTAAGTAAGCAGCCCCCCACCCCGCACACACCTTTGCTGCACTTTGGCCGAGCCCAGCCACTCACTTGAGGGTCTCCCTGGCAAGCGCACCCTCTCGGCCTCACCACAGCCGGCCAGTGGGTCGTGAGAGGAGGAGGAGGGGGAGGAGGGGGGTTACCCGAAGGGAAGCATTTGCCGCGGCTGGTGATTGTTCCTCAGCATCCCAGATTTCCAAAAACAAGAAATAAAAGGAGTAGCCAAGAGCCCCAAAGAGAGATTGCTGGCTTGGCCCAGCCACAGCTTTCAGACAGACAGACAGAAAGACAGAGACAGAGAGAGGGGGTAGAGAGAGACATACATAGAGTGATACACGGGGTGGGGGAAGATCGGGAGAGGGGGAGAGAGATACAGAGAGACAGGGATACAGAGATGGGGGGAAAGAGATAGAGGGAGAAGATAGAGGGACACAGAGAGAGACACGGAGATACAGAAAGTGGGGAGGGGGACAGATACATAGGGGAGAGGGACGAAAAGATAGAGGGAGAGAGAAGAGGAGAGAGGGAGAGAGATACAGAGATGGGAAGGGAGAGGGGGGAGATACAGAGAGATAAGGAGAGAGGGGGGAGAGAGACATAGAACGAAAGAGAATGAGGCTTGGTAGGCATGGCTAGGGGGTCATGTGACTAGGTGGGAGTGAGTGACATCAAGTTGGCTACGCCCACCCAGGTTTTGTGGCTCCTGGTGTTTTTCTTTCCCTGTGGGAAACGGGTCTAAATGGCTCTTTGAGTGGTTAAGGTTGCAGACCCCTGGGTTAGGTACACATGAAGCCTGTAAATAGGCTGGACAAACATCTTGGCTAACGTCCTCACTGAGGGAAGCTTTGGACAAGCTATGAAGTGTGCTTGCTTTGAAAACAAATCAACTATTATAGTATTACCACCACTGTCCAGTAATTCCACTATGAAATCCATTAATATTTCTTCCCAGGGTCTTAGGGTCTGCCACTGGCTGTAATAAACCTGGGGCGGGGCCAGCTGCCAAGTCATCCGGGTGTGCAAAATGGCTCTCTGTTAGCACAGTCGTTTCCTACTCATTTGATAAGCTCCACGAGAGGTTTTTTGGAGCTGCAATCTCTTGGAGAGGGATCAGAGGGATCATTCAGCAGAGAGAGTTTTAGGTGGCAGTCAAAACTTGAAAGCTGAGGAGGTCAGGGCGATCGAGGGAAGGAGGAAAGCAACCAGCAATGGCCGTCAGAGAGGCTTGACAGCTGGACAACGGAAGTGGTGAAGAAGCAGAACAACGGTGCAATTGGAACTGGCCAAAAGGCACCTTGACAAGAAACATGAGTGACTCTGGGGAAAAGAACTCCTGGAAAGAGTTTCCAAAAGAATAAAGAAGAGGGAAAACCCAGGAAGAAAGAGGGTGGAGGTGCCCTTCCCCTTCTTAGTTAGCGGCGAACGAGATTGTGGGGGAGACTAGGAATCCCAACTAAAATCAGTTAAGAATAAAAGAACTGCATATCTAAAAGCAAGATTGTGATGATCCAAGAGAGGCTGGCTGAAGTCTTTTTTTTTCTTCTTCTATCTTTGAAAAGACTTTGTGAAAGACCTGGGTAATAATTCTTTTTCTTTTTAAGTTTTTATTTTTTAAGACATATACAAACAATACATAAAAACATAAAACCATCTTCTATTTTGTATACATACAGTGTGTCAGTTGGTTACGAATCTTTTGTGCAATCCTTTCATAGTTGTTACAGTTTATATAAATTTCATATTGTCAAACTAACATATGCTTATATATTTATCAATTATTAATCATCCATGACTAAACTATTCTATCATTTTATACAAGATATCCCAAATTTTGTATTAACATTTATATTGTACTTTCATCCAATTGTTATATATGTCTACATTATATTTTATATCAGTCTATTAAACTTCTATAACAAAATTATCTATTCTGTTACATTACCATGTCTTTTTATCTAACCATTGATAAAATAAATCCCATGTCATATAAAATTGTTTATCTTCTTCTTCTCTGATTTCAAATGTCAATTTACTCATTTCAGCACAATCCATAATTTTCTTAATTAACTTCCTCCTGCATAGGTATTTTATCATTTTTCCAATTCTTAGCAAATAATTTTCTAAGAATTATTAGAATTTTCTTAGAATTTTCCAATTCTAAAAACATTTACAATCAAATATTTCAGCTCTTTGTTGTATATTTCCGGTATGATTCCCAATAAAAAGATCTCTGGTTTAAAGTCTATATGTTGTTTTATCATTTTTTCCAACCATGTGTGGATTTTAGTCCAATATTTTTTTGCATCCGAGCATGTCCACCACAAGTGGTGATATGAACCAGGTATCTGATGACATTTCCAACATTTATCCGATTTATTCTTAAACATTCTCGCAAGTCTCGTCGGGGGTAGATGCCACCTGTAAAACATCTTATACAAATTTTCTTTATATGCAGTTGACATTGTCATTTTATAGTTTTGAGACCACAATTTTTGCCACTTCTCTAAATCAATCCCATATCTAAAAATTTTCCTTCAAGCAATCATCGTTTCTTTAACTTGTTCCTCCTCCAGTTTAAATTCTAATAAATGTCCATGAAGTTTTTAATTATCTTTTTATCAGTACCCATCAAAATTTTGTCTAAATCAGTCAACTTATCATACATACCTTCTGTTTTAGAATCTTTATCAAATCTAGATTGTATTTGCAAATATGAAAAACAGTTCATCTTTACACCTTGTTCTTCCAACGCTTGCATAGATTTAAGTTACCCTTTTCATTCAATATCTCACCATATCTAACTGTTCCTTTTTATATATTATTGGATAAGAAAAAGCTTCAATCATAGATATCCATAGTGGAATTTTTATGTAGTATTGTCTTTTTATCTTCTCCCAATTCAAAAACAGTGGCTCTTGAATATAATGTCTTCTAAAATACCCCTGTTCCCTTATAGCAGAGGAAAGCATGCCATTCCAATAGCAAGTCATGCCCTTCTAAGGTCAATAGCGTACTGTTCCTTAATGTTATCTATTCCTTTACCCACATCAAACTTGTCACCTGGTAATATAACTCCCAATTGGGCAAGGCAAACCCTCCTCTTATTCTTGCATCTTGTAACAGTTTTAATTTTATTCTTGCTTTTTTACCCTGCCAAATATATTTCAACACAATTCTATTTAAGTCTTCAAAAAACTCTTTCCCTAATCAGATTGAAATTGTCTGGAATAAATATAAAATTCTAGGCAATACATTCACCTTAATTGTAGATATTCTCCCAATCAATGATAATTGTAGTTTTTCCCATTTTATCAGATCTGTCGCAATTGAGTTTAATATAGTTATCCTCCTTCAGTGTGCTACATCTTGGTGTAATATATATCCCTAAAAACTTGAACTTGTTTGTGACCTGTATTTCTAAAATTTCTTCCAACTCTTTCTTTCATCTTGCTATCATATTCTTTGTTAATATCTTTGTTTTATCTTTATTTTCAAAGCTGCTACTTTTCCATATTCTTCTTTTTCTTCTATTAATTTAGGTGCTGTTTCCAATGGATCTTTTAATATGAATATCAGGTCATCTGCAAAAGCTTGCAATTTATACTCTTCCTTTTTGATTTTCATTCCTTTTATTTCTTTTTCTTCTCTGATGTTCCTATTTAACACTTCCAATGTTAACACAAACAGCAGAGGCGACAGTGGACAACCTTGCCTTGTCCCTTTTTTATATCTGTAGATCTGTTAATTCTCCATTTACCATAACCTTTCCAGTATATCGTTTCAATGACTTGGATAATTTTTTTTACCAAAGCCCATTTGTATCAATTGAAGTAAAGACAACTCACATTGTCAAAGGCTTTTTGTGCATCTAAAAACATCAAGGCCATTTGCTTCTCAGGATATGCTTCATAGTATTCCAAAGTACCGTATATGCCGGCGTATAAGACGACCCGGCGTATAAGACGACCCCCCAACATTTCCACTCAAAATATAGTTTGTTATATACTCGCCCCTCTTCCGCCGCCTTCCACTTTTGCACTTTTTTTTTTTGAGGCACTTTTGTCTCGTGGAAGCGATCCCGTGAAGCCGAAAGGAGCAGCCAGCCTTCTCCCAGCTCCCAAGGAAGCGAGGCTCACACCGCCCGGCTCCGCTGAGGTATCCGGCTGGGGGTGTCAGGAGTTGTTACCGCTGACGCGGCTCCGCGGCTCCAGTCCTGCGTTGCCTCGGGAAGGGAAAGGCAAAAAGGAAGAGCCGCGGCTTTTGCCTTTCCCTTCCCGAGGCAACGCGGGACTGGAGCTGCGCGGAGCCGCGCCAGCGGTAACAACTCCTGACAGCCCCAGCCGGATACCTTAGCGGAGCTCGGGCGGTGCGAGCCTCGTTTCCTTGGGAGCTGGGAGAAGGCTGGCTGCTCCTTTCGGCTTCACGGGATTCGTTTCCACGGTGCGCAAAGTGCCTCAGCCGCGGGCAGCCGCAGTGCTTCCCAATTACTATTTGCCGGCGTATAAGGCGACCCGGCATATAAGACGACCCCCAATTGGAGGCATCTTTTCAGGGCAAAAAAGTCGTCTTATACGCCGGCAAATACGGTATCCAAAATAATTCTCACTTTGTCTTTGATTTGTCCCTTTGGCAGAAATCCATTTTGGTCAATATGGATAAAGTTGTTTAAGTATCTTTTCAGTTTTTCTGCCAAGACTGAAGCAAAGATTTTATAGTCTGAGATTAATAGGGATATAGGTCTATAATTTTTATTTTATTTATTTATTTATTTATTTTGATTTGCCAATTGTTTACAAGATAATAAGTATAAATGTATACATAGTTGTGAATACATGAAATGGTTACATATAAGAAAAATAAAAGAATAAGAGAAACAATAGGACAGGACGGTAGGCACGTTGGTGCGCTTATGCACGCCCCCTACAGACCTCTTAGGAAAGGGGTGAGGTCAATAGTAGACAGTCTAAGGTTAAAGTTTTTGGGGTTTGGGGAAGAAACTACAGAGTCGGGTAGAGTATTCCAGACATTGACCACTCTATTGCTGAAGTCGTATTTCCTGCAATCAAGTTTGGTGCGGTTTACTTTGAGTTTATATCTATTGTGTGCTCTTGTGTTGTTATGGTTGAAGCTGAAGTATTCATTGACAGGTAGAACATTGCAATGTATGATTTTGTATACCATGCTTAAGTCAGACCGAAGACGGCGTAATTCAAGGTTTTCTAGTTCTAGAATTTCAAGTCTGGTGGCATAAGGTATTCTACAGCGAGTAGAGGAGTGGAGAACTCTTCTTGTGAAATATTTCTGGACTTTCTCAATTGTGCTAATATCAGATACGTAGTGTGGATTCCAGACTGATGAACTGTATTCGAGTATTGGTCTAGCAAATGTTTTGTATGCTCTGGTTAGTAGTGTGATATTACCAGAGAAAAAGCTACGTAGGATTAGGTTAACAACTCTTAATGCCTTTTTGGCTATGTAGTTGCAGTGTGCTCTAGCACTTAGATCATTAGAGGTGAGTATTCCAAGGTCCTTTACAGAGCTTGGGTCATCAACAAGATCTTGACTATTCAGCTTGTATTTTATTTTCTGATTTTTTTGCCAATATGTAAGACAGAGCATTTATTTGTTGAGATTTGAAGTTGCCATTTGTTTGACCATTCGGATACATAGTCAAGATCTTTTGTAGGGTAGCAGTATTGTCTGTGGTATTGAACAGCTTTACATCATCAGCGAAGAGAACGCAATTGCTCTTAATATGATCACAGAGGTCGTTTATGTAGAGTATGAAGAGAGTTGGTCCTAGAACACTGCCTTGGGGAACACCACTATTGACAGGTACTGGATTTGATAGGACGCTCCCGATTTTGACCATTTGTTGTCTGTTTGACAGGAATGCTTCTATCCAGTTATTCAGTTGTCCAGAGATACCATAGGATTTTATTTTTAGGAGTAGTTTGTCGTGTACCACTGAATCAAAGGCTTTACAGAAGTCTATGTAGATTGCGTCTATTGTTTTGCCCTGGTCGAGTTGTGTCGTCCATATGTTTTTGCAGTGTAAGAGTTGCAGATTACAGGATAGTTTTTCCTGAAACCAAATTGTTTATTGGAGAGTAGGTTATTTGTCTCTAAGTGAAGGATGATGGATTGGTTAATAATTGATTCCATGACTTTACAGGTGACGCAGCATAAGGAGATTGGCCTGTAGTTTTCAACTAGGCTTGGGTCTCCCTTTTTGAAGATGGGGATGACTGTGGCTTGTGACCATAGGTTAGGCAAGGAGCTGGTTCTGAAAGATTTTTCAAAGATTATGCTTAGAGGTTTGGCTATGGCAGTGGATAGCTTTCTTAAGAAGTAGGCACATATTCCATCCGGTCCAATAGATAGAGATGGTTTTAGGTTGCGTATTGCTTTTTCAACATTGTCTTCTGTGAAATCGATATGTATTAGATCATTGTTGTTATCTGTGGTACGGCTAGGAAATATTGGGCATGATCCATTGCTTTTTACAAATACTGAGCCGAAGAATGTGTTAAAGATGTTGGCTTTAATGGTGTCGTCGTTGCAGTCTTTACCATCAGGTCCTATCAAGGAGGGATGGACCTTGAGTCTTTTAGTTTGTTGTTTACAAAATTGTAAAAAGCGCGGTGGAATTGGTGCTTAGAAGGTTTTCCTCTTGTTTAATGTGATAATTGGTGCATTCGGTCTTTATCTGGTGGCATAGATTTTTGTATCGGTTTTTGAAATTGGCAACGTGACCAGATTTGTTTTTCTGCCAGAGTGATCTCTTTTTGGATTGAAGTTTCCTTATTGATATGGGTAATCTGCTTTTTGTTTTGTTTTGGGAGTTGTTGTTGGTACATATAGTTTGATGACTCTTTTGACTTCAAGTAAAAATATGTTATAATGGTCTTCAACGGTATTGCATCCAGTGAATAGAGATTGCCAATCAAGGGATGAGAGATCGTTGTCTATAAGATCATAGTTGCCTTTTTGAAGTTACAATAGGGGATTACATCATTGTGGTGATTTTTGTGTGGATGTATGTTGAGACAAAAGTCGATCATATTGTGGTCACTACTGGAAAAGGGTTCTTTAGATTGTATTCCGTAGATTAGGTTCAAACTGTTGCAGAAGATGAGATCGAGGCAGTTGTTTAGTCTAGTGTTGTTGGTTACTAGTTGTTCCAGTCCCAGATTTGTAATAGCATTGTAGAAGGTTGTGTGTATGATTTCAGTTGTACAATCATTTAGGGTCCAGTTAATATGAGGTAGATTGAAATCACCAAGAAGGATAAAAGGGTATGGGCAGGATGCAGCCCATGTTAGTAATGTATTTAGCTTGTTTACATGTTCGATGTCATAATCAGGTGCTCTGTAACATAGTAAGAATCGAATTGTGATATTTGAGGATAGTTCACAGATGATGGTTTCAGGAAGGGCAAACTCCTGGGTAACTTGGATATTTTTTAGATGTAAGGATTTTTTATAGAATATAGCAACTCCACCTCCTCGACGATTTTCACGATCTGATCTGTAAACATGATAGTCTCTTACTGTGGTAATGGAGTCGGGAGAGATGCATTGAGCCATGTTTCACAGACAAATATAATGTCGAAGTTAGCCATATTTAGGAGGAAGAGAAATTCAGGTATTTTATTCACGAGGCTTCTTGCATTGAGTAGTTTGCATTTAAGGCTGGCAGTAGTTGGAATTGAGGTAGTTGGGGGCGTGCGTGCCTAGTCTTGGGTGATGGTGGATGGGTTGAGGTAGGGTTGTGGTTGAGGGTAAAAGCTGAGTATTGGGTTGAGTGGTTTACTTTTGATACAGTCAGCATGGTAGTCAATGTACAGGTCCTTCTCTCCATTATCTAGACGGTTTTTGAGTTCGATGCGGAGTGCACGGGAGCGGGCACGTTGCTGTATGGTTAGGTCAGGGCGGCAACGGAGGTTCTTATGGATGGTGTTGGTTTTGGCGAGTGAGTTTATAGTATACATGAATTTACGTTTGCTTGATTCATTTTTGCAAATGACCCTGCACAAGCGTGGGGCCACAGAGCCATCTCTATTTTTGAGCTCTCGGTCAATGCGGGAAATGTCAAGTATTTCATCAGCGGAGATGGTTGATGCTTGATAATTTCTGATGATGTTTCGGACAGTTGTGATGTCATCATTGACATTGATGTCTTCTAGACCAAATAAGATGGCGTTTGGGCGTTTCCGTTCACGCTCAACGGCTTCTCTGATGAGAATTGGGATATCAATATTTGTCTGGGTTGTGTTTATTGGTGGATTGGGTTGTGGATTGGATTGTGGTTGATTGGTAGAGATGTGGTTAGTAGCTATTGGATGTTCAGGTTTTTGCGTTGTGTCCTTTTTTTCAAGGTTGGATATTCTTTCTTTTACGGCGTCCAGGGATGCTACTATGATGTTGAGGGATGTTGTAATGGTTTCGATGGTAGGGGATGTTTCAATGGTTTCAATGGTATCAACTCTTTCAGGCAGATCCAGTTTGGGTCTGCATGATTTGCAGATATGTGGAAACTCATTGGATGATTTTAGGTATTGAATCATCTGCTCAGGTAATCCCAAGCAGTCATGATGAGTGTATTTTTTACACAGAGAACATTTGATGGAGTTTTCATTTTCCTTTAGATTTTTGTAGCATTTAAGGCATGTGCAGGAGTCTTGTGGTTCATTGGTGGGAATCATCTTCTCTTTAGGTTGTGGTTTGATGTAGGATTTTTTTTTTGGCATGGTAGGATTGTTAAAATAGTACGTTGATTGAATTAATTAGAGGAACAATTTTGGGTAATCTATATAGCCAATATTATATCAAACAATCAATTGCAGTAATCTCTCAAGTCAGATAATATTCCTGAGCAACAATCAGCCTGAATAGTTAATTACTCTAATCATTAATCAATTAATTACACTAATCATTAACCACACTGTTCATTTAAATTCGCTAGATCAATGATTTTGCTATTCAATTAAATTACATGAATTTTGATCTTTTAAACTAGTCAGTAATCACACTATTTGCACTAAACACTCTAATCACACTAATCAATTAAAAACAATAAATCAGTTAAACCATTAATAAAATATTTTATAGAAATTGATTATCTAATCGTTGATATAGTTGATGAGGTAGAAAAGTTGTAAGATTTGAGGTAATGCGGTAGTATTAAGAGTCTGCAAGGAACGGGTTAATTGTTTAACTGGCAGAGAGGAATTTATCGCTGTTTGAAAAGCAGATCGCTATTACTCTGTAAACAGGAAGTTGTAACACAATGATCCAAGGGTTTTTATCTGAGTGAAGGAGAGATTGAACAGCTCACAGGAAACTATTTGTTTTTGTTTTCCCTTGATGAATGAGATGGCCCTCGCCCGCTTGCCTTTGCGCCTCCGGGCTGTTTGTTAGCGCTCTTTCGCGGGTCGTGAGAACGCTCGCTTTGTGCCACGAACGAATCTTTGTATCTTTTGAAAGGCCAGCAATCCGCCAAACATTTACTCTAAACTAGTTCTATTGGGTCTGAGTCCCGAGGGCGCCAAGCAGAGATAGCGCCTGCAGTCCTCACTTTCTCTTGGGGAGATGATTCTGCCGGCCCTTCCCGATCGTTTCCGGCACTTTCACTTTCCCCTCTGGGGCTGTTTCCTTTCCGCGCCGCGGATGGGCTCAGCGCCGAAGAAATCGCCTCCTTCCCGGGAGAAGCAGCAAAGAACTCGGAAGTCCAAGAAATGCAAAATCCTTCGCTGGGAACCCTCGCGCTTTTCCTCCCCCACGGGTCAGATCGGCTTTTCAGGTGGCCCCGCAAATGGAAGCTCTGTCCTCTGCCTTTAGCAACCGGAAAATGGGACTTCTCCAAGAAAGCCTCGGCGAAGAAAGTTTTTCGGAGCGTCTCGGGCTGCAGAGGCTCTCAAGCGCGCGCTCGCCAGGCCGCCCGCTAGATCCCAGCCGATCGCTCGATCGCCTTACCCAACAAAAGGAAGCCCGCTCAAGATGGGATTCCCGGACCGCTCGCTCAGGGTCGGCTGCAAAGAGGCTTCATGCCAAGCGGCGCCGTTCTGGTGTTCTGTCTTGTCTTTTTCCCCCAAGTTGTTTTACAGACTAATTTCTTTCATTAAAAATGCCGTTTAAACCAGGCAACAAACCAGCCCCTCTCGTTGCGGCCCTTCAAACCTCCCTCCGGCCGCGCTCCTCACCACCTCGCCGCCGCGCCATCTTGAAGCAGTTTTAACTTGCTGCAGGTCTGTATCCTCCTTCGGTATAAGTGTAATATATGCTTCTGACCATGTTTTGGGTATTCTTTTCTTTAGCATAACTTCATTCATAACTTCTAAGAGGTGAAGATTCAATATTTCCTGAAAAATCTTATAGAATTCCGCTGGCAAACCGTCTGGACCTGGTGCTTTTCCAACATTCTGTTTTTTTTTTAAGGCTTCTGTTAATTCCATCATCATTATATTCCCTTCTAACATTGTTTCAATATCTTTAGGTATCTGAGGTAAATTTGCTTTCTGTAGATATTGCTTAACTTTTTCTTCTTGAATATTCTCTTGAAAAATACAATTTTCCATAGTAATCTTGTATAATTTTTTTTCTCCTCATTTCCATAGCAAACATATCCTTCTTCATTTATTAATTGACTAATCCTTTTTGATTCTCTTTCCTTTCTCAATTTATAGGCTAACTATCTGCCTGGTTTGTTTGCATCTTCAAAGTAATTCTGTTTAGCATTTTTAATTTTCTGTGCTAATTCCTCTTTTTCCATTAGTCCCATTTTATGTTTAGTTATATCCATTTTAATTTTAATGTCTTTTTTTGCGGGGACTTCTGTAATTCGTTTTCCAGTCTTTTATAGTTATCTTCCAATGTTTTGAAAGTCTTTTTCTGTTTTCTGTTTCTTTTCCTTAAATATTCTATTATCAAGCTTCTTGTGTAGGCCTTCATCATGTCCCAGAGATTCTGTAAAGATGTATCCTCTTTTCTATTTTCTTTAAAAAAGAAAACCAATTCTTTCTCTATTTCTGTTTGAAGTCTTTTTCCTTTAATATCATATTATTTAAAGTCCATCTAGATCTCCTCTTGTATCCTTTCCAAATAACTGTCACTGGATTATGGTCTGTCCAAGTGCTTGTTTCTATTTCAATCTCTCGTATGTTAGCCAGTAATTCTGCTGACATCCATATCATATCTATTCTAGAATCTAGACCATGATGCATGCCTGCTTGAGTAAAAAGTGTATTGCTTACTTTCCACATTTCTCTCTCTCCATGCATCTTTTAAATTAAATTCTTTTGTTATTCGAAAGAAAGATTTTGGTAGTAACTTTCTAGCTTTCTTTGTTGATTTCTGCGTTTTATAGTCCAACCGATCATTAATTATTCCATTGAGATCTCCCATCATAAAAATATTAACATAGTCCAATTCAATTATGTTCATATGTAATTTCCTGTAAAATTCTTCTTGGTTATTGTTCGGAGCATAAATTGCAATTAAAAGTGTTTTAACGTTATTGTCCATTATTTCCACCATCAAAATCCTTCCATCGTCATCTGTATAGATTAGTTCTGCCAAAATTGTGTCTTTAATATATAATACCACACCCCGTTTTTCAGATTGTGCCAGCGACGTAAATAATTTCCCTAATTTTTTTTGTTTTAATATATATTCATGTTGTTTTTTTTTATGTACTTCTTGTAAGCAGATTATATCAAATTTTAATTTCTCTAATTTGTGAAATAGTTTCCTTTTTAGTAGCCAAATTAAGTCCATTTATGTTAATCGTAATCAATTTTCTTTCATCCATATTAAGCTTTATAAGCGGGTTTTATTACTCTAGTAGATCTTAATTCTCATTGCTCTCTGGGTACACCGCCTACTGCACCTTCTTCTTTTTCTTTTTCAATTACTGCTATACACTCCTCTTGGAATTCAATTAATGACTCTTCCTTTCTTGCTTCTTCCTCCTTTCCTCTAAAGTATTCTAAGTAGAATAGCTCAACGTTTTCAACTGTATCAATTCTGTGTCTTTGTTCCTGCCAAGTGAAAAAGAGGCCTTCTGGCATCTGTAGTTTACTCCTTTTAAGTAACTCTTTAGTCAAGAATAAATATTCTCTTCTCATCTCTCTTACTCTTCTTGGTATCTGTTTCAGCACCACAATTTCTTTGTCTTTATATTTTAGTGTTTTCTCTCTTGCCACCTGCAGTATCTGTGTCTTAATAATCTTCTTAATAAATCTGATGTGGACTTCTCTTGGTAGTCTGTTTCTCATTGCATATCTTGTATAGACACGGAACACTTCATCCATCCCATCCATCATCTTCTCTTTGGTTATTTCTAGCACTTCTGTCAGTATTTCTGTCATTATTTCAGCAAGATTTTCACCCTTTTCTTGTTCTACATTTTTTTTTATTTTAGATTTTTATTTTTTTTTGTAAAAAAGTTTTTGTGTGTGTGTGTTCTTCTTGTAATTTACCAGTACATTTTGGTTTTGCCTTCTTCAGAATTGGCACTTTAAAACATTGGGGGAAAATAATTTTTTAGGGTGGAGATCTGTTTAAAGCCTCAACAAAATGTGAGAGTCCGGATAGTCTGACCATGTTTCGTCCACAAAACCTTTAATAGAAGCCAAAGATGTTTAAATGTGCTGGCAAAGATGTTTCAATGTGGAAAAGGGCCTCAGACTAAACTAGGCCTCATTTCAATCTGATGCATCAGGTCTTTCTCTCTCTCTCTCTTTCTCTCTCTCCCCCTCCTTCCCTTCCAGACTGGCTTTGCTCTACTTTCCCAATGTGCCTGCAGGGCTGGCGCTTCGAGGATGGATGGATAGAGAGGGAGAGAGAGAGAGACAGGTAGATAGGTAGGTAGATAAGTAGGTAGGTAGATAGATATTGGTAAGTAGGTAGGTAGTATGGATGGTTAGACAACAGACAGACAGACAGACAGAACGCGACAGCAGCGGCACTTTGGGAAAGTAAAGCAAAGCCGCTGTCACTGCATTCAAGGTGCCGGCTCCAGAGCGGTGCAACAGTCAATGGGGTGAGCCTGCAGTGCCGGTGCCTCAAATGCCCCCCTGCCGCCTTTTAGCACCCCTCTGCCAGCCCCTTTGGGGGCGCTAAGAGGTGGCAGGGGGGCATTCGAGGCGCTGGCACCGCAGGCTCACCCCATTGACTGTTGCACCGGAGAGGTGCAAGGGGCTCAATGGGGTGAGCCTGTGGAGCTGATGTGTCGAACTCAGTGGCGGCACATCGCAAAAGTAGAGCAAAGCTTCCTGCCGTGGGCTTCCTCAACCCTGCCCTGCTCCAGGAAGGAGGGAACAGCACCGCCCTCTACGACGTGAGTGCCCCGAGAGGGGGGGCAGCTTGGGAGGCTGATCCCTGGCAGGAGGGACACCCTGTAAACTTGCTGTCAGGCACGGCAACTACAAAGAGGGGTGGGCTTGGCTGAGCAGGATCCTGGATATTGGGCATGTGGTCAAAGCCCCCCTTCCTCTGCCTCCCCCTAGGACAGAGGTTTGCAACCTTAAACACTCCAAGAGCCATTTGGACCTGTTTCCCACAGAAAACAAAACACCGGGAGCCCCAAGACATGGATAGGCGTGGCAACTCAATGTCACTCCCACTGAGTCACATGACCCCCCCAGGTTTTGTGGTTTTCTATGTTTTCTATGGGGAACAGGTTGCTCTCTCTCTCTCTCTCTCCTCCCTCTTCTCATCTCTATCTCCGTCTCCATCCTTTCCTCCTTCTCATCTCCTTCTTCTCTCTCTCTTTCTAACTCTCTCTCTTTTTCTCTGTCTATGCCTCTTCCTCCCTCCTTCTCCCCCACTTCCCACCCCCCTTCCCAACTCCCACACCCAGGGAATAACTGTAAGAAAATTTGGCCATGTTCTTTCTGTCTCTGGAAAGATACAAAAATAAACCTTGCATTCCAAAAGGAGTGACAGTCATAGGCTGTTACCTCACAGTGCTATGAGGTTGCTGCCTTAGATCACTGCTGAATCCTTGCAAAACTGAGCAAAGACAGAGAGGGGAGCAGACAGAGCTGAACTGAGCCAAATCTCTCTCCCTCTGTGTGTGTGTGTGTGTGTGTGTGTGTGTGTGTGTGTGTGTGTATATATCTGTATATCGCTCTCTCTTGCTCCCTGTCTGTGTCTCTTCTCACTCTCTCGGAAAGCCCTGCGTGCTCTCCTTGGGGCTCTTTGCTGGCCCCTTTTCTTTCTTCCTTTTGGAAATCTGGGCTGGCTGAAGAACGAGCGAGAGGAGGAGAGGGAGGAGGGAAGCCTCCACTGCAACTTCCACTCGTTCCTCAGCTAGACCGGATTTCCAAAAGGAAGGAAGAAAAAAGGATAGCGAAGAGCCCCAAGTAGAGCACGCAGGACTTTCCGAGAGTGTGAGAAGCTTCTTTTCTTTCTTCTTGGCGAGTTTTTGGAAATCCAGGTTGGCTGAGGAATGAGTGCAAGCCATGGCGGAAGCTTCCTTCCTCCCTCTCCCCTCCTTCTCCTCTCGTGCACACCCTCCAGGCCCCACCACAGCCGGCTCCATGGCTGCTCGCTACTCTTGCAGCACCTGTGCAGCACACTCAAATTTAGTGCACTTTACTCCATCCCCTCCTCCTCCTCCTGGAGCCCATTACAGTGCGGTGCATCGGAGCTGCCGCATTTGAGGTGCTGGCTCTGGAGTGGTGCAGCAGTCAATGGGGTGACCCTGCAGGGCCTTGAACACCCCCCTTCCACCTCTTAGCGCCCCCTGCCAGCCCCCTTGCCTCTTAGCGCCCCCCTAAGGTATCCCACCGCCCCCCAGGGGGTGGTACTGCCCACTTTGGGAACCACTGCTCTAGATGGCAGAGCTACTTTTTTCCCTTCACTTTCGCTCTGCCCTCATGTATCCAATGCCAGGAACAAAAGGAAAAAATAAAAACCTTTTTTTTTTAAAAAGGAAATAAATCTCAGGTCAAAAAGAAGAGTCTTGGTCAAAACAGACTTTCAAAAAATTGTTAAGAAAATACAAACAAGAATAAAATTTTTTAAAAAGGTCCAGTCCAGTTTAAAATTAAGAAGCTTTGCCAAGTTCTAAGTTTCAATAAAAGGGGAAAAAAACTTTCACTTTAACTAGCTTAATTTCACCGCTTAAACTCTTTTGTCATCACTTTTAATTCACTTTAAGTCTTTCAGGGTGTTCTCTTCAAAAAATAATAAGTAAAAGTTCATCTCACCAAACTGTCATACTTTCTTTCAATCTCTTCCATTCCGGAGCTGTCCCAGCTTCAGCAGCTTGAATGGCTGCCTCTCCGCCGCCAGAAAAGGGGCTTTTCCTGGATCAACCAGGGACTTTGCGATGTCCCTGGGATCGACAGGATGTGCCCTCCTCAGTCACCGTCTCTGCGACGGAGATATCAGTGGCGATCTTGGAGCTTCAAGATTGTACGCTGTACTGCCAAGACGCCAGCTCTGCCCCCTTACCTTGGTAATAATTCTTATCAAGAGGCTGACAGGCAGGGCTGGCTGACAGTGACAGAGCAGTTTTGGCACAGACTCCATGATAGAAGAAGCATGAGAGAGATATTTACTGACTATTTGCTAACTCATGCAAAATGCCTGATTGAAAAAAACAACCTGAGAATTGAATATTGAATATTACCTACATTGTTGGAGACTTATTGTTTGAAAGCTATTTGGAAGAAGAAATCAGTATTCCTTCTTGAATCTGTCCTTTTTATTTATAAAATGCTAGAAAAAGATTAGTTGCAGCTTGGATAGGATTGGCTTTACAGATTTAATCATTTTGTGATGCTTAACTAAATTTTTCTATATTTTTATTCTTCTCAGTGTTGTTTCTTTTCCGTTCCCATCATCTCCCACTAGTTTTGTTTCCTCTTTTTGAATATAGCTATATTTTCTCCATATCTCATCCTCATTCATCAATGTGAGGGGAGTGTGCATGTACATGTACATGTGTCTGGTTGTATAGATAATCCTCAAGTTTTGAATGTAATGGAACCAATTACATTTTAAAGTCAAGAGGATGTTAAGTGATACATTAAATGAAAGACTCCCCATCGCTGGTCTAGCCTGTACATAAATGAATGTTACTGATGAAGGAGAATATTTGTAGCTCAGGTTTGAAATGAAGGGTCTTTGGTGCTCTCTGAGCTTTCTTTCTTTCTTGCAGATATTTCATTACCCAAACTAGGTAATGTCATCAGTGATGAAACTTCTTCAAGAAAAGCAAGCTCAGAGAATACCAAGGATCCCTCATAAATGAATGTGGGTGTCATTAGGTGGAATATGGAGTGTCTTAAGTGGGTTGCCTGTGCCTCCAACCTCCCAAGGTGTCTCCTCCCACTCTCTGCTTCCTACCACTTCGGATCCTCAGAGCTGCTTTGACCCCCGCTCCACCACCTCCATCACTGATTGATTGTTCACTTATCTTTTCAAGATCTCCAGAGTTCAAGAGGTTGAGTACAGAAGAAGAACATTGCTGGGACATGTGGCAGAGTTCCAGAAGTGGCTGTTTTTTTCTGGAATGCTGGCAAAGCCCTAGCCTTCCTTCACAAGGCATTAGCATATACTGCTAAACCTTGGGTGAGAGCTATTGCTTGCTTTGCCTCCTTTCCAAGCATAAAAGTATGTGGCTAAAGCTTGGGGGAGAAAATCAAGCCTTCTTCGCTTTGACACTCTAAAATTGTAGTAATAAAGAAGCTGTGTGTTTTAGCCTTTATCTGCATCCTTCATTATCAGGATGAAGTGGGGGAGGGGAGAGACACCTCAAGTTTTAGCAGTTTGTCTTGTTGCACATTCCCAAAATCCCATTGGGCAAAATGAAAGAGAGCAATGTTTCTTTCTGCTCTCAGTGCAAGTAGTGTCTTTGCCTTTGCTAGTTGCCAAGTTGCTTCCCTTCACTCAATGAGGAATCCAGATTCTGGATGAGCAACTTTTCTAAAACAGAGACTAGATTCTGCACGGAGAGGGATTCCTACATGGGTGAAACAGAATGCATTGCTGCTGATATTCCTCTTGCAGTATTTCAAAAAGTCCCAACTGAGAGCTTTGTCTGCTGTTCTCTGCAGCTCAATTGTAGTGAAAAATTGCCACCGTGGTCTAGCAACAGGAGCTAGGCTGGCTTCAAAGGCAGGTTTCCCCAGGAGTAAGATGCACTGGGTTGGAGAAGTTTGTGCTCCGACCAAGTTCAACTCTTAAAGCATGAGCAAGTTCCTTGGCTTTTCTGCCCCTTCCTCCTAGGTTGACTTTTGAGAACTTAAAGGGATGTATGTTTCTCTCTTCCTCAACTGCTGCAAGTGCCTTCCTTCCTTAAGGCCTTGGAAGGAAGGCTAGGGCTTCGCCAGTATCTCAGAAAACAAAGGTCACTTCTGGAACTTTGCCATGTGGCCCATCAATGGAGCCTCCTGTCCTCCTTCTGTACCCCAAACTCTTGAATTCTGAAGATCTTGGAAAGGTGAGTGATTGGAGATGAGGGGTGGGGAGGAGTGGAGCATATGGAACCCAGTGGGTTGGCAAAGCAGGCCCAATATCTGTAAGGGCTCAGTAGGGTAGGAATGGAGGGGATAGGTGGGGCCAGTTGGTCATAAGAATGAATGCCTGCAGGAGTGCTGCAACAGTCATAATTTTGGGACTGGGTCGTAAGTACTTTTGGGGGTATTGTCGTAACTTTGAACTACTACTAAGTGACCTATCTTAACTCAAGGATTACCTGTATGAGTGTGAGTGTGTGTGTGTGTGTGTGTGTGTATTATTTAATTATTTAGTAGAGGAAAAATAAAAAGTTTGAGAAGGAATATCCACCATCTACAATGTAATCAAATATGTGATACATTACTCAGCTAATTTAATTTTTCATCTTTTTAAAAATTCAGGCATTTGGAGCAGAGACATCAGATACAAAAGCAATCTTCCATTAACAGAGATCAACAAGATCCTGAAGAATTTGGAGAGCAAGAAACTCATTAAAGCTGTAAAGTCTGTAGCAGTGCGTACATCTATAATTTTTAACTAGCTCAGTGATCTTCAAGTTTATATATATAAGTTTATAGATATACTTAAGAAAACATATGTATGTATGTGTGTATATATACATTCATACATATGTATATATATATATACATACATACATACATACATACATAGATGCATACATACATACTGTATATATGAGTGTGTGTGTGTGTGTGTACATTTTTTGTTATTATACATCACATTTCCAATTTTGCAGCAGCAGTGTACTGGCTATGTCAAGTCCTTTTTAAATATACATTGTAATATACACTCTGCAGTGGTGGGATTCAAATAATTTAACAACTGGTTCTCTGCCCTAATGACCAGCTGGGTAGGTGTGGCTGGGTGGGCATGGCCAACTCGACATCACTCAAGTCGCAAGGCGCTTCTCCTCGCCTGGTGTCAGGTGGAGCTCCATTCAAAATTCAAGAAAGAAATACTTAGACTCCTTAGATTAGAGAAAATATATCTTTTACTGAAATTGAAGTGGTAGCAACCATAGAATTCTGAATCTGAGGAATTAGGCGCGCAAATCACATATACAAAGTGATAGAAATGTTCCCACTCCCAATAGTTCAAATGATTCTTCCAATTAAAAGTTGTGAATATGATCATGTGGACATCTTCAGGTGGTGATGAGGCCTCTGTCCATTGACCTTGGCATATTTTGATAAAAGTTTGCAGTTGCACAGAGAAAAGCAAGGTAAGCGAGAAATAGAAACCTAAGCAAGAATTTATACTCCCCCCTCCTCATTTTACACAACACTAGAATGTAACACCTCCAGCTCGCTTCCCAGACTTTACCCCCTCCTCCCCCCGTTACTTATGGCAGCCAAAAGATGCAAAGCAATAGTAGAAGATCTTGAAGGCTGACACCTGGTCTCTCGTGACCATGGAGATGCTGCAACGGTTGTAAGTGTGAAAAACGGTCATGTCACTTTATTCAGTGCCACTGTAACTTTGAATGGTCACTAAATGAATTTTTGTAAGTCAAAGATTACCTGTACAAAAATACAAAAAACTTTTTTGCTTGCAAAAAGCTGCCCTAAGCTCTCCCGAAAGAGCGCACCTAGGAGAAGCAATCCTTACAGTAGATCCATTTGCACCACTTAAAGATATCAGCTGATCTCACTTACCTCACAAGATATCCTAGGGAAATCATCCAGATTTAAGGAAAGTTCACATGCCCCCCAGAAAGGCAGTAAAAAAATCAGTGCCAAGCTTGCATCCTGCCTCTTGGAAGTACACCCCAAAAGGACAGTTCCAGGAACCACTAAAGCAGTGAAGGAAGACCTCCTTCCCATATAGAAAAACAAACCATGAGGCAGGAAAAAATTCAAACACAATACAAATAATTAAATCACAACAGTAGCTGTTGCTTGTTAAACCAATTACCAGAACAAATAGATACAGGAACTAGCCAGATTTCTCAACCCAGTTTCTTTTCAGGAACAGATATTAACCTTTTTCCATCCAAACAAAGCTGAATAGGGAAAATTATGCTATCAATAAACATAGGATCAAATGTCACCAAGCATTGAATTAAAGTTGACCAAAAATCAGTTTTAGACCAAAACTCAGAAAGGGTATGTAAACTTATGTTGTTGTTTTTTGTAAATTTTATTTGAGTTTTCACAAAAAGAAAAGAAATACAATTAAAACATCTTTTTTGAAAGTAGCACAATCCCGGGTTACATTTCTTTCCCTTTTTGTGCATCTTCTTTGTACTTTTTAAGTTCCATTTTCAATTCATCCAAAAGTAATGCCATTGTAGAAATTTTTAAACAACCACCCGATTGATTTTAGTCATTCAAATATAATAGCCAAAAATCCAAAAGTCACCAAGTAATCCAAATACACACAAGCTGTTTCTTTTTGCTCTTTCTTTTTTTTCCACTTTCTCTTCCTGGGGTTACTATTTAGTTGCAAAGTTTCAGTTAAAATTTATCTTTTAGAAGTCTTATTGAAATTTTACTTTAGATTCTTTTAAAGTCCAGGCAGCCTCCTCCCTCTTCCAGATCCTGCCCTTATTCTTTTTCTCTCCCTTCCTGCTTATAGAAGAAAAAGTTTTTAATGTCCAGAAATCTTTATTGTCCCTTTGGCATTTAGTTGTTTTTTCAGCTTAATTGCCTATTGATGCCAAAGTGGATTTTTCCGATTTCTTATTCCGATCTCTTAGTTGTCAATGTAAGGAAGGAGAGAGAAGAAGAAAAAAGTCAAACCTTTCCCTTTTCACTTTCTTTCGCTGCTTCCGACTCTTCTTTGGGAGCGATGTTATTTCTTGTAAAATTTAAATTCCAGGGTACCTTAGTTATTGCTTTTTCAACTTAGCCCGGTCAGCCAAAACTTTCACTTCTTTTCTTTGAGGTGGCCATTTCTGTCCACCGCTCCTACCACCTTTGGGAAAGGGAGTAATGGCCAGCTGGCAGTCTCCCCCTTCTTTACCACCTCTACGGGGTGGCTTAGCCCCAAAGCCAGCCGGCTCGGGGCGCTCCAGCGGCAAGCCCAGACAGAAACCGCGCACAATCGCGGATTCCTGTCTGTCGCCGAAGCCCTTCAAACCGGAAGTCCGTGAACTTATGTTTGAATGTCAATCTTTCTAGCTAGCCAAGAGGCCTTGCTGAATGTCACTCATCTTGGTTCCTTGTCATTAAAAGCTTATTTCCAGCAGTTCTTCATTTTTCAATTATTTCTTCAAAGTGCTGATTGTTGCATCCTGGCTGGAAGTATTTCCAGGGGAGTATTTCCTCCCAACAGCAGTGTAAAAAGCTTAAAACAATCCTTCCCCTTTAGGAAAGTCAAGCCCCAGCAAAGTACCAGCAAAGAAAATAAAAAAACTCTGGAGCTCAGGTGATAGGAAGTCTAGGGTACTGCCAAGAATGTAATAAGATAGAAAGGCAGTTTCTGTAAGCAGGGCAATAAATATTAGGTTGTGTCAGATCCGTGTATCTGTCATTTCTTCAATGGAAGAAGAAAAGGGGGGGAGACTGATAAAGAAATCCTTCTTGATGTAACCTGAATATATTTAATCTTATATCGAATTTGTATAACCTGCACATGATACAATGGAGGGATGAAACCCAGATGGCTGGAACCTATCACCTCTGGGAGAGACAGCCGGGAGATGAAGAGACCATAAAAATTCCACAGTGAGATGTGTTCTGGGAAACTCTGCAAAAGATCATTCTAAAAAGGGGGTGGGGGGATTAGGTATGCCCTGGGAAACGCTGAAAAAGATCGTTCTAAAAAGGGGGTAGGGGGAATTAACATGTTGGCTCTTTGTTTTACTAAATATATATCAAGATAAGGGGAGAGGTTTTAAACTCCCTTATCTATCTCTGCATGCCTGAGAGACCTTAGACGCTGCTTTTAAACCCTACATCAATTGTCTCATCTCAATAAAGGATTCCTTTTGATGCGTTTTGATATGTTTTCAGAAGTTAATTCTAGTTGATTGGGAAAAGTTCTGTAGCCTGACATAAAGCAGCGTCTGCAATAGAGGTCAGCCCGGAGAGGATTTTTTTTTTTAAAAAAACAAAACCTTCACTCTACCGAGGGGACCCGGCAAAAAAGGAAAATGTCTGAGTACAGCAAGGACCAAGGGGAAGCTGGGGAGAAACATTGACAGTTACCCAACCAGATACTGACTCGATGCACCCCATCGAAGATAGCAAAGCTGCCTACAAAACCTCCACAAACCTCCACAAAGTCTATAGGCATACGAAAGAGAGACAGCTGGGATGGAAGAACCAGTGGAGTAACCCTCACCCGGGGTAATCGTAAACCTGGGTGGCAATTGGAGCTGGAGGCTCTATCGGTTCAGGAAGAATGCGGCGAGGGGCCACCGGCCGACGACCAACTGAGATGGTACATAAATCGCCTCCTGAGGGAAGCCCTGGAGAACCTCGAGGTGAGGGATGCACCAGGACGCCAACGCAGGAGAGCAAGGGAACCAGAAAATGAGAGAACCCGAGCCACCACCCCGGATTCAGCTGAGAATGATCGGGCAGCGGGACAAGCTGAAGAACCAGCAGCCATACCAGGTACCTGACCCCTAACCACCCCAGAACAGGGGATTAACCCTGACCAACCCAGAGACATACATCTGCAGAGGAAGGTACCACCCCTGGGAGTAAAATTCGATGGAAACCCCCAGAAACTGGGATTTTTCCTGGCGCAAGTCCTCACCTACATGCAAGAATACGGGCAGAATTTTCCAACGAGTTGTCACCCTGGCCTTTGAAGGGGCAGCAGCCAGATGGATGGTGATGCTCCACAACGTCAACGCCCCAGAATTAAGGAACCTCGACCACTTCATGACGGCCCTACGCTCCCGCTTCAAAGACTCTCTCGCTGATAGAAAAGCACGCGACTGCATCAGAGTCGTAAAGCAAGGCCGTCGCCCGGTAGCTGAATACACTGAGGAATTTCGTGACCTGGCTGGCCCAGTCGACTGGCCAGAGGATATCCTAGTCTGTTGGTTCAAAGATGGACTAAGTGACGACCTATATGCTGCCTGCCTGGCCCGTGGGGCCCCAAACCACCTACGTGAATGGTACATGATGGCAGAGGAGGCAGAGAAAGATATCTGTCTTCATATTTCATCATCTGTTGAATATTTTTCACTTTCTCATCTGTCTTTTCAATTTTTTGCTCAATCTTCTGAATTCCTTGCATGATCATCTGCAGTGTCACTTCCTTCTCTTTCTCTTTCTCCTGTCTGTATAGATCGTTGTCCTCCAGTTGGTGAGGAGGTTGGTATCGAAGAAGCTGGGGCTGTTATCTTTCTACTCATGCTTATCTGTGAAGAAAGAGAGAGAAAAAAGGGGAAAAAAAAGAATGAAGGCAAACAAGTGCCACTCGAAAAAGAAAAAGGGAAAAAAAATATTCAGGCACTTGTATACCTTAATCCAATTAGTTGCAATAGTATATACAAAAAAATAAAAATAAAAAAAAATAAAAAAACGAGAAGATATGGAAAATGGGATAAAAAGAAATTTTCTTTTAAAGAAAAAGAGGATAGGGGAAGGAAAAGAAAAATCAAAAAGAAAAAAAAGAAAGAAAAAAAATAGTCTATGTATTTCTCTTAATAAAAAGAAACAAAAAAGCAAAAATAAAAAATTTACATTCTAGTTCCTGGTTTAAAAAATCGAAATCCAAATTTAAAAAAACCCAACTAGAGGGGAAGTAGAAAAGAAGGCAAAAAGTAACAAACAATTCTAATGTAAAGCAAGCCTCTGCCACCAAATATTCAAGGCTCTTTGATAAATCAGCAAAGTTTCCAGTTCAGTGTTTTCAAGGTCACTTCAATCTTCTTTCTTTCAACTTCAACTCCGGACTCCAGCTTTCTCTAGTTTCACAGATGGACACCTGTGTAAGCAAACTGCCATGCTCATCCTGCTATCTTTTCCAGTGCAAAGCTCAGAGTCCTTGAGTATAACACGAATACATAAACAAGTAAAAGAAAAAAGAAAACAATGTATCCAAGCCTCTAGGCGGCAGTGCTACTTATTTTCCTTCACTTTCACTTCCCCCTCATATTTCCAAAGCCAGGAACATTAAAAAAAAGTAAAATCTTTTGTTTTAAAAAGAAATAAAAAATCAGAAAGAAGAGTCTCAATCAAAAACACTTTCAAGAGGATTGTTAAAAAAAGAAATACCAACAGGAATAGGAAATTTAAAAAGGTCCAGTCCAGTTTAGAATTAAGAAGCTTTACCAAGTTCAGAATTCCAATAAAGGGAAAAGACAAAAAAACTTTCACTTTAACTAGCTTAATCTCGCCGCTTAAACTCTTTTCCCTTCACTTTTAATTCCACTTTAAGTCTTTCAGGGTGTCCTCTTCAAGAAATAATAAGTAAAAGTTCATCTCACCAAACTAACACACTTTCTTTCAATCTCTTCCGTTCCAGAGCTGTCCCAGCTTCAGCAGCTTGAATGGCTGCCTCTCCGCCGCCAGCAAAAAGGGCTTTTCCTGGATCAACCAGGGACTTTGCAATGTCCCTGGGAATCATCAGGACGTGCTCTTATCAATCACTGTCTCTACGGGACAGTTTAGGTCAGTAAGGACAGTCCAGCAGCTGAGATATTGATGGCGATCTTGGAGGATCAAGATCGCACATCGTACCATCATGATGCCAGCTCCGCCCTCCCCCCATCTCTTTATCTTTGACCATTTTTTTTGCTGTTGGACAGATCCACCACATATGATAGTAGGGTCCCACTGTCTGTTTGCATTTCCAGCATTCTGGTGACATATGTGGAAGCATTTTTGCCATTCTTGCTGATGGCAAGTGCCATTTTGTACAAGTTTTCTCTTTAAGCTGTTGACATATTTAATTTATATTTTCTTTCCCACAATTTTTGCCTATTATCTAAGTCTATAGTGTACCCAATTTTTTTGCCCATATTATCGTACTTTCTTTTACATATTCTTCCATTTTAAAATTCAATAGGTAATTATAAATTTTCTGTATTAATTTTTCATCTGTCCCTAGTAGTATTTTATCCAGTTCTTGGGGTTCCTTATAGAATGCATATATTTCTATATCTTTCTTATATCTCATTTGAATTTGGACACCAATTTGCTAGAATTTGCACATCGAATGTGCGCAGGGCCTTAAAGGTTTATATTAAACGTACTGCTGAATTCTGCAGGACAGAGTCTCTTTTTTGTTCTTTCCAACCTTCCACTTTGGGAAGTAAGGTGACTCCATCTACAGTAAGTAGATGGATCAAAGCATGCATAGCTCGAGCCTATTCCAGTCAGTCCCTTCCGGTATCCAGGGGTATCACAGCACACTCCACTTGTGCGGCGACTACAGCGGCTTGGGCTACGCAGGCATTGGTGGAAGAGGTCTGCAGAGCAGCCACATGGACTTCACCTTCGCCTTTTATCCGTCACTACCATCTGGACTCCTTTGCTTCAGCGGATGTGGCGCTTGGGAGATGGGTCCTACAACGGGTCGTTTTGGACCGTGAAAGCCAGGACCAGTCATAACCCTCCTGAGGACAACCCTGCTTTGGTATGTCCCATCCTGACCTGTTTCAGCCTTACAAGGGAAAATGGGCATTGTTTACCTGAACGCCACTTTTCCTTGTTAGGCAAGACAGGTCAGCCCCACCCTAAGGGTAGGATTCTTTCAAGAGTCCCATGGGGGGTGGGGTTCCTGATAATGTTCTTGTTTTTGTTTTTCCTTTCTTAGAGGCAATCTGGTCTGTTGCACTGACTTTTTGCAGAAACTGGGAGGAGTTACCCAGAGTGGGCGGAGCTAGGTTAATAAGAGATTCAGTCCAAAGCAGCTAAAGTAGAGTACCATCCATCCTGACTTATCTTGCCTAACAAGGAAAAGTGGCGTTCAGATAAACAATGCCCATTATTATAATATTTGCAGCATTTTTACATTTGGAATAACTTTCCACACAAATTGTTCTTTTTATAAACTTTATAAACATTACAAACTCTTTATAAATTGTATCTCTCATGAAATTATTGGTTTTTCTTATGATTTTGGTTAATTTTGGTCATGCTTTTAGGTAATTTCACAAAATATATTACAATTGTTTTAGAAAGTCATTTAAGGTACACTAGGAAACTTATGACATGTAGGGTCACACTTGTTTTCACATATAATATAGCTTGGCATTCCTTTCACTCCCCTTGCAACTCACATCAGAGCCATGATAAAGCCATTTCTTCCTCCTTGATTGACCAATGAAACTGTTGGCCACTTTGTTGGGGTGAGGGGAAGAAAGATGTAGATCAGGAGGGAAACTGCCCCATCCCACTGTGTCCCAGTGGCCCCCTCCTCTCTGGAGAGGAAGAGGACTCACCTGTTGACTACTGGTTTTCTCCTATTTGATATACCTTGCTGTTCAGACATCCAAGTCACTCCCTTGTTCTTCCCACTCTGCCCACTGCTAATTAAAATATTTCAAGTTTTGGCCTCATTCAAGTCAGAATCAATCAGAATAGAGCTGGAAGGGCCCTTGGGCATCTTCTAGTCCAAGCCCCTGCTCAAGCAGGAGACCCTATACCGTTTCAGATAAGTGACTATCCAGTTTCTTCTTAAAAACCTCCAGTGATGAAGTACCTACAACTTCTGATGTCAAGCTATTCCACTGGTTAATTGTCCTCACTGTTAGGAAGTTTCTCCTTAGTGCCAGGCTGCTTCTTTCTTTCATTAGTTCTCAGCCATTGTTTCTTGTCCTGCCTTGGTAAATAAGTTGACCCCCTCCTCTTTGTGGCAACCTTTCAAATACTGGAATACTGCTATCATGTCACCCCTAGTGCTTCTTTTTTCTAAACTAGCCAAACCTCAAATCAACAGTTCTTCAACCTTCTTTTTTTGTAATGTGGTGATCATAACTGTATACAGTATTCCAGGTGTGACCTTATTAAGGCTTTATAAAGCAGTACTAGTACTTCATGTGATCTTGATTCTATGCCTCTGTTTATATGACTATGTATTATATGTATTAGCTTTTTTGGCTGCTGCCTCACACTGCCAGCTCATATTTAAGTGATTGTCCACTAGGACTCCAAGGTCCCTCTCATAATTTCTGTTTTTGAGCCAGATTTTGCTTGATAGCACTCCACATTACATTTCATGTTGTTGGTTAGGGTCCATTGTTCAAGTCTATCAAGATCTTTTTGGATCCTGAGGTTATCTTCTGGAGTGTGTCTATTCCTGCCAGCTTAGTGTCATCTGCAAATTTCATGAGTTTCCCTTCTATTCCCTCATCTAAATCATTTATGAAGATATTGAAAAGTATGGGCCTGATTATTCAGCCTTCAGGTGGTATGGAGTTTTTCTTCCAGTACTGAGCATATGAAATTCTTGCTGCTGTTAATATATGTAATATAAAATATTTTGTCTTTCTGTTATAGTTTTTTTTTATTATTCCTAAAAGGAATAATTCTGGGACAAAATCAATTTTATTTTTAGTTAACTCTTCTAACCACGTTTGAATCGTTTTCCAGTATTTTTTCACTTTGGGGCATGTCCACCAAGAATGAAAGAAGGTACCTTGTTGTTGTCCACACTTCCAACAATTTGGTTTTAAATTTGGGTAGATCTTAGCCAGTCTTGAGGGTGCCAAATGTCAACAATAGAACATTTTATGTTGGTTTTCCTTATATGCCGCCGATTTTGTTATTTTATAATTCACATTCCAGATCTTTTCCCATTCTTCCAGATCAGTAGTATGTCCAAAGTTCCTACTCCATGCAATCATCGTTCCTTTCACAATTTCTTCTGCTCTTTCAAATTCTAATAAATGTTTATATAATTTTGATAATAATTTCTCATCTGGGCCAATCAAAATTTTATCTAGTTTTTGTAATTCATTATTCATACAATACACAATACTTTCATATTCCAAATTCCTCACTGTCTTTTTTATATCTTGTTTGATTTGCATATAGGTCCACCAATCCAGTTTTATTCCCTGATCTTTCAATTTCTATCTACTCTTTAAGTTCCCTTGGTCATCTAAAATTTCGCTATACCTGGCCGATTTCCTAACCTCCGTTATATTGGGGTGGATTACTGCTTCCAAGGGAGATAAAAGAAATAAAAGGAGTAGCCAAGAGCCCCAAGCTTGCTGGCTTGGCTAAGTCATGGCTTTCCGAGAGACAGACAGACATAGAGAGAGAGGGAGGAGAGAGAGAGACATAGACACACAAGTGATACACAGAGAGAGGGGGAGAGAGAGGGAGAGAGATACAGAGAGAGAGAGAGAGAGAGAGAGAAAGACACACAGAGATACAGAGAGATGGGGAAGAGAGAGATAGAGGGGAAAAGGGGAAGATAGGGAGAGGGACAGAGAGACACGGAGAGATACAGAAAGGGGGGAGAGAGATACAGAGGGGGGAGAAGGGAGGAAGAGGGGGAGAGACATGGAGAGAGACATAGGGTGAGAGAGAAGGGTTTTGTGGCTGGGTAGACGTGGCTAGGGGCGGTCATGTGACTGGGAGGAATTAGTGACATTGTGTTGGCCATGCCTACCCAGGTTTTGTGGCTCCCTATGTTTTTTTTTTCCTGTGGAAAATGGGTCCAAATGGCTCTTTGAGTGTTTAAGGTTGCAGACCCCTGGTCTAGAGGCAACCCTAGCTACTCTGAAACTCAACCTACAAAATAAGAAACTCCAACTTAAATAAGAAGGCTATATCCAAATCGAACATAATAAGGAACGAACAACTTCTGAAAGAAATGACCCTGCATATGACCTTTAAAGGAAGACTGTTGGAAACATGTCACTCAGAAGAATACAATAGCAATAGCATTTAGATTTATAAACCCGCTTCAGTGCTTTACAGCCCTCTCTAAGAGAGTCAGCATATTGCCCCCAACAATGGGGTCCTCATTTTATCGACCTTGGAAGGATGGAAGGTTGAGTCAACTTTGAGCCGGTGAGTATCGAATTGCTGAACTGCTGGCAGCTGGCAGTCAGCAGAAGTAGCCAGCAGTTATTGCTTTCTAACCACTGAGCCACCACAGCTCTCTTTTGCACTTTCTGTCTAGTCCAACTCCTTTGGAGCTACGTAATCAATTTCATAGCCTCCCCTGGAAGAAAACATTTAACTACCTAGAAAATAGGTATCAAGTGTCCCTAGAAAAGAGGCATCAAGTGCTCCTGTGAAAGAAAGAAAAGTAGCTCACTTCCCTAGGAAAATAAGTTGAGTGTTGATGATATTCACTTCTCAGGGGAACAGAACCAGCCATCTGTAGACCAGACATTCAATCTAGGGAGGTATGTTGTCTCCCTAGAGTAAAAATCAAAGATATGGCTGAGAACCTTCCTAAGTTAATCAAGGTCACATATTACTTCCCCTTTATCCTCCTTCATGTAGGTATAAACAATGCAACAATGCATCTGAAAACAATATTGAGACATTACAAGCAACTAGGCTAGAAAGTTAAGGAGTTATGAGCACAAGGGATGTTTTCATCTTTACTTCCAATGATAGGTCAACATCCAATGAGGGAACAGAATTTTAGAAATGAACTACTAGCTTAAGAATTGGTGCCACCAAGAGAATTTTGGATTCCTAGATCATGGTCTGCATTACCTACATAAAGGGCTTCTGGCAAGGGATATCCTGCACCTCACAAAAACCATGAAGAATGTATTCAGAAAATAACTGGCTCAACTTATCAGAAGGGCTTTAAACTAAAATTGAGGGGGATGGGTGACCAATCCTTAGGATCTTTAGGTCCTAATCCCAAGCATAAACTCCAAGACAAACAAACAATTAGGTGGGGAGGGATGGGAAGGAAGGAAAACTCAGGAATAAAGTAGGAGATACAGGAAACATATCCAAGGTCAGCCATACAGCACTGAAATACCTATATACAAACGTTAAAAATTTGGGAAACCAACAAGGTGAATTTGAAGTATTAATACATAATGACATATAGTTGCCATTACTGAAACTTGATGGGATGAAACTCATGACTGGAATGTACAGATGGAAGGATACAAACTTTCAAAAGCAACAGACTGAATAAAAGAGAAGGTGGAGTTGCATTATATGTAAAAGATCACTATATTTCTATAAAAATGCACAAAACCAAGAATGAAAGTGTCCAAAAATGCATATGGGTCAATATAAAAAAAAAGAATGAGATTGCCATAAGTGTATGCTACAGGCTACCCACCAAGCAGAAGAAAGAGATGAACTTTTTGCTAACCAGTTCACATGTCTGTAGGAAACACACCAGAGTAGTAATGGGGGATTTTACCCTGACATCAACTGGGAGACAAATTCTGCAACAAGTGAGAGATCAAACAGGTTCCTGATCAGCCTAGCTGATAACTTTGTCATCCAAAAGGTAGAAGTAGGAACTAGAGGGACAGCTAATTCTTAGTAATAGAGAAGAAA
Organism: Notechis scutatus; assembly: GCF_049901735.1. Classification (NCBI taxonomy): domain Eukaryota; kingdom Metazoa; phylum Chordata; class Lepidosauria; order Squamata; family Elapidae; genus Notechis; species Notechis scutatus. The sequence continues at coordinate 114,484,847 of NC_142011.1, read as the reverse complement.
TGATAGAGTGGGTTGAAATTGCCAGAACTTTGGGGGAGAGTGACCATGTCATATTGAAATTCAATATAATGTGAACACAAACAATATAACAACCAAACCAGTGTCTTAGACTTTAAAAAAGCTGATTTTAACAAACTTACAAATAGCTTGGGAAGGATTCCATGGATGAAAATTTTAAAGGGGAAAACAACTCAAGAAGTTTGGGAAACTCTATAAAGCCCAGTCCAGCTCAATACCAATGAAAAAGAAAAAAAATAAGTCCACTAATGAGAGAAGATGGCAAGGAAGTAACAGGCCTAGAAAGAAAGCAGAGCTTTTTCATTCTTTGCATCTATCTTTATGCAAAAAGGCAATACAGCCTATCCTACCAAAAACAACTATAAAAGACAGACTAGGAATTAAATTAAATTAAGCAAGAAAATGATAAAAGAACACCTGTCTGCTCCAGACAAGTTCAAATCACTGGGACTTGAGACGACATCCCAGAGTTCTGAAGGAGCTGGCAGACATGATCTAGGAACCATTGAACCATATCTTTCAAAGACCCTGGAACACATACAGGTAATCCTTGGCTTATAACTACAATTAAATCAAAAATTTATGTTGCTAAGCAAGACGTTATTAAGTGTGTGTTGCCCCATTTTACAATCTTTCTTGCCACAGTTAAGTGAATCACTGCAGTTATTAGTACTACTTAACTTACATAGTTAAGTGAATCTGGTTTCTTCATTGACTTTGCTTGTCAGAAGATCACAGAAGGTGATCATATGACGCCAGGACACTGCAAACATAAATACATGCTAATTGCCAACCTCCAAATTTTGATCATGTGACCATGGATATGCCGCAACAGTCATAAATTTGAAAAATGGACACAAATCACTTTTTTCAGTGCCATTGTAACTTCAAATAATCACTAAACAAATCATTGTAAGTTGAGAATACCTGTATCATACGGGATAAATTTTCTTAATGATATTTATTAGAAAGTTTTTAATATTGCAGAGGAGTTGAATAAAATATGTCATTAACTCAATAGGCATCCAAGAAGAAAGTGTACATGTTGTACAATCTCCAGCCTGATCGTTCTGTGACAGGAGGAGCTTGGTATAGTGACCAAGACTTCGAATCTGAATTTGTAGAGGTGCTAAATCAACAGTGTTTTAAATTTCTTCAGACTAAGGTAAATGATTCTTATGTGTAATTTGCACATGGTCTTTCTCCTTTCATCTTTTCCCTATTACAAGAGGGAATTACAAGGGAGTAAGTAATGAGGAATACCCACAGAAGCATTATGGTAGTACTGGCAGCAGTGGGAGCTGCAGACATGCTACACAAAAAGCCCAATTTGTTCCCCATTGTGTATATACTCATTCTCTTGTAATTCCTTCCTCTCCAATCTCTCTGCTGTGCAAGGGGGGGAGGAGTAAGAAAAAAATGGATCAATCACAGCAGGACAGTGTGTCCTAACTAATTGTAATGGTGATAGATATTCTGTACTTGATAAGTTTTCTCTAAACCTGTCCAACTCTCACTCCAGACCATTGCAATTATTAAGTTTTCCAACCCTTACTTTTATCCGATTTGTAGATTCTCTTTAGCTGGATGTTTTAAACTCAGACTGTATAGGAATTTTATAGAGCAAGGAGTTGGATAGTATTAATGATCCTTTCTAACTCTATAATTTTGTGATTCTTCAGAGTATTCAAATTGGATCTGGTGTCTTATAGTGGATGCTATGAAGCAGGTGACTCCTATAATGGATTTTTTTCCTAAACAGTTTAAGTACATTAAAGCTATACCTAAGGAAGGGATCCCTGGCATATAACTAAAAAGGCAGATGTTTCATGTAATGATCCCACAGGCTAGCTAGGCACCTACATTTAATATGGCTGATTTATGTGACAGGAAAAAAAGACCAAAGTCCTAATATATTGCAGAGAATTCTAGTTTACAGTTTGAATTTCTAACATTCTGCTTTCCAGAATACATATACTATCTATCTTTAGCTTTTGATAGCACTTCATGTAGTTTTATTCCAATATTAGTGTCATTTCAACTTTATTAACTAACTCATTATTTAATAGAATCAAATCATGAGACAACCAATCCCTTTGTGCTTTCTTCTATCCTCTGAAGAAAGTTGCAAGCACTTTTCTGAAGAAAAAAAATAGGCCAGTTTTATCTCCTGCTACATATTGTGGTAATTAATTATGACTCCAGACTATGAATGAAAAATATTTTTTAAAAAATCATTTTTTTAAAGTTTACAGTATTTGTTTTTAAAAAGGAACTTTTCTTGATGTTAAATAGTCAATGTGGAAGTGCAGCAAAAGGAAGCCACAGCGAAGTTATGTTTGTTAAATGTTAATTATTTTGATGCCAAGAAATGCTTCTTTGAAACACTGTATGAATAACTTACTTGCAAACATCTTTGAATGAATACCAGCTAAAATACTGTTATCCACTGATGTAGATGGCTTTACTATATCATTTTTCCATTGGTATTATCTTGTAGGCTGAAGGAGCTCGAGAAACCAAGCAGAATCCTATGATACAAAGAAATAGCTCATTCACCTCTTCTCATGAGGTGTGGAAATATATCAGTGAGTTAGGTATCAGTAAGGTAAGACCATTGTGTATTAGTTTTTCATTTTGTACTTAAAGAACAACATTGTATCTTGCAAAATAATAGGCATTTTTAATTGTATTTGTAGATCATGTGAAACTCCACCTTTAGTTGAACTGCATTAATGCAATGATCACTTTATGCAAACTTAAGTTGCTGCTATTGGTTGTAACTCATTCATGGTTCTAAAGTGTATCTGAATGATGGTTAATATTTGCCAATAGCTTTCAGGAACCATTTTTAAAAATAGTCAATTGGATTATATCCATTTGAGTATTATTTATAAAAAATTAGATCCTATGGAAAGAAAGAGAGAATGAAAAAGAAAAGGAAGAATTTTTTTTTCCTGCAAGGAGCAAAAGTCTGGTTTCAAGCAAGACTTTTAAATTAAAATGTATAGCTTCAGATTGTACCTCGAAGAAATGTTTGGTTATTGGGTTTAGCAATTACTTTTAATAATAATTGAATATAAAAGATTTCAATTTTGAAGAAAATTCAGATTATACCTGATAGAACAAAAGTATGGACATATTTTTGTGGGCATATTTTTTAATAGTATTAGATGGTCTCTTTGCATCATATGCAAAAATAATTCTGAATGAGAGCTCTGATACAGCAGATGAGTTTTATGACCCACTTGATTTAAAGCACTTTTTATTCTTTTTTTTTTTTTTTGCTAAAATAGACTTAAACTCTGCTTTTGACTGAACTATGTTTGCTTTTAAAAATGAATATTCAGCCTATCTCTGGCAGTTTTACTCCTCTTTATTCTTTTCATTTATGTATATTTTGTATTTCTAGACTACCCTTCTCCCTCACAGAGATCTTGTATAGTCTATGTATTTGGAAAGCAATTGTCTTTTATCACATTTCTTAATAACTAATAAGTCCATCCTTTCATGCTGAAATCATGCTGAAGTTTCAGTTGGATTTAAAAAAACAGTTCTGTTCGATTAAGCATTGATTGTGTTATAGAAGCATTTACAATAGCCTGCTTTTCAAGCATCAGTGTACTCCTTTTCTTAGAGTATTCTTACTTGAGCTTTTTAAATTCTGTAGGTGGAATTGTCAATGGAGGACATAGAAACCATTTTAAATACCTTAATATATGATGGAAAAGTAGAAATGACCATTATTGCTGCAAAGGAAGCATCAGCAGGGAGTGTAGACGGGCACATGAAACTCTACAGAGCTATTAGTCCAGTCATACAACCCACTGGGTTGATACGGATACCTTGTGGACTTTGTCCAGTAAGTATTCCTCAGGAATAATACATTGAGATCAGATGTTTTACTACTGTGACTCATTAAAATTTATCTGCATATCAGTCATTCAAATTAGACTTCAGAATACAGGTAGTCCTCATCTTACAACACTTCATTCAGTGACTGTTCAAAGTTGTAGCACCACTGGAAAAAGTGACATGATCAGTTTTCTCACTTACGACTGTTGCAGCATCTACCTGCTTATGTGAGCAGTATCTTCATGATCATGTGATCAAAATTCAGATGCTTGGCAACTGACTCATATTTGTAATGGTTGCAGTGTCCTGGGTCAGCTTTTGTACCCTTCTGACAAGCAAAATCAGTGGGGAAGCCAGATTCACTTGACATTCATAAATCACTAAATAAACTACAGTGATTCACCTTAACAACTTTGGCAAGAAAGATTGTAAAATGGAGCAAAACTCACTTAATAAATATCTCACTTAGCAACAAGAATTTTGGACTCAATTGTGGTTGTAAGTTGAGAACTACCTATACAGGGTATTGTTTTATATCTGGTACAATAATTAAGCAGGAATGGGAAATAATTCAAACAAGGTTCTGTTGGTGAGTATACATTGTAGGAACTACTGGATTGATATTTTTCAGCAAAATTTATATTTATTGTTTGGCTTATATTATTAGTAGTTTATTTGCTCATTCCAGGTTTAATTTTTTTAAAATATCCTTTCCTTCTTCTTTTTTTTTGTAAATTTTATTTGAGTTTTCACAAAGAAATACAAATAAAACATCTTTTTTGAAAGTAGCATGATCCTGGGTTACATTTCTTCGTACAGACACAAATTCAATTTCATTCTCATTTTTATGTCCAATTCCATATCTTATTACTGTTTTACATTTTCTACATAGCTTCTCCCCTCTTTTACTTTTCTTAATTTTATTTTAATTATCTCATCTTGATTCAAATCCTATATTTATACTTTTTGTCTGTCCTGTTTCAATTTCATATTATCTTTTCTCATTAAACAAAGTTTCTCCTGTAGTTGCTGATTGGAGTATGACACCTTTATATATTTTAATTTTATCCATTTAACTCTTATTTAAGCTTCAATATATACCTTAAAGTTTAACATTTAATATAATACATAACTTCAATTCAGATTCTGCTTGGTACATTCTTAAAATACACACTATATTCTTAAAAAGAAAAAAAAAAGGATTATAAATATATGTAGTTAAAACAACACATTCCATACAATAGCTATTTTATCCCTCATTTTAATCATACATTGTTTCCAATTTTCTAAAATTATTTTTAATACTAATATAACAATACAATCTTATGTACCTTTACAGAATCCCTTTTTCAGTTAGATTTTCACCCATTATCTCTAAATAGGCCCTGTTTCTCTATATCTTGTTTCTGTCCTTTATAACTTCTTTTCCTTTCCGCACTATCGCGGATTTCTGTCTGTCACCGAAGAGGCTCAAAACTGGAAGCCCTGAAGTTTCTTGATCATCTTCAAGAGCAGCCACCTATAGAGCTAGTTATAGTAGTCCACCTGAGAGATGACAAAGGCTCAGTGGTGGGGGCCAACTCGATGTCACTCATATCAAAGGGCGCTTCGCCTCACCCAGCCTCTCATGACCATGGGGGTGCTGCAATGGTAGTAAGTGTAAAAAGTGGTCATAAGTCACTTTTTTCAGTACCATTGTAACTTTGAATGGTCACTAAATGAACTGTTGCAAATCCAGGATTACCTGTACAAAAATACAAAAAGCTTCTTTGCTTGCAAAATGCTGCCCTAAATACCAATCATTAGATTAGAAATGGGGGAATACACACTGAAGATCAATGATAGCCAGAGCCATCATGGAAACCTAAACCATGCTGTCTGAATACCTTCCTTTTCATCAGCAATATCTGCAACCTGGAGTTACAAATCAGGCAGGGTGCCAGAGCACCTTGAGGAATTAAAATAGTTAAAATGCAACAATAAGTATCAGCAACCAACTCTTGCTCATAAAGTGAAATCTTTAGCAGAGAGGTCATTTAAGCTCTCCAGAAAGTGAGTTGGCATATTTGGGCTACAAAATGCCAAGTTAAAGAGACAAATTAACGAAGTATATACGAGACCCAGGTTCAAGCTTCCCAAGCTTGTCAGGATCACAATAAAATTAGTACATGCCACAGATATCTAAACTTTAAGCCTGGTGCCATGTTACTAAGCCTTATTATCATGGGAGAAAACTAAAATAAATTGAAGATCCACACCCCTACCTCCTTTTTAAAATCTTACTATCAGTGAGCAATCATAAGCCTTGGCCACTTCAAAGCAATGAAAGAGACATCTGTTCCAAAGGTGCTTTTTCAAGAGGCAACTGGACTTTGTTGAAACCAAGAAAGTCCAGTTGCCTCTTGTAGAAAGTTAGCACCCTCCCCCAGAAGAATGAAATATGTTGAGAAATATTAAAAAGATATTAAATGAGAAATAGAGAAACATGCTCTTAAAAACCAGGAAACAGATTCAGTCTTTCTTAATAGTTCCAAATAAATTGAGGTCACCTTTTCATGGTTGTCACCTTGTCACCATTCAAGATAGGATTAAAACCCCAAGCATCTAGGATTAATTACATTTGTTAAACAAGATTAAAAACCCCAGCTCATTGCCAGCCTTCACGAAACAAACTAATTAAAATTAAATAACAAAATACACAAACAAGCCTCTAAATTACAAAATGCTGTAGAATAGGGGCCGCCAACCTTTTGGACCTCAAGGACCACCAAACTCATACTTTTAAATCCTGAGGATCACTAATACCAATTTTTTTAAAAAAAGATAATATATTTAATATAACATTTTTATTTTTTATATTAAATATAAATTTAATATTTAAAAATTAATTTTAATATAAAATATCTCTCTATATATAAAGATATATATATATATATATTTAAGTATAAAAATGCTTATTTAATTATAACAAAATTGTAAGTGCTTAATCATAACTATGGGGCAGAGCGAAGGGAAAGGAAGGCCTCTCTCATCTTTTAAGGGGAAAGAGTGAGGATTTAATACTGCTGGGATTCAAAAGAAGCCACATGATGCCTGGAGGCTGGGAAGATCTGGACGGGAGGAACCAGCTCCCCATCAAACGGAAGAAAAGCAGAGACCCTCCAAATCTGGTCTCCTGTCATTCCATATCTCCCCCCAAGTCAGAGGAAACCTTTCCCTCCTTTGCCAGGTGTGGCTGCCTGGAGTTGGGAGAGGGAAGGAGGGCCGGGCTGGAAGCACCAAGGAAGATGGGCTCATAATAACCAGGCAACATCTCCCCCTTTGGCCTCCACACAAGAAGAGGACTCCCTTAGGCTAAGCTCCAGATTTCTCCCTCTGCTTCCAAGCAGAGAAGGGTCCCTCCCTGTGTGGAGGCCAATGGGGGGGGGGGTGTCGAGCCCAGAAAAGCTCGAGCTCTTGCCTGCACAAACAGGAGCTTGTCTTCCTTGGCATTCTTTTGGTCTGGGCATTTGATCTCTCCCCTGCCCCATGCCAAAGGAAAGCCAGCCGGGCTTCTTCCCTCCTACCCTTCCCCCTGCTCCCTTCCCCCCACTCAATCCTACTTTGGGACAGAGGAGAGTGCACTGGAAACACGTGTTGGCATTTTCAACAAGCATTTCTCTGGCGCTCACCCGCAATTCTTCGCATTCCTCCAGGCCTGGCTTGCTGAGGGGGGAGAACAGCCCTGACGTCTCTGCTGCCCCTCCCCCAACAGCCCCAGCCATCGCTGCTCAGGGAAGGCACAGGAAAAAAATGTGAGCAGAAATATAACTCTTGCTGGGGCGAAAGAGCGGAGATCAGGGAAGGCACAGGCAATAGAAAGCGGCGCTTTTCAAAGGCGGAAGCTTCTGTCTTCTCTTGCCTGTGTTTTCCTCAATCTCAGCTCTTTCGCCCCAGTGAGAGCTATGTTTCTGCTCGCTTTTCCTGTGCCTTCCCCGGGCAGCGATTGCTGGGGGAGGGGGGCAGCAGAGCAGAGCGCCAAGAGGGACGAGAAAACTGACTACGACGATGCCCCATTCCGGACCTTTGAACTGGATGGTGAGCACAGACTTGCCCACTCCACCCCCTCCCACTACCACCAGACAGTACTTTTCCTGCCCCAGGCCGTCCCTATAGCCCGCAGCCATCGAGGAAGAGCCCAGGCCAGGAGAGGCGAGCTGGAAGGTGTGGGAGTGCCGCATAAATGCAAGTAGCGTGGCACTCCTGCACCTTCCGGCCATCTCCATCGCCGCTTCAGCCTGCCTGTGCCACCAGCCCCCTCTTGCTGCATTAGCACCATTACCTCATCCTGGCCAGCGAGGGCTGCACAGCTTTTTGCAGGTTTGCGTTCGGCCAAAGGGTGGGGGTCAGCGGGTGGGTGGGCCATGTGGGTGGTGCAGCCTTGTGTTCCCATTCAGCCTCAATTAATTGCTTTAGGGGTTGCTTTGGGGGGGACATTTCTCTGTGGCCCACCAAAATTTTCTCATGGACCACCCACCAGTTGGTGACCACTGCTGTAGAATAAACTGTATAAAAATCCATGTATTGATCAAACCAATTGGTCAGCTGCCCAGGACCTCAAACCCATGTGGTCCTGTTCACCAATAAACCATCTTTTTGGTCAACCTTCGTATTTCCAGTATCTTTCTCCCTACTTGGAACTTAACCAGATGGATATTTCTTCTAACATTCTTGAAAAAAGCACCTTTGGGACAACCATGACCTGGACAACTGAAGAATCCCCATAGACAAGAGACCCCTGTGCTCAGTGAACTGACAAGGCAGGATTCCTGGCAGGATTAGTCCTATAAAGTGGGAAAAACAAAAGGCTGTTGGAAGGATATTTCTTCCAACAACCGGTTCACCGAAGTGCTCAGAAATTTCTCCAGAACTGGTGTGAACCGGCTGAATGCCACCATTGCATAAGCTGACTGTTGGCAAAGCTCTCTCCTGTTTTCATGTGGAAAATGTATTTTTGGGGTAGTATGGAAAAAGGAAGGAAGGAAGGAAGGAAGGAAGGAAGGAAGGAAGGAAGGAAGGAAGGAAGAAAGGAAGGAAGGAAGGAAGAAAGAAAGAGAAAGACAGACTGACTGACATTAGCCCTTTAAATTACATTAGCCCTTTAAATTATATTCAGAAACAAAATGGTTAAACTGTTAAAACATGTAAATGTTGTATTTGAAATATATTTCTGGTAACTAATCCAGAAAGTAGTTTAACTAATTGCCTGAAAGATAATTGCAAATTAATCCTCCAAGAAAGAATAGTAGACAAAAACCAGATTTATCAATATGCATGAAAACCTTTCTCAGCTACCATTGACATTTGTCCTTGAAGCTTCTTCCTAACAACCAGAATATGAAATGCATCTATTATACATATTCTTTGGCCCACAAATTACTGTTCATAAAAGGTTGTCAGTATATCAAACTTAATTGAATTACTGTTAATTAAAATGGTCTGTAACATAAGGCAATCTTTTTGTTAATTATTTGTACCCCACGTTTATTATTTTTATAAATAATTCAAGGTGGTGAATGTATACGACACACTTTCCTCCCCACAATAATCCTTGAGGTGGGTTGGGCTGAGAAAAAGCCCAACTGACTTTCAAGGCTAAGGCAGGACTTAAATTTACAATGTCCTGCTTTCAGGCTTGATACCTTAACCATTAGATCAAACTGGCTGTCTGCAAAAGTAATTGCACTTGGAAATTTGAGTTCAGCAACAAATGTATATATGTTTCTCTGTGGGGCTTCCCTCTTCCTGAAAGAAAATCTGTGTAGTTGCAAAGATCCCAAGGCCTCTTTGATTTCACTATGTCATTCAAGGTACAGGATTTATTTGGCTTAGGACATCCCTAAGGACATTTCATTAGGCAGGTATATTCAATTCTAGCCTCCAGATTAATGTATTATTGATGGACTTCAGTTACTTCCAAATAAAACTTTTAGATTTCTAGTTAAGACTGTGATTATTGTTGCATTATTCTATTGCACTAAGTTCTCTTTCAAAGCCCATTTTAAAATATGGCATTTGAATATTGCAGTTTAGGATTATACTAACAGCTGTTGGTCTCCAATTGTCTAATTGATTAATAAAATTAATCAGATTATTCTAGGATTCTGTCAACTAATGTTGAGGGAGATGTTTCTGGATGAAGTTGTACTTTTTTGTGCTTCATAATACCTGGTAAGATCCTGGAAAAGACAAATCAAGCTAATCAAGTAACATATCTGCAAACACCTAGAAGCAAGCACTTATATCCAGAAGCCAACATGGGTTTGTCAGAACCCAGTCATTACGAGCAATCCTTATTGCATTCTTTGACAAAGTGACAAAGTTAATGGACCAGCTAAATGCTATTGGCATAATTTGCTTGGACTTCACTAAGGCTTTTGATAAAGTAGACCACAACCAATCAACATATGATTAGGGACTAAGTGTATTGTAGCTCGCATGGTTAGGACGCTGGCTTGACAAGTAGCAAGCCTGCGTTCAAAACCTGAGTGCTGCTGTGAGGTGGGGTGACCTCTTGTTCCAGGTCCTGCTTGGGACATGAAAGGAACCCCCAACTGGTGTCTCCCAAGTAATAGTGATGTCACCAATTAATCCTTTCAATCTGGAAGTGCCTTGGCCTTGGTGCTTCCAGCATGAGCGCTATGCAGTTAGAAGCCTGGAAGCTAAAAACATATGAAGAACAGTTGCAGGAACTGAGTATGTCTAGTCTAATTAAAAGGACTGGGGTAACTTGATAGCAATCTTTCAATATCTAAGGAGCTGCCACAAAGAAGACAGGGTCAATTTATTCTCCAAAGCACTTGAACATAAGACAAGAAGCAACGGGTGTAAACTAATCAAGAAGAGATCCATCCTAGAAATAAGAAATTTCCTGACAGTTGAGTGGCTTGCCTTCAGGAGTTGTGGGGGCTCAATCATTTATCTGAAATGATATAGGGAAGGGGTCTGCAACCTTAAACACTCAAAGAGCCATTTGGACCCGGAAAAAAAACACTGGGAGCCACAAAACCTGGGTGGGCGTGGCCAACTTGATGTCACTCATTCCCACCCAGTCACATGACCTCCCCTAGCCACACCTACTCAGCCACAAAATCTTTCTCTCTCTCTCTCTCTATGTCTCTATATCTCTCTGCCCCTCTCCCCCCTCTCTTTCTATGTCTCTTCCCCTCTCTCCCCTTCTCTCTCCTCTCCTTATCTTCCTTGCTCTCTCTCTGTATCTCTCTCCCCCTCTCCCTCTCTTCCCCTCTCTGTATCTCTCTTTCCCCTCTTTCTGTATCTCTCTCTGTGTGTCTCTCTCTGTCCCTTTCCCTATCTTCCTCTCTCTGTATCTCTCCACCCTCTTTCTGTATCTTTCTCTGTATGTCTTTCTCTCCCTATCTTCCCCTCTCTCTTCCCCTTTTTGTGTATCACTCTGTGTGTCTATGTCTCTCCCTCTCTCCTCCCTCTCTCTGTGTCTCTCTTTCTCTCTCTCTCTCAAAGTCACAGCTGGGCCAAGCCAGCAAGCTCTTTGGGGCTCTTGGCTATTCCTTTTATTTTATTGGGTGATCCTCCTCTCCCACCCACTTCTCTCACTACCCCCTGGCTGGCTGTGGCGGGCCAGGAAGGAGACCCTTTTTAAGCAAGCAGCCAACTGCCCCGCACATGCCTTTGCTGCACTTGGCGCTTGCTTGAGGAGGGTCTCCCCATGCGTGTGCATCCTCCTGGCCCCGCCACAGCAGGCCAGGGGGTCCTGAGGGGGAGGAGGGTCACCAAAGCCTTACTGCAAGAGCAAAGTGGCCCTGTACTGCCTTAGCATCACATTTGCACGTAATGCAGCCTTAGCTTCCTGCTACTTTAGGCTGGAGCTCGCGCCCTCCATGCTTGGCCAAAGAGCTGCTGGAAATGACAACATGGCAAGGCGATGGCCGGAGCCTTAGTGCAGGAGAGAAGCTGTGTCCTGTTCAGACCCTCATTAAGTGAGCAGCTGACCACCCCACGCGTGCCTTTGCTGCGCTTTGGCGCTCATTTAAGGAGGGTCTCCCCATACGTGCGCACCCTTCTGGCCCCGCCACAGCCCCTGGTCATGAGAAGAGAAGGAGGGAGAGGAGGAGGGTTTCCTGAAGGGAAGCCTCTGCCCTGGCTGGCGATCGTTTCTCAGCCAGCCCACATTTCCAGAAAGAAAAAATAAAAGGACTAGCCAAGAGCCCCAAAGAGAGCTTGCTGGCTTGTCCCAGCCGTGGCTTTCCAAGAGAGAGAGAGACAAGAGACGCAGAGACAGCGCAAGAGAGATACACACATACAGAGAGAGAGACATGGGGGGGGGGGGAACTGGCTGTTGGGCAAGGGCATTCTGGCTTTCTCCAAGCCTGACCACCGGGGTGGGAGTCCGAGGTTTGGCAGGGTCATCCCCCTTTTCCTGCTACCCTGAGTGCTGGGCACTGTGGGCCCATCCCCCTTTCCGTCATGCCTGCCTCCCAGATCCCATTCCCACCCTGTTAACCCTCATGTTAGCAAGGCCAGCATTGGTTGCAAGGCATGCCCAGCACCAACAAGGACCGGAAGGCACACCTAGCACCAACAAGCAGCAAAAGTGAGGCGCCGGAGAATCAGCCCCGGCCATTCTCCATCCCCTGCCGTTGCCCTTACCTTCTCAGGCCAGGAGAGAGACAGGGCCAGCCAGTGATGGGACAGGGAGCCGCAGCAGAGGGCCCAAAGAGCCGCATGCTGCTCCAGAGCTGCGAGTTGCCAACATCCATTACAAGGTTTCCTGCTTGGACACAAAGACTTCCAAATCCTTTCCAATTCTGTTCTTCTGTGTAATTTGAGTGTCTTTGTGGACTCATAGATTCTTCTCTGAGCAGCAGCTAGCACCACTCTACACTTACAGAGTTTAGAAATAAGGTTACTTATATATAAATTGTTCACAGAATTGTTTGAAAATATTGGTTTGACACAATTTGATTGATCAAATTATATATCGTATTTCTATCTTATTCCCTTCCTAGGTTTTTGATGATTGCCACGAAGGTGGAGAAGTATCTCCTGCAAACTGTATTTACATGATGGAATGGCTAGAATTTTAGGGGTCAAATGAAGAAATTGGCTCTGAAGCTTTAAACCTGATGAATCAAACTCTTTATTAGAAAACTGCTTGGGTATTGGGTTGACTGCCGTGCCATCTGCTAAATGAGCTTCTGTTGGATTGAATCTATATTTCTGCTTCCAAGTAGTAAGGTACATAGGGATACATAGGGATACAATAAAACAGAGCTTCAGGAGACAAATTAAATTTTGACTAAGAGTATTAGTTTACTGTGCTAAATAAAATGAGCCCGTGAATTGCAACTGAATCCTGCAGTATGTGTTAAGATTGTCTTATTAGTGGAACCTTTAGTTCACTTATTTCATGGAACTGGAAATTGGGAATGCAGTCCACCCAGATGTGAAAAAAAATATTAAAATGGCAAGAGTGTCCACCAGAGTGGCACCAAAAGTGGCAATGCTTTCTATATGTTAGTGGAACACTGAAATTGGAGTTGGTGCTATATTCAATAATATAAATGTGTCAGATCTGTGTATCTGTCATTTCTTCAGTGGAGGAAGAAAATGGGGGGAAACTGATAAAGAAATTCTTTCTTGATGTAACCTGAATATATTTAATCTTATATCGAATTTGTATAACCCACACATGATACAATGGAGGGGGAAAAGCCAGATGGCCGGAACCTATCACCTCTGAGAGGCATAGCCAGGAGATGAGAAGATCATAAAAATTCCACAGTGAGATGTGTCCTGGGAATCTCTGGAAAAGTTCGTTCTAAAAGGGGGGTGGGGGAAAATTAGGTATGCCCTGGGAAACTGAAAAAGATAGTTTCTACAGAAGGGGTGGGGGAGGGGAATTAACATATTGGCTTTTGTTTCACGAAATGCACATTGAGATAAGGGGAAGGGTTTCTAAACTCCCTTATCTATCCCTGTATGCTTGAGGGACCTCAGATGCTGCTTTGAACTCCTACATGAATTGTCTCATCTCAATAAAGGATTCCTTTTGATACATTTTTGTTCAGAAGTTCATTCTTGTTAATTGAATGGGAAAAAGTTCTGTAGCCTGACAAAATGTTTTTTACTTTAATATTGAAAAACATCTCTTGAAAATTTATTAAAATGCAAACCAATTGTCAGGTGGTGCTCCATTCAAAATTCAAGAAAGAAATACTTAGACTCCTTAATTAGAGAAAAGATATCTTTTACTGAAAATGAAGTGGAATTCTGAATCTGAGAAATTAGGCGCGCAGATCACATATACAAAGTGATGGAAATGTTCCCACCCCCAATAGTTCAAATGATTCTTCCAATTAAAAGTTGTGAATATGATCATGTGGACATCTTCAGGTGGTGATGAGGCCTCTGTCCGTTGACCTTGGCATATTTTGATAAAGATTTGCAGCTGCGCAGAGAAAAGAAAGCAAAGCAAGAAATAGAAACCTAAACAGAAATTTATACTCCCCCCCCCACCTCATTTACACAACACTAGAATGTAACACCTCCAGCTCTCTTCCCAGACTTACCCCCTCCTCCCCCCGTTACTTATGGCAGCCAAAAGATGCAAAGCAATAGTAGAAGATCTTCGGCCCTCCTAGAAAAAAGACGTTAGTCCTGCAAGAGAAAAAGAAACATAAAAGATACTAATTAATAATTAGGTACATTTCTAGGGCTTATCAGGATACTTTGTGCGAAAGTCTTGATCAGCTTAGGGGCTCTAACATCCTTTTCATTGACCCACTCAGCTTGGGAAGAAGGGAAGTGTTTCCAAGCTATGAGATATTGGAGCCAACCCCTCCATTTACGAGAGTCCAGAATTTCTTTAACTTCAAAATGTTGTTCACCTTCAATCAGCAATGGTATAGGAGGATCAGTCTGGGTCGGTCTTAAACCAGAAGTGTGTTCAGGTTTTAACAAGCTAACATGGAAAACCGGATGGATTCGTCGAACAGTTTTCGGTAGTTCCAATTGGACTGTAACAGGATTTACGATCCGTTCAATCGTGAAAGGACCCACATATTTAGGACCAAGTTTCTTCAACTTTTGAGTGGTTTGTAGGTATCTGGTGGACAAGAACACTTTGTCACCCACTTGATAAGGTTTCTGTGGAGTTGTCTTTTTGTCTGCAAACTTCTTATGAGATTGATGTGCGTCATCTAATGCTTTACGAGCAACTGGCCAATTAAGTTGGAGTTGAGATATCCATTCGTCTAATGACTGGATGTTAGGTCTTTCATGAGGAAGCTCAGGTATGGGTAAAAAATCTTGCCCTGACGCCACTTTAAATGGGGTGAATCCAGTACTACTATGTACAGAATTGTTGTATGCCACTTCGGCAAATGGCAATAAGTCAGCCCAATTATCCTGTTGATAATTTATGTAACATCTAAGGTATTGTTCTAGCACTGCGTTAGTTCTCTCACAAGCCCCATTGGTTTGGGGATGGTGGGCAGAGCTTAAGCCCTGGGCAGAGCCTATTAACTTCAGGAACTCCCTCCAAAAGTTCGAGGTAAATTGAACCCCTCGGTCAGAAATTATACGTTTGGGAACGCCATGCAGTCTATAGATATGTAGTATAAACAGTTTAGCCAACGATTTTGCAGAGGGAATCTTAGAGCAAGGTATGAAGTGTGCTTGTTTGGAAAACAAATCGGTTACCACCCAAATAACCGTGTTTCTGGTGCTCTCGGGTAACTCTACTATAAAGTCCATAGAGATTTCCTTCCACGGAGCCGTTGGTCTAGCCACATTTTGTAACAGTCCTGCTGACTTACCAGGAGGCCTCTTTGCTGATGCGCAAATTGAGCAGCTAGCCACATAAGTTTCAATGTCTTTCTTCAACGTAGGCCACCAGAATTGTCGCTTAATGAGGTGTAAGGTTTTCACGAATCCAAAATGGCCAGCCAATTTAGAGTCATGAGCTTGTTGTAATATTTGGCTTCTCAGTGTCTCTGGTACATACAACTTTGTTCCCATCCAGGCCAAACCATCTCTAACTGTACAGTTATTCGAATGAGTCAGGAACCAATCATCAAGTTTTAGGGCTTCTTTCAATTGTGCCATCAAATCATTCGATATATCCACTTCTTGTTTCTTCTTTTGAGCTCTAGTGACCACTGGAGCGGCTAGCTGTCTGGTTGAGACGATCAGCTGTATCACCTCCTGGCGAACACTGTTATATTGAGGCAGTCTAGATAAAGCATCCGCCATGAAATTCTTCCCCCCTGGAATGTACTTCAATGAGAAGTTAAAACGCTTAAAGTACTGGGCCCAGCGAACTTGTTTAGGGGACAGCTTCCGAGGCGTTTTTAAGGCCTCCAAATTCTTATGGTCGGTCCATACCTCAAACGGGTGTTTTGCTCCTTCCAAGAAATGTCTCCAAGTCAATAGAGCCCAGCGAACTGCAAAAGCTTCTTTTTCCCAGACGGCCCACCTTCTTTCGGTTTCAGTTAGTTTACAGGAGGTGTAGGCACAGGGTTGTAAAGTTCCCTTCTCATTGATTTGAAGTAATACTGCTCCAATGGCCAGATCACTCGCATCGGCTTGGATCACGAAAGGAGCACCCATGTCCAGGTGCCTTAGCACTGGTTCTGCAGCGAACAGTCGTTTCAGTTTTTCAAAGGCGGCTTGGCACTCCATGGACCACTCCATGGACCACTCCAGCGGCTTGCTAGGCCTTGGCTTCGCCTCCCCCTTAGTTTTTAAGAGATTGGTGATAGGCATTGCTATCTTAGCAAAAGCCGGGATAAACTGCCAGTAAAAGTTGGCGAATCCCAAGAAGCTCTGAAGTTGTTTTCGGGTGCGTGGGGGGGCCCATTCCAACACGGCCCGCACCTTCCCTGGATCCATTTCAATGCCCTCGTGTGAAATGCGATACCCCAAATAGTATGTTCTCTTGATGGAACTCACATTTGGACGGTTTAGCAGACAACTTAGCGGCTCGCAGTTTCTGTAGAACTGACCGCACTAATTTCACATGTTCATCCCAAGTTTCCGTGTAGATAAGGATGTCATCAAGGTAAACCAAAACCCCCTTGTATAAATGTTCATGTAATACCTGATTGATCATCTGCATGAATACGGCTGGAGCCCCCTGTAGGCCAAATGGGAGAATGTTGAATTGGAAACAACCCATCGGGCAGTTAAAAGCGGTTTTCCACTCATCCCCTTCCTTAATTCGAATTCGGTAATACGCTTCTCTCAAGTCCAGCTTCGTGAAAATTTTCCCCTTAGCCAGGTGGTCCAGCATGTCCTTCATCAGGGGAGGGGGTTACACGTTTTCCACGGAAATTGTGTTCAGGTTTCTATAATCAACTACCAGGCGCTTGGAGCCATCTTTCTTTTCACGGAACAGCACTGGGACCGCTACCTGGGGTCTGGTGGGTTGGATGAAATCATCTGAGGCCTTTTCACTGAACACTTCCTTTAAATCCCAATATTCCTTCGGAATTTTCTCCTCCCCCTCCAAGTTCTTGGTACCTGCGGAGGCTAACTCAACCGGATTCTGAAGTTTTCGCTGAGATCGGCCCTCCCTTTCCGGTCGCTGATTGGTGCGTATGCGCAACGACCCCTTCCTCCAGTTCACGTGGGGGTTCCACTTCCGGAGACATGGTAATCCCAGTATTAACGGTTGCTCCATCCCAGGGGCCACAATAAAACACAGAGTCTCTTTATGGTCTTTATTACACACCTCGTGCACCTAGAGTCTAGTAAGGCTAGCATCTCCCCTTCGGTCCCTGAAGTGGGTACCCTCAATTTTACTGGAATGGTCATGGGGCCCTTGTTTGGACTTACCAGGAAGTCGTCTTCCGAGTCATATTCACTCCTCAGAGGAGGTCGGAGGTCCCAGCTCCTCTCCTTCCGGAGGGGCGACCTCTACAACCTCCCTCGCCTTTAGCGTGGTTTCGCGAGGCCTCGCTGGGGGGTTTTCAGGTTTCCTCCCTCCTTTTGGAACCCCCTTTGGATCCAGGGTCAACCCTGCAGTCCGCAGCCCGGTTACCTTCTTTCCCACATCGGAAACAGGCAGTGGTTTTGGGTCTTGCCGTCACTCCTCCCTTTGGGGCCTCTTGGAAACGGGGGGAAGGCTTGCTCCACCCAGAGCCCCCCCCCCCCCGGCATCTGCTTCGGGTCAAATCTATTTCCACCTCTTCTGCCAGCAAGTACCACATCTGCAAGTCATTGGGGTCCCTTCTGGCAATGCATCTCTGGTATATGTCTTCATTTAGACCATCTTTAAATGCTTCTATCAGGGCTCCCTGGGACCAGCCTCGGATATGGCACGCCAGTTGTCTAAACTCTTGGGTATAATCGGCCACTGACCTCCTCCCTTGATTTATAGTTTTCTTCCTGATCCTGGCCTTTCGCTCCGCCAGTGGGTTTTCAAATCTTGCCCGCAGCGCGGTCATGAATACGTTATAATTCAGCAGTTGGGGGAGTTATCATTATACAGAGTCACCATCCACTCTGCAGCTATTCCCTCCAGAGCCCTGGTAACACATCTCACTTTGGCTGCTTCTGAGGTAAATTCCTCCCCGTATTCTTCCATATAGCTCCAAACTTGTGCTAGGAAGAAATCCAAGTCTTTGGGATTTCCCCCATATTTCACTTCTAAAGGAGGCAGCTTGAGAGCTCTACGCCTTCTAGGAATCACACCTCCTGTTGGGGGCCCCGGGGCTGCAGCTGGCTGCTGTGCTGGCTCAGGTTGATTTATGGGGGTGGGGGCTGCTTGGCTGCCTCTGGCTGAGGCTGCTCCCCCTTCCCCTTCATACCTTTGTGCAGCGTGGGGTTGTCCAAACGCCTCATTGAGGAGTTGCCTGCCTTGGTCCAGTAAAGGCCCCATCAGGTTTGAACAAGTAGATGGGAGTCGATGGGGGAGTTCCAGCCACCCAAATGACAGAGTTAATCAAATCAGAGATGGGCAGACACCATGAACTCATAGGTTTTGCAGTGGCTCCAAAGATGTCAGAATCTGTCATATTGGGACTTGTTTGGCTGGATAAATGGGCTCCTACCATCAAGTGGGAAGACGGATACCGAAAAATAATAATTGGGGTTGGCCCACTGCCCCCCTTCCTCCCACAAATTGCCCCCCAACAAAGATCCCCAATCTGAAGCAGCAGCCACCACTTCAAACTCTCCTCCAGATGCGCCCCAATCCCCAAACAATACAGGGACTTGACTGAGGTGTTCAGCAAAGAGGAATGCACTGTTTACCTCCCCATCGAGCTACTGATTGTGCCATAGAATTAGAACCTGGGGCAAAACTGCCAAAACCAAAGATGTATTCCATGACATCAGCTGAAATGCTGAGTTCAGAAAATAGATTGATAACAATTTGGATAGAATTTCATTGAACCTGCCAAATGTAAGGTTGGCCGCCCCAATGCTGTTCAAAGAAAAAAAAGATGGTGGCTTAAGTTTATGCATGGATTTTAGGGGCGTGAATGCGGTATGCATAAAAAACATGTATCCCCTCCCCCTCATGAAGGACATTAAATCACCTGTCAAAAGGCAAGATCGTCACCAAACTAGATCTGAGAGAAGCTTACTACAGAGACCACATAAAGGAGGGAGACAAATGGAAAACCGCCTTCAACTGCCCTCTGGGTAGTTTCCAATTCTGAGTCATGCCTTTTGGACTTTAGGGCCCCCCACAGTATTTATGTAACTCATCAATGAAGTCTTACATCCACACCTATACAAAGGGGTCCTCATCTACCTGAATGACATTCTTATATTCAGCAAAACTATTGAAGAACATGTCAAATTGTTCAGACAAGTGTTGAAAAAACTTTTAGCCACCAGGTTATATGTAAAACTGTCAAAATGTGAATTCCATAAAGAGTCACTGGATTACCTAGACTACCGAGTATCCAACCAGGGAATTGAGATGGACCCTGGAAAAGTGCTAGACTGGCAACCCTCCAAAACATGTAAACAACTTAAAAGCTTTTGGGATTTTGCCAATTTCTATGGACAATTTATTCTTTCTTTTGCTGAGGTCTCTCTCCCTTTAACAGAGTTATTGAAAACTGGGCCTTCCCCGACCAAATCAAACCCCAATCAACCCCTTGCTTGAACAATGGACTGTCAGAAATCTTTTGAAACTTTAAAATGCCTATTTGCGGCTGAGCCCATTCTCCAGCACCCCGACCCAATTAGATCTTTCATAGTCCAAGCTGATGCTAGTGATGTGACTGTCACGGCCATTCTTCTTCAAAAGGATTCTCAGAACTGGCCAGTGCCTTGCACTTATGTGTCCAAAAAGTTGACAGACACAGAGCGTAGGTCGGTGGTTTGGGAAAAAGAAGCATTTGCAGTGCGATGGGCTTTACTGTCTTGGAGGCATTTCGTGGAAGGGGTGAAGAAGCCGTTTGAGGTGTGGACTGATCACAAGAACCCCGAGGTTCTAAAGACACTTTGGAAACTATCACCTAAACAAGTCCACTGGGCTCAATACCTCAAGCAGTTCAACTTTAACATGAAATATATCCCAGGAGGGAAAAACATACTGGCGGACACCCTTTCAAGAAAACTCCAATTTGACAGTCGCTGAGAGGAAGTAGTGCAAACTATGACATCAGAAGCCCAACCAGCAGGCCAAGTAACCACCTGAGGCCAAGCCAACCGCAGCCCCAGATGCCTAGAAGACAAACTGAAAACTGAGTTGAAAGCAGCCCTTTTGACCGATTCCTGGTTTGTTGAGCATCAAACCGATTTGACAATGAACGAGGGATTGGCTTGGAAAGGGACAAAAATTTATGTACCCAATACTCTTAAGACTAATGGTACTGAAGCGTAGCCATGACTCGCGGTTGGGGGGG
Source organism: Notechis scutatus (assembly GCF_049901735.1). Taxonomy (NCBI): domain Eukaryota; kingdom Metazoa; phylum Chordata; class Lepidosauria; order Squamata; family Elapidae; genus Notechis; species Notechis scutatus. The sequence goes on along the minus strand of NC_142011.1, from coordinate 114,464,091 downwards.
GGACAATTTGGGTTCTTAAAAACCCTGCATTTAGTCAGGAGACAGATCTGGTGGCCAAAAATGAAACCTGATGTTAAAGACTATGTGAAAAACTGCTCAATTTGTGTCACGATGAAACACAGAAAAACCCCTGGCCTTCTTCAACAAGTAGCTGAACCAATGAAGCTGTGGGAAGAAATCGTGATGGATTTTATTGTAGAATTACCTGAGAGTGGAGGAAATACAGTGATATGGACTGTTATCGAGTTATTCTCTAAGCAAGTCTACTTTACAGCCTGTAACGGATTATCTTGGGCTAAAAAAACTTGCAAAACTGTTCGTGAAGCATATCTATAGGCTCCACGGAGTATCTCGTAATCTCAGACCAAGGTGTACAGTTTACCGCTAAGTTCTGGAGGGAGTTTTTGAAGTCAATTGGGTCATCTCAAGGGTTCCATCCTGCAGCAGAGAGGGCGAATGCCACACTGGAACAGCTACTTGTTGACATTAGATGCTATATAAATTATCAACAGGAGAACTGGGCAGAGCTGTTGCCATTTGCTTACAATAATGCAGTACATAGCAGCACAGGCTTGACCCCATTCCAAATCAACAGTCATGGAATTTGTCCCTATGCCGGAATTACCTAGGGAACCCCCAACATCCATGTCTTTAGCAGAATGGATGAACTCATTAAAGAAAGGTTGGGAGGATACAAAAAAAGTTTTGACTGAAGCTGCTGAGGAATATAAAAAACAGGCAGACAAACATAGATCCCTCCAATGACCATTTAAAATAGGGGACAAAGTATTTTTGTCAACTAAATATCTCAAATTGAAACTTCCCAGTAGGAAGTTGGGCATTAAATTCTTAGGTCAATTCCTTAAGTGCATTGCATTAACCCCTGGTTGTAATGTCTTTATTATCTTTTAGGAGGCAAATTTTTCAAGGTGGGACGCCTGTCAGCTTTGGAAGCCATATTCCATGCTGCCACATAGCCTGGGAGAATGGAAGGGGGGTGATTTCAATTAAGTAGACAAAATAAAATTCTTTTGTTAGTCCAAGGTCATTTAGTATGGCGCATTATGAAATAAGGATCTTACTTTTGGACGGATCGTGATTGGGCCATGTGATGTGATGATGACCAAGGGGGTATGGATTTGCAGAGAAATTGTGGAAAACTGGAAAAGAAACTTTTAGATTCGGGTTTCCACAGATGTGCCAGATGCTATTCTAATAAAGGTATTTTTGAGATATGTCTCTCTCAGAGTTACTGATTGGAATGGAGTTTGCTGGAATGCTGACACTATCTTGTCTTTCACTTACCTGGCCTTATTTTCCCTGCCTTCTTGCCCTGGGGTACTCCCTGCCTTCTTGCCTTTTGCCTGCTTAGTCACTGCTGGAGTTATCAATTCAGATTCTTGCCTCTCAACTGGTTCTCCGGCTTTTCTGCCTCTCATCTACTCTCAGGAACTTGGTTTGCCATGCATCTCCCCATCTCTTGCCTTTCACTGCCCCTCATCTCTTGCTTGGTTCACTGCCTCTCACCTCTGTTCACTCCCAGGGTCTTTGGGCTCGATGCACTTTATTCTCCTCACATTTGTCCTCCTGTATCCGCCATGCTCATCTCCAACCTGGCTCACCTTCTTTCAGCTAGTTCGCTGCCTCTCACCATATTGCCACTTTGAGCTGTCTATTGCAGGTTCTTGCAGTCATTTGCATGTTTTTGATATATCTTCTAGGTGTCAATGATGCCTAATATTAAAGTCATCTAGGCAAGGCAGGCATTAGAGGGGTATTATCTCAACAGGTGGTATATAATTTTCACTGAGTATAAAATCATAGAGTTTAATCACATACTTTTGAGACTTTGGCAAAACAACCAAGAATAGCATGAAGATTAGTGGAACTGATACTACCCCAAATCATATGATGAATGGCTAAGGGAATTAGGTATATTTAACCTAGCAAAGAGAAAGCTTAGGGGAGATGTGATAACAATCTTCCAACATTTGAGGGGCTTTCACAGGGAAGATGGCATCACTTTATTGTCCATAACATTTGAATGCAGGATAAAAAATAATGTGTGAAACCTTCCAGGGAGATCCAACCTGGAAATAAGAAGGAATTTCCTGGCAGTGGGAATGACCTCCTCCCAGAGTTATGGGTGTATCATTCAAAAAAGTATCATTCAAAAAAGATAGGACAACCATTTGTCTGGGATGGTATAAGGGCAGTGGGTTGTCTAGAAGACAAAGTCTCTTCCAGTCCTATGATTCTAACTACATGCAAATCAAGTACACCCTGGAATATACAATGAATGCTGAGATTAAGACAACTTTGAGTCAGGAAAATTCATTATGGGATTCTTACAACAAATCTCAACATATAGCAAGATACAAAGAGAAATGTTTTGAAATTGGCAGTTGCAAGGCAATTTCTATATAAAAAACATCCAAATGTATGCAAGAAAAATTCTGACCATTTGGGAAACAACTTTTCTTGAGAAGGAGAATGTTTTGGGATGACACCCCTCTTGTTTCCAGATACTATATTTCTGATCTAGTTATACAGCTGATCTTTCTAGAGAACATGCTGGTTATTCTTTTACATGAAACTCACTGCAGAAATTGGTATGGTAACTCTTTTTAAGAGTTAGAAGCATAGCTTTTTTCCTTAATGTAAATCATTTGATTAATGAAGGAATGGCATGGGAGCAGAAGTCATACTATAGATTAGGAAATTTATCTGTTAGAAATTGCTGGTAGTATTAATTTTTAATAATATGAAATTCTGAAGAATGCAAATTCTATTTTTTCCAATATATTGCATTTTTGCAGCACTGTTTTTTAGGGAAGACATTCCAATGACCACACTAAATATTATGACATGCCTAATATGCCACAGTAGGCCTAGAAACTCCAGGAGTGGGATATGACAGGGTTAACTACTGGTTTGGAATTTACGAGCTTCCCTGCCCGCTGTGAGCAGTGCGCCTGTAAATCATCATTAGCACGCTGCCTGCAGAGAAGCAGCCTTTGAAACAGCCCTCTTTTCTTGTTTTTTTAACTGTAGATGTGCCTCGTTCGGCAGCTGAAGTTGAAAAATCAGGAAATAAAGATCAGGTAAGAGCCCAGGTGGGCAAAAACATCACCAGACATAGAACCGGTTCTATGTCTGCTGATCTTCAGAGCTACCGGTTCTACAGAGGTGGACAGAACCGGTAGAAACCCACCCCTGAGAAACTCATATATTTTACATTGAGCTACTGAAGTCTTTCTAAATGCTTTTTATGAGCATCATAAATTGAAGACCTGTGGTGGCACAGTGGTAATATGCAGTATTGCCGGCTAAACTCTGCCAACTGTCAGCAATTCAATCCTGACTGGTTGAAAGTTGACTCAGCCTTCCGTCCTTCCGTGGTCAGTAAAATGAGGACCCAGATTGTTAGGGGCAATATGCTGACTCTGAAAACTGCTTAGAGGGCTATAAAGTACTATGAAGTAGTATGTAAGTCTAAATGCTATTGTTAATGCTATCAGTAACTGTAGATTATTTCTGTCCATAGCATCAGTCTATTTCAAACCAGTTTAAGAATTGTTTCTTATACCCGTACCTGTGTGTTTCATGAATTTCCTAATTAGATAACTTTTTAATTACAACAATATTTTGACATTGTTTCAAGATATTTCAATGTTCTTTTGGAATCAAAGCAAATGCCACCACAGAATTCTAGGCATCCAGAAAATCCTGTTTCTTAGGTTTGAAAACCATATGGTATGGGTGAGATTAGCACCATGGATACATTTTTATCGATGTAACATTTTCATGGTCTGGTTGTAATGAGAATGTTTAGTTCAAACACAGAGTACAAATTTTCTCCAATATGTTTAATGAAGGCAATCAGCTTGGTGACTATTTTTCAAGTTTGTAGAAAAGTTGTCATGTAGCATATTAATACTTCTGCTTTCCTGATGTTAGTGAGGACAGAAATTTGTAGGATGAAATAGTACATCCAACCTGGGTTTGGTTATAATATTCAATGATAACAACTTTTTACCTCAGTACCAGATAAAGAAGTTATACATTTATGAGACAAATAAATATAACTTCAAAATGTCTATCTGGTTCTAATCATATAAAAAGTAAATTAGGACCATAACAATATTTTTGTAGTTTCTTGAAAAGAAAGTTTCCTCATGATCCATGTTAATCAACTACTATTTCTGAACAGCAGGGGAAAGGCTGTAGTTTGATGGAGACTTCATCAAATAGGATTGCAGTTCACAATTATCTGCCATATCTTCCAGATGTCCTATACTCCATGAGCGAAGCAAGCCAACAGCTGGCTGTCCCAAGTGAGCACTCAGTGGCTGACCAAGGCTCTGAAGGCAGGGACTGGACAGACAAATTCTTTCTTTCAGTGGTAATTCATTCTGGTTCTGCATAGCTGAGAGAAAGAATACAGGAACCACAGATATTAAATTTGTGCTTCGTATAAATTCAAACCTTGTAAACATTTCACTGAACAAGCTTTAATAGCAGGGGTTCACATCTGAAGCCCAAACAGCATGGTGGTTTTTCAGACTATGTGATCCCAGACTCAATCTTTCACTACCTAATGAGCTTATAATTGCAAAACAGTGTACAGTGGAGATGATAAAAAAACAATACATACGTTTCCCTATTTTTCCAATCATTTTTCCTGCCCATGATCAACTCAACAGCAGAGGCTATTCCACTATTCTACCTACCCAATCTTTTTTATTCTATTTACTGATATCTGATCCATGAACTGCCACCCTGGATTATTTTGACGGTGAGATTTATTTAATAAATAAATATAAAGCTGATTATCTGCTGTTTTCTCCTGTATAGTGTTCATTCTACTGATGGAAGAGAATGTTTATTCTCTCTCTGCAGATTTATAACTTACAATAGCTGCTTGCTGGTAATTCATTCTTTCATCTGGTTTAGAGGATTCCAAAACCTTATAATCAATAAGGGCAACCTCTCCAAAATGTAAGGTTCCCAAATGAACTGGTTCAGAGTTTTTTGTACTAACATCTAAAAATGCTTTGTAAGCAGCTAGCCATAATGACAGGTAAAAGGTTCTGCTTAATAACCTAAACATGGCATGCATTAATTACTCCAAATTACTTTCAAGAGTGAACACAATGCCAAAATTCTCCTAATAATTCACCAGGGTTCCCCCTAAAGTGGTTGCCAGGTCAGATATTTACTTTGCTATTGTTACCTGCTTTGCACCAGCAACAGAAAAGCCACTTAACATAGCGGTATTGGGCCAAGAGGTGTCCCTGATGAGCTGCCCGCTGATAATAGAGGATTGCCTATAAAGAAATAGCAATTTTAAGGGGAAAAAACATTACTGCTTACTGAGAAAGCTGCCGTATGCACCTATACATTGCATTCAGACCCCTTCACTTTTCTCAAATTTGTTATGCTGCAGCCTGATTCTACAGTAGTTGAAATTCATTTTTTCCCATTAATCTATTCTCAGTACCTCATAACGACAAAGTGAAAACAGAATTTTAGAAATGTCTGTAAATTTATTAAAAAGAAAAAAATGAAACATTGGCATAAGCATTCAGATCCTTTGCAACACAAAATTTAGCTCAGGTGCCTCCCATTTCTCTTGATCGTTGCTGACATGCTTCTACATCTTGACTGGAATTGACCTGTGGTAAATTTTAAGAAGAGATTGGACAACCATTTGTCTGAAATAGTATAGTTTCCTGCCTAGCAGGGGTTGGACTAGAAGACCTCCAAGATCCCTTCCAACTCTGTTATTCTGTTATAGAGCTGATAGATATATGATAGATAGGACATTGAAAAATATTTTGTAGGGCTGCTTTATTGTACAGCTTTATGTTAATGAGGAATCTTAAAAGAAATTTAAGATGAAGACTTTCTAAGGTAAAGTTAATTAATCCATAGCAGGGGTGTCAAACACGCGGTGTCACATCACCATGTGACATATCAGAACTGTTTTCCCCTTCGCTAAAATGGGGGTTGGCGTGGTCAGCACGTGATGCGGGCCGCGAGTTTGACACCCCTGATCAATACTTCAAAATACTTTTGCAGTTCTTAAGACTCAATCTTAATACTGAAAAGTATACTATTCATGCACTACTGAATGCATGAAAAGTACAAGTAAAAGCATTGAAGAAAAAAGCCTTAATTCCCCAATTGAAATGTCCTTGTCCAATCCACTTTGCATGTCACTTTAACTCTCCAATGTCATAAAAATCTAAATCATTGCATTAGGAATGACTTACCCTTGTTCTGTCTCCCGAGTTTATATTTATTTATTTATTAGATTTATAATCTTACTTTTTGTACAGAAGCTCTCAGCCATTAAAATAGTGTTTCCACCTCTTATTTTTTCTCATAACAAAAATTTGTGAAGTACATTGGATTGAGAGAGAATGATGGGCCAAAGTCAGCCAAGATTATATATGTTCCAAAATATTTTCCCTACTATTCATGTTCTTGGGGGGAAAAAACTCTTTCCATTGCCTCCAGTGGAAGCTTTTACAAATATAATTGCAACACAAAATATGTTTTCCTTATCCAGATGTAATCCCACACAATAAAAGTAATTACTGTGTAGCAATCTATACTTGTAAAGAGAAGTTTAAAAAACTGGTATTTGATGGGGCAAGGCAAAGTGGGTAACACAAGGTGGGCAACAACACCCTTGCCAATAAAATTTCAAGAAATAGACCCAGCAGTTGCCAGAAACCAAGACTGACTTGACACAGAATCTACTTCAGAAGACAAGGATAAGCCAAAGAAGGAATTTATCTGATTTTCAACAGCCTTTAAAGCTGCTGGCCTGCAACATAGTATCACAGCATATCCTTTCCTTGTATTTATGATAGGCAGGCTGTCTCCTAGACCAGGGGTCCCCAACCACCGGTCCGTGGATCACTTTGCACCGGGCCGCAAAGAAAATAAAAATAAAATAAAAAATGGCGGCTTTCTTTGCCTTCGGTGAATGCTGCTGGGATCAGGGATCAAGGACACAAATGAAAGAAGGGGAGGGAGGAAGCAACCAAAGCCTGTCCTACTCTCTGGCTCAGTGGCTTCGGTTTCTTCCCGCCTCGTTCCTCTCTCAGTCGCTCTCTTGCTCCTCCACCAGCCCAGGAAGAAACTGCTTCAAAGAAGCCGGCAGGGTGGCTTTTCCTGTCAGCGCAGCTCCCCCGAAGCACCCGTTCACCCCCACCCCGCCGCCAATCAATCCAGGTTCAATCCAGTGCTTCGTTCTGCCTGCCTGCCTGCCTTCGTTTGTTTCGGAGCAGCTTCGGCTGAGAATAATAACTATTCACCTCTTTTACTCAGCCGAAGCTGCTCCGAAACAACCAGAAACGCAGGCAGGCAGGCAGGCAGGCAGAACGGAGCACTGGATTGAACCGCGGGCGGCGGGGTGGGGGTGAACGTGAGCTTCGGAAGAGCTGCACCGACAGGAAAAGCCACCCTGCCGGCTTCTTTGAAGCAGTTTCTTCCTGGGCTGGTGGAGGAGCAGAGAGAGCGACACCTGAGATGAGGAACGGAGGCAGACACCTGAGGGATGAGGCTGAGGGAGGCAGGGCCGAGAGGGGCTTCTCAGCCGTCCTGCAGGGACTTGTCCTGAGCCGCGGAGACAGCCGTCGGCCGCCACCACCCAGCGCTCAGTTTTGAAGACGCCCTCAGCCCGGCGCAGTTCCTGAATCTGCAGCTGAAACCCTCCGTTTAAATGTCCCAATAGAAGAGAATATCTGTCGCTCAGGGTTGCAATGAGGAGGCATTGGCGCTCCCTGAACTTGGTGGTTTGCTGGCAGACGTTTTATTACCCGACTAGGTAACAACATCAGATGTTACCTAGTCAGGTAATGAAACGCCTGCAAGCAAACCACCAAACTCGACTCCCCGGTCCTTGAAAAAGTGTTTCTGCGTGAAACTGGTCCCTGGCACAAAAAAGGTTGGGGACCACTGTCCTAGACTGAAGCCAATAACTCATCAGAAACAAATACATATGAACTCACACTAATATAGAAGTGGTACCTTTGGCCGTCTTTCCCTTCTTAATATGCAGAGTTGTACAATTGTTTTGCACACTTTCATAACACTTTCCACCAAAGATATTTTTTCAGCAGTGAAGAAGCAACAAGATAGGAAAAAGCAAAAGGCAACTACTGAACTTGTCTCTATGTTCCAGGACACACTAGGCACTTAATAAATAATAAATGATTCCCTCTCCCTCAATTTTCTACATAAAGAGAGAACACAGGCTGAATAAAACAAATGGGACTGGAAAACCTTAGTCATGTCCTTTGTGGTGCCTCTTCCATATTCATAGCATAATCCTACATTGTATTGAGCTTTGCTGTAGTTGTGATCTGCAGCCAGTTTGAAACAGGAAAAAGCCATTTGGTACTGTTCAGCTTGCATGTTTTCAAGTCCTGAGAAAACAATATATATTAGTAAAAAATTCAGGCATTCATAAGTACTTTAAATAAACATACAATCATTCTGTCTCATTTATAAGTAACTTCCAATCTAATTTGGAAGCTTTTCTGTAGTTGTTAAATGTAATTGCACCAAATTCAGCTACGCTGTCAAATTCAATCTTCTACAAGTAGTCCTCAACTTACTAACTGAGCCCAAAATTTCTGTTGTTAAGTAAGAATACTTAAGTAACAATACTTAAGTAACAATACTTAAGTATTGTTAAGTGAGTTTTATGACCTTTCTTGCCACAGTTGTTAAGTGAATCACTGCAGTTGAATAGTTAGTAAACCAGTTGTTACATGAATCTGGCTTCCCCATTGACTTTATCAAGTCACAAAAGATGATTACATGACCTTGGGCCACAGCAATGGTCATAAATATAAATCAGTTGCCAAGTATCTGAATTTGGATCACATGATCATGGGGATGCTGCAATGGTCATAACTATGAAAAACGGTCATAGATCAATTTTTTCACTGCCATTGTAACTTTGAACAATCCCTAAACTAAGTGTTGTAAGTTGAGGACTACTTCTATTGGATCCTTCCAAGTATACATCAAAAAATATTTGCTATTCCAGTTTTACAAATTAATGTTCAGCGAGCTAACATACTGACTTTCAAAAGTGGACTTTCAAATAGTCAAGAAAGTTAAATATTTGGGAATATACTTAACAGCAAGATGTGCAATGATAAAAGAAGATAACTACATAAAATTATTTAACCAAGTAAAACTGGATCTGGAAAAACTTACATCTATCGATGTTAGGAAGAATTGCTACTGGGAAAATGAATATTCTACCAAAACTGCTTTACCTGTAAAAATTGTACCTATAAAAATTGAGAAGAAATTCTTGAAATTGAAAGTCTTGATCTTGAAATTTATTTGGCAAGGAAAAGAAGCTAGAATTAAACTGAAAATTACAAGAATTCAAAGAAAATGAAGGGTTTGGATTACCAGATTGGCTTTTTTACTATCAAACATGTGTTCTAACATGGCTAAAAAAATGAATAACACTTAGACACAAAAGATTACTATATTTAGAAGGATATGACTTACAGCTTGGATGGCATGCATTTTTATGGTAGGAGAAGAATAAAAGCCATAGGTATTTCCAAAATCACTACATAAGAAACTCATTATTGTTTGTGTGGGAAAAAATAACAGCCAAAATCTTCTTGCAAATCTCAGGATGGCTCTCAACAATGGAAGCATTTATTCATCCAAATCTGGTGAAGTTTGAGAAAATTCTGACATATAAAGATATTTTGAATACTGACTTCCTGTTTTGAGCTTCCCCAAAGACCGTGATCGTGCGCAGCTTTGGTTCGTGCTTCGGCGTCGGAGAGCCCCAATCCTTTGGATTCAGGGCAGAAGCTACCTCATAGGGATGGCGGAGGAAGGGGAGACCATCAGATGGGTAAAGGGGAGTCGCAAATCCCCTCCCCAGCTTGGCAATTGCTCCCTCCCAAAGACGCCTGAAGTGGTGGTCTAAAATGGCCACCCTGAAGGGAAAGATTAGACTGGAATAAGATTGTGCAGGAGAGAGAGAAACAAGCGAACAGCAGGAGGAACGGGACGATATAATCAAATGGAAGATACCCCCAGGATTAACATTTCAAAGAATCTTTAAGAAAGGATTTAAGTGGCGAAGAGAAAGAGAAAAAAAAAGGTGTGAATTACTTTTGATAGCGTTGGGGCTTCGAAACCGCAAAAGGTAGAAGCTGGAGAAGGAACTATATAATCAACTTGGATAAGTATACTTTGATTTTATATTGGCACTAATAAAGCTGAACTAAAGACTGTTAAAGAGGAAATTTAATATCAACTGGATTTGATCTTTTTCTTGTTGGAAAATTGTGGTTTAAAAAGCTCTGAATAATAGAGAAGAAAAAAGAAAAGAGGGGGTGAAGACTTAGCATAATAAAGAGTGCCATCTCAGTTAAACTCAACTTGTTTTTCTTTTAAAAAACTCTTGTTTCTTGAAATTGCATGGAAATTGATGCAATAAAGCAAGAACTTTGAAAAATTGAAACATTGTAACAGAAAGAATTAGGAAGATTCTGCCTTTGGATTAGTTGCTGATTCTGACATGAATTTGGCACTGGATTAGCGGAGACTTAAAAATGTGAGAGGAAGAAAAGTTGACTGTTGGAAATAAACTTTAAAGATACTATCTGGATTAAATTGCGAATCAGAAAGTTGTAAAATGGCGATTTCTCTTCTGGCATTAAAAATGGAACTCAGAAAAACTTCCGGTTTGTCGGCTTCGCGAGCGGCAGGGATTCGCGACACTGCGCGATCCCTGCTGCACTAGCCGTTTTTGGTGCTCCGATCCAGACGGGTTTGGAGCTAAGGCTGCCCTGCAGGGGTGGCTGAAGATAGGGGGGATCCGGAGAGGGGTTTGGGGGTGTTGCAGACCCCCTCCCCGGCCGGCAGAACCCCCTTTTCCCAAGACGGTGCAGCGGCGGTCCATAATGGCCGCCACAAAAAAGCCGGCAGCTGGGTAAGAATGCGCAGGAGGAAGAGGAGAGTGAAAGTTTTGAGAGTGAAAGTTTTTCTTGGTTGACCCAGGACTCTAAGACATATTTAACACAATACCTGGAAATTATGGCTTTTTGAATGATACTTTCCAGAAGAGAAAATAAGCGGCAATTTTGAGGTGCTGAAAGGAAAGTTTACTCTCCTTCCCTACGGAATCAACAAGTGGATACTGAGAAACTTGTCTTTTTAAGGTAAAAACTGGCTTTATGTGATAAGTGGGAAGGGAGAGGACAAAAAATATATTTATATGTTAAGATTTTGTTGGAGGAGATGCCTTAAGGATTTGAAGACTGAAATGTATTGCAATGAGGTTTTAAGATACAGATTTGGACTTTCTTTTTTTGATTGATACTACCCCAGGAAGAGAAAGTGAGAACTTTGTCTTGGCTTGGATTGATTGATGACTTTGGGATTGTTCTATTTTTTGAAATATCTTGGTTGTTGCAAGAAGAAAGAGGGGGAAAAAAGAAAAGAAAAGATTTATAATGGCTTTTTCTGCTGAGGAACTGAGAAAAGAATATGAGCAAACAAAAAAAGATGGCAAAGATGGTGTGAAAGAAGCCTTCCTTTTTTTAGAAATGGCGCTTGTTACTTATCAACAAACACTACAACAGATGGAGGCAGCAGCAGCAGCAGAAGAAGAAGAAGAAGAAGAAGCCATCTTTAATGAATTTCAAAATTTAACTAAGAAAGAAGGAAGAAAGAAAGGAAGGAAAATGAAGGACTTAAGATTTAAAAAAACACTCAAGAAAGAGAAAAATAAGGTGCAAAATCAATATAATGATAGTAAACAAAAGAAAAAAGGAACACAACAGAGAAGGGAAGCCAGTAAGGCAGAGGCTAGGAGAAGGGGGGTAGAAAGGTCTGGTGGGAGAAGAAAGAAAGGGAAAAGGTGGAGAAAAGCCACAAAGTTTTGAAATCAGATGGGAAAAGAGGAATCTTTTTTAGGGACAAAGGGTAAAGTATAATTTCTTTAAAAAAGATTTTGCAAGGTACATAAGATGGTATTGTAGCATTTGTATTAGAAATAGAAAATTAGAATGGTTTAAGAGTTAATAAGAGATTAAAATGTTGAAATGTTTAGTAATGATTGATTTTAAAATCTAATAAAATATTAAAGGGAATGTTTAGAATATTGAGTTTTAATTAAAGAGTTTAATATGACTATGGTATTGATGTTATTATAAAATTATTATTGTAGCATTTGTCTTTGGAAAAGGCAATGGGAATGTTATAAGATTCAATATTTAGATCTATTATTTAACTATGTATTTAATCATTTTGGATTTATTATTTTTCTTTTATTAAAAAAAAAATTAGTAGATAGAATGTACCAAGCAGAATCAGATTGGGTATTAGGTGTTATTTTAAATGTTAATCTAATTATTTTAGGGGGAAGATAGAAAGGCATCATACTCTGTTTAGTGATTTCAGGAGAAATTCTTTTTTTTTTATTATAAGGAATGAGACAAAGGGATAATAAAGAATGGACAAAAGATACAAATATAATGACTCAAATTAAGATGGATTAAATAAGATAGAATTAAGAAGAGTGAAATGTGTGGAGAAGCCAATATAGAAGACATAGAATGGTAAATAAAATAGGTAATGACATGTAAGATGAGCATGAATATAATTGAAGTCCATGTAGAGAGAGGTACCTGGGGCCAAGTTACTTTCCTAAAAGATTTTTTATATGTTTGTGTGTTGTGTGTTTATGTTTCTGGGAGAATTAATGAAACCTTGCAGAAATATAGAATGAGAATAATGGTAACCAAGTCAGAAAGAAATAGATGAAATAATAATAGTGAAATTGAATAAGAGTAAAGAGAAGTAAAGAGAAACTGGAAAAGAGGTATTTGTATGCTCATATGGAAATGGTTTAAAATAGAATTATATTGTATAAAATAAGGTTTTATTTGACTTGTAAAATTTATAATGGAAAAAGGTTCAAGTATGTAATGGTTAATGATGATTTGTTTGTCTTTAAAATTAATAAAATTTGTTTAAAAAAAATGGAACTCAGAAAAATGAAAGAAACACTACAAGAACAAGGTGAATCGCTGGGTTTTGCTTTAAAATTTATTGAAAATGTGACAGCAGAATATGAACAACAAAGACAAAAGGCAGGAGAGGAGGTGGAGCAAATCATAGAAGAGACCATCTTTAGTGATCATCGAGAACCAAGAAAGAAAGATGAAAAGAGTTGGAAATAAATATAGGAGATTTAAGAAATTAAATAAAAAGGGGAATATCTGAAAAATTAAAAAAGGGAAAAAGAGTCAGCAGAAATCCAAAGGGCGAAAGGAAGCTATAAATAGAAAGAGGGATAAAAACTGAAGTGAAAGAACAAAGGAGAAAAGACAGGGGGAAAGAAGGGACAAGAAACAGGATTTGGAAACAAAGAAATATGGGAATTGTAAAAAAATCGGGAAATCCTTAATTGGACACAGAGATAATGGGTGATTATTATATAGAAAGGGGATTCTGCAAGGTATTGAGGGGTAATATAAATAAATTTATAGTTATGAAAGAGGGACATATAGACTGACAAGATGGAAAAACAGAATTGTTATTTTTTGGATAATGGAATCTAATGCTCTTCCTCTTTATGTAGAGAGATAATTGTAACAAATAATGGAATAAGTATATTAGATATATTGAAATATTTTTAAGATTGGAATGTTGGCTTTTTTTGGTTTAAATATGAATGGAATAATATGAATGGAATAATAATATGTGTATTAAATATATGGAAATAAATGAAATGATATAGGAGGAGAGCTGAAATGGAATTAACTTTAGGGTTTAGGATTGTTTTACTGTTTGAATGAGTAGATTAATATGTCCTTTTTTTGGGGGGGGGAATTTAATGAAATTTAAAAGGAGAAATATGCAGAATCTGATTTATATATGCTATGTAGTTTTAAAGGGATTATTAAGTTTAATGTTTTAGGTAATAATGTTAAATGTTTTAACAAGATTTAAAAGGGGTAAAAATAAATGAATTTATAACTTAGAGGTGGCGCACTTATATTGAGATTTCAGGGGGAAACCAATTTATAGAAGAAGTGTCTTTTTTTAATTAGAATTTAAGATGAAATATACAAATGTGACAGTTAAAAGTACTAGAGTATAATGATTATGACATTATCATAAGTGAATTAAATAATGAGATAAATATTTGGAATAATACAATAAAATAGAAAATGTATAAAAGCACTGTTAAGATAAGGAATTGGATATAAAAATTGAATATGTAACCATGGTCATATTTGTATGTATATGTGAAACCTGTAATCATGCTGTTCACTAAAAAGAGACGTTAAAATATGGAAAACTGAATAAAACTTGTTTAAAAAAAAAGATATTTTGAATACTGAAAGGAAACTAAAATTTAAACAAGAGCTTGAAGACCAGTGAATTGAATTATCATGGTGGCCTCAAGTGCAGATGCAATCTAAATATGGCAAAGATGCAAAAACGTATGGCTTTTATAAAGAACAGACAAACATCGATCAGATATTGTTGAACTCCAATGAAAAACTGATTAAGAACCTATATAACTTTCTACTAAATTTGAAAATGGAAGATGAACAAGTAAAAGAAAGTGGTCAAAAAACTTTGGACATAATATAGAACTAGAGAAATGGCAAAATATATAGGAAAGAAATTATAAATTAACAATGGCAATGTTGTATAATAAAATGTTTTATAGATGGCACCTACCACTTGCTAGGTTAGCCAAAATGTTCAAAAATATGTCTCGTTAAATGTTGGAAAGGTAACCAAAAATCTTACTATCTGTGAAGGACTTGTGTTAAAACAAAAAAAAATGGGGAAAAATACACATGTGGTTAAAAAAGATATTTGGAAAACATGTAGATCTTAAACTTTTTTATTAGGTGTAATATCAGAAAAAATTGATAAACAAGTGTATATTTAATATTACATGTATTAACAGCAGCAAGGATTGTATTTACTTAGCATGGAAAAATGAAGAAATATCACTAGATGATGATGATTAAGAAGATATTGGACTGTGCAGAAATGGATAGACATACATTGAAGATTAAAACAGAAAGAATATACTGAATAATATCAAACATGGAATTTATTTTATCAATGGCTGGAAAAAAGGGGTAAAGATTAGGAATATAATTTGTCTTGTTATTGTTAAGCAAACAAAATAACCCAGACAACACGATGTTTATTAAGCACTAAATAAATGTAATAGCAGAAAATTCATAAAACTTTAAACACACTCTCTTAATATTTATAGAATCATTATCATGTATGGCAACTGAAATGGGAAATCTGGTACTATCCAGGTAAAAGTGGAATGAGCCTTAAGGAAATTATACCCAGAAATTATACCCATATTATTACTGGCATCTGAGGTGATAAATTTGCTTAAGTGAAATCCATATAGGACAGGGATGTCAAATTCAAGGCCCATGATGTGGTCAGATCTGGCCTGCGTAGCCGTCCTGGAAACGGTAAGGGTCTAACCTGCATTGCTTCAGCCCGGTCCATCCCATCCTGGCAAGCGCACATGTGCGCAGGAGATGGCAGGCGCACACACACATAGGCCCACCCATGCCATCCCGGCAGGCACATGTGAGCACAGGAGGCTGAGATGGGGTAGGCCGCGTCTGTGCACGCATGTTCCTGATGCCTCCTGTGCACATATGTGCCTGGACCAAATGGGCAGGACCAAAGCGATGCTGGCCAGCCCTTACTGATTCCAGGATGGCCGCCCTTACCAGCCTTTCAGGTGTGCATGGTGGGGGGAGGTGTCCAGCAGCAGGGACTCCGCAGCTGGCCCTCCAAGAAACAGGCATGGCAGCAGTGGCACTGGCACCAGCAGCTGGCAGGGGGTAAGGCATGTGATGCGGACCACTGGACGAGCCTGCTCCATCCTATGTGGCTGGGACAAGGGCAGGTGGCTACCCAGCACATTCAGCAGGCCGGATTGTGTACCTCTCCCCTGTGCCTCTGCCTTCGGCTACTGCTGCCGCTGTGGGCGAAGACCAGGTGAGGAGGATGCAAGGCGGCTGCTGCTTACTTCATCCCATCTTTTGGCTTGCGGTTGGAGAGCAGTCACCTCTGCTCCTTTCCTTGTCCCCCTCGTGGATCTTGCCCTGCGCAATGGAGTGCATTCCCCTCACGCATCTGACATATCTCAGCACCACTGATGCCACCAGAAGTTCACACAGGTCCGTTAGAGTTAGGGTTAGGGCAGCAGCTCCAGAGCATTTTGGGGGCACTGCCCAACAGATGTAGTTCCTTCAGATGGAACCCTCGAGGCTGCTGTCCCTTCCCTGGACTGAAGGCAGCCTTCTATCTTGCAGCCCCCCGCCACATCTCCGTTCTGAGCTGAGGATTGCAGCCAAATTCCCCATTTGGCTGGGGTTCCCTGAAGGTGCGGCTCAGTGATAGTGGGGCTTCTCTTCGCATGAGCGGGCAAGTAGGGAGGGCGCTACCTGAACTGGTGCATGGGGATCAAAGGCTGTCTTCCTCCAGCCTTGGGACAGACACGACTTCCTACACCGCCCCATGCTTCAGGGAAGCTCGGCCAGGTGCCATGCCCTCCCTGCTTCCTGCCGGTCCTGCTGGCAAAGTGCCCCTCTTGTGCACCCGCCACTGCAGTTGGGTGCATGAGGGGAAAACGCTCCACTTACAGGCCAAGGGCAAGACCTTTGAGGGAGCTGAGAAGATGATCAACAGCAACCTGCTCTCCAACCGCAAGCCAAAACAGACTGTGGGACGGAATAAAAGCGTCAAGTGGTCCACATCACATTCCTTCCCCCCCACCTCCGCTTGCTGCTTGGATGGCCAGCCTGGTGCTAGCTGTGGGCTCCAGAGTTGCAGCGTGCACCAGCTGAGGGGCCGGCAGGCTTCATCTACAGTCAGAAACCATTCCCCCCGCACACAAAGGGCAGCAAGCGCATGGTGGCCAATGTGTTTCTGGCTATAGCTGCCCCTTGCCTCGCCTCACCTTATCCTGTGGGATGAGCCTCCTACCCACTGCCCCACTCACCGGAGACCCCTGGATTCCCTCCCCAATCCTACAGGCACCACCCACATGAGCGACGTCAAGCAGGCCCCTTCCCTGGCCACGCCGTCGGTCACGACCACTCTGGCCATGCCTCTTCCCCCGGCCATGCCCCTCCCCCACAATGCTGATCTTGCCCTCAATAAAATTGAGTTTGACACCCTTAATATAGGACATTTAAGTTGCCTTGCTGACAACTCTCCTTCTAAAAGTGCATGAACAAAAGAATCAGCTATCACTCTTTTATACTAACTGATATAAAAGACATAGCTGAAGAAGTGAACAAGTCAACACACACACACACACACAAATTAAAGCAAGCAAGAAACTCCAGAGTTCTTAATTTTAATGGAAATTAAAACTGAATGATTGGAACATGTTTCTTGGACTTAAAATATAGATTTAAACAAGCTTAGGGCAAGGATAACTAAATTCCTTGGTAGATTAGAATAACAGGAAAAAGAACTTGTTAGATAATCAGTTTAGTTTAGAGCCTAAACTAAACAAAGAGCCTAAACTCTGAGTTTTAGGCCTCCCTTAGACATGAAAGCCAACTGAATGACTTTGGGCCAGTCACTTAGGGCCCAACCTACCTCATTCTGGGGAAATACAGGAAGCAGGAAAATTAGGTATGTTTGTAGGCTTGAGTTGAATGAACAATAAAAAAAATTAGATAAAACTTTAATAACAGCGATAAAAGCAACATTCCTGTTAATCCAAGGTTGATTCAAGCTTAAAAGGCATATCCATTGCCTGACAAACTCAGAATATTATTTTCAAGCTCCCAGTCTAGTTCATAGCACTGCAATTTCATGGTAGTTTTCTATCCAAATCCTAAGAAAATCTACACTGCTTAGTTTTCAATCCTAAACAAAGCTGGTGGAATACTAGTGACAATTTCTGAAAAAAAGATATGAAAGAAGCACTTATTCAAACAATTCAATCAGAAAAAAGGGAGACTGCAGGAAAACAACAATGTGCAGCTCAAAAAGCTGAATGAAGATCTGAAAACCCAAACAGGAAGTGGAAAGAGTCATCACAGAAGGGTAAAATAGTTTGGAACTCTATCAGTAAAATTACTGTTGAGAATGAACTGAGATTGGCAAAGGATGTCATGAACAATCAAAATAATTTATTTAGGTATGTTCAAAATAAAAGGAAAAGTATCAAAGTTGACTCAGCCTTCCAGGATGTCATGAACAATCAAAATAATTTCTTTAGGTATGTTCAAAATAAAAGGAAAAGTATCAAAGTTGACTCAGCCTTCCAGGATGTCATGAACAATCAAAATAATTTCTTTAGGTATGTTCAAAATAAAAGGAAAAGTATCAAAGTTGACTCAGCCTTCCATCCTTCCGAGGTTGGTAAAAAGGGGACCCAGATTCTGACTTTGTAAAACTGCTTAGAGAGGGCTATAAAGCACTGTGAAGTGGCATATAAGTCTAAGTGCTATTGCTATCACTACTGAATAAAGATACAGCTAGTCCATGATTAACAATAGTATTTGGGACTGGAAATTCTATCACTGAGCAGTGCAATCTTAAAGTGTAACATTATCATTTCTTAGAGATGGCAATCCCTGCAGTCTCCATTGCCATCTGCAGTAATAAATTAGTTTCTACAGCTTCGGTACAGGCTAGGCCTCACATAGGTTGAAGGCGCGTACCAGGAACAGAGAACATCAATCAACAAACACGTCATCATGGGCAAATAACTGGAATGTAAGCGCTGATTTGCTACTTAGTACCTTTTAAACTGACCATGTAACTGTGATTGGATGTTACTATGTGTGCACTAATATTCCTACTCATGTAACTTAATGATTGGATAGACTTCACTGCTTGTGACGTATCACTGTGTGTTTTTAATAAAAGAGCTCCCCCGAGCTTATGATAGCGGCAGCTCACCCAAGATAGAACCTGCGTTGGTGTCTTTCTTGATGCATTCGACCACCCAGTGAGAAGCCTTCCTAATGCGGAGCAAAGCCGCAGCCATCAATAAGCAAGGACTGCATGGGCTATTAAACATAGGTAGTCCTCAACTTACAATCACAATTGAGCCCAAAATTTCTGTTGCTGAGCAAGACAGTTAAGTGAATTTTGCTCCATTATATGACTTTTCTTGCCACAGTTGTTAAATGAATCACTGAAGTTCCATGGATGCCATGGGTTGGCACTATAGAATATGGGCAGGCAAATACTGTGGATGAGTACTATGGAGAACAAGATCCCCATGCTGCCTGGAGAGAAAGCATTGGCTTGTGGCTTCCTGCCAATTTTCCTACTGATTTTGCAGGGAAGGGAAGGTCACAGATGGAAATCCTATAATCACAAAATGCTAAATTTGCAAGCTGGTTGCTAAGCACCTAAATTGTGAACATGTGATTATGGAGACACTGCAATGGCCACATTCAGTTACATTGTTGAATGGTCATTAAATGAGTGGTTATAATCTGAAGAGTACTTGTAGCAAAATGCTATGAAATAATGGCAGTTGGATTTATTCTGATGCATCTTTCTGATCACCTAAAGCTGGAAAATAATGTTTTGCTTAAAAGCTGGGCTACCCATCTCTGGCAGATTAAACTCTCAAGGATGGTTTAATTTGTTTTCCTGTATACTGCAATGGATTGGAGTAGCTGATCTTTATGATCCTTTCCAACTCCACCATTCTGATTCCAGCTCTCTCAGCCCTAGGAAGCAGATAACAATAAACCACATCTGAAAAACCTTGCCAGGAAAACTGTAAGATCTCAGTTAATCTTAGAGAGGGATATAATCAATATCACATGAAGTTTTATAATGCTTTGGTCAGGCCACACTTGGAATACTGCATCCAGTTTTGGTTGCCACAATGTAAAAAAGATGTTGAGACTCTAGAAAGAATGCAGAGAAGAGCAACAAAGATGATTAGGGGACTGGACGTTAAAAAAGATAAAGAATGATTGCTGGAATTGGGTATGTCTAGTTTGATGAAAAGAACTAAGGGTAACATTACAGCAGTGTTCCAATATCTCTGGGGCTGCCACAAAGAAGAGGGAGTCAAGCTATTCTCCAAAGCACCTGAGGGCAGGACAAGAAGCAATGGGTGGAAAGAATGACATGGCCATAGGTTATAGGTCACTCAATCAAGCAGAAAAAATAGATGACATTTTTGCCAACCAACTAACAAACATATACAGGAAACACACCACAATAGTAATGGGGGACTTCAATTATTCTGATATCAATTGGAAAACTAATTCTTCACCAAGTGGGAAATCAAATAGGTTCCTAACCAACCTAGCTGACAACTTTGTTGTCCAAAAGGTAGATGAGGGAACTAGAGGGACAGCCATACTGGACTTAATTCTTATAAAGAGAGAAGTAGTGATAGAGGGAATTGAAACTGCAGGAACCTTGGGTGAGAGTGACCATGTCATACTAGAATTCAACATAACACAAACACAAGCAATAGAACATAATGACACTAGTGTCAGGCTACAGAACTTTTTCCCATTCAATTAACAAGAATGAACTTCCGAAAATCAAATGTATCAAAAGGAATCCTTTATTGAGATGAGACAATTCATGTAGGAGTTCAAAGCAGAGTCTAATGTCTCTCAGGCAAACCGGGATAGATAAGGGAATTTAGAACCCCTCCCCTTCTCTCAATGTGTATTTAGTGAAACAAAAGCCAGTATGTTTATTCCCCCTCCCACCCCTTCTGAAGGAACGATCTTTTTCGCAGTTTCCCAAGCATACATCTCACAGTGGAATTTTTATGGTCTTCTCATCTCCTGGCTAAGTGCCTTTCAGAGGTGATAGGTTCCGGCCATCTGGGATTCCTCTCTCCATTGTATCATGTGTGGGTTATACAAATTCGATATAAGATTGAATGTATTCAGGTTACATCAAGAAATAATTTCTTCATCAGTCTCTCCACCTTTTCTTCTTCCACTGAAGAAATGACAGATACACGGATCTGACATCCAGAGTCTTAGATTTTAAAAGAGCTGATTTTAATAAACTCAGAGAGAACTTGGGAAAGATTCCATGGATGAAAATCCTCAAGGGAAAAACAACTCAAGAATCTTGGGATCATAAAAGGCCAAACCAACACAATACCACTGAGAAAGAAAAACAAAAAATCCAAGAAGAAACCAGCAGGGCTGCACAAAGATCTTTCTGACAAATTGAAAGACAAAAAGGACAACTACAAAAAAATGGAAAGAGGGACACACAACTAAGGCAGAATATCAGCAGATAGTCAGAATCTGCAAAGACCGGAAAGTAAAGGCTCAGAACAAACAAAGACTTGCAACAAAAGTCAAAGATAATAAAAAAGTTTCTTCCAACATATAAATAACAAGAAAAAAAATCAAGGAAGCAGTTGGTCCACCAAGGAGAGAAGACAGCAAGGAAGTAACAGGCAACAGAGAGAAAGCAGAGCTGCTCAACTCATTCTTTGCATCAGTCTTCACACAAAAACAAACTATAGCTCAACCCACCAAAAACATAACTGTAATAAACAGATCACAAATAAAAGTTAAAATAAGCAAAGAAATAGTAAGAGAACACCTGTCTGATCTTGATGAACAAAAATCAGTAGAGCCTGATGGATTACATCCCCGAGTTTTAAAGGAGCTGGCAGAGGTCATCTCAGAACCACTGAACCATG
Source organism: Notechis scutatus (assembly GCF_049901735.1). Taxonomy (NCBI): domain Eukaryota; kingdom Metazoa; phylum Chordata; class Lepidosauria; order Squamata; family Elapidae; genus Notechis; species Notechis scutatus. Next base: position 114,442,337 of record NC_142011.1, on the reverse strand, counting down.
TCTTTAAAAATTCCTGAAGCATCAGTTGGAATACTATGAAGCACATCCAGAGAAGCAAATGGCATTGTTTTTTTTTAGATGCACAGAAAGCATTTGATAATGTAAATTGGCAGTTTATGTTGGCACAAATAGAAGAGATGGGTTTTTGGGAAAGGTTTGTCAAAACAATTGGGGCAATATATTATAAACAATCAGCAAAAGTAATGGTAAATGGGGACTTGACTGGCAATATTAAGAAAGGAACTAGACAAGGATTCTCCGTTGCCATTGTTATTTGTACTGACTTTGGAAGTATTAAACAGAAACATTAGAAAAAACAAGGAAATAAATAATTAAACCATCAATAGCCATTAAAGAGGAAGAACAGGCACAGGAGGAAGTAGAAGAACAGGCACAGGAGGAGGTAGAAGAAGAGGAGCAGGTGGAACAGGAGTCCACCAGTAAGCCCTGTATTACCGAGACGTTCAACCCGAGTAACACGACCACCTGATAGATATCAGGCAAGTGTTGTATGCCAAGTGAATACAGTTCCTGGTAACTATAATGAATTGAAACTGTATCCTGCTAAGGATCAAGCTGCTTGGCAGGAAGCAATAGATAAGGAACTGAAATCCTTACAAAGGTTGGAGTTATATGAAAATGTCAGGTTACCATCAGGTAAACATGCCATAGGATGTAAATGGATTTATAAACTTAAGACAGGAGTGGATGGGACTGTTACCCATAAAGCCAGGTTAGTAGCACAAGGGTTCAATCAGACAGCAAACGATTATGATGAGGTGTTTGCACCTAGTCTGAAGGCTACGAGCAGCATTAGTGTGGGCAGCTAAGGAGAAATACATTATAAATCATTTAGATGTAGAGATGGCATATCTGCATGCAGAGATGCAACACACTATATATTTAAAGAAACCTTTAGGTATCAAAAATGATAATACAACTGATTGCTGGAGATTGAAAAAGAGTCTTTATGGCTTGAAGCAATCAGGATATGAGTGGAACCAGTGTATAGTTAAGGAATTAACTAAGAGGTTTTGTAGCTGGCATGGCTGATCCATGTTTATTTAAAAAGGAAAGTGATGGTGTAGTTTCATTGTTGCTATTGTTTACTGATGACATAGCGTTAATCACCAAAACTGAACAAGAAGCTACTGAGATCATTTCACTGTTAGAGAAGAATTTTAAGATAAAACAGTTAGGTGAAATTAAACAATATCTTGGTTTAAAGATAGATAAAACTAGGGGAGGATACAAAATCTCACAGGCAGATAAAATTAACCAATTACTAAAGAATTTTAAAATGGAATTTTGTAAACCAGCTAAAACACCGATGAGCCAGGAGTTTAGTCTCAGTGATGTACAAAGTCCTGTTTTTGATAAGAACATTTATCAGTCCTTGATTGGTAGCTTATCTTATCTCAGTAATTGGTCGAGGCCAGATATAGCATACAGTGTTAACCAATTAGCTAGGTTTAATGCTGAGCCAACTGAACGGCACTGGCAAGCTAAGCGTGTGTTAAGATATCTAAAACAAACAATGCATTATGCATTGTATTTGGAGCCTAAGGATGAACTAAGTTTAACTGCATATGCTGATGGAAGTTTTGCTACAGACGTAAATACACGTAAATCTACATCAGGTACTATTGTATTATTAGGAAAGGGGTTGATTGGATGGAGGTCTATCTGACAGAAACATCTAAGTTTGTCAACAATGGAAGCTGAATTCTCATGTTTGTCTCTATTATGTACAGATTTAGTTTGTTATAAGCAACTATTGATTGATATAGGAATTGATGTAACAGATTCTATTGTTGTTTATGAAGACAACCAATCAGCAATACAGATGGCTTCCAATCTTGCTGTAAAGACAAGATCAAAACACACAGATCTAAGATATCTTAATGTGAGACAATGCGTACAAAGTAAAATGATTAAACTGGAGTACTGCATGTCAGAGAATAACATTTCAGATCATTTTACAAAAGCCCAAGGCTCTGTAAAACATAAGGCTTGCTGTGAAGGATATGGACTTAAACTGTAAGGTGTTATATATTGTCCTACCCAAAGGGGAGAATGTTAGGAATTGCTAGTCACCTAACAGTTGGGTTGGAAATATATAAACCAGGATAGACATTTAATACTGTCTCTTTAAGAGAATGCTAAAATTGTAATTGGGTGTGGTTCCTCAAACGGCCATAAGATGGAGCCAGAAACCTGGGTTGTTAGTCTCAGAAGAGAGTCTCAGTGAAGTGAGTGAGTCTCTGTTTCCTTCTGTTGGAGAGAGTTGCCGTTCCTCCTAATGACTGTTACTGATCGTTGATGTAAGTCTGTTACTGAACTGTTTTTTGATACTGGACTTTGATATTTGGATTATCCCTGAACTGAACACCTACATTTTACTATTCAGTGTATCTGTGTGCTGGTCGTTTGTTATTCAACATCACTCTCACTACGTTTCCCTGTGTGCACTCATTCTCCTAACGGGGAATTACCTTAACAAGGATAATTACTATAGACTAAAACAACAGATTGTGACAGACTTAGAAAAATGGAAAAACTTACAACTATCTTTGATAGGGACAATATCGACAATTAAGATGAAGAATACTATATTTATTCCAGACAATTCCAATAAAGTTGGGGAAAGAATATTTTGAGGATTTAAATAAAATACATTGAAATACATATGGCAGGGGGAAAACAAGGATTAAATTGTTATAAGATGCCAGAACGAGAGGAGGTTTTGGATTACCCAATTGGGTAATCAGGCCATAGTACTGATGTGGTTGAAAGAATGGATTGTTTTAAGAAATACTAGGCACGATTTGCAATTGGGTTGGCATGCATTTTTATGGTGTAAGAAAAATAAGGCACATGGCTATTTCCAGAAACACTATGTATGAGATGCTTTATTGTCAATATGGGAGAAAATAAGGGAACAACATTATTTAAAAATACCAGTCTAGTTATCAATAATGGAGGCATTCATATATCCAAATGTTTTTAAAATGGGACATATTGTTAGATACAATGATGTTTTAAATGAAAGAGGTGAACTAAAAAAAACAAGAATTAGATGAACAAGGGGATGAACATGAAGTGGTATTCATATATGCAAATACATTCTAGATATGAAAAAGATGTTAAGATAGATGGCTTTACAAAGAATTGACTGAATTAGATAAAATTTTAACAGGTACTGAAGAGAAGATGATGTAAAAACTGTATGGTTATTTATTAGGAGTGAAATTAGAAGAACAACAAAAGGAAATAATTGCCTGGGGGAAAATTTTTGGATATGGGATAGACTTGGATAAATGGCAGAAATTATGGGATAGAAATTATAAATTAACAATGTCAACTGTCTATAAAGAGAATTTGTATAAGATGTTTTATAGGTGGCATCTTCCCCGGCAAGACTGGCAAAGATGTTTAAAGAGACAAATCAGTGAAATGTTGGAAGTGTTATCAGATACCTGGATCATATTACCATATGTGGTAGACATGCGCAGAAGCTAAAATATATTGGACTAAAATACACACATGGTTGGAAAAGATGATCAAACAACATATAGACTTAAAGCTGAGATATTTTGATTGGGGATTTTGCCTGAAAACTATAGCAAAGAAATAACATATTTGATTATTCATGTATTAACAGCAGCTAGAATCGTATTTGCTCAAAATTGGAAAAATGAGAAAATTCTGATGGAAGAGGAAGTGATTAAGAAAATAATGGAATATGCAGGAATGAGTAGGTTAACATTAGCAATTAGAGAGCAAGAAGAAAGGGAGTATTATAAAATTTGGGATTTATTTTATGGATAATTAGAAAGTAAAGTAAGAAGGACTTCCGGTGACAACATTTTGGTGTTGCAGAGCAAAGAGGACTAGCTCCATCCTTTAACTCTGATCTTTCAGCGATCGGGGACCATTCGAAGGCGCAGGAAGCTTGGAGAGCAATGCTAATTGCTCAAGGGTGCAGCGGGGAAGGAGGCAGCCTCCCGCTGCACTGAAGGACTTCCCTCGATCCCAGAGTGGAGAGTGTCCTGCCTTGTCATTTTGACATAGCGGACTCGAAACCATGAATAGTCACAACTGAAGAGGAAGAAACAACTGTAAAGAATGGACTGTGACATTCTAGAAAAAAATCCCATATCACAGCACATTGGATCGAATTATTAAAGTGAGTAATTTCCAGAGACTTTTGGCAAAGGAGGAAGCTCCAAGGGGAGGGTTTTAACCCCGAAAAGCGGCGACCTGAATGAAAGAGCTGTAATTCAAAGAACTTAAAGCCAGGGGGAAAAAACAGAAGATCTTGGATAAAGAAGTGTCGGAGAGGGGTGTGAAAGGAAAAAATAAGAAACGAAAGACTATGACGGTGAAAATTGAAGAAAGAGTATAGAAAACTTTAAAATTGAGAGAGAGGAAAGTGAGAATCCTGCAAACTGACTTGACTGGCACTGAAAACAACTAAGCATCGGCTGAACGGAGCGAATAGAGAGAAATCAAAAGTTTGAAGAAGAAAGAAAGAAGAGAGCTCCAGAGGTGACTGTGGATTTGTTAGAAAAAAGCCCTGGGAATGGAGGAGAGGAACTGGGTATCTTTGGCGGCTTAGAGAACAACAAGGCAACTTAAGAAGACCTGGGAAAACTGTGAACGACTGGAGGAACAAATTGTAGAATCACAGAACCTAATAACTGAACAAGCAGGGGAATTATAGAAAATCCGAAATTAACAATGAAAGGAAATTGGACTATTAGCTGAGACAGAACTGGAAAAAAACACTCTAAAATCAAATAACTTTATATTAATTGGAGACTAAGCTTATTAGAGAAATAACTGTAAAGTAACTGGTTCAATATATTAAATGTTTTGAAATATTGAATATAATATTTATATATAACTTATTTATATTAATTTTAAGGATTGAAATACTTTTAGGAAAGGATTAAAATGCAGATGTTTTATTATATTTATAGGATTAATCCATTAGTTTATATTAATTTATATTTATACTGAATGCCAAATATTAATTGCAGTTATGCATATGTTGAAACTAAACCCATGCAAGACTGAATGGCTCTGGGTCTGGGATTCGTTGGTTCAGGAAGAATTACCACCTTTAGTGTTGGTTGGGGTGGCGCTACCCCAAACAGACGTGCGTATCTGGGGGTTCTCCTGGATTCACGACTCCTGTTCGAAGAGCAGATGGCGGTCGTGGCCAGGAGGGCCTTTGCGCAACTGCGGGTTGTGCACCAGTTCCCCCCTTCCTGGATCAGCGGTCCCTACTCACAGTCACTCATGCCCTGGTCACTCCCCATCTTGATTATTGCAATGCACTCTACATGGGGCTGCCCTTGAACAGCATCCGGAATCTCCAGTTGGTGGAAAATGCAGCGACCTGCATGGTTTTATGCAGACCCCGATGTGCACACGTATCACTTCTCCTGCAGGAGCTGCACTGGCTGCCAATTTGCTTCTGGGTGCAATTCAAGATGCAGGTTGTCACCTTTAAAGCCCTTCATGGCTTGGGTCTGGGTTATCTGAGGAAACATCTCTTGCCAGTGACATCTACCCGACCCATTAGAGCGAGGAGGCAGGGAATGCTGCGGGTCCACCCCTGAGAGAGATACATCTGGTGGGACCTAGAAGGGCCTTCTCTGTGGTGGCTCCATCTCTCTGGAACATCATTCTCCCAGAGATTAGAATGGCCCCCTCATTAATACTATTCCGAAAGGCACTGAAGACCTGGTTTTGCCAGCGGGCCTGGGAAGCCCAGAGAGGGATGGAACCCATCAAATGGCTAGTGTGACCCGCTGTTGTCGAGGTGGGGGGGGGTAGGAGTTGGTTTTTTGTTTTGTTTTGGTTTTTTGTTTTCCCAAATTTTGTTCTGTTGTACTTTACTAATTTATTTGATTCTTTTTGTTAGTTCTTATTGTTTTTATTTTTATTTTCTGTTTTAAATATGATTTTACATTGTGTAAACCGCCTTGAATAGGTGAATAGGTAGCAATATAAATCAAATAAATAAATATGTACTATAGGTTATATATATATATGTATATGTATATGTATATGCATGTGTATGTGTATGTGTATGTGTATGTGTATGTATGTATGTATGTATGTATGTATATATATATATATGGCATTCAGCTTTGTTCGGGTATTTTCCCACGTCATTGTAGTTGTGCTTTTAAAGTTGTAGCAACGTTTTGGCAGAATCTCATCTGCCATCATCAGGCTTCTATATATATATCTGTATATATACATATACATATACATATACATATACATATACATATACATATACATATACATATACATACATACATACATACATATATATATATATATGTGTGTGTGTGTGTGTGTGTGTACACACACACACACACACACACACACACCTATACCCTATACCGTGTTTCTCCAACAATACGGCCTCCACCAATAGGAAGGCCCAGCATGATTTCTAGGCATGAGGTAAAATTAAGCCCTGCCCCCAAAATTTAGGCCTATTTAAACCAAGCGTTTCCCCGCCATTTCTCACATCGTTCGTTAGAACTATACAAGGTGAAGAGAAATGGGGGGGAAGGGGAGGGAGAAAACTTGCCTTTAGGAGCGCCCTGCAGGTAGCCTAGGCTAGAATACCCCAATCTACCGATAGAACAACAGCCGATAGAAGCTCCCCGAAGGCAGAATCCCCAGCCGCTTCAGGGCGAGGCATGGCTGCCCGTGTCCCCTCGCCTTTAGGCAGTCTCTTTCGGGCGATGGAACTCCCCAAGTGCAGTCACCAGCCACTTCGATCGGCTGGTAGAAGCGGCCTCGGGGCGAGCGCACACACACACTCCCCTCGCCGTGAGGCCGTTTCTATCGGCCGACGAAAGCTCCCCGAAGGCAGAGTCCCCAGCCACTTCGGGGCGTAACATGGCTGCCTATGTCCCCTCACCTTTAGGCAGTCTCTTTTGGGCGATGGAAGCTCCCCAAGTGCAGTCACCAGCCACTTCAATCGACCAGTAGAAGCGGCCTCGCGGCGAGGGGAGTGTGCGTGTGGAAATTATGTCACCCCCGAAAAGACAGCCTAGCCGTTTTTTCGGGGGTCGAAAAAAAAAAAGGCCCGGCCTTATTTAGTGAGAAACACGGCAGTATAATTAGGATTTATATATTTAGAATAATACCTATGTTAACGGCATATTAAGCATCAATTATATTATACTGTATATTGTATGTCATATCATATTTGTTAGAGTGTACATGAATGGAAATTAATTATTGAAACATTGAATAAGATATATAGAAATAGAATATTGTTTATATAGTTCTATTATATATTACTCTGAAATAGAAATTGGTCTTTTGAGAGATAGATAGTGAGTAATATAACATTGATAACACAAAAAGAAACAGAAACAGAATACCAGTGATTTAATACAATCTAATATATTGGATATTAAAGAAACAAGAAGGAATGATAAGATTTAATATTACTAATTATAAATGATTGTATGATAATTTGGGAAAGCATTTATAAAATTCTAGGAGAGCAAAAAACATTCTGAAAGGAATGACTAGCATAACGACAACCACTTTGAGGGCAGGGAAGAAAACATCCTCAAACCCATCAGTAGTGACAGCATTTCCATCAACCCAGAGATCAATAGACGGGATGCTAAACGCAGAAAAATCAAATCAACCCAAAATACATCAACAATGCAATGGAAAAAGAACTAAAACTATTGTCAATAAATGTAAATGGGTTAAATGCTGTAATCAAGAGAAAACAAATACTGTCAAAACTGGTTAAGCAAAACATAGATATTGTGTGCCTCCAAGAGGTACATATCAAGAATCAAAATAAAAAATACTTAGAATTCAATAATCTGGGGAAACTCCATACTGCATTGGAGGGGGGGTGATGTTATACATTAGGGAAGAAATAGAAGCAAAGCAAATTTACGCAGACATCAAAGGAAGAATATTAATATTAGAAATAAAGATAGGACAAAGACAGATGCTACTAGTAAATATTTACACACCTGATAAAAACCAAAAAGAATTTTACAAATACTCCATGAAAAAATAGTTGATAGGTCAAAAAGATATATGCATAGTCGGAGACTATAATGGAATAGTAGAGACTACAAAAGACTATGTGATAATACAAATTTTTAAAAAAGGAATATACTACCACAAACATTTTTTTATATGTCAGAGGAATTGAATCTAATTGATGTATGGAGAACATTAAATCCCACAGAAGAAAAATTTACATTTTACTCGAACCCACATAAATCATACTCAAGGATTGACATGGTATGGACAAATATTGATTTAAGTAACGAAATCGAGAAAATTGAAATTCCCCCAAACGCCTGGGCTAACCACAACCCCATTAAAGTAAGTTGGAGAGGTCAGAAAAAGAAAAGAAAAAGATGGACATTGAACCCCCGGATACTATTAGAAGAAGAATTTATTTAAAAAGTCTCAAACTAATTGACACTATTTTTCGATATAAACAAAAAATATATAATTGCAAATGGGATACGATAAAAGCATACACCAGGGGGATAATAATATGGCAAAAAGGAAGGAGAAATGGGGGAAACAAAATACATTACAACTAGAAATTGGAAATCTAGATCAAATGCAAAAAAATCCAGGGACAGATCAAATTAAAGAACAATTGAATTTGGCCAAACACAAATTAAATATATTACAACAGGAAGACATTGCAAGGGATCTTAAATTTATGAAGCAAAATTATTTTGAAAATGCAAACAAGCCAGGGAGATGGCTGGCCTATACATTGAAAAAAGAATAATATACCAGCTTCAAGATGAATTAGGAATATTACAAAATAATGAATAAGAGAAAAAAAGGATTGCCCTAAAATACTTTGAAGATCTCTATAGTCAAACAATAATAGCAACAAAGAAAATAGATCAGTATTTAAAAAAAGATAGTATGTCACTAATTGAGGAAGAAAAAAGGAATATATTAAATAGAAAAATTACATTAACAGAAGGAAGCAATCCAAAAACAAAAGGCAAAGAAGACCAGATGGTTTACCAGGAGAATTATATCAAACATTAGGGGAATCATTGGAACCAGTACTACTGGAGGTATGCAACGAGGCTTTGTTAAATGCAAAAATACCTGAATCATGGAGGGACTCATACATTACCTTGATTTCGAAAGAAGGTACCAATGTTAATCAAGTCAAAAATTATACACCAATCTTGCTCTTGAATGCCAACTACAAAATTTTTATGAGTATTATGGCAGGAAGGACGAAGAAGATTTTAAATGAGATTATACATAATGATCAAAATGGAGTTCTGCAGCAAAGACAAATAAGAGATAATGTTAGAATAGTAATGAATATATTAGAATATTACAAAATGCAACCAGGAAAACAAGTGGCCCTTGTTTTTCTGGATGCACAAAAAGCATTCGATAATTTAAATTGGGAATTTATCAAATTAGGGAAATGAAATTTGGAGATAGATTTGAAAAATTAATAGAAACAGTTTATTCTTCCCAAAGGGCCAATGTAATAATAAACGGAGATATAATGAAGGCATTTAGAATAACAAAAGGAGTTTGCCAGGGATGCCCATTGTCACCTCTGCTCTTTATTTTGACATTAGAGACACTATTAATAAAAATTAGGAAAAACTCAGAAATATAGGGAACAAAAATTTAAAAAGAGGAGTATAAATTACAAGCATTCGCAGATGATTTGGGTTTTTTTAATTGAGGAGCCACTAGAATCAGGTCCAATTCTGATAGATGAATTAGAAAAATATGGAGAGGTCTCAGGAGTCAAAATTAACAGAGACAAAACCAAAATGCTAGTGAAAAACATAACATCTAAAAATAAAAAGGAGTTAGAAAACGTAATGGGACTACAAATTACCAAAAAAATTAAATATCTAGGAATATGGTTAATGGCAAAATGCTCAATAAAAGAAAACAATTATATGAAATTACTTAATCATTGGAAAAATGGGGGACTATTAGGAAAAATAGCAACTATAAAAATGAATGTTTTGCCAAAGCTTTTATATTTATTTCAAACAACCCCAACAAAATTAGATAAGATTTTTTTAGAGAATTAAACAGAACAATCACAAAATTTGTTTGGGCAGGTAAGAAAGCGCGAATAAAGCTAAAAGATTTACAGGATAGTAAGAGCAGAGGTGGCGTTGGGCTCCCAGATTGGGAACTATACCATAAGGCCGCAATACTTGTATGGATACGAGATTGGATTAATCTAAGAAACAAAAGAATATTAACCATAGAAGGGCATAATATACAAAGAGGGTGCAGATAGATTGAGGAAAAAATTCCACAGCCGACATCCTGATGCCTTCCTGTGGGATAAAGAAAGCAAACCGTATCTATACTTCTATAGACATAAAATAAGAGATGTGCTGATACAATCATGGAGACAAATAAAGAATAAATATTTGAAAATTCCAAACTGGGTATCTCCCTTGGAAGCAGTAATCCACCCTAATATAACAGAGGTTAAGAAAATGGCCAGGTATGGGAAATTTTATATAAACAAGAGAATCTAAAGAATAGACAGAAATTGGAAGAACAGGGAATAAAATTGGACTGGTGGACTTATACAAACAAGATATAAAAAAGACAGTGAGGAATTTGGAATAGACAATGAATTACAAAAACTAGATAAAATTTTGATTGGCCTAGATGAGAAATTATTATCAAAGATATATAAACATTTATTAGAATTTGACAGAGCAGAAGAAATTGTGAAAGGAACAATGAATGCATGGGGAAGAAATTTTGGACATACTATTGATTTGGAAGAGTGGGAAAAGATTTGGAATATGAATTAAAAAATAACAAAATTGGCAGCTTATACGGAAAATCAACATAAAATGTTCTATCGTTGGTATATGGCACCTTCAAGATTGGCTAAGATCTATCCAAATTTAAAACCAAATTGCTGGATGTGTGGATAACAACAAGTTACCTTCTTTCATTCTTGGTGGACATGCCCCGAAGCGAAAAATATTGGAAAGTGATTCAACTGTGGTTAACTGAAAACAAAAATGGTTTTGTCCCGGAATTATTCCTCTTAGGAATAATAAAAAGAAACTCTAACAGAAAGATAAAATATCTTATATTACATGTATTAACAGCAAGAATTTCCTATGCCCAGTACTGGAAGAAAAATTCCATACCACCTGAAGGTTTAATAATTAAAAAGTCTTCGAGTGCATGGAAATGGATAAATTAACTATGGAACTAAAAGGGAAAGCAAACACAGAATACAATGCAATATGGGAAACATGGTATATCTGGATTGACAATAGACATAAGAATAGAAAATGTACATAATGTACATAATAGATATGAGGGTATGGAAGTAGTGTGTATTGAAATTTTGGATAGGACACATAAATGTATATATATATATATATATATATATATATATATATATATATATATATATATATATATATATATATATATTATGTCCCACCTTCTAAAATAAACAGTTAAGGCTGAAAGCAGCAGTCCTTGTAAAGAAAGGCAGCAAACAGGAAAATGTTATGTCCCACCTTTTAAAGTAAACAGATAAGGCTGAAAGCAACAGTCCTTGTAAAGAAAGGCAGCAAACAGGAATTTTCACAGATAGCTCCAATAAGTAAAAGTTCCAACGAACTAAATCCAAGACTCAACAAGATTCTTCAGATCAAAATCCTTCACAAAATAATTCCAATAAGTAGAAGTTCCAACGAATTAAATCCAAATCCCAACAAGATATTTCAGATCAAAATCCTCCAAACTGTGCTCTTCAGTTCTCTCTTGCAAATAGACACTTTGTTCCGGACAAAGTGCAAAGTCATATCTCTCCCTTTATAGAGTAACTAATTAGTCTAATTGCTGGTCTGCTCTCCTACTGTATCCTCGTTGGTTCCTCCTTGTCAGGAGACGTCTTGTCCTGACATCTACTCAGCAATCATCCAAATTATCATCTTCTTCACCTGAAGATAACATTTGTTCCTCATTATCACCGTTCCCGGCTGACCACCTAATTGAAGGGTGGAGGAGTTTGAAGGTTCAAGCCGACCTTGCAAATCAAATGCATTCATCTCCTCCTCATCGTTAGAACTTGCTGATTCATATAAGTCCTCCTCGCTGGAGCTGTCATTTAAAAACCTGTAGCAGATGCCGGAATCACAACACTATCCCTCACCGCAGGGCCCTTCCCCGGGTCTGGCGATCCGGATGCGGTTTCAAGGGAAGCGTGCATGAAAGTCTCGAAGCAGATCCGAAGCATGAAGTGTAGGAACAAACCTCCGAGTCATCTACCCTCCTCCTGACCAAATACTGGGCGACCTTTGAGCCAACGGGAATCAAGGACGCCGACCACCGTATCGTCAACAGCAGGCTCCTCAGAAGGCAATGATAACGGACCCGGTTCAGCAGAATCACGTAATCGACAAACAGAAGAATCAGGAATCAAAAGAGATCGATGAAAGACGGGTGAATACGCATGGATCGTGGCAAAGTGAGGCGGTATGCCACGGGATTAATAACTGCCTCAATCGGGAACGGACCAATAAACCGATGATCAAGTTTTCTAATAGGGCGATCGACCTTCAGATGTTTTGTAGATAGCCACACTTTATCACCCACAACTAACGGAGGTGTATCTCGACGGGACCGATCTGCAAACCGCTTATAATCTTCTTTTGCCTTGTTCAATTGTTGTATCAGTAGACGTCGAACTGCGTGTAGTTCTTCCAAAAACTCTCGGGTCTCAGGAACCGGGAATCCATCATAGTTAATGGGAAGAAACGCGGATGATAACCCATATTTGCAAAAATGGCGTGACACGGGTGGAGGTATGCTGCGAGTTGTTAAACGCGAATTCTGCTAACGGGAGGTATTTCACCCAATCGTTTTGTCGCAAATTAACAAAACATCTCAAATATTGAGTAAGAATCCCAATCACCTTCTCCGTCCCGCCATCAGTTTCCGGATGGTGCGCTGACGCTAAACATACTTTCACTTGCAAAGCCGCCATTAACTGTTTCCAAAATTCTGCCGTAAACTGGACCCCACGATCAGAAACCACTCTATCAGGCAGTCCATGTAGACGGAAGATATGTTGCAAAAATAACTGAGCCGTAGTGCGGACGATGGTAATTTCCGACAGGGAATGAAATGGGCCATTTTAGTCAACATATCCACTACCACAAGCACTGTTGTGAACCCCGATGAAGACGGTAAATGTGTCAGAAAGTCTATAGAGATCGCTCCCCATGGTCTACTTGGAGTCGGCAAGGGTTGCAAAAGTCCAGGAGGTGCACCGGATGCTGCTTTCGCTTGCCTACATTGAACGCAAGAAGCGACGTAAGAAGACACATCATGACGAACTCGAGGCCACCAAAAAGTCCGAGTGACCAAATGCAAGGTCTTGTGTAATCCAAAATGACCAGCGGCTGGGTTATCATGACATTGTGTCATGATGAGAGCCCTCAACGGTCTGGTAGGCACATATAATAAACCCCGATATCGAAGCAGATCGCCTTTCAAAAGACCATGGAGAAGTTGGGCCAATGTCCTCCCATCTCTGCTGCGTCCACACATCCAAACGTTGCGCCTCTCGTAGTTGGGCCCGTAAATCTACCGGTTCCTGCAGTACGGCTAGAGATTCCGGTGGTAACACTGTCCGTAAAGGAAGAGGATCTTGGCATAAGTATACTCCGGTTTCGAGATAATGCATCCGCCCTCCGGTTCTGACCACTTGGAACGTAAGTAACCGAGAAATTAAATCTGGCAAAAATAACGACCAACGAATCTGCCTTTGATTCAATTTCCTAGCCGTGGTCAAATGTTCCAGGTTCCTATGATCTGTCCGAACCTCCACCTTGTGTCGAGCTCCCTCCAAATGATGTCTCCAAGTCTCAAAAGCAACCTTAATAGCTAACAACTCTTTTTCCCAAATGGTATAGTTGCGTTCCGAAGCTGTAAGCTTCCTAGAATAATAAGCGCAAGGAAACAAAAGAGCGCCATCCTCCGAAGCTTGTAACAGCACTGCTCCGATAGCGACATTAGAAGCATCTGTCTCGACCACAAATGGGCGATCCGGATCAGGATGCTTCAATATGGGTTCAGTTATAAATGCTTTTTCAAAGTGTCAAAAGCCTGTTGTTGTGGAGGCCCCACACAAATGGAACCTTCTTACAAAGAAGCTGGGTTATGGGATCCATTATCTTCGCAAAACCTGGAATGAAAGTCCGATAATAGTTGGCAAATCCTAAAAGTCGTTGCACATCTTTAACCCGACGAGGAGCTTCCCAACTACACAACGCCTCAACCTTTTGGGGTCCATAGCAATGCCCACAGGAGAAATAATGTGTCCCAAGAATTCGATAGAGCGACTGAAAAAGAAACATTTTTCTAATTTAGCATAAAGTTTATGTTCCCGAAGACGCTGAAGCACTTGACGCACCTGCTGAAGATGTTGCTCTTTAGATTTTGAATAAATCAAAATGTCGTCCAAATATATGACAACAAACTTATCCAACATGTCTCGAAAGATATCGTTCATTAAATGTTGAAATACAGCAGGAGCGTTGGTCAAACCAAATGGCATAACGGTGTACTCGAAATGACCATAACGGTGCCAAAAGCCGTCTTCCACTCGCCTCCTTACGCATCCGAACCAAATTGTAAGCTCCACGTAAGTCAAGTTTCGTGAAAATTGTAGCTTCCGTAACCGCTCCAACAATTCGGAGATGAGCGGTAAAGGATAGCTATTTCTCACAGTGATAGCATTTAAGGGTCTATAGTCACAACAAAGACGAAGTTCTCCCGACTTCTTCTTGACAAAGAGAACGGGTGCTGAAAGAGGGGATGACGAAGGTCGAATAAATCCCGAGCTAGATTTTTATTCAAAAATTCTCAAGTGCAACTAGTTCAGGCTCAGACAAAGAATACAACCTCCCCTTTGGTAATGGAGCGTCCGGTATCAAATCCACGGGACAGTCGTAAACACGATGTGGTGGTAATTGATCTGCCTCCTGTTCACTGAAAACATCGGGAAATCCGACAGCTCTGAAGGAATCGAGGCAGCAGAAGCGACAATATGTTGGCCTGCGCAGACATGTCTCAGGTGGTCCACACATTGCAGGCTTGGAAAAGAAACAGCGTTCTGCGCCCAAGCCACCAACGGATCATGTAGACGCAGCCAGGATACTCCGAGCACCAAAGGAAGATGGAGGTTCAAGTGATATAAAAACTTATCGCCTCCTCGTGATCCCCAATACGCATACGCAGTGGTTGGGTGGCAGCCGAATAGGTCCCGACTTGAGTTCGCGCCCATCTACGGTTTCCACCTGCATGGGGGATTCACAGGCACTAAAGGAACTTTGAAATGTTTTACGAAATCATAATCCATAAAGCTAGTCATAGCCCCTGAATCCCCAGTGCCACGGCAGGGATTCCCTCCTTCCGAGATTGCAAGAATATGCGAGTGTCCAAAAGTAAATGTCGAGGAGGGCCAGAATTAACTTCAGCAATTTGAGATGAAAGTGAATACTGTGCCCGACCTAGGGTTTCCCTGAGGTCGGGCCTACCCGTTCCCGACGGACCAGCAATGGGTTTTGATACAGGTCCACGAGTCCCCTTCCGAGTGCAGGAATTTGCAAAATGTCCCGAACCCCGCAATAAAGGCACAAACCTTCCTGAAATCTTCTCGATCGTTCCTGAACTGTTAAACGAGGGCGGAGTGCGCCTATCTCCATCGGCTCCTCTGCTGGAATTCTGGATTGGAAAACCCTCATAGACGGGGTGCGTGAACGAGGAAACACAGGTGGCTCTGCAACGGTCCGTTTACACCCACGATGTTGTAGGCGAGCTTCAATACGTAAGCATTGAGTAATCAATGTGTCCAAAGTTGAAGCACGCTCTGCATGAATTAGTTCATCCTTGATAATGTCGGACAAACCCTCTTGGAATGCTGCCATGTGAGCTGGTTCATTCCAGGTGGAGTCCATACACAACAAGCGAAATTCTGCAACGTATTCTTGCAATGAGTGTTTACCTTGAATAATATCCCTCAATTTTCTGTCCACAGTTTGAGATTTAATTGAATTCTCAAACATAACGTTCATCTGTTGAATAAACCCTGGAAATCGTCCAGTAATGGACTATCTTGTACTAATAAGGGAGTAGCCCATTTGGCAGCCTGCCCGGTTAACAAACCAATAATAAAGCCAATTTTAACTCGATCGGTTGGAAAATCCTCCGCCTCACAGAAAAATACAATTGGCACTGACCCAAAAATGTTGAAAACATGTCCGTTTGCCCAGAAAATTTATCTGGCATAACTATCGGAATTTTTCTCACAGGGGTGCAGGGGGAACTCCAGCTGCAGCTGAAACAGTTTGAGAATTGGCAACGAACGATAATAATTGTGTTACCTGATTTTGAAGGGATACGTTGCTCTGGAGTAATTGATTTATTTGCATCTGTTGCTGCTCCACCAATTGTTGCATTTGAGTTGAATCCATCGTTGCAAAGATGGTCTGTTAGGTCCGAACAAAAAATGTTATGTCCCACCTTCTAAAATAAACAGTTAAGGCTGAAAGCAGCAGTCCTTGTAAAGAAAGGCAGCAAACAGGAAAATGTTATGTCCCACCTTTTAAAGTAAACAGATAAGGCTGAAAGCAACAGTCCTTGTAAAGAAAGGCAGCAAACAGGAATTTTCACAGATAGCTCCAATAAGTAAAAGTTCCAACGAACTAAATCCAAGACTCAACAAGATTCTTCAGATCAAAATCCTTCACAAAATAATTCCAATAAGTAGAAGTTCCAACGAATTAAATCCAAATCCCAACAAGATATTTCAGATCAAAATCCTCCAAACTGTGCTCTTCAGTTCTCTCTTGCAAATAGACACTTTGTTCCGGACAAAGTGCAAAGTCATATCTCTCCCTTTATAGAGTAACTAATTAGTCTAATTGCTGGTCTGCTCTCCTACTGTATCCTCGTTGGTTCCTCCTTGTCAGGAGACGTCTTGTCCTGACATCTACCCAGCAATCATCCAAATTATCATCTTCTTCACCTGAAGATAACATTTGTTCCTCATTATCACCCGTTCCCGGCTGACCACCTAATTGAAGGGTGGAGGAGTTTGAAGGTTCAAGCCGACCTTGCAAATCAAATGCATTCATCTCCTCCTCATCGTTAGAACTTGCTGATTCATATAAGTCCTCCTCGCTGGAGCTGTCATTCAAAAAACCTGTAGCAGATGCCGGAATCACAACATATATATATATATATATATATGTGTGTGTGTGTGTGTGTGTGTGTGTGTGTGTATATGTGTATGTCTGTGTAGTACCTTACATCACATCAGGACTGCCTTCAAAACAGACAGAAAAATAGCAGCCATCCTTAGCAACCCCAAAGATAAAATTGACCTGGAAAACCAAGGCATATACGAAGTCTTCTGTGCATCATGCCCAGCCACATACATTGGACAGACCAATAGAAGAATAAGTACCCGCTTGGATGAACACAAAAATGCAGTCAAAAAGCTGGAACACACTTCCTCACTAGTCCAACACATGGAAGCCACAGGTCATAGCATCAACTTCAATGGCACCAAAACACTGGCCACTATGGAAAACCCTAGCCACAGAGTCATCAGAGAAGCCATAGAGATTGAAAAAAGACCAGAAAGCATGAATAGAAGAGATGATTCCACCAGGCTGTCAATCATTTGGAAGCCTGCACTCACAAACAAAAAAATCTCCACACCACAAGCCAGGCAAACACCTGGGCACAAACAGATCCCCCTGATACCTCCAGCTCAAACACACCCCAACCAGGCACCCAGATGAAACCCAGCTTCCTAACTAATGATAGCCGTCCATTTACCCGAAGCCAAGCTGCACTAAAGGCCTCCAATAAAGTAACACAATGCTGCCAGCCAATCAAGATACAAAAAGAGCCAAAAAACAGACAGAAGATATTAGAGACACCAATCAAGCAGAACACAGCAAACTCCGAGACCAATAAACACAGACCAAGACTCCCAACCAATCAGGATGAAGAAAAAACCATTCTGGCACAGCAATAGGCTGCCCCAAATTTAAATCTGAAACCACTGTAAAAGTCTGACCCACAGACGGACACAATACAGAAGCCTGATGATGGCAGATGAGATTCTGCTGAAACGTTGCTACAACTTTAAAAGAACAACTACAATGACGTGGGAAAATACCCAAACCAAGCCGAATACCATACATGTAAGTACCCGCGAAAACTTAAGAAAACAAATATATATTAAAGGATATTGTAATAATGATATACTGTAATAGATCATTCTGAATAAGTTATAATATGAATATAATCTAGTAAGAGTTGGGATTTGCTCTCAAGGATAGCTGGAAGCCGAAATTAAAAAACTTAATGACATTGTAATAATGATATAATATAAATAATGTTGAATAGAATATAATATGAATGTAAATTTAACAAGAAATGTATACAATATTATTATGTGCACAAGATATATGTACCCAGCTGACACACTGTATAACTGAAAGAAGGTTTTGTTTGTTTTGTTAAAAAATAGAAAAACTTTTTAAAAAATCCTGGAGCACTGGAGAACTACCAGAGGACTGGAAAAGAGCTGATGTGGTTCCCATCTTCAAAAAAAGAAAAAAAACAGACCCAGGAAACTACAGACCAATCAGTCTAACATCAATACCTGAAAAGATACTGGAAAAGATAATAAAAAAACAGATCTGCCAACATCTAGAAATAAGTAAAGTAATAACTAGCAGTCAGCATGGGTTTGTTAAAAACAGACCATGCCAAACCAATCTTATTTCATTCTTCAACATAGTGACTAAATTAGTAGACCAGCAAAATACTCTGGACATAATATACTTAGATTTCAGCAAGGCAGTCAACAAAGTAGACCACAACCTACTTCTTGGTAAACTAGAAAAAAGTGGGATGGATAGCACCACCTGATGGATTCGCAACTGGCTGACAAACCGTACTCAGCAAGTAGTCCTTAATAGGTCTACATGGAGGGAAGTAAGCAGTGGGGTGCCACAAGGTTCCATCTTAGGCCCAGTACTGTTCAATATCTTCATAAACGACTTAGATGAGTGAATAGAAGGGGAACTTACCAAATTTGCAGATGATACTAAGTTGGCAGGAATAGCTAACACCCTAGAAAATAGGCTCAATATCCATCTGGATCTTGATAGACTTAAACACATCTAACAAAATGAAATTCAATGTAGAGAAAAGTAAAGTCCTACACTTAGGCAAGAAAAACCAAAAGTACACATATAGACTGGATGAAACCAGGCTTAATAGCAGTAACTGTGAGAGGGATCTTGGAGCACTAAGACTAGCTGGTTAGCTTGTTGTCCACTAACCAGCTAAATATGAGCCAGCAGTGTGCAGCAGCAGCCAAAAAAGCTAATGAGATCCTAAGTTGCATTAACAGAGGGATACAATCAATATCAAGTAAGGTACTAATACCACTCTTATAAAGCCTTAGTAAGACCACATCTAGAGTACTGCATCCAGTTTTGGTCACCAAACTATGAAAAAGATGTTGAGACTCTAGAAAAAGTACAGAGAAGAGCAACCAGGATGATTAGGGGACTGGAGACTAAAACATATGAAGAACGGTTACAAGAACTGGGCATGGCTAGTCTAGTGAAGAGAAGGACCAGGGGAGACATCATAGCAGTGTTCCAATATTTGAGGTGCTGCCACACAGAGGAAGGGGTCAAGCTATTTTCTAAAGCATCTGAAGGCCACACAAGGAATAATGGATGGAAATTGAACAAGGAGAGATTTAACCTGGAAATAAGGAGAAACTTTCTGACAGTGAGAACAATCAACCCATGGAACAGCTTGCCCTTGGAAGTTGGGGAACGCCATCACTTGAGACTTTCAAGAAGAGATTGGACTCCCATCTGTCAGAAATGGTGTAGGGTCTCCTGCTTGAGCAGGAGGTTGGACTAGATGACCTACAAGGTCCTTCATTATCTGTTATCTGTTAACTAATCAAGGAGAGAAGCAACCTAGAACTAAGGAGAAATTTCCTGACAGTTAGAACAATTAATCAGTGGAACAACTTGCCTCCAGAAGTTGTAAATGCTCCAACACTGGAAGTTTTTAAGAAGAGATTGGATAACAGTTTGTCTGTTACCTGGAATTTCAGAGGAAAAACAGAAACATTTCCACTGAGTACATGTGTGATTGTCCAAAATAAATTCTCCTGTATTACAAAATAGTTTCCTTCAAGATGTCTAATTGCAGCCTCTTGTAAGCTATTGATCAAAGCAAGTATGTACTCAAAGGAGGGGAAAGAAAAAAAAAGTGACTATAAACAAATAGATTTGAAAAAAAGTTAAGGACAACTAGATTTGGGGGAAAAATGTAGCAGGCTAAGATTGAAACTTGAGATTAAATATATTATATATCTGTAACTATGAGACCGGTGGGAAAGATTATTTGACTATCTGAGATACAGCATCATCAATATGAAAATTATGCCAAGTTGAGAATATTCACCCATCTTCCATTAGTTGTCATTTATGCCTGTCCCTGGAATAAGAGGCACATTCCAAATTGACCAATATACAGTAACATACTCTGTGAAACTGCAATGCCTATGTACTAACTCCAGCATCCAAATGACTTGTAACACTAATACTTTGGAAGTTATATTTGCTAACTATTTGTTTCATGATGTTAGTGATAACTTATGGAATCCAACATGGAATCTGGATATTTGTAGGATCATTTATTCCAAAGCAGTATCTGTTCACCCAAATTGTGCTGGGAGAGGAACTATGCTAACAATTCCATGTATGAGCCATCCAGGAAAAAGATACACATATCCATTATTATTGAGAAATGAGGGGGAAAGAAGGTAATAAATGACTAGAAAAGAACAAATACAATGATTGTAATGGAAATTACAAACTAAATTCTCTAAGAAAGGTCTAATAAGATCAAGAGACACACACACTGCCTTACGAGGTTCAGACAGAAGTCATTGCCAAGGAGATCAATGCCATTTCCATCCCATTACTGGATTTGAATTACAGGAATCCAGATGATGCATTTTTTCTAGGAGCTTATGTAGCTGGGCTGCCACTACCTTCTAAATGACTTTCTTTAAAAAGAGAAGGTTGGAGACAAAATAAAAAATTGTCAAAAATATGAGGCAAAGTGGAGGGGTGGGGTTCTTTAAGAGATGACACACAACATTGTTTTAAAACAGACTGTGCCACAGGACATTTTTTTCTCAAAGTAAGTGCTTACAGTTTCCCTAATCTAGCCACTCAGTCTACCTACATGATTATCTGAAGAAGCCAGGAAGATCAATTCCACAGGATATAGAGTTCTTACTACAAGATCTCTACGGAGATTCTCAGTTATCCAGGTAATGGTTGTCCCAAAGGTGCTTTTTCAAGAGGCAACTAGACTTTCTGGTTTTTCTTTGAAGACGTTTTGCTTCTCATCCTCTGAAGAACTGAAGAAGCTTCTTAGATGAGAAGCGAAACGTCTTCAAAGAAAAGCCAGAAAGTTCAGTTGCCTCTTGAAAAAGCACCTTTGGGATTACTACAAGTTCCTACCCATTTTCTTGGTTTTGATAAACACAAACAAATAATAGAATCATACAAGATACTGTGTCAGCTGGATCTCCAACACGGGTATCTACAGCATGCTTGCTATTGGCGGCCATAGAAA
Source organism: Notechis scutatus (assembly GCF_049901735.1). Classification (NCBI taxonomy): domain Eukaryota; kingdom Metazoa; phylum Chordata; class Lepidosauria; order Squamata; family Elapidae; genus Notechis; species Notechis scutatus. Next base: position 114,420,542 of record NC_142011.1, on the reverse strand, counting down.
TGGAGAGGAGGGCATGAGCATTTGGGATGGGGAAGCGAGTTGGTGTATAGTAGTCCCATGAGAACTGGAAGGAAGGTACTCATGAATTACAGTGCTGCTGAGTGGAATTGTTTATACTCCATCAAGGCCATCTGTCCTGAGACTCCAGATGCGAGAAATACCTGAAGAGGAATTTTCCCATAACATCATATTGGATGTTGATTGGACTCTCACTGCTGGACCCTGGCAGGAGAGACTTTCAATGTGTAACTTTCGTGCGTTTTGAATCAGATCTTGCCTTGCTTTTACTGCTATCATTTCAAACTTAGTAAAAGTACCTCTTCTCTAATTCAATTTGGTTGGGGATTTTCTTTCTTGAGTTTTGAATGGAGGCAGGCCTGAAACACTGTTTTCCTCGTCACAGTGGTTTCTGTTCTACTGAAATCCAATCCTGAGCAATTACAAGAAACTTGCAAGTCTGGAATCCTCTTATCCCTAAAGCAGGGCTGTCAAATTCCCATACTGTGGGTCAGATGCAACACGTGCTGGCCATGCCCACGCCAGTGGTGGGATTCAAATTTTTTCATTACTGGTTCTGTGGGCATGGCTTGGTGGGCATGGCAGGGGAAGAAACATACTGTAAAATCTCCAGTCAGAGGTGGTATTTGCCAGTTCCCTGAACTACTTAAAATTTCCATTACCAGTTCTCCAGAACTGGTCAGAACCTGCTGAATACCACCTCTGGCCCACGCCCAGTTTAGCAAAGGGGAAAAAAGTCATGATACGTCATGTGACACCGCCACAATGACTTGAGTTTGACACCTCTACCCTAAAGGAATCTGGGTAACCAAAGACTGCTGGAAAGAATCTGTGGATGCAACAAACTCAGGTGAGAATTCACAGCCTTATGAGCTTTTATCAGTTTTTATCAACATTCACTGCCCTCTCCAGGTTTTCCATTGCAATCATTCTAGACATCTTTTCTATAATTTCCCACTCCCTCAGTGAACCAAGTTGTGTAAGATTGGCGATTGGGTAGAAGTCTGGCAGAATCAATTCCTTCAGCACTCTGGCCATTTCTCTGTAGCTTCGACTTATGACCACAATTGAGCCCAAAAACATTCACTACACTACAAACTACACTAGACCCCTCTCCTGAGATAGGTAAATTAAAGACCACCCTCCATTTTTGAATTTTGGGGAAAAATGTAAGACTAAGATTGAAACTTGAGCTTAAATATTCCATGACTATAAAACTGGTAGGAAAGATTATTGGGACCCCCAATAGCAGCCTCAAGTTGATACCCAGGACTGTAGCTGGGTAACTAGGAGAGTAGCACACTAACAATGGCCCTAGTCTATCCCTATAGCGCAATTCCACATAGAAGCAATCATATACCATTACCGTATCTGAGTTAGTGTTCTGTCACCGTAAGGAACTCCTATACCATCACAACTATCAATTTACCATTGTTTCTGTTTTTAATACTCAAATTGGTATGAGAACAGGCTTTGTAATACTGTAAACCTTTTTTTTTAAGGTGAAAAATCAATTGTGCTCCCAATACTATCTAAAAAACACTAGATGAGGGCAGGCTGCTATAAACGCAACCAAGAATCTATGGATAAGCAAATTATGCCTAGCATTTATTACCAAGGATGTTGGAGGCTACTGAAATGCTGGCTTGAAATGTTTCTTGCACTTGAGAAGCAGCTTCTTTAACTAATTTTTCCTCTTCTAAGTTGGTCTGCACAGAAAAGAAGGCAAGTGTTAATTACATGTATTTCTTGATAATTTTTTGTATTTTTCACACTGAAGTGACAATCAGTGATAAACTGCAGTTATTTCAAGGAATATTTTAGGATTACTGAGGGATAATTTTTAAACAAAGGAATTACAAGCTTGATATAATTATCTCTTGATAAAATTACAAAATAATTCAGTATTTTATAGATGAGGTTTCTTTCCAGTGATTTACACTGCAAGTCAAGGTATAATAGATAAACTGGTTAATTTAATAGTGTGCTTAATTATTTTTGTATCTTGGAATTTGTTATTGTGTAACTGATTTTTCTT